>NC_090303.1:82839207-83464207 GCF_039906515.1 Pseudorca crassidens | reverse complement strand
CCCGGCAATAAACCCTCCGTTCTCCTGCGCCTGCGTTCCTCGCCCAGACAGTAAAATTTCAGGGACTAAGAAGCTACCTCTACACAGACAAGGTCCTGCCATACCTGGTCTATTTTTATTATTATTATTATACTTTGCTCCAAGGCAACAGTTCTGCGAACAGGCAAAGCCCTCTGGGAAGTCCTTACACAGAGCCCGGTTGGTCATTTAGAGCCAATGGCAATGTGTTCATCATTTCACCAGATCCTTCCCGAAGGCAGGCTTTAATTAAGAGAAGGGAAACAGGGCCAGAGGACGTCCCTGCCTCCAAGAAGGGTAAAAGGTTTCAGGAGAGGGAGGCTGTGTACGCTGAGGTTCATTTCCACGGATCTGATGGAAGGCAGGGTTTTCTCTGGAGCCTACACCTAGCCAGATGGCGTGCCACACAGCACCTCACTCGCTCCTCCAATCTTCCAACAATACACGGTTTCCCCCAAGTTCTCCTTCTCTCCCTATTATCTGCCTTGGCTACCACTCAGTGCAGTCCTGGCTTCCGAGAGCAATCAGAGACAGGCAGGCAGGGTACAGAGCTGGCACGGGAAGCCTCTGAGATCACAGCCAGTAGGCGGGCAAAGGCCTTGAGCCCTCAAGCTCTGTCTCCTGGAGACTCCGGGGCCTGTTCTTACTCAAGGCAGGTCTACCCAGCAGGACCCAGAGGCCAGGTGGAGCCTGCCTGGGAGCCGGGGTACCCTGGGCAGGGTCTTCTTTGAGTTCCCTTTCCCCAAGCTCTCCAAGGGCCATTCTCGCTGGCTCCTGTGCTTAGGAATAGCTCTCCTTCCTACCTGGGCCACCACCCAGCCTGGAGGCCCCCTCCCGGCTTCAGTCCCAAGGCAATGGCTGGGCCCCCTCTCACCAGGACTACAGCTGGCCACAAGAGAACTGAATCCTTCGGGCTCATCATTTCCATCTCCGCCCCTGCCTGGCTTTGCTCCCCTCCCAAGTACAGCCAGCCCAAGGCGCGAGATGGTCAGTCCTTCCCGGTGAAATGACATTGCCACAAAAGCAGGTACCTGCCTGGGAAATATCATTAGAGGGGAGGCGGCTGAGGCGAGGCTGTTGACAATCTGGAGTGGGCCTGGAGGTGAGGCCGGGGAGGGTGGGCAGAGCCGCACCCTGCCACCTACGGGGCTGCGTCCAGTGTCACCGACACCTTCAGCCCCCTCCGCCCTGTAAGGATCTGGCTCTGTGGACTGAGAGCTGGCTCTGAGAGCTTTTTCCTCTGACCTCAACTAACACGTTTCCCTGCAGAGGGTGGCAATGAGAGGAGGGAGGTCAGGATGGCTGGAGTGAAGGGAGTAAAGGTGGGAAGCTGGGCTGGAGGGGCCCCAGCGCAGCTGCTGTGAGAGCCGGCTCTACTGCCCTCTCTCCTCCAGAAGCCTGAGGTCTCTGCCGAGGGGACCCTGGCCACGGTGCGCTGCGCTTGAGGGTAGGAGTAAGGAAGAGGGTGGAGAGGGAGGGTCCTTCAGAAAGACTTTCTGGGGATGACTTCCCCTAGAGCACCGCCAGTTACCGTGGCAACTGGCTACCACTCAGGGCTGTGGCAACATCTGGAGAAGGAGAAACCCCAGCAGAGAGGAGCCCAGGCTCCCCCTCCTCCCCTCCCAAGGAAGCTGAGGGGGAGAGGCACTGAGCTGAGCCGGCTTGTGCTTCCTGACCACACAGAGACAATCTGTCCGTTGCTTCCTGATACACGCTGAGGGCTACAAATCCTCCTGCACAGCCCTGCCAGGGGTGTCTGGGACTAAAACAATTACCTGAGAGTCTCCGAGCACCACCCAGACAAAACTGGTTACCTCACCAGTCCTCAGAGGACCTATTCAGCCTCGCCCGCTCCCGGGCTCACTTGCAGCTGATAAAACGACCTCGGGCCCCGGGAGGTGGGCAGCAGCCGCAGGCTATTTTGGGGAGGCCCCCGGAAGCCCTGGGCTGTGTCCCTCCCTCCCACTCAACAGAAGGGCCTTGAGGCGGGCCAGATCATGGCAGCAGCCGTGAGGGGCCGCGCCTGTGCGCTCACCCGTCTCCACATCCTGCACGTAGAAGTGCAGGTCGTCGGTGATCTCGGTCACAAACACTGGCTTGTAGCTGGCCGAGCGCTCCTTCTCCTCCAGCACGGGCGCCACCTCCTCCACGGGCTGCTCCTCATAGCGGGCCCAGACCTGCGTGTGCCGTCAGCACAGGGGAGGAGGGCACGAGGAAGTGAAGTCAGAAAGGGTGCCAGGAAAGGGGCTCTGGGCAGGGGGAATCACTGCCCCGGGAAGTGAGTGTGGAGGTGATGTCACCACAGGACGAGCCCCTGGAACCCTCCTACCCCTGGGTGGGGATGGGGAGAGCACTTCCCATCCAGCGGCTCTGACAGGCATCAGAAGCAACTGGGGAGCTTATTGAAAACGTAGGTGCCTGGGTCTCACCCCAGCCTGCCAAATCAGGATGTGCTCTCAGGGTCCCAGGGAAAAGGAATCAAAAGCAAAGGCTCCCCAGCAATTCCCATTCCCACGCATACCAGCGTGTGAGAACCTGGGTCCCCATCTCCCTCCCTCACACCACCCTGTGGGGGTCACTCTGAACTCTCCAGGCCCTCCCACCGTCACAGGGCCACAGGCGCTCCCGAGACTCTCCAAGTGACAGCCCTGGGCCGCGGAGGCCAGGGCTGCCACTGGGCGAGCATGTCTCGGTTCTCACCTCCAGCAGGCTGCTCTGATCCCGGCTCAGAAGCTGGGCCACACCCCTCCACCCTCCCCTCTCCCTCCCTCCCCTAGCCCTGCACTGTCAGGGCTGTAGCGGCTCAGAAGCTGATTCGGGGTGACAGCACGTCAAATCCAATCCTGCGGCCAGGAGATTATCCCAGTAGTGAGGCCTGTCATAGCAGGGGAGGGAGGTGGCTCTCCATCTGAGCGCTGGAAAGGGGGTGGGGGAGTACGGGGGACTGGACCACACACAGGGTCCCACAGACACACACACAGGAATGAGTGGGGTGGTGATAAAATATTAGCCCAAACCTTACATGCTTACTAGGTACCACACTAAACGTTATCCAGGTACTGGCTCATTTAATCCTCACAACAACCGTTTGAAAAGGTATAAACGTTACCCCTGTTTTTACAAATGAAGAAACTGAGGCACACAGGCTTGCAAGATGTAGCAGAACCAGGATTTGAACACAGGCGGCCTGGCCCTAGAGGTCTTCAAGGGGAATTTTGGCAGTGACTGGGCCTCTGGACACAAAAGATAGTACTGAGCAATGGGGAAAGTTGTAGGTGGGGAGATGTGGACTCTGGTCTTTTCATTTTGCCCTTTACTTTGCTGTGTGACTTTTGTCAAGTCACATGCCTTCTCTGAGTCGCCTTTTCTTCCCTTGCAAGAGGTGGCAGAGTATGACCACATGATCACGCAGCTAACACACGGACTCCTGGGGGGCATCAGGAAGCAGCTGAAGGGCAGGAAGGCTGGAATTACTGAACCACTTTGGGCCACACCCGCAGAGGCCATGCTCCTGCCTTTAATGTGGCACGAGTGTGTGTCCTTCCATAGGAGAGGCAAGGGCCCCGAGAAATGGAACGAGCAACAGGGACTTTCTGAGCCCGGGCGAGGCTGCCAGAGGGTGGCGGAGAGGGATGGGAGAGACATCAGCTGGGCCCAAACTTCTGCCCCCCTCCCCAGCAGTGGCCCTCCTGACCCGGCAGTCTGTCCTCTGCCCCCTTTTCCCACCACACCACCCTCCAATCTGTCTGCACTCAGTGCCCCTACCCGCTCCAGACCAAGTCAGCGGCCGTCCCCTCTCCCATCGTGCTCCCTCCTTTCCCAGCACACAGCGGGTTGGAGAGGCAGGGCCCCTGTACTGCCTCCTGCGTGGGCCCCCATCCTAACCCCACCCGGCTTCTTCTTCCGTGTGGATGAATTGGGAACAGACTGACAGGCTGAGAGCAGAAACTGCTAACGGCTCCTCAACTAAAGGTGCCTCAGGCGACAGCATCAGGTTTCCTCCTGGGAGAGAGGAGGCGGAGCATCTTCCCCGGCAGGTGCAGGGTGGGCAGCGGGCTAGAGGTCACAGATGATGCAAACAAAGCCTCGGGTTGGCCCTCAGGCCCCCCTCCTACAAGGAGGCAGCAACGGGCCAGTCCTGTCGGTGTCCCACAGCTCCGGGGGCAGCAGGAGGGGAGCACAGGGGTGTATACTGCTGCCTCCTCCTCAGATGGAGGAGCTCCACTTGTAAGACAGGACGGGCTTGGCCCTTCAGTCGTGGAGCCGTGCGGGGCCCCTGCCCAAGCTGGTCAGTGTGGCTTCCTGGTGGGAAGCAGTCAGTCAACTGGATGGGCTTGGCCGCCCAGGTCCCCACCCTTAGAACCAGGGCCTGCTTTGCCCACACTGGCTTCTGTTGCCCCCTGCAGAACCTGGGCAGGGAGGGGACAGGCACATCGGCAAGACACCCTCTGTGACCCCTCCATGGCCCTGGCTACAGACACAAGTGGGCAGTGGGCAAGGGAAGCCCCTCCCTCCTCTGCTACACGCCGCTCCGTCGCGCCATTTCCTGTCCTGCTCAGATCGCTTTTGCATTCCGGGGCCAGGTCAGGAGTAGAGGCTGTCTCCCCTCCTGTCCTCACCCTGCCCCTGGCCCTCCCTCCTCCCCGGGGAGCCCTGGGTGCACCTCCTGGCAAACGATGGGCAGTGTGGACCGAGGCTCCACTGGCTGGAGCCTTTCCTTTCTAAATCCTATTTAATATCGCTGCTCAGGAGGCTCCGGAGGTGGGGCTGGCATGGGGCCAGTGGGGTGGAGGCCTTCAAGCCCGCGGCGGGGAAGCCAAGCTCAGTAAAGGCCAACCAAGGGCCAATAGAGCCCTGTCAAGGGCCCTGCTGGGGCACAAAGGGGGAGGGGCGATGGGGGAACAGTCCAGACGGCTGCCATCTGCGGCTCCCTCTTTGGTCCTCAGACCTGCCCAGGATCCCTAAAGGAGGCGGAGAGGGGAGCCCTGCATCAGCCTCCTACAGAGGAAGGCGAGGGCCTGACTAGCCTCTTCATGGGGAGAGGCGTCTGCAAGGCACAGGGAGGAATTAGGCCTGGCAGGGAGGCAGCTAAATTCTCAGAGCTGGGAATACAGCACTGCGGGGTTTCCCCAGACAGACCTGCTCAGAAATGTACGCGCACATAATCACACCCACCTAAGACTTCTGCTTGCTCCTCGTCTCACAAAATCTCTCCGTATTACTTTCCTCAGTCAGCTCATAGGTACCACGATGATCTTTTAACCCCGGATGCGCCTGTCTCTCGACAGCTAAGGCAGCTCTCATGGGGTCACCAGTGGGGCAAGGCTGGGGATCCTGGGGACACCTCAGATATATAGTTTACTGTCCCCCAGAGGACCACCAACTTCTCTGAGTGCAGCTAACTGTGAGGGCCGCTGCAAGGCTCTGCCCACACTATTCCTGGGTCCCGGCCCCACCAGGATAAGGCAAGTCATGTGAGGTCACCCCGGGATCCTCGAAGAGGCTGAGATGTGCAGGAGAGGGACCGAGGAGGCAGGCAGGCCCCCACCCTGAGGGTGGTGCGCCGCATTTTAATTGGACCGGAATAAAACCATGCAGCTGAGTAAGTAATTAATCCCTAGCAATTACTCCTCAGCACCATCACGTGGCACTCGCGAAATGATGACTTGGGTTCTTTCAGACAAATCCACTGCGTAGTAAACAGCGATGCCCAGTTCAGCACCTAAGCAAGGGACCACCCTCCATCTTTGGCCAGATTCCCTTCTCTGTCCTCTCCTTGGTCCCTCTGGGGTCTCTACTCTCAGAGGGGAGAAGATCACTCAGATCTGAAGAGACAGCTTCTCAGCTCAGGTGCTGAGTAGCCAAGGAGCAGGGCCGGGGGGCAAAGATGCTTTCAGAATCTGGGCCTTAGAGGCCGGTGCTTGCCGCACTGACACCCAGCTGCTAACTCGTTCAGCCTTTGCACGTGAGGCCCAGCACCACGTCTCCTCCATTTCCATGCGGCGGGCAGAGGACATGGAGGTGGCAGTCTTAAGTTCAGCTGTCACAAACAGGAACTCCAAGAGGAAGCTCCTCTGCTGGAGCCAAGGCTGTCTGCCTCCCCATCAGTCTACGCAGAGGGTTTAATGTGAGCAGAACTGGGACAAGGAAGGGTGGAAATCTCCTTGGGGGCCCCATGGTGGCCTGCTCACTCCTCCAAGGCATGGACAGTCCCTGTCACCTGTCTTGGCTTTTGGGGCCACCTCTCCCCGGGGTCCTTCAGCCTCCAGTAGGATCGGTCACCTGCCCTAATCTCTAGGGGATGGGAATAAGACATACACAGAGATCCAAGAAGGGGTCCCGCACCGGGCCCCTGGGGGAAGTGATGTGTCCTCTCTCAGAGGACAGGTGGGAAGAGCCGGAGTGGGGGTGAGGCCGAGGGGCCTTCTGGGCCCCAAAGCCCCGACTCCCTGTGGCAGGTGTCTGGGTCTCGGCTCTGAGAGGCGAGTTGTAAGCCAGATGGCTGCCCCATGGGGAAAGAAACGTTTATTCCTGGAACAAATTTACGGCTCAGCATGGCCGTCCCATGAAATCCTCCTCAAACTCAGAGAAGCCCTGACACATTGGTGGCCAGTTGATTTATCCCCATTATCGGTGCTGGGCTGTAAGTCAGTGGCGACAGGCTGGGGGCGGGGGGTGCCGAGCCCGGCTCCCATCACCCAAACCACTGGGTTCTCTAATCGTCCATTTGTTTCCAAAAGCTGCTTTGCGACCCGCCCCCCTTGTCTCCTCAATGCAGTGTCTGCAGAGACTGATGGGCTGTAAATCTGGGTCCTAACAGCTTTATGCATCTCCTGGGGCAGCTTCCAAAATGGGCTTCCCTGCAGGGCAACGTGAAGGAAACTCAGACGTGGGCTGCAGGCCAACGGCCTCTCTGAGAGCACCGGAGGGCAGGGTGCAGGAGGGAAGGCTTCTCGGTCTCCTGCGGCCCAGGGGCTCCAAGGTCACCTTCCAGGCAGCTTCCTGCTCCAGGGCCACCAGAGCTGGCCCAACAGGGAGTGCTCAGAGCGGGTCCGGGGCCATCTCAGCGTGCGGTTCCTGACATGGGGTCTGAGACCAACGCCAACCGGGGTCACTCAGTTGAGGGGTGACAGAACCGCTTCTGTCTGTCGTATGGAGACAGCGGTGCTGGTGCATGGGGGTGGAGGGGAGGGTGAGAGAGGCAGCCGCCTCCTCCCCGGCCAGGCCCAATTCCACAGCCTACCTTCTCTTTCTTCTGCTTGGCGGCCTCCTCGGCAGACAGCAGGGACTTGTAGTAGGAGCTGCGCTCAGCGGTGAAGTGGACCTTGGAGAGCGCGTGCTCCACCAGCAGGACGGACAGGTTGGCGCTGTCAACGTGCAGCCAGCCGATGAAGTTGCCAGCCTTGTCCATGCCCTCCACCTCCACCTCCACCTGGGGAGCAGAGACAGGGAGCGTCAGCCTGCAGCAGGGGCCCAGGGTGGGCAGCGGAGGAGAGCGGCCCTGGGCCACTGCCACCACCATCACTCCATGGGACAGGAGTAGCTGCAAGGATGAGTCAAGCAGAGTAGGAGCTTGTGGGAGGCTCTTAGAACACTTCACTTGAGTGCTGTGAGCTGGTCTATACTTTTCAGCCTCTTGCAGCCCAGAGCCATTGTTGACAGATACATCACGGACAAAGCAACTTCAAAACTCCCCTCTCTTCTCAAATCCCCTCCCCTTGCTCTTGGCAGAGAGCTACTAGGGTAAACTTCACTCTCCTTAGCTTAAGCAAGCTCTGTGTGTGTGTGTGCACGCGCGTGCGCACAAGCATGTAGAGAAAGGTCGGGGTGAGACAGGCAGCGGCCATAGCTGTGGGGACATCCCACTCTTCTTCAGCACCCACTGAACCCCAGCTCTGCCCTGAAGACAGGCCCTGGGGGAGTAAGGCAATCCCCGAGGAAGGGGAACTTGAGTTCTTCCCAGAAGAGCTGAATGAAGTAATGCTTAATGAAGGTAATGAAAGAGGTGGGATGAAAGCCAGGTGAGGAGAGGAGGGAAGGGGACAGGTGAGCAAAGAGATGTGGGCAGGAAGTACACTACCACACGGGGGCGGGGCGGCTCGGGGGTGATTCCAGCAGGAAGTTATCCCTAAAAATGCGTAACTGGAAGGGTGTGCTCACCACCATCAGCCCAGACCTCGGGGCGGAGTGCTAAGGCTGATCCCCAGACCCTGCAGGATCCCTGCAGAGCCCAAGGGCTCCCGGGCCTCCACCCCTGAGGACTTCCCCAAGACCCAGGACCCCAGACCCGGCATGGACTCTGCTCCCGCCTCACGAAGGCAATGGCCCACGAGGAATTCCTTCTTTGATCCTCTCCCAACCTCTTTCTTCTCCTGCTAAAGGGGCCTGTAAAAGCCTTTGCTGACAGACGTAAAAACTTGTATTAATTTAAACGGCTTCAAGCTCGATTAAGCAATAAAATGAATGTCTAAATACCTGGGAATTCTCTGAAGCCTGGGCTGGAACCAGTGGCAGAAGCCAAGGGCAGAGGGCTAGGTTCGAGGGGCGAGGGGGGAGGAGAGCAGCCCGCCCACCTAGCGGAGTCCTGACTCAGCAGGGAGAGACGCTGGACACGACTCCCTATAAGCAGACAGAGGCGGCTTGGGCGGCGGAGGGAAGGCAGTGTGGGTGGGACCCTGACTTCTTCCTACTCTTGAACACCCTTCTTCCTACTTGAGGCCCCCCCGTTACCCCTTCAGGTGGAACGCAAGTTCAACGACACCTGAAGCGGGGGTGTGGCACAGAAGGGAATACGCAGAGTTTATGAGAGCTAGAAGAAAAGAGATGTCATACCCATCCAGTCCAACTCGATTTTGTCGGCAGGGAAACTGATGCACAGACAAGGGAAGTGGAGCTCGCCAGGGTCAGGGCTGAGAGCAGAAGCCAGGCTGCCCTGCTGCCTTCTTTCCCTACTGCCCGCTTGACTTGGGAGCAGAAAAGACCCTCCCCTCCTCTTCCCCCGCAGCCTCTGTCTCAGGAGCAGTCCTTCCTTCCTCCAGGCACACCTCTGATGCCCCTTCTTCGCTTTCCACTAGGTTGAGGCCGGCTCCCTCCACCACCCTGCACTTCCCTGCTACAGCCGGGGCGGGCAGAAGTGTTGGGCTCTGCTGCGCTGGGTCTACCCCACGCGGGCCTCACACCGCTGAGGGCTGGGGCAGGGAGAACCAGCGTCCAGCACCTGGAGGTGGCAAAACGTGTCTCTCCTTTCTCGAATTCTGGCCATCAATTTACTGGAGGACCTGCATTTGCGGGAGAGGTCAGGTGGGCAAAATGGTACTTGATAAAAAGCAGGGGCCCCAAGAGCTCATCAGCCAGTAAGCCACCTGAATTCACTTGAGGTGAGTGACGGACGCCCTGGGGAGCCCTTTGCCACCTTCTAAATGCCCGGGGCGCTGAAGCACTGGGCACCCCTACAGTGGGAGGGCTAAGGATGGAGGAAGAGGCTGCCAGGCTTGCCGTGGTCAGACAAGAACAGGGATGGGCAGATGATACATGAGAAGACCATCTCCTGCATTTGCCGAGCTTTACCACACGCGCTAAGGCCAAGCAGCAGCAGGTCCCAGGAGAATTCTGGGAAGAGCAGAGGGCTGCCTGCCTCGTGCCTGGGGGCTCACGAGACAACGGGTAGAGTACGGGGTGCTGACGCAGGCTCCCACCACCATTTGGGGGCTCAGGACACACCTGCTCACGACCAGCTGAAAGCAAATCAAACTGGAACAGTTCCTGGCCCATGCCAGCACCCCCATTCCCGACCTCTTGTCTTCCATGTGCTCACTGCCAGGTGTCCTTTTCCTAGAACTGAGGATGGCTGCCCTGCTCGAGCACAAGGCCTCCCTCCAGCCCGAGGGCTTGCGGTGGGCCGGTGTGACAAGAAGCCTGATGGCTTCTCTTGGCACCAGATTCCTGGGATGGAGGCAAGAACCTCAGAGAGATGATTTGCAGAGGCAACTGGCCAGGTACAACCCTTCTCTCCTATAAGGTGCCCACGCTCAGATCCCACTCTACAAGGCCAATGTCGAATTCACATCTGACCCTGAGGCCACAAACCAGATGCCAGCCTCTTGAGGCTCCCACTAGAGGGCAACCCCGGCGACGAGCAGCCACACCTGGGGCCAAAACTGCTGGGGAGCAGCCAGGCTCTCTTGGCAGGTGAGCTCCGGCTTTACACTTACCCGGCCGCTCCCTTCCTGCAATCGATCTGTTAACTTGGGCTTGACAAGCCCCTGGGCCCAGCCAGCTGCAGAGGAAAGAAATCTCTGGCCTTGGGCACTGTGCTGCCGCCCAATCCGTCCTGGGGTGTAGAGGGAGATAAAGCTGTCGCCCCTGGGTCTCTGCTTCCCCTTTTATTACAGCTGCTGCCACCACAGTAATTTCTCAATCAAACAACTGGGCTCAGGGGAAGGTGGGGTGGGCTTAGTGGAGGGATAGGGCTGGGCCAGTGTTCCCGCTGCTCCTGAGACGCTTGGCTTCCGCGGCCTCTCTGCCCTCACCCTGTGCTGTGTCTATCCTTCCGGCCACGCCCCAGCCTGGATGGGCACAGGGGTTCAGTGTGAATATCAAAGTCTTGACTCTTTAGCTCTGGGAAAGTTGCATGGGAACCAAGCAGAGGGTTCAGCAGGGCGCTCCCAGGGGGGTATATGTGTTCATCCTTCATCATGTCTCTCTTTCATACTGACTGCTAGGAATTTGTGACTTGACTATAACATTATGTGGGTCCATATCTGTAAAGGCTCTGTTTCTGTGTTCAACGTTAAGACTCAGCCTAAAGACTCAAATTTCTGATATTTTCTCCTAATTAAAAAAAAATATATATACATATACACACGCATAGGCTTATATACAGTTATCTGGGGTACTTATCTCTATAAAGTCACCATGAACAAGGAATTAGGGAATCCTGAACCACTGTCCCCAGGGGAAACACAGGGTTAGGTTCCTACAAGACTCTAGTCACATTTTTATCAACTTATCAAAACATAACCTTCTTCTATGAGTGTTTCTGTTTAAAGACACTGCATTTAATACGTATTGATGATTCATTAACACTGAACTCACAGCCAACAGCACCGTAACTCATGCCTGAATAAAGCTTATCTAACACATGGATTTTCTCCTCAAGGCGCATCACAGCCTCTTGTACTCAGGAACACTAGACAGCACTTCAGCGCCATGCTTGGAGGCCATTCTTAACTACAACAAAAAGTGCAAAAACCGGAAAACCATGGCACTAAATAGACCACGAGGAGGGCACTTGTTTGCAGAATGAGAGCTGAAACAAGAAGGCAGAGCCACTGCCTGTGCAGCCTTAGCTGGGAATGTGCTCACCAGGAGACTCTGTGCACATCTACAAATGATCCAAAAAGCACCAGGAGTACTGACTGAGGTTACAAATAAATTTTAGTAATTAAGTGAATTCGCAAATATGGACTCACGTGTAATGAGGACTGACTATATACAGATACACAGACAGCAATTTCCTACAAGCTGCCTCGAACTGTAGACAGGAGTTAGGGGAGGCTCATTCTTGTCAAACACACAAGAAACCTCTTCTGGTTTCTTTCTGCTACCGCAGCATTAATGAGATAACTATTCATGGGGTGTGGTGTAGAGTGCGAAGCGGTATACAGCATGGCTACCTGTCTCTCTGGCATCTTGGAATGTTCCAGGAAGAGATCTGGACTCACCGTCTTCCTTGGGAGGCCTCCTACAGCGGCATGTGACCTCAGGTAGTCAGGCCTTGGGTGACTACTACAGGCTGCCAGAACACTTCATAAGCATGTGGGCATTTGGTGTGTACACAGGTGGGCTGATAATGGCCTTGAGGGGACCACAGGGTATGTGTACATGTGGACGCAAGCAATGTCAGCAAGGGACAGATGATGGCTCTTCTCACTCCCCCTCCTCAACTCTCATACAGAAGCCGAATGCCGAGACCTAGCAACACACGGAGCTGGGGGGAGGAGATTGCCTCCGGAGAGACTGTGAGAAGGGGTGGTGCCACGTGGAGGAGGCGGCTTGGTGATAACTCTGGTTAAGACAGAGCAAGAGGGCTTCCCTGGTGGCGCAGTAGTTGAGAGTCCGCCTGCCGATGCAGGGGACACGGGTTCATGCCCCGGTCCGGGAAGATCCCACGTGCCGCGGAGCAGCTGCGCCCGTGAGCCATGGCCGCTAGGCCTGCATGTCCGGAGCCTGTGCTCCGCAGCAGGAGAGGCCGCAGCGGTGAGAGGCCCGTGTACCGCAAAAAAAAAAGGCCGAGCAAGAGCCTAGATGTCCAAAGGTCACACCTGATCCTCAGGCACTGAAGGACACCGAGGTGCTGCCTCACTGTGCACCCCTGCTGGTCTGGTCACCTGCCAACATCTCTTGTCCTGTGCTCTTGATACTGGCAGAGTGGGTGGGGATTTTGTGGTTCTGAACTAGGCCCCGTGAGGTGAGCTCTTCCAGCTTCCACACCAGCCTCCTGTGAAGGCTTCCCTAAACCTCAGCCTGCAGTGAACTGAACACCTGGCCTGAACATCTATGGGCTTACTCTCCCTTTGACACGTAGGGGCCAATGTACAGCACAGAGGTTAAGAGCACCAACTCTGGAGCCAAACAAATCCCCCCACCACCTGCATGAGCTCTGGTGAATCAGTTACCTTGGAACTGCAATGGTACCTGCCTCAAAGGATCTGTTTTGACGATAAATGAACTAATGTAAGTATGCTAAACACTTAGAAGAGTGCTTGACATACAAATGCTGCTTCTTCTTCTTCATCAATTATTTACTTCTGGGGAAGGGCAGTTATTTCATTTCAAAATGTCTTTATTCTTCACCTAGACTGTCAGCTCCAAGGCAAGTGAAGCCTGTTCTCTGAATCTGCTCCAGAGCTGGGTGTACTGACTGGGCCATGAGGTGGCAGAAAGAGCATGAATCTTGCAGTCAGACAGACCTGGGTTCAAATCCTAAATCTGGCCGCGAAGTTTTGGTGACGTAAAACTGCTTCCTCTTCCTTCAACTAAGGGCCAGCTGACAGCAGCCAGGCTGGTTACAACCAGCAGCAGCCCTGTGTGGCTAAGCTCAATTCCCTTGGTTCTTAACTTAACCCAGAGTGGGAGCTGAGGGAAGTTCAGGCTGACGGGAAAACCTAATGAGTGACTGTCCCCAAACCCAGCTGAACAAACAGATGCCTTTCTAATCAGTGGAGGGGGGAGGGATCCTTCTCCACCACAGGGCCGATGGGGATGTGGCCCAGCCAGCCATGCCCAGAGGGGGAGCAGCTAGCCCCGCTGGGCCCGGGCTGCCTGCGGGCCGGGGCAGCCAGCAGGCCCTGCTGCCTCACAGCGGGACACGTCCTCCTGTTCCCAAGCACATTAAGGTGCCACTAATGAAACTGTTCTGGCTTATTTACCAAATTAATACAAATGGCACAGGCTGTTAATTTGCACGTCTCCTAATTACTGAGGAAGCACTCCCGTCCCAGGCAGCACACACACCTCAGTGCCCACCCCAACAGGCTGTGGTCTCACCCTTCGCAGCTGCGGGTACGCAGGGAAGGGCAGGACGGGAGGAGGAAAGAGGAGACCCTGAGCAGTTCCCGCCCTCCACGGCTGGAAGCAACCCGGGGAGGGAAGGTGGCAGTGGCCCTGAACGTTTTGTTTCCCACAGTCCTCTTCTCAGCGGCTGGAGCGTCCTGGTCTCCCCCCGCCCAACCCCACCCCCGCGCCCCGCCACTGGTCCCCTTCTGGATTCTGTCCAGCTTCTTAACACAGTAACTACTTCGATCAAACAGGCGATGGGGGCGGAGTCATTCTTCCACTCCAGGCAGTGAGGCACAGGCTGCCGGGGTGCAATGCCGGGCCAGCCAGGCGAGGGGGTGTGCAGGAAGCAGGAGAAACAAAAGGCAGACAGGGGCTGATGTTCTTACAGAGCCGACGACGCTAACCTCTCCTGGCCCCCCAGCCAATCAGCCTTCTGAAAGAGTACTGTGTGCTGGAGAAGAAGACCAGATAGCTCAGCTGTAAGACCACAGAGGAAATTTCAACCACCTTGCGGGGTTCATTCAGCTGTCCCTCTCCTGCTCCAGGAGCCAAGCTGGATGCCCAGGGCTCTAAGTCTCGGGCAAAGCTGGAAACACGCAGGTCCCCTCCTGTAGCCTTCTTCATGGTGGGGTCGGGGGGAAGTGAGCTGGAGGCCGCCTCCACGGAAAGGCCAACCTAAATGAGGCAGCCAGGGGCACTTAGGGCAAAGGAATTTAAAAATATTGGACCAGGTAGGACATACAGCAGGGGGCGTTACGCTCCACGTGGTGACTCAGGGCAGCCAAAGGAGGCACAGCACAGAGGGGATTTTTGGCAATGCGGGAGGGTGGGGAGTCTCCCCTCCCATATAACCCACCTTCCCCTTTTTACGCGTTGGGAGGATGGAAAAGAGGTACAATCTGCCCCGGGAGAGCGTCTTGGGCTCTCTCTTGTGCAGTGCCTGAGGCAACACAGGAAATTACTGAGCCTCGGCCCCAGAGGCTGGGAGGCTGTATGTAGACTGCCTGGAAAACAGCCAAGGGCGATGCTCCCTTCCCCCAGGGAGGTGGCTGCCTCGGGTAGGACAGGTGATGCCAGCTGGGCAAGAGCAGCAGCTCAGGACACGCCTGCCCTGGGGCATCTGGAAAGGAAGACTTCCTGCACAAGGGGTGGCAGAGCGGGGAGGGGAGAGGTGCTGGCTGCAGGTTCCTCCAGAAGGTGCAGCAGGAGCGCGGATACCTCGGGGGAGGTGACATCATCGGCCCCCACGACAGGCAGAAGCCTCCGTGTCCTTTCCATATGCTGTCTGGTCCTAGCCCTGCTTTAAATAACCCCAAAGCCATCAGTAACAAGCCTGGAACTGGGAACAAGATAGGAATGAGGCTTGGATGGCGAGAAGGCATTGAGAAGCATAGCAAAAACCCTGGACTGAAACAGCGATCCAGGGACCAGCTCTTCTGGGCTGGGGTGTCACACCCTCCTCCGGGCTGTTTCCCCACATGTTAGTGAGAGTTGAACCCGGTTTTTAAGGTTCTCTCTGCTCAGAACGTCCTAAAGTATGAGCTGGGCTTAGGGGTGGTGGCCCTCGTGGCGCACCAGTATGACTGGGAGTCGATGAGGGAGAAGACAGACAAGGGGTTACGTGGGAGAGAAGGGCAGGGGAGAGGCCCACAGGCGCATCGGCAAGCCCTGAGGGAGAGCCTGCAGAGAGGAAGAAAGGCACTCCAGCTCTTCCCAACCCGCACGTCCCATCCAGAGCTTCCTGCAAGAATGTGAGCAGAGATGCAGGGTGACCAGAGTGCAATTGAGCCTCCTTTTCCTGCCCCGCAGAGGTAGCCACGCCGCCGGAGAGCTGGGCTTTCCACCATCACTGATGCTGCATGAAGGCTGTAAGGTGCTGCCACAGCCGGAGCCGTGAACTTGAAGAGACACCTCACCTTCATATGGTAGCAGCCTAACACAGCGAACTCGTCCCCTCCACTCTCGGCCACACGCAGACACACGGTTGTCCTTCAGAGACGAAGAGCATTAACACAATGCAATTAATAATGTAACGCTCCGGAAGCCGCAGAGGCAGTGCCTATGAAATGCCTCCTGGGTCTCACTACCGCCACCCGCCGGCGGGGAGCGGGCAGGTGAGGGGCAGAAGCGGTACCGAGCTCCCCTGTGCTCCTGGAGTAGCAGGGCCCCAGTCCCCACCGGCGCCGCTGCTACTAACCCCTCATCACCTCCAGACCAAATGATGCTTTCAAGCCTGACCCGCAGCGCCAGCTGTTCCCAGAAAACCTCTTTTCTGACATTTGTGCGCTCGTCTAAGCCAAAGCCCTAGGAATGCCTGGAAATCAGGCTCGGGGCAAGAGGGGCCAAGAGGCTCCTGGAAATTGAGGGAAGGCCGGAGCACTGGGCAAGGTGGCTCAGCTAGAAGTTCGGGGCTTCCTTCTCTCTCTCCTTGAACACCTCAGGGATGAGGGGTGGGACGGCAGAGGTGGGGGGTCGGGGGGCAGCTCCTGGTCCCGCCTGAGGTGGAGAGGCAGGAGCCGAGGCGATCAGCAGCGTCTGAGTCTGCTGGGAAATGCAAACCTGCTGACTCCAGGCCTTTTCAAGCGGCAACGCAGTTTACAAACTGACGCAATCTGCTCCTCTGGTGCAGACAATAAGGAAAGCAGACTGTTCATCTTCCCAGGAAAACCCGGGGCTGGAAGCTGGAGGGAAATTTAACTCTCTCTTCCCTGAGGTTCAGGCAGGGAATGTGGCGGAACTGGGGGCCCTCGCTCTGCCCCCACCCCTGTCCAGGGCACCACCACTGACATCCTTTCCCACAGGTTTCCCGAGCCTGAGGCAGGCTTTGGAATCCCTTCTGGAAGTGGGGCGCACCTGAGCGGCCCCACTCCTCCTCATGTTCCCGGCTGATGTGGAGAAGAGCGGTCCCAGCCAAAAGGAGCGGCGAGGACTGCTCTTCATCTGGGGCCCCACACAGCATCCTGGGCCCCGGCCCTTAGCTTGGGCCAGGGAGCCAGCCGCAGTGGGTGTCCTCCCAAGCCCGGCCGGGGTCTCTGAGGCTGCCCCCGAGCCCTGTAGGAACTGAGCTGGGGTGAGAAGTCAGTTGGCCTTTTCTGTCAGAAGAAATTAGTGTGTGTAGGACCTGTGGAGGAACCGTATGAGGCTGTCAAATCTCTGACCTGAAAGTAACCAAATGTTGTCCAATCGGGTCAAATCCGAATGCCAGCCCCCTCTCTGTCGGCACTTACATCTTCCTGATGCCAAGGCCTGCTCTGGGGCGCGTGCGCTCTGCTTTGCCGAGCCCAGCTCCCAGGCTTTATGTGACCTGCTGTGGGTTTCTGTGTGGACCCACACTTTGCCTTCATAAAGCACTTACGGTGGCATCAGTAACCGTTTCTTTCCCTTCCACCCTGGAGAAAAAGAACCTGGCTCTAGGGAATTCCCTGGTGGTCCAGCGGTTAGGATTCCACGCTCTCATTACCAAGGGCCTGGGTTCAGTCCCTGGCTGGGGAACTAAGATCCCGAAAGCTGCGCAGAGTGGCCAAAAAAACCCACCTGGCTCTAGATCACACCCTCACCTGCTTCCTGGGGCACCTGTTTCTATTAGTCACCTTCTCCTACAATCAACCACCCTGAGTCCCTTTCCATCAGCATCTACCTCTTTGCCTACAAATATCCTGCCCATCCTAGAAAACCTTGCTTTGACCTCGCGTCCCATCCACTCGACCTCCTTCTCTTTACCCGAAGAGTATTCACCTCACCTCCTTTCACTTCTCCATCCAACCTGGCTGGTCATCACTGTCGACATTGCAATGTGACTACCACTTCAGAGGTCACTCAAGCCCTCTTAACTGCCATTTTACTAATTTCTTTTAGGTATCTGACAAAGCTAAGCACTCCCCCTTCTATTTTGAAGCTCTTTCTAAGGTCTCTGTGATTCCCAGTCTTGGCGTCGTCTCCGTGATTTCTTGGTTTCAGTTGTGAATCTTTCGCACCAACACGCCCCTTGAATGTGGATGTTCCCCAGGGGGCCACCTGAGGCTGTAGACAATTTCCGTCCTGCATGGATCAGAGTCATGACACCACCACTCCTGTTTCCAGCCTAGCCCTCTCTTCAGGATTCACCTCCACCAGATAAATTTCAACGAGTCCAACCCTGAATCTACTATCTTCACGATAAAAGCTGCACTGTCACCTGCATTTCTTATCTCACTCAGTAGCACGAGCAGCTTAGAAATCATCCTCGACTCCTTTTATATTCACAGTCAATCTCCAGGTCACAGTGGTCCTGCTTCATAGACATCTCTTGAATTCTCGCCCTCTTCTTTAATCTTATCGCCACTCCCCGAGTTCAGGTCCTGGCTGTGGGTGACAGCCCCTCACTGGCATCCCTGCCACCAGCCTCGCCAGTCCCTAATGGCCCCTGGATGATGCTGCAGTGTGTGGCTTACCACAGGCTGTGCGGTACAGTGGTTAGATGCGGGCTCTGTGGCCAGACCATCTGGGCTCACATTTGCTCTGCTGCTACCAGCTGTGTGGTCCTGAGTGGCTTTTTAACCTCTCTGGGTCTCAGTTTTTTCCTATTTGTCACATGGGCATAATAATGGCACCTACCTCAAAGGGTTGTTTGTTTTGTTTTTTTTTGGCTGCGTTGGGTCTTCGTTGCTGCACGCGGGCTTTCTCTAGTTGCTGAGAGTGGAGGCTACTCCTTGTTGCGGTGTGTGGGCTTCTCATTGCGGTGGCTTCTCTTGTTGTGGACCACGGGCTCTAGGCACGAGGGCTCAGTAGTTGTGGCTCGCGGGCTCAAGAGCGCAGGCTTAGTAGTTGTGGTGCACAGGCTTAGATGCTCCGCGGCATGTGGGTTCTTCCCGGACCAGGGATAAAACCTGTGTCCCCTGCACTGGCAGGCTGATTCCCAACCACTGCGCCACCAGGGAAGTCCTCAAAGGGTTTTATTAAAGAATAAATGAACAGACCCAAATTAAACACTTAAGAAGAGTCTGGCACATAGTAACTTTTCAATAAACGTTGTTACTTTGCAAAGAAACCCCAAATTGGATCAATTTTTCCTTTGCCGAAATCCTTTTCTTGTTCTCTACCAAAGTTCAAATTCCTTCGTACAGTAGAGGATAAGCTCCTTATAAAACTGGGTTCTTACTGGTCTCATCTTCTACCATTGTGGCCCTCATTCTTTTGCTTTAGCCACGCCAATCCACCTCCAGCTCCACACAGATGCATCGTCCCAGGCCTCTGTGCAGGCTGCTCCCTCTGGCGAGAATGCTTCTTCCTATTACTACACCTGTGAACTCCTACTCTACCCACCATTAAGCTTCTGCGCACTGGAGCCACTCCTCTATATACTTAATGCTTTTCCTCACAGCACTTTGTTCACACCAATATTAACTATAGTATCATCTGATGGGCATTTATTAATGGTCCACCTTATTAATGGCACATGGTAGGCACACAACAGATAGACGATGAAAGGGAAAAGTTCCTAGCTTCTCCAGACCCCTGGCAGAAGGAAAGTTCCTGGGACAGAAAACTGTCTTTGGGGAAGTCCAGTGGCACCCACCTGACTGGAAAAGGCCTGTTTCAAGAACCCCTCTAAGGTGACAAGGCTGTCCCACAGCTGCCGCATCACAGCAGGTCTGCTCATAGGAGCCAGAGGGGCAGAAACTGGCTTCGGTCAGTACGGCCAGCAGTGATGACTCAGAGGCACCCAGACGTCACGAGCAGAAGGGGCTGCTTTGCACTTGGCTTTGCCTGTACTGAACATAACTGCAGCGAGCCTGGGCTCTTCTCTTTATCCAGGCAGGAGTGCAGGCAGCAGCTGCATGGGCCTCCCCTGGTCTCCTACACACCCCCCACTCCTGGCCACCACCCCTCAGCAAGGCAGGGGTAGGAGCGAAAGCTAGAGGAGGAGTTACGAGGACAGGACAGGGCCCTGACCACCGTCAGGTGCTGAATCCTCCAAGCCAGGGGCTGGGCGTGCCCGTCAGGCCACGGTCAGCTGAGGGAACATCTGAGCACAGGGCTGAGAAAGCCTCAAGGTCTCAGGCCCTTCTAGGAGAACATGGACCCCAACGAGGAGAGGCAACTGCGGCTGGAATGGAGGAATCTGGGGTGTGGACTGGGAAGCCAACTCCTGGCTCGGACTCTTCAGAGTCGTCAGAACTGGGCTGTGGCTGGGGAGGCCACCCAAAGGCGGTCGGGCTGGGGCAAGAGGGTCCAACGCTGAGGGAAGGGGACACGGGGCTCCTTCTCCTTCACCATCACCTGGTCTCTTGGCAACAGGGCCACAGACACCAAGCCCTCTAGCAGGCCAGAAAAAGGCACCAGAGAGAAGGACTGAACAGAGAGAAGTTCCACACTGGCAGCCAGGGACCAGGCAGTTTACTCGTTCCATTGAACTGAATATAGGAAATGGCAAACAACGTCGACACAAAAACACAGAATGCTCATCCCTGACTAACGTCAGATCAACTACATGAAAGCACAGCTGAAGGCACTGAGAGGATCAAGGAGCACTGTACCCAGAGGGGGACCCCCTGCCACCCCGCCTTTCCTTTCCTCCTCATGTCTGCCTCCTCATCCGGCCAGCTAAGAAGGTACCATCTCCTCTGGGCTCCTCTTATGCAGCCCCCCACTCCTGTAGTCACCTGTATCCTTCCTTAAATCTGTCCCCACCAGGCTGTACATCGTGTGCGCTGTGTGCGACTACCCAGGTAGGGCACCGTTTTCCGATGCACACGAAGGCCATGCGCTAGGGGGCCAGAAGCCCTGCTGACTTACATCCCTGGACGGGCCACAGAGAAAGAGTCCTGTCCTCTCACCCCACTAAGGAGCTGCTCTCTCAGCCCCAATAGAGAGGAGATCTGGGCATTTGGGGGGACTCTGCCCATGCCTGATGCACGTTCCCAAACTCTGTTTCAAACCTACTGTAACACAGTAAGGAAAATAAAACACCTTTTGAGACGCTACAGAGCCCCTGCAACTGTAGTCTTTGGGTCCTGGCAGAGCCAGTGGGCTAGGGCTGCCGTGTGTTCACCCTCCTGTCACTGGGAAAACTGGAGTCTTGCTTTGTATGACCTGGAGGGCCCGTGATCTCTCTGGCCTGTCAGTAATGCAAAGAAAAGCCCGTGGGTAAAAGCCACCCGTTATAAGGTCTGAGTGCATACAGCTGAGACTGGGATAAATGCAGCCTGCCAGAGGCTAGATCGGCCTGGTTAATGATCCTGACCCCTGCACTCTTCTATGGGTTGAGGCTGGGTTTCCTCACTGCTAACGACGATTTTAAAGTGGCACTGCTTACACCGGCAGACTGAGCTCTCATATGCCATGAAGCCTCCCCAGACTTCCCGGGCAGGGCTAGAGTTTGCTCCCTGGCCCCAGCTGCCTCTGCCCAAAGAAAGGCTGCGAGTGATGGGCAGGGGCTGGCCTGAGTATTCTGAGCCCTCTGCTTCTCCACGCTGGGACCACATTCCCACTTCCTCCTCCACTGGCAAAGGCTCCTGATGCTGCTGTGGGCCTTGTAGTCACCTCCTGAAAGTTCCCAAAGCCACAGGAAGGAGATCAGAGCAAGAGAGGGTGGAACATTAGTGGTAGGAAAGGACAGTATGTAGGATGGGTCAGCAGCTTGGTCTTGACGCGACTGTCCGTCCATCCTCTTGACGGGAGCCAGGGTTCCATTAATCACAATTATTTCTCTTGCTCCCATTTCAACCAAACGTCCCCAGTACAATTCAGCTTAATGAGGTCCCAGGAGCTAGTGGGTAGCCCCTCAGTGCTACCATTTGCTCAGGCTGACTGTGCCCTGTTCCCAGGCAGGGAGTAGCTGTCCTGGGTGCCCCCCGATGGGGCCAAGGCAGCCTCATTTGCCCTGCTCCACCTCCCAATTTGGCCGCACTAAGCAGACTTCCACTGACAACTGCTCTCTGCTCCACGTGGGGAGCCCTCCTCCAAGATAGGTATGTTCTAAAGTGGAGACAGGAAATGAAAACGTTCACTATCTCCAGCTAAGATTTCCCAGAAGTCACAATTAAGAGGTTTTAAAGCGAATCTCTTTGACTCGGAGAAGCCCAGTGAGCCTGACCTTTGCCTAAGCCTAACTGCTTGTTGAAGGCTGTTCCGATACAGCTACTGCTGCCAGTGTGGCTTCTCCCACCATGGATGGACTTCCTGCCACAGTGCCCTCGGAAAAAAGCTTCGAGACTCCGCCACTCAGTGGAAATACCATTTAAGAATTTGATTTCTTTTAATGCTATTCGGAGGTGCTCTCAATTGCTCGCTGCTCCTGAGGGGCTGCCTAGAGCCAGTGGGCAGGAAAACACAGAGAGGGAAGGTCAGGAGGAATAAAAAGGAAGTGAAAGGCCAGCCCTGTCCTCTAACTTAAGCAGGTCCTCACAGGGATGCCTCAGGGAGGACAGAGAGAAAAAGAAAGGCTAAGAGGAGATTCTTAGCATCTTGTACCTTCTCAAAGAGAGAATATACAAACCAGGGCTCACCCCCCCCATCTCCCCAACCTCATTTCCTCTTACTCCCCATCAAGGACCCTCCACCCTGGCCCTGCTGATCTGCTTGCTGTGTAAGCTGCCCAACCCCACCTGGCCTCCCGTAACCCTGCCTGTCCCTGAGGCCACGACCCTGCATCACAGCTGGAAAAGCCAGATGAGCAGCAACCCCTGCACTGCCAGGGGAGGTGCAGAGGTGGCAGAGCCCACCCAGAGACGTCTGCTCGTTTACCAGTAAAGAAATGCTAAGACAGGAATTCCCTGGTGGTCCAGTGGTTAGGACTCCATGCTTTCACTGCCGAGGGCCCAGGTTCGATCCCTAGTTGGGGAACTAAAATCCCACAAGACCTGTGGTGTGGCCAAAACCAAAAACAACAACAAAAAAAGAAATGCTAAGGCAACCCCTTTCAGGAAGTTTCTGCCCAGGAGTGGAGAATGAAAACGTGTGAAGCTGTTTGTAAGGGGCGACCTCACACCACTTCTGTCCTCCAGGAAGCCTTCCCTGATTCACTCTCCCTAACAAAGAACTCCATCTTACTGCCCATGTCCCGAATCAACTGCTCTACCTTGTCAACCCATAAGCTTTTATGTTATGGCCTCTGAATGAGGCTGTAGGCCTGTCTCCTGTCAACCTACCCCCAGTCCCTACAGCCTGTCCTGAGCAGCAGGATTCTAGGCAGTGCTGGAAAGTGCATGATGGAGGAGGATCCTGGCCTCCTGGGAGAGGATGTGCCTGGCAGGGCTCTGTCGTTTCTGGGCAGCATCTTCTACATGGCTATATTCCTGGTTGTTGTGCAGAGCTTCCCTAGCAAAGACAGCTTCCAAGGCCAGGAAGGCAGCAGAAAACACAGGTTAAAGCTATAATGGGGTACAATGTACCCTGCAAGGGGAGATGGCTGTGGTTCAGCCTTGCATCTCTGAAAAGACCCAGCAGGGCTGGAGAAGGACCAGGAATGCCGAGGTGAGCTGATTAAAAGAGAGGAGAATGTCCAAAAGTGATTAGGATTCTTCAAAATGGGAAGACAAATGCTGAAGGAACTGAAATGGATAACAAACATGAAGGATATTGGACTTCCTTGGTGGCGCAGTGGTTAAGAATCCACCTGCCAAAGCAGGGGGACACGGGTTCAAGCCCTGGTCCGGGAAGATCCCACATGCCGTGGAGCAACTAAGCCTGTGTGCCACAACTACTGAGCCTGCGCTCTAGAGCCCACGAACCACAACAACTGAAGCCCGTGTGCCACAACTACTGAAGCCCACGCGCCTAGAGCATGTGCTCCGCAACAAGAGAAGCCACTGCAGTGAGAAGCTTGCGCACCGCAACGAAGAGTAGCCCCTGTTTGGCGCAACTAGAGAAGGCCTGCCCACAGCAGCGAAGATCCAACGCAGCCATAAATAAATAAATTTATTTTAAAAAAAACAAACATTAAGCATATGTAAAGAGCCCTAGGAATTACTGTCATCAACCAATCAAGAAAGAGTTATTTGGCATCTACTAAATAGAAAAGCAATGCATCAGGCCCTGCAGTAGACCCAAATGGATGAAAAAAATAACTTCTGTCTTCAAAGAACTTAAGATATGGTGAAGCCACATCATGGTAACCAGTGACAGAACGCCACATGACCACCGAGTGGTAGCACAGACAGCAAATACTGGAGGGGCTCAAAGAAGAGAGCCAGCTCTGAGGGCTGGAGAGTCGGGACGCTCTCCAGGGAGGGGAGGGGCCGGGCATTACAGGCTGGGCGGGACATCACAGGCAGGGGCAGGGCAAACACATGCTAGTGTGCAGAATGACTCAGGCCACACTTTGGAAATAATGCATGACTGGTAGGAAGGAGCAGGAAGGAGGGTAGAATTTCTGGATAGAAAGGGAGGCTGAAGTCAGTGGAGGTGCAAGCAGATGTTAGAGGGACGAGAGAGAAGGGATGACAGAGAGAGCAGAGGCCACGAGGCGGTGTGTGCAGCCCAGAAGAAGAGCTCAAGAGGACGGCCTAGAGGGACGGGGTGGGGGGTGGGACAAGTCATCCCTCCTGACAGGTCTGGGACGGATGAATCGGGGGTGGATCCTGTACATTCTCAGGGAGGCAGAAAGGAAAGAAGGAAGGGTAGGAACCTAAACGAGATGCACAAAACCCCTGTTACAGTCATGACAGTCGGGAGGCAGGGATGAGAGAAATGAAAAGGCGCAGCGGCGGCTCTTCAGTGGACTGTGCTGGCTAGAGCCAGACCGCACTGCGGGGAGACGGGAGGCAGAAGGAGGGGACAAAGGCAGACGTCCCAGCCTGGACCAGGCTTGGTCTGTTAGCATGAGTTTTTACTCCTTTCTTGCAAGACAGACAGCAACACGCTTTGTGCTCAGTCCTACCTCCACCCATCTGCCTCAATCCCAATGTTTTCTCCTGATTTGGGGGACCTCATCCACTGGCAGAACTGTACCGTGGTTACCAGTGAGAGCTCTGGAGCCAGACTATCCGGGCTTGAATTCGGCTTCTGCCATTTAGTAACCCTAGGTGAGTTATTTTAAGCCTCTGCTTCAGTTTCTCCAAACTGTGACACGGCAGTAATAAAACTGAATGCCTCCCTCCTAAGGAAAGTGTGAGGTTTAAACGAGGCAGCCCTCAGAACAATGTCTTGCACACAGAAGGCACTCAATAAACGTTGGCTCTTCCTATTGGGTCAAGCACATAGCGTGACAACAGAAACACATTTTGAGTGTACCCAGGTCACGGAGTGACTAACCTCTGGTTCTCTAAGGGAGAAATTAGGGGCCTTTGGCCAATACACATTCTAGCTTACTTGGTCCAAGCCTTGGCAGGGCCTGTGTGACTCTCAGAGCCACATGGGAGCTTTCCTTTGAGAGAGGAGGGGGTCTGAACTAGAGGTGCTGAGTTCAGCCTGGTGCCCCGGCGGATGCCACCTGACCAGCCCGGTCTGAACCCTGGCGATTGCCCCGTTCAGCTGAACCAGCAGAGCTTTCCAAAGCTAGTGGAAAATGTGGATTTGCTTCTCTAGTCTCATTTCCTACCACCTCTTATCCCTCTTCTACTTACTACTTGGACTCTTTGATCTGGGCACACAATGCTATGTGTTCCCTAAACAGACACGGAAATGTCACCTCGCTGTGCCTTGGCACATGCTGTCTGTGGCACAATTTCCATTTCCCAATTTCCACTCTTTCTTTCTTCCTTAGTAACAGGCATCCTTTTAGTCCAGCCATCAGTGTGGCCAGATTAAGGACTGTCCCCTCTCTCACACCACTGAGATTCAGTTGAGACATTTAAAAAAATTTATTTATTTTATTTTTTTGGCTGCGTTGGGTCTTTGTTGCTGTGCGCGGGCTTTCTCTAGCTGCGGAGAGCTGGGGCTACTCTTTGTTGCGGTGCGCAGGCTTCTCGTCGCAGTGGCTTCTCTTGTTGTGAAGCACGGGCTCTAGGCGCGCGGGCTTCAGCGGTTGCAGCACGTGGGCTCAGTAGTTGCCACATGCGGGTCCTAGAGTGCACGGGCTTCAGCAGTGTGGAGTGTGGGCTCAGTAGCTGTGGTGCGCGGGCTCTAGAGTGCAGGCTCAGTAGCTGTGGCACACGGGCTTAGTTGCTCCGCTGCATGTGAGATCTTCCTGGACCAGGGATTGAACCCGTGTCCCCTGCATTGGCAGGCAGATTCTTAACACTGCGCCACCAGGGAAGCCCTCAGCTGAGACTTTTAAGTGGGAATTCTAAGAAAGTATTTGCTCTTGCTGGGCTTTCTCTCTTTCCCTTGGCATCCTGTCAAGAAGGAAGATGTGAATGGCTGGAGCTCCACAGCCACCTTGGATCTCGAGAATGGAATTCACATGCTAAGGGGAGCTAAGCAGGAGTTTGAAAGGGGCTCAGATCCCTGTTGACACTGGGAGTCACTGTACCTGTTCAAGACTGCCTGTGTCTGGACTTTTTTTTTTTTTAAATGAGAAAAGAAGTAAACTTCAATCTTGTTTGAAGCAAATGTGGTTTCTGGTCCATATCAGCAATTGAACGCAATTCCTAACCGATGCACTGGTACCTCTCTCTGGAATCCATGTCCTCCTTCTACCCTTGGCTTGGCTGATGTCTACTCATCCTTAAAAAATTGGCCTCAGCAGTACTTCCTTCAGGAAGTCTTTTCTGAATCCCCTGTTGTACTCTGAGAGAATCCTGTGAGTTGCAGAGCAGGTATCACCCTGCACTCTGATGAGCTCTTGAGCCTGCCAACTCCTTGATGGCAAAAAAAAATAGCTTACTTGACTTTGTGGTCCCAATTCCTAGCATGGCACCTGACACAGTAGAAAGTCAGTACATGCTTAGTAAATGAAAAGCAAATCCAGATGCCAATCACTGGCACTCAACTATTGATTTATCTTGGCCTTTAAGAATGTTTGATTCAGAGAACATAAAAGGAAGATTATCACAGAGAAACAAGACCTTTCCTTCTTCTTATTACTGATCCAAACATAGTCCCTGCATATAGTTCTGGGGAAAAGGCCTGCTCTGAGGACCCACCACATTATGGCCGTACCCTTCTAGTTACTGCCTTGAACACAGGTTCTGTCTGACAGCAGGGCTAGGCAGGGGGTAGATCACAAATGCCCCAGGCGAGAAGGTACCACAATTTCCACTTCCACATCTGAAGACCAACAGCTCCGTATCAGAGGGAAGAGGGAGGGGAATTAACATTTATTGGGTACCTGCTGTGTGCCACACACTGAATTAGGTTCACAGTCATGCATGTTGCCTTGTTAATCCTCACAACCTTTTTATGCAGTGATTATTTTTAGTCTCACTTTTCTGATAAGGAAATGAAGGCTCAGAGAGGTTAAAGAAATTATCCAAGGTCATTTGGTAAGTACAGAAGCCAGAATTTGAACACAGTCCTGTGTAACTGCAGAGCCTGGCTCCTGTCACTAACCAGAAGGCAGAATGGTTGCTGACATGCAGGAGAATGGCACTCCCAGATGTCTAAGAGTTTCCTGGAACCCTGCCCCAGGGAGTGGTTGGCCCATTAGAGGCCGGGAGGGGGGATGAAGGCATGCTGAGAAAGGCCAGGAAGTGGACCTGGGGAGAGGCATCTGTCTTCCTGCTGGCTCTGTCTGCTCTGCTCTTGGGCTGAGGGGTGATGTGTCAGCAGAAAGGAAGAAAGTCATTAAGAAAGCCGAGGTTCCCCTCCGCACAGATCTGCCCGAGCTTGTTTCCCCGATGATCCCACGCTGAGCACTCTGGTTAGTGGTGTTCTGGGCTCATTACCCTCTGGGACTCGCTGCACCTCTTCTCTGTTGGTTGCTCAGCATGAGCCCAGCCTTGGGGAACTCATCACTACCTCTCCCGCTGCCTGGGAGAGCCACGGGCTGTAACCCATTCTCTTGGGCCTGCATCAGGAGGCGGTCAGGCTAGAGCACCCCCTTGCCGCTTGTCCTGTAGGTTCCACTGCTCCCATTTCATTCCACCCCTGCTGCCCTGGACTCCACAGAGGAACGCTAGAGCAGACATCCAGAGACAGGCTCTCACCTCGGAAGCTACAGGGGCTCCTTTAAATCCCTGTGGTGGGAACATCAGCCACACTGAGAAGCCAAGGACACGGGAAATTGGTCTGGGAGAGCTGCGGGGGGAGGGCCACAGGCAGTGGAGAAGGTAAAGATGAAGGACGAGGTGAGCCTGGCACACCTTTCCGCCTGCCTCCCAACCCCCGATTGGATCTGCCCTTTCAGTCCTTTGATCAAAACAAAATCCTTCTGGCTTCCCCAACTGAAAACTAAGTTTATAATTGAAAAGCCCAGAGAATTTATTGCTGTGGAGATGAGGAAATGTAAACCTCATAACCTTCCCGCAGGCCAACAGATCAGGCAGATATCCATCCTATTAGAATAACTCTCCTCTGCAGATATCCACCTTATTCAGCTAAATGGTGAAGAAAGCCTGTCCCCACACCACAGAGATGCTGTGTGTATTGTTCTCTGCTCACCTCTCTGAGTACATTCATCAGCCCATTTTGATTCCTCTTGAAATCTGCCTCAGAATTACAAACTGCCGAGTGGCAACAGAGGTTTTAAGTTAAGCATTCCCGGGCGTAGGTGAGCTCGGGAAACGGTGGGTTGAAAGGCAGGTGGGCAAGATTTAGCGCTTCGTGTGCGGGGTGGGGGAGCTGAGGCTCATCCACAGGTCTGGATCCAGCTGGGGATGGGGGAGCCGGGAGAGGGGGCAAGGAAAGAGGGCAGGGAGGAGGAGTTTACAAGCTCTCTGGTCAAAGGGCCAGACACGCGGCATGACAGAACGGAAACTACTGGAGACCGAACCACTGCTAATGCTCACCTCCACGCAAGGCATAAGTATCTGCCGTGCAGAACGATGTATGTGCGAGGTGGGGACCCCGGGAGGACAGTCGGCCAGGTACTGGTGCCTCCCTCTGCTTCCCTTTGGGCATTTGTGGGTCCCACGACTCCAGCTAGTTCTGGGTATGGGACAGCAGAGGCAGTACTATCGAGGCTTGTCTTGAGGTCGGTTTGCATTAGGAGGTGAAATGGCCTCTCTCTATCCCGTCTTACTGCCCCTGGAGTGGACTACGGAGCCTGAACCAGGATGCCTGTGTATATGTGCTGCTGCTGTTGCTGCTACAACTGACCACCGCGTGGGTGGGTCACTCAGCCTCAGAAAGGAGGCCCAGGGGACCGCAGATGACTTACTGACAGTGGCCTTAATGGTGCTCAGTGGTACGGGGAAGACGGGCAGCAGCTCTCTGGGAGCCCGCCCCCTGCACCAGCCTTTCCCACTACCTTGGTTTATTTTCTTTTACTGCAGAGCGGCTCCTGTGTGTGGGCAATGAAGGTCTGACTGCTGTCCTCCACAGGCCTGGGGTGGGGGAGCACTCAGCTTGCTGAAGTAGGGCAGCGTGGGGTGAGGAGGCCCAAGAAGGGGCTGATTCCCTCTGGCGCATCCCTAGGGGAGCAATACCAGAGCATCCTCCCTGGGCATGAAAGGCCCTTTGAGGACCAGCAGTCGAAGGAGCCACTCAAACTCTGGCTTATCCCTAGGCTCCTCCTCCAGGATCCCCATCCTCTGCTTGCCGGGTTTGCAACCCTCCCCCTCCCCAAGCACCTCATCTTTCTCAGCTGCTATGTTCCATCCTCTTGCTCCTGGACAAACCTCCTTCCACTGCCATCCAGACATCCCACTTCTATCTTTTGAATGATTTTCTGTTCCACAGTCTTCTAGCTACTGGGGGAAAAAAAATATTGCCTTCCAAAGTGACTGGCCTCCTGCAACAATTTTCTTTGACACCTGTGAGTCATTCAGACCCCTGATGGGAGGGCAGGCAAGGGGGGAGAATTACTAGGCATGGCCTCGGACAGAGGTGGGGAGCAGGGTAGAGTTCTTCATTTAAGAGCCAGCAGCCTTGGGAAATGGAAGTGCTGGAGTGGCAGAGGGTTAGAGAGGGTCTTCTTGAAGTTTCAGGTACAGGCTTGTATGGGATAAAGGAGGCTTTAGGGAGAGGAAAGAGAAGCTGCTAGCTGACTTACTGCCAAGGCACAGGGTGACAGTTCTCATAGCCCAAAATGGTTTACAAACACAGAACCTTTGCCAAAACTTGTCCTTAACAATTTGAAAGCCTTAAAACCCTATAATTGCCTCTCTAATGAGAGCTTTTAAAAAGACCCTTCTCCACCAATTGTCTACAACATACTAATCTGGTCACACTCTGCTCAAAACACATCTGCAAAATTTTTAATTCAATCCATTTGATTTATGCTCTATTTTATGCCAATCAATTCAAGATAACTATGGGTCAATTCTGTATGCATTAGACCCGCACTGCTCATTACAGCAGCCACCAGCTCTAAACTGGAAGTTCCTAAAGGGCAGGGGCTGGGACTGGTCTCTTCACATCACTTTTCTGACTATAATTCTCCTGCCCCAGGGGACCCATCACTGTAACACTGAAGTCCCAGAGGGAATGATTTTCAAGGCACAAAGTAGGGTGGGATATAAGATTGGCATTCCAGGCACAGCCCATCGGGCCAGGCTTTGGACAAGGAGATGGATTTCGTCTGATTTCCCTTGACGGACGAGATGTGTTCAGCAAACAGCCTGGCCTGTGGCCAAGCTCCGACAGGCATCGATCAGGCTGCAGTGTGAGCGTGCAGACATATACCCAGACCTTGCCAACGTCTTGGCCTGGAAGACGGTTCTGTCCGGACCTGGGATGGCCACACCCGCCACGGGGGAGGCTGCTGCAGAGCGGACTGTACTGATGGGGGGAAAGGAGGCAGGATGGGGCCTCCTCAAAATGCCCATTCTTGGTTGGGAAGACAAGCAAAAAGGGGCACTGGGCGAAGGCTGGTGTAAATGGCCCAGTAAAGCAAAAGCAGAAGAAAGGGCGAGCTGGCGTTCCTAGCCTCCTCCACTTCCCCTGCCCAGCAGCTCGTCTGTACCTGGTGCTGCCCTCGGGCAGCCCGCGGGAATTACAGAACAGCCCATCTGAACCAAAGGTCATCTTGATCTCCTTCCCAATCCAGATGTCTTCCTCATACTTCTGGGAGATGGTCAGCTTCTAGCAAAATATTCCCTAACAGGGAGTTCTCAAAGAAGAGTCCATTCCACTATTTAGAAAAGTCGTCTTTCAAGTTCACCCTGTACTTCCTCTTACTGGTCTAAGTTTTGTAGTCTGGAGCAATTCAGAACAAATCTGATCACTTTTTCTTATTTACCTGCAGGTAATTTTGGGAAGGTTCTCTGAGCCCAAATACCTCTCTACGGGGTTTAGCAAGTCCACAGAAAGCATCCGTCCCCTGCCTCCTTCCACATGGCAGCCATTCATACTATTAATATTTATTCTGCTTTTTCTTTCCATCCCTAGTGACTTCTATGACTCCCTGGTCCTGGATCCCAGCCACCCTCTATACCACCTGGTCCCTTCCTAGGAATGCGCCTCCATTTATCAAGAACTCTCTAAAAACAGTCAGAACTGAACACAGTACCCAGATGTTGCTTCAGCACAGCACAATAATTACATCCTTTGAACTATACTATTTTCTATTAAAGCAACTTTTATCCATCGTCATTTCACACCGTTGTTAGTACACAGTTTGTAGTAAACAAAATGCCCTGGGGTCATTTTCAAATGAACCGCCATCAAGATAGGTCACCTTCATCTTGTAATTGTGTAACTGACTTTTTGAACTTGAACACAGGACTCTGCATTTGTTAAAACTGGTAAATTACATTTCACCTTGTAAGTTACAACCCATCTCTCTCCATACTTGCAAGAAATTTTGAACCTTGATTTTCTGTCCTAGCAGAACACAATCTTGTATATCTCAAATGTGATAAGTATGCCTTCTGGGCTTCCACCCAAATCTTAGGAAGGGCAGACAAACCCAGGGTCAGTAACTTAAACTTGTATTGTGGCTCCAAGATGCTCCGTAAGTAAGGACCTGGTGAATACTGTTGAGAAGGAAAACCCTATGGTGGGAGCCTGTGGGAAGTCCTGGAGGCACAGCACAACAGGCAGAACCAGGGAAGGACCAGGTCTGAATTCTTCCCTCCAGAAGCTCGTCTTCGTAATTTAGCTTTCAGATACATGAAGCTACTGCCTTTTACAAGGATCCAGAGATGGATTTGGGGTATGAGTCTACATTAAAAATGGAGACGAAGCAGAGAAGAGCTTAAAAACATCTCGGCAATGATGCTCTTCCTCAGCTCGGGAGGGCTGACCTGGCTCTGTCCCCTCTCAGGGCCCCTCACATCAGCGGCTCTGCCTATCTTCTCGGAACAATGGTTCTCGCAAATACTTACAGGAACTCTCGGGGAGAGGCTGGCTGGGTCATAGGTAGATGGCTACAGGAATGCAGAAAAGGAACTTGGCGGCAGCACAGAAAATGGATTTGCAGGCGACATGATAAATGGAAGTGGGACTTGGGCCCAAAGACCAGGGGAAAACAGTGTGATGGAAGACCAAAAAAATAAAAAATAAAAAATTAGCCAGGAACTGGAAGATGAAACAAGTTTTTGTTCAAAGATTGTTCCAATGGCGTCTGAGGGGCATGTGGGACTCTCCTGGGGTCCAATTCCCTGGATTTTATATGGCTATGAGGTCCTCTTTCTGGATGGTTCAGCAGCAATGATCTCCTCACTATGGTGCAATAACTGAATTGCTCAAGTCAGGGAAGGAGAAACTTGTGGAGGTCTTTTCTCCGTGTGAGAGTGGGGACTATGAGTGTGAGCTACCTGGGGGAAGGCGGGGGGGAACGGTGAGGTGTGGGGAATCTCATCCAACTTTTCTTTTCAGGATCTGCTGGGTCGTGCTGACTCAATCTATGATATAAAGATGGCCAGAAAACAGTGTTTTTGTTTGTTTGTTTTGTTTTTATGCGGTACGCAGGCCTCTCACTGTTGTGGCCTCTCCCGTTGTGGAGCACAGGCTCCGGACGCGCAGGCTCAGCGGCCATGGCTCACGGGCCCAGCTGCTCTGCGGCATGTGGGAGCTTCCCGGACCGGGGCATGAACCCGTGTCCCCTGCATCGGCAGGCGGACTCTCAACCACTGCGCCACCAGGGAAGCCAAAAACAGTGGTTTTTGTAAAACTTCTTTGTCTACTTATGGACATTCATACAGAAGAACCCTCCACATACAAAAAAGAGGAAGGAGAGAAAGAAAAGGGTGAAAACTGAATAAACAACGCTTTCTGTTCACGTCTCTCTTACACACGCATACACACAAGCACACACACGAACGTGCAACTAGCTCCTGATTCAGCCTTCTCATGAAGACTGGATGGGACCAATTATGTGGTACCCGAGGCTATGTGCCTGGGATAGAGGGTGTCCCTGGGGTTAATTCTTCTTGATACAGAATGCAGTGCTCTCTGGTAAGCCCTTCCTATGTGTGTGTTTACCCCGGCCTCCCTGGTTTTAGCCAAGCTTTCATTTGATGACCCTAAGACATCAGCGCAGAACCTCTTTCACCTTCACATCACCAGCAGAGATGCACTGTTCCCCTGACTTATTCTCTCCCTTACTGCACTCCAGGGCTCTCAGGTGACTTTCTTCCCACAACTCTGCTTACTTAATGTTTTATGGATGAGGATAGTAAAGGTTAATGAGTTAAGTGTCTCATGTGTAAGGCCATGCAGCCAGCATGTGAAAGGGCCAGAATTCAGAAGTGGGCCTCTGATTCCCAAGTCCACATGCCAACAACCACAGCATCCTGCTGCACGAACGTGGCAGCAGGCAGGAAGCTCTTCCAGTCTTCTGGTCTTAGCAATGAACTGAGAGGCAGAGGGTGGTTCGAACCATGGTGGACCCAAGAGGAAAGGGAAGGAAGAGGTGGACCCTGTGTCGGGATGGCAACGGAAGAGAAACCTGTCCTCCTTGGGAGGCCTTGGAGGAACAGGGGAAGCTTGGGGAAGTGAGCAGCTGTGAGAGGAGGGACCAGGAAGAACGAGGGCTGGGAGATGAAAGCCCAGAGCAGCCGGGCCTTGTTTCTTTTATCCAGAGTGGAAAGAGAAAAGCTTCTGGGGGACGAGGCACAGCGACAGATCAATCACTGAGCCCTCCACAGTGCTGGGAAACTCAGACCTGGAGAGGAAGGGTGGAATGAAAAGCTCTGGGGCTTGCAATGATCCTGGAGCTGCTCATGTTAGGGTAGCAGAGAAAAAGGGGTAAAGAGAAGAGACTGGGGAGGGCAGAGACTCACAAGTAAAGGTGCTGACCCCACCTCCATCCCCGGGAAGGACTGCAGGGTGAAAATACCCGAGGCTGCTCAGAAGATATGAAAGGCTTTGCAATGCTGCTAACCTTCCCCTAAAGGTCTCTGGTGGACAGAAAGATGGACATAAAAAACACCTGCGTGAACAGCTGGAAGGACTGCAAACCAGAGCGCATCCTGACACTGGGCTAAACCAGTGGGCAGAGGGGACACGTCGCGGAGTGATTAATATTTTATGTGGAGAATGGAAGATCTCTTACAGCAGCAGGGAAATTACACAGACACACCTACGTCACCTCTCTAACAGCTTCCTGCTCTTGCCCCCAAAACAAAAATCGGTCCCGGCAGCTCTCTCCCCCATCCACACAGAGGGACAGGCCACCCCTGGGAGCTGTTTTAGTCGGTGACACCTTCTCTCCCTCCCTCCCTCCCTCCGTTCCTGAGGCTGTTACCAAACAGCCTGAGCTTTCCCCAGTTCATCCCACTCTTTCCAATCAGTGCTAATTGAACCACTTAACTCAAAGACAATAACATTTGTCGTTTCAAACCATTAAGAAAAGCGTCTCAGTTCTGCAGAAGGCCTGCTCTGGGGATGGCAGCACCCGCTCACATACAGACATGCCCCCAAGGCACACTCAGCGTGTAATAAACATGCACATAACTAACAGCTCCAGGAGAAATTTTGCACAAGCATGGTCAGCAAGTGTCAGCCTGTCCTTCACAAGGGGGTTGCCTGAATTATTAAAAAAAAAAAAAATCACTACCAGTTCTAATTCAGCACCTGGAAATTGCAGCTGTGGTCTCATCCCCTTCCATCCAGAGCTTCTAACCTCTTGTGTTCTCGGAGGTCCAGAGATGAACAGGAAAGAAGAGAAATGTAGACCCCAGGCCTCCCCACACTTGGCAACTAGAATCTTTGTGGGGGAGATGGGAGAGGGGAGATGGAAGAAGTTCTCTCTGACCTCTCCTCATCTCCCATCATAAAGATGCCCACCAGCAACAGCATTACATCACGAAGAGGCGCATGCGGCACAAAGGTTCGACATGACCAGAAAGAACATTCTCTGCTACAGTTTCAACACCAGTCCTAAAAGGCCCCAGGAATGAGAGGGCTCGGGAGAAGCAGAGCTGCAGACGTGGACGAGGGCCTGGAGGTGCAACGGGAAGAAGGAGTGAAACAATGACCGTGAGGAAAGGGAAAGGAGAGCGGAGAAGGGGAGGGTGGGAGAGTGACCCCCAGCCCTGTTTTAACACTGTGAACGGAAGGAGGAGAATGTACTTTTAGTACCTTAAGAGTGAAAATAGCGCAGGGGAGGGGTTCTCATCTCAGCTCTGCCACTACCGTGTGCCAGTGTGACTTTATGGCTTAACTTCTCTGGGTTTGTGATTTCTTATCTCTAGATGGGGGATGGGATTAGACTTCTGAGCTTCCTTCCAGCTCTCAAATACTCCGATTCCAACTCTTGGCTCTGCACCCCGAAGTTGCATGCCCAGTTCAATCCCCTCTGCGTGTTCCTCTCCTGCTGGGAGCAGGGCCAAAACTACTCTGGTGCAGGCCCCTGTCTTCTGACTTTTAGGGCCTCTGCTCACCTAGTTTGTGCTCTTCGAGCTTTGGGACTATGCCAAGAGGGGTTGCCTCTTCTGCCACTGGGTTCCAGAACTGACGCCTCCCCCTAAAGTCCCACTGAGTGACATCAAGCCTCATCAGTTCTCTGACAGCTGCTGGATCTGCGAGAACAGAAGAGATGCTGTCAGAATGGAGACAGGCAATCGCTAGTCTGACCTTTAAAAAGGGAAAAAAGAATGGAGCAAAAGAAAAGGAAAGATGGTGAAGTCCATGAACCACAGGTAAGAAAGCTTGAAGTCTGTCCTGGACCAAATCCCAGAAGCAGTTGTTGAAATGTAGTTTGTGAGTTCTTAGAAAGCAGTGATCATTAAGAGATGACATGTTCATGAAAACTAAGTCCGACTAACCTCATTCCCTTTGTGGGCAGGGTCACTTGGCATCACCCTGCTTTTTCCAAGGGAGTGAATCATTTTAGATGGGGCAATGACAGGGCACTGAATGACAACCACAAACCGTGCTGTTCCATTTTCAATTATTTCTCAGTGACTCTGAATAAATTAAGGAGAAAGTCTTGATTTACTGCTAATCTGTCTTTAGCATCTCTTTAACAAAACCGGGCAGACCTCAGGCTCAGAGCCTTGCTGGCAAACAGGATTTAGCCAGAATTCAGTAACACTGTTCTGCATTCTCCGTATTTATTTTTAAAATTTCCTTTCATTTATGATAAGTGATATGTTTCCATTTTTAAAAGTTCCAAAATAGTTTCAGAAAGAACAGAGTGATTTAAAGAAAAATATTAAGGAGATAACAGTATAGAGGGTACCTGGACTTGGCAATAGCACATGGACAGTATAACGAACGCCTCAAGTTCAGGAGACCCAGCTGTAAATTAAACGCAGCTGGGCAACAGCAGGGCCGGAACCACTTGGTGGCACTTTGGCTGCCCGAGTCTATGGGCACTTGCTGGGGAAAGGCCCGATGGTTGCCACTCAATAGCCATTTCCCCTTCTCCCTGCTGGCAAGTCTCTGTCCTTTTTCCTTGTGATATCTATGTGACTCAGGAAAATGTGACGATCTAAGTTATTTTTTTGTGCCATGGGACTTGCTGGCAGTCGAGGGAAACCTATGGACCCCTTCATAGAATAATAATATTTTTGGATACACTAATTAAAGTACATGGGATTGCAGAGGAAACCATTTACACTGAAACAGTTATTAAAATATTTTTTAAAACCCACCCAAATCAGGATATAGTAAATATATGTACTTCTTTATTAACACACCAAATAACAACATCTAGCAGTAGGTCTGACATCTATAATCTCAAGGCAGTGATAAGAGTAAACATAATGTTGAAATTCCTGCAACTATTATAATGTGATATAAAAATACTTGTGATTTCCATTGGTGACAAAATCACAGATACACTAGTTTTACTATGATTTTTGGCTTACATTCACATTCAAAGGACATGCTAAATTTGAGTTAGAGGCTAATAAAGACAGAATTTTCTCCCCATCCGAATTCATGGACCCTATGAAACCCTGGTCTCACTCAGTCCATCACTGGGGAGCAGAGTTCTCTTTCCTGGTGGCACATCACAGTTTAGTAGTGTCATCCAAATCTGGACAGTGAGATATAGAGGAAGTCAGGTGAGAGGCATGTGGGGAAGGATTTCTTTGCTTTTAAGAAGAGATGCAGAAACACACTGCTTCTCCTGCCTGTGGAGATCGGTGTGTGGGCATGCAACGCCTGGTGCTATGGCAACCATCCTGCAGCCAAGAAAGAACTGTGGTCACGCTGAGGGAACGGTTCAAACACAGAAGAGGAAAAAAACTAAGGTACCTGATTCTGACCTGGGGCCTCATCTCAGTTAAACTAACCCCCTGGAGCTGCCTTACTTTGGGACTGACTTTCTATGAGAGGTCAGTCTCTTGCATAGATGGTCTATTGCAGCACGAAGCACCTATAGCCTACAGTGACCCATGAGCCTTTTCCATAGTTACCTGTGTCTTTTTTAACCTACACAACAAAACTAGGTGGCCGCATACCCTAATGTTTCTGAGTCACAGGAGTTGCTCTGTGTCCTAAGCCCATCTGTCATTTTTTTCCAGCTTCTCAGGGTCATCAATGTACAACTGAAGAGTTGCTGTCTAATGAGAACTGACAAGATGGAGGGCAGAGGGATGGCTTATGCCAGGAGAGCTCTTAGCAAAGGCTGCCACCCACAGCATCGGCTCAGGGTTCTATTCTGGTGCAACAACTGGGGTGGGTAGGGGGAGGAGTCAGGGTTCATGAAAAGTTGGTCTAGGAAAGAGGGCACAGGTGGAGCAGAGTCATGAAATCAAGAGGTAGAAAGTCTAGGTTCCCAGATTCTTAACTGGTTTTGATTCAAATATCAGGACTGATACCATGCCAGTTCTTTAAACGAGATCCTTTTTCTTTTTTCCCTCATCGGTCCATCTCTGCCTGTAGCTTCTATTCTGTCGATGTACAAATCTCTCAATTCATAGCCACAAATCTGATAGAAAGCTTGGAGAAGACATCAGACAGACTGTATAATCTCTGCTAATCCTGTAATCAGAAGCTAAACCCAGGACACAAGTGCATTTGCAAAGTAAGGACTTTAGAAACTCAAATGGCATTAGCAGGCCAGAGAGACCAATGTAGACAATGACTGAATGAGACTCATCAATCCAGAAACAGATTCATTCCTTCCATTCCATGTGAGTTATGTGGAAAAAAAGAAAAAACGAATGGGAAAAGGCTATTACACCTGAGGATGAGAGCAAGGCCATCCCTAGTCCCTTCTCGAAGGATCTCTTAAATTATAAGTTTGGGAGTAGCAGTGAGAGGAGGAATAACAGATGGGAGAGGTTAGGAGCAAGGGAAGACCAGCACATTCCTTATTCTAAACCCCGTTTTATTATCTTCTCTGGGAGAAAAACAACGAATGATTCCAGCAAGGCGAGAACAAGGAAGGCTTTTAAAAATAAGCATGTTGTACATGCACAGGGCCCATGCAGAACATTCCTTGGTAACCAGCTTTCAAGTCACTGGTTTCAGAATTTCTGTTCACACCTGACCTGCTCCAGGGGACAAAGGTCTCTGTGAAACAGGTAGGGCTATATTTGCCTCCAAAGCCTGTTTTGTCAGGAGCCTGCCTGCCTGTCCCTTTGTGGATGGGGTCTGAAAAAATCTTCCTGCACTTCGCCTCAGGGCTGCAAAGCTCCTTGACGGTGCTGCATGGAGAAGTGATTAACACACCAACCAAAAGTGCCACAGGCCCAAGAGAGGCAGAGGGGCACTGGAGATGGGAGTGGGCCTGGGAGACACTTTCCTTCAGCCGAATGGAAATAGTTCCTTGGTTTTCTTCTCCACGAACCCCGATGTGACGGCACTGAGTCTGTGGGTGGGTCGCTGTGTGGGACCACATCCCTATTCCTTTTGGGGGACCAAACGTTCCTCAGGAGAAGCTGAGTTTGGGCCAGTGCAGGAGACCCTACTCTGCTAGCTTTGGCCCCTGACACAGCCTCTCTCAGGCCCACCGTCCTTCCTAGAGGAAGGTTACACTGTGGTCGGGTTACGCTGTCCTATTTAATGGGCACCCTATAAAAGTGCTGCAATGTTTAGTACATCATTTTGGTGGACTAAATATGGGGAACCGTATTTTTTTGATATTTTTGTCCAGAGAGTTGGATATCAGGCCCTTGATCAATATCTTAAAAATGAGACAAAAGTGGGGGGGTTATCCCTGGCAAAGGTGAAACCAGAATGAGAAACCCAGTAGCACTGAAATACGAGGGGACAGGCTCACCTCTGAGACGGACCACGTGTTGGGACAAAATTCAGTCAACCTCTCGGCTCCTCTCACAACAAATGCAGCCTAACACAGAGATGCCAGACCCCTACCCCATGCTTCCCAGTGCTATTGCCCTCCAGGCTCACACATGAGTCTTTAGGAAAATCCTTCAACACCTGCTTAATTCTTCTCCTTCCTAGAAAACAGTATTTAACAAGAATGGTCTTATTCACCTAAGCAAGCAAGTCGAGGTTATGTGTTCAGAAAGCTCGTTAATAACAAATAACACTCTTGAAGAGATAGACGCAGACTGAGACCGGAGCTGGCAGGCAGCCCACCCCTAAGCTGCGCTGAGAATGGGCAGGGCTGTCGACGGTGGTGCTGGAGGCCAGAGGCAGGCCTGGTCTCCGATCAGGGCGGGAGCCCCTCTTAGTCTCAGTTTGATAAAGACATTTACCCTGCAGCTCTCAGGTGTGCAGGAGCAGAAGGTCTGTCGCTGTTCAGACAACGGGAGCAAAAGACTGCTTTAATTGGTTAGGAAGTCAAAAGGCTCAGGCCAACACAGGGTCCTGCTGACCGAAAGAGAGATGCAGCAGCCCCCCCTGGAGTGTTGGACACAGGCTCCATCTTTCTCTGGAGGTTTCCACTAGAAGGAAGAATGAGAATGCCCTCAGTCTGTTGGTCAGTTGGTCTTTTCATACTCATCTCTCTCTCTTTCACTTACTGTCTCGTGGGCACACATGGCCTTGAACAGACCCCACGGACTGGCATTTGGAGGCAGACTGTCAGATGCCAGGGCAGGAAGGACAGAGCTGAAGTCGCTCTGTGTGCCTGGGATCCCAAGATGGTCTCCCCTTCGGGAGTGAACCCCAAGGGCTCGGGGCCAGCTCCAAAGCACCACCGAGTTGCTGGGCCAGCGAGGCCAGCTTGGGGGGAGGGAGGGCGTCCAGCCCAGAGACTGCTCACTTACACAAAGAATCCTTTCAGAGTTATTGGCTGGCAAGGCCCCTCTCAGACTTTTTTTTTTCTTTAGGGCTTGTGCACTGAATACAAATCAAGCAGCCTCGCTGGGCTGTCACACAAACTGGCCCCCGTCACCAAGAAAGTGACACAGAACAAGGGCTCCTCTAGCCAGGCTGTCAGTGTCCAGGCGTCACGGTAGCAGACTCCCAGACCCCTAACTGGGGGCCCCACGAAAGTGGGGCTCCAGCACCCCTTATCAGCAGCAGAGCCATTTCAGTCTGGCGTCCATCAGAGGAACAGTTCCAGGTAGACCAACACGACAGGTTCCCGAGCATGCCGCCTAGCATTCCTGGCTGGTAGTGAGGAAAAACTGAAAAGGCAGGGATTCATGGCCAGGGGCAGTGTTCTGGGGTAAAGGAGAATGAGATCGTTGTGTCACCCTTGTGTAAAAACAACCAAATCTACCTATCCGCTCTGGCCAAATTCCAAACTGCATGTGAGAGAGACAGTAAGTGAAAGAGACAGAGAGAACAGGAATATGACAGCCTGACGAACCAACCAGCTGGGGGATTCTAATTCTTCTCTCTACAACTGCTAGAGGAGCTGAAGGTCCTAGCTCCCTTATTTCACATTTACCCACCCCAAATTCCTCTAGGTATAAAGGTGATTCCCACTGGAAGCATGTGCAGATAGAACTGCATCTAAAACCATGGATCAAGGGCAGGCTGGAGGCTGGGGAGATCTCACACCTGAAGAGGCGCACGTAATGCAAAAGGAACGCAGCACCCAGGAAGCTGGGTGTCAGCCAACGCACCCATCGGTCGTTTGATGACTCATGGAGAAGCCAGTGGTGTGAGCTCCAGGCTAGGCTCCTGTTGTCCCCAGTGCTGCACACCCCTCCACTTCTAAGGGTAAGAGCCTGGCCTTTGGCTCAAGGATGGGGTGGGCTGAGGATGGTCACAACAGCAACTAAGAGACAAAATTCAAGCCCACATTTTCATTAGGGGTCCTCCAAGTCTCCCTCAGAAACTCCTTAGATCAGACAAATGAACCCACCTTATCAGGCCAGTACTGGATGATGAACTGAGGCCATACCAACTGGAAGTAAGAAAACCCGAGCTATAGCTGAAACTGGCACATAAAATTGAAAACAATGAACAAGTTGTGTGAGGCAGCTTGACGGCCACAGATGCTGATCCACAGAGACTGAACAACAGATAAAGAAGCCTGGGAAAGGGAAGGCAGTGCCTACATGGCACTGCTGTACAGGCCATGGAACAGCTACAAGAAGAAACGGCAGCAAAGGGCACAACAGGTTTCAAGCCAAATTGAACAGATTAAAAACACAGAAAAAGTTCCAAGCTGAGTATGTTTCTTAAATTCAGTCAGAAATGCCCTAGGGTAAGTATAGAAAGTGTGTTCCCATCTTGTTCACTCTCTCTAAACTATAAGGTCTTCTCTGAAGCAGTGACCTGCTCCATAAGGGGGTCCTAGAATATTCCCAGGAGAATAGCCCTAAGCCATGTGACTATTTTTTTTAAAAAATTATTTAATTTATTTATTTTTGGCTGCATTGGGTCTTCGTTGCTGCGCGCAGGCTTTCTCTAGTTGGGGCGAGCAGGGGCTACTCTTCGTTGTGGTGCATGGGTTTCTCATTGCGGTGGCTTCTCTCGTTGCGGAGCATGGACCCTAGGTGCATGGGCTCCAGTAGTTGCAGCACGCAGGCTCCATAGTTGCCGCATGGGGGCCCTAGAGTGCGCGGGCTTCAGTAGTTGTGGCGCATGGGCTCAGTAGTTGCGGATCGCGGGCTCTAGAGCACAGGCTCAGTAGTCGTGGCACACAGGCTTAGTTGCCCCGCGGCATGTGGGATCTTCCCGGACCAGGGTTCGAACCCGTGTCCCCTGCATTGGCGGGCGGATTCTTAACCACTGTGCCACCAGGGAAGCCCCATGCGACTATTTTTTTTTTTAAACAAAATCTGTGATATATCCATGGTCAAGGAAAGTGGAGTCACAACAGGAAGAATCACCTTCCCTCGTGGGAAAAGGGAAAGAAAGCCAATAGCAAAGCTGGGGAAGGACCCAGGTGGCCAGGCTCCCAGTCAGACTCTCCAAACAGCTGTTTGCTTTAATCTCCCCCCCTGAGTGTTTTAAATTAAGAGTCTGTTGATGGAACTGTTTGTTCTTCAGTCATGCAAAATTTAGGAACTGCAGCTAATAGAGATAAGGACCCTGGACAGAAGCTCTGGGATCCTCTCACTGCCCAGCCAGGTGCCCACCGACTGCACTAGAGCTCCAGCACTCAGTGGGATAATTATTGCTGCCTTTAAATTTACCCAGCTCTCCATAAAGCGAGGTAATGAGGCGCCCTTTACTACTGCTAGTGGTGATTGTCCTAACGTTCTTTAATTAGCGTTGGCATAGCCACTTTCAAAGCATTTCATCTTACAGTCCTGGTGTTCCCTATTTCAGGCTCAACAGCCCTCACTCCCTTCGGAGAAAATGCACTTTAGCAAATTTGAAAATGACAGGCACGTGTATCCATGAGCGCAGATAATCGTATTTGTGTACCTGTACTCGCTCTTCTGCTCACTCTTCACATATCCACAACTGCCAAGAACCCGTGAGCCTTGATGATACCTCCATAAAACTCTTGCTCATAAATCTGTCAGCAAGGGGTTAGGAATTTTAAAAACTGAGGACTGGCGAAACCTTATGATCACTAGGATCCTCCTTAAATTTCCCAGTATTTAAAAAAAAAAAAAAAAAAAGCTGATTTTTTTTTTTTTTTTAATTACAAGGTTCGGGGTCTTTTTTTTTTTTGGTTGCACCAGGTCTTAGTTGAGGCAGGCGGGCTCCTTAGTTGCGGCACATGGGCTCCTTAGTTGTGGCATGTGCATTCTTAGTAGCGGCATGCGTGTGGGATCTAGTTCCCTGACCAGTGATCGAACCTGGGCCCTCTACACTGGGAGCACAGAGTCTTACCCACTGCGCCACCAGGGAAGTCCCAAAAACTGGTCATTTTTCACCTATCTTTTCAAAGGTTTATGGAGTAGGGCTAGGGCTACTGATACACCATTAGAGAGGCCTGAACTCCTATTCATTTGGGTCAAAGAATAGTCCTCTTTCCTCTGAAACAATCAATTCACCACTATGATCTAGGTGTTGGGCACAAGATGGGAAGGGCCTCTGCTTTCATGGGGTGTGCAAGTAAACGAGCATTTCAGATGATGGTAGATCAAATAAGAAAATAAAAGCCAGGGATGTGACTATGATTGGTGGGGCTACTAAAGTACTCTAAAGGACAGGGTAGTCGTGGAAAGTCCCAGGAGAGCTGCTCAGGAAGGAGCCAACCACCTGAAGATGTGGGGGAAGAACACTCCAGACAGAGGAGAGAGCAGAGGCCCTAATGGGGAGAACCAGCTTAGAGTATTCCAAAAGAAGAAGAGCAGCATAGCTGAAGGGTAGGGGGTAAGCAGGAAGATGATAAAACATGAGGGCATAGGAGCAGGCAAGGCATGACAGCTTAGGGTCTGTGGTCCATGGTACACCATTTGGTCGTTATTTGAATTATGAGGGGAAGAACACTGGAGTGTTCTAAGCAAATCAATAACATGATCTGTCATAGTGTCACAAAGATGGCTTTGGTGGCTGTGGAGAACAGATTTAGAGGGAATCCTTTAATTTCTAGTTTTGAGTAAATGTTCTGTGATATAAGATGTTAACATAATAGTAAGCTGGGTGAAGACCATATCCTATAGTCTGAGTATGTTCAACCTGTCTCTGAGTCTAAAATTATCTCAAAACTAACTGTTAAAAACAGTGAGAATCACCTTATATCTCAAATGAAGAACGAAAGGTCTAAATTAGGTGCAATACCAAGAGCAGAGAGGGAAAAATAAAAGAAAAAAAAGGATTCTATCAGTAATTGACTTTGGATACAAATATTTCCCTTCTATACTAGTTTCCTTATTTTAAAAACTGAGGACTGGCGAAACCTTATGACCACTAGGATCCTCCTTAAATTTCCCCGTATTTTTTTTTTAAAAAAAAGCTGATCTTTTTTTTTTAATTACAAGGTTCTGGGTATTCTTTTTTTTTTAATTTTATTTATTTTTTATTTGGTTGCACCAGGTCTGTTACTTATTAGAAAGTAACAGCTGCTGCTACTACTATTACTATCAGCTAAGACTGACTGATTTTCCTTACTTGCTTCTAGTCCAATAATACCACAAAATAAATAGTTATTAATCCCACTTTACACATGAAGAATCTGAAGCTTAAAGAAGCAACTTATATACACAGCATATATTATACACAGTAGGCAAGAGAGAACCATGATTTGAACCCAGGTTTCTCTGATTCCAGAATATTTTCATAACCTCCACTATGGTATAATGCCCACTAACATGTATGTATGAATGCATGCATACATGCATTCACTCATTCTTTCTCTCTCTCCCTCCCTCTTTCATGTAGGACTCAGTTTGGGGGAAAAAAGTGTTTGGGCTTTCACCAACCAAAACATGAATAAATTTATAAAACCATTGTGTATGTGTGTGTACCTGCAGGCATGGACTCTGGGTTAAGGATCAAATTTGTGCTGGAGATACTCGAAAAGCCATTTACTCATAACTCTCACTCCCACATCTGCCTTTGTATCTGCTGGGCTCTGATCTTTAGGGCTTTCTTAATCTCCAATGAGTGGGAAGCTCAACATTTCTGTGACTTAGTTACAGGTGAGCCAAATTTTGTAGCAATGCCAAGACGTACCTCTAATATTACTGGTAAATGCTTAGATGTTCCAAGATCTTTGGGATAAAATCAAGAGGCCATGTAAAGAATGAGAAAATTATCAAGAAAAGGAATCAAGGCAGATTTCTTGAGCTTCTCTGGTCCACACGTCCCCTTCCCTCGGCTCACGTGATGTTTCCTAACTGTTGCACTGACTGAGGGAACCCTCTCTCCCTTTCCAACGGGAAGACCCAATGGCCATACCGCTGACACCTGGTTCCTCTCCTCTGCCCCTCACAAGCACAGGTACACAGAGGATGTACCTGCTAGAGGTAAGAGGGAGGGTATATCTTAAGTGGCACATCGCAGCATCACAGTGGTTTAACATTTGAATGCTGAATAGATTTGAGCTCTGTCACTGCAGTGAGCTGAATGAGCCCCAGACAGATAATGCCCACACCCCCACCCCCAAACCTGTAAATGTTACCCTATTTGGAAAAAGGGTCTTTGCAGATGCAACTAAGGATCTTGCAATGACATCACCCTTGATTGACCAGGTGGGCCCTAAATCCAATGGCAAGTGTCCTTTATAAGTCAAAGAGGAGACAGACAGAAAAGGAGGAGTCAACATGACGAAGGAGATTGACGTGATGCAGCCACAAATCAAGGAATGGGACAGTCACCAGGAGCTGGAATAGGCAAAAAAGGCCAGGCACAAATTCTCCCCTAGGGCCCCTGGAGGGAGGATGGTCCTACCAGATTTTGCACTTTTCGCCTCCAGAACTGCGAGAGAATAAATTTCTGATTTTTTTTTTTTTGGTACACGGGCCTCTCACCGCTGTGGCCTTTCCCATTGCGGAGCACAGGCTCTGGACGCGCAGGCTCAGCGGCCATGGCTCACGGGCCCAGCCGCTCCGCGGCATGTGGGATCCCCCCGGACCGGGGCACGAACCTACATCCCCTGCATCGGCAGGCGGACTCCCAACCACTGCACCACCAGGGGAGCCCTAATTTCTGATGTTTTAAACCACCAAATATGTGGTAATTTGTTATGACAGCCTTAGGAAACTGATATAGTCACTTACTAGTTCTGTGATCCTGACAAAGCATCTTAAATTCATCTGCAAAATGGGGAATCTAATGGCACCCACCTCACAGAGCTGTTGTGATGATTAATATGGGTACCGATCAATGCCCCAGGAAATGTTGCTGTTAACATCATTACTGTTACTGCTACACAAAGGCAGTTAAAGGGAAGGATAAACCACAGGGCCTGTACTGGGCTAGTGCACCTGAAGAGTACATTTCCAAGGCTTTTGGCTGGACCTCTCTGGGCTGTTTGACCATAAAGACAATTGTGGCTAGAATGGGCACCAACTGTCTATTCCAAAAGAGGCGGCAGTTGGGGCCTTGGGAGGTTTCTCCCTTCACTCAGGCCTGGCAGCCCGAAAAGAAACGGTTAAGCCCCAGGAAACCAGCCTCAGAGAAGAGGATGAGGCCCTTCCATTCTATAGCCCTTTGTCATTCTTATTAAGCATCTTTTCTTTTCTGAGGTTTTCTACAAATTGCTCTGGATGGGACCCAGAGGGAGAGTGCTTTTCTGTCCACTTCCTTCCGACTTCCTTAGAGAGCAGAGTTCTTAGGGGAAAAGGACAGTGGATTTGGAGGCACTAGGAAGAGTGAGTAAGTCTAGAACAGCTGTGTCGCCTTGAATCATCAGGCTCAAGGAATAAAATCCATTCCCTTATGACTGTGGGTAGTAATGGCATAGTCACAGGCTCACTTCAGGACCACAGGCAAGAAAAATAACCTTATTTTTTTGCAATGGTGACTTTATCCACTAAACAGAAACCTCATGACCAGTTGACCCTGGAAGAGTATCTGTACATGTGGGTGGAAGTGAGTGAGAGATGCAAATACACACACACACACACACACACACACACACACACACACACACACACACAATGTGTTCATTGCCTTAGGTAGGAGAAGGTGACTTTTTCCATATAGACCATTTCTTATGTTTTGTCACTACTAATTCACCAACCAACTGATGTCTTTCCCTTTGTGGAGGTCAATTTCCATACTATTTTTCTTTTTCTTTCCTCCTATTTTCCAAATCGCTTTTCCTCCCTTGCTCTTGTTCTTTTCTTAGTTAAAACGGCAGTATAAACAGTATAAAAACAGATAAGGTACTTGAGTAGGGTTTGGCAGCCGAAAAATATTGCAGATAGGAACTAGAGTTTCAGGGGGTACATATGTGATCTTCCTGCCACGGATGGACCCACCTTGAGGGGGCCAAAAGCCTACTGGAGGCAAGGTAGCACCCTGCTCACTCCTGGCAAACCCTGCGAAGCATTATGGACATCTAGTGGCTGCTGAGGGTAATGCCTCAGCGATGCATGTCAGGCTGAGGAATGGTCTATCATGGGGTTTACCAGGCGCCCAGTTATGCTGGGTCCCCTTAGCCAGTCCCCTGGACGACCATTTCTTCTCAAAAAAATTTTTTTAACACTTTCTTTTATGGGGGGGGCCACGCTGCGCAGCTTGCAGGATCTTAGCTCCCCGACCAGGGATTGAACCCGGGACCTCGGCAGTGAGAGCACAGAGCCCTCACCACTGGACCAACAGGGAATTCCCTCCACTTCTTATTAGGGGTCCAAAGTCACTCTGAATGGCTCTATCAAAGACCCATCGTTAACCCAGCCCAGCAAGGTATAATGATAGCACCTGCATACAACAGCACAGAAGGCAGGCATCTGGAAATATCTTCAAGCCCCAGGTTTAAATGCCAATTAGCCACATACTGTCGTCTTGACTGAGGGGCTGAGCTCAGAAGGGACAGAGACTCTGATGTTAATTAGTAGTGTGGCTCTAGGTAAGTCACTATGCCTCTCTGAACTTCATTAACGACATCTGTAAAATGAGAGGTTAAGTCCAGATGATCTCCAAGGTCCCTTTTAGCTTTAGCACTCTGTGATCTGCAGGCCTTTTTCGTAGCTGAGAAAACAGTCTGCTCTGCTCTGGCACTGTGGATTTCTCGATTCAACTGAAGGAATCATTCGCTTCTCAACTTTGTGGTGCGTTACCAAGACTTGACTACAACCCCAAAGGATCAATCTTCTTCACAAAGCTTTACATCTGAGGAGGGGTGGGAATCGTGGACGATGAGAGCTGGAAGGAACTTTCTAGTCCATTCCCTTAATTTTAGAAATGAAGAAACCAAGGTTTAGAGCCGTCTTAATTTAAGCTTTGTCACATGTCTAATCAGTGGCAGAAAAGGGACTAGAACTCAGGCATCCCAGTCTTAGTGCAGGTAACAAGCGGCTGACACAGCCTTGCCGGATCACTGGCTGGCTTCTTCAACTCTGCTTTATCGCAGCAGTCTCTCTGTGGGAAACCACAAGTGAAAACACTCTCAACCCGGGGTTTTCTCCTTTTCTCCTCTCCAAGTTTAAGCCCTTCCTCTTCTTTTTATTCCCTGGTGGCACCACTCCAAATCAAGGACGCAGTCAGAAGCAGGGGCTGTGAGGAGCAACAGACAGATGGCTAGACGACACTCGAGCGACAGGATTAGAGGCTTCAGTGCCACTTCCAGTTCAAAAGGGCTGTGTGTGCTGCCATGGTCCCACAGCCTCCTTGGTCCAGTTGATGGTTTCTATGATGCTCCCTTAGCCTAGCTGGCCTACAGAGGGCAAAGTACCCCTATCTAGAACTCCATGAGCTGCACGAAGCTTGGGTGATATCACTCACAAATATTTACCACGAGACCACCCCATTACTAAGTACCGGTTTGATCCTACCCTTCCATCCACCTACACAACATTTGCTGGGCCTGGAGCTGAACAGATGGGTTCTGAGTTTGCCCACACCAGCCAGGCAGGCCCCGCTTCTGCCTGAGGGGGGAGGGGCAGCCATATACCAGGGCGCCATCCAGACCCTGGCCGGGGTCCCTCTGGAACCCTACCAGCTCAATGCCAGCTGTGGCAAGGAGAGAACTTCTCAACAGCGGGTGTTCAATTCTCCTCCACAGATACCTGTCAGGCTAGACTCACACCTGGGTATAAATGGGTGTGTCCTGCTTGAAGCTGATGGTGTGCAAATGGGGCTTAGTCAAGAAGGGAAAAAGAGCCCAGATGGAACTCAACCTCCATTTCTCTCTTTGATTAGTAATTGTGAGTCAAACGAGTTAAATAAAGGATCTATTTTCTCAGCCCCTCCTCTCCCACCCTTCATTCTAGTATATTCCATATACCCTTCCCTGAAATGTTTTATGCAGGCTGTCCCCCCACCTTGTCTCCGCCATTTACTCTATGCAGAGTGAACATACTGGACATCTTTGTGGCAGCGATGAAAACACTGGACTCAGGGTTTGAAGACTGGATGGAGATGCTGCCTCTGTTGCTTTCTGGGTGTATGACCTTGAGCATGTTATTCGCCTGCCAGAGCTCAGTACCTCTATCCATAAAATGGAGACAACTATGGCAACTGTGTCACTGGGTAAAGGCAGATTAAACAAGAACAGATCTATCCACCCACCCATCCATCCATCCATCCATCCTTGGTATAGTGGAGAGCATACAGTAGACAAACATCCCAGTAAATGACTGTTGAAGTAAATGAATGAAACCTGAGTTCTTATTGACTGGGAGAAAACTCTGGAGAATCACTTTTACTGTCCAAGTTCCTAGACATCTGAGCTCTGCCAGGGTTCAAGGCCTGGCTCTACCGCTTACTATGTGATCTTAGGTAACATATTAACTATTAATGTTGTTATTATTTGACTGCAAATACATAATAAAAAAGTTGGTAAACGACAGGGAATCCAAATTGCCTACAATGGAGCTGTTTCCATTCCCTCCACGGACTTCAAAAATTCCCTGGCATATTTAAGGAGGTTTCAGATTACTGGGCAGCATACAATATTGAGATAAGGGTGTGGCAGAATCCAGAGAGCTAAGAGATCCAGGCCAGGACCTCCTCCTCTTAAGCAACAGCCCACGTGCAGGTAGGTGATGGGCAAGCAAGCTTGCCAAGGCAGAGGTGGGCGGGCACAAGGAAAGGAGCCTGGAGGTAGCCCTTGAAAAGAAGCAACACTAAACCAGTGCCATATTCTGCCAGCTGGCTTCCCAGGGCTTAGCCACAGTTGGCCTCCGCCGCACCAGGCAGAGAAAGAGGAGTCATTTTCCCCGGTGGGAAAACTCTGAACAAGTCCTGTTCTCGCTCCTACACTGGTCCATCAAACGCCCCGGGGTCGCCTCTCACCGGAAGTAGGGGCAGGACGCTACGCAGTTCTTCCCAGGCACTCCCAGAAACAAAGAAGAGCTGGTGGAGCTCATGGGGCAGAAGCTTTAAGACCCACTCCCTCCAATCTCTGGGCGCACGGAGGGGAAAGGGCGCGGGGCTGCGAAGAGTGAGAAGCCGCGGCTCCGGCTGCTTAATGAACGGGTTGTGCCCTGGCTGCTGGGAGTTCACCTCAATCCTTCCAGCTGGTTGGCGCGCTGTCCCAGGTTGTTACTCCCCTAGCTCCCCGCACTTGGTCTTTCCTTCCACGGTTTGCCTCACCCGCAACCCTCATTAAGAAAATTATCAGTGAAAGCCCTAGTTAAAGCCGACGACGGGTGAGGAAATTTGCGAGGGAAGGGGCAGGACGAACAGACACATGTGCAGCAGCGCCCCGGCCGCCCCCGCGTCCCCCAGTGCAGCTCAGAACTCCGAGCGTGCAGCCCGGGCCGAGCGGCCGGTCGCCCCGTCCGCAGTCGCCGGGGGTGAGGATGACGCGGTCCGGGCGGGAGGCCCGCCAACTGCAGCAGCCCCGCCGAGGGCCGCCGCGCCTCCAGCTCCCCAGGCCCTGAGCCCAGCGCGCCCAGAGCCCGAGGGTGCCCGGTGCCCGGGGCGGGGCGGGGGCGGGGGCCGGCGCGATCCCTCCGCAGCAGCAGCCCCGCGCCGCTCCAGCCTATCAGCGGCCACCCGGCGGCTCGCTGCGATCGGACCAAAATAGCTGCGCACGCCTGCGACTTGCGCGCGGCCCCCCACTTGACGCTCACTCCTGTTCCCTCGCCCGGCCCGCTCCCAGCGTCTACAGGGGGCGGGGAGGAAGCGGCCGGGGAGGGGGGTGGGGCTGGGGGAGAGAGGAAGGAAGGAAGGAAAGGAGGAAGGGAAGGAGGAAGGGAGGAAGGGAGGGAGGGAGGGAGGAAGTCGCACGGAGGCGCACAGCTCCGGGCTGCGCGGCGCGGGCCCGGCGCGGCGCTGGAAGGCGCCGGCGTTAACCCCTCGAGGGCAGGCAGCGGAGGGGGAGCGGTGTTAATACATAAGAGCACTGCATCACGCTAATCTTCTCTCCTCAGAACAGTATGCGTCAGCAGTACATTCACGTTCTGACTGAAGGACAAAAGGATGAGAGAGCAGTCTGCGTGGCTGCTGCCTGCAACACCGCGAGCCTGGCGCGAGGAGGAGACGGTGGGCGCCGTGCACAGGGGCCCCGCTGCTGCTGCCGCCGCCGCCGCCGCTGCTAGCGAGTGGGGACCATGTTCCCGGGCCCCGGAGCGTTCCCCGCAGCCGCGACCCCCGCTGCTCACGCCGCCGCCGCCAGCGCCGGGGCCGCTGCAGCAGTCCGCGGGCAGCGCAGCCGCTGAAGGCGCCGGGGGCCGGAGCCCTGAACTCGCTCCCTCTGCACAAAGCCAGATCCGGCGGCACGCCGGCGGCCCGGCTGCGGCGGGCGATTCCGTGCCTCCGGGGGCTGCAGCCGCCCCCGGACTCCCCGAAGGGGCCTGCGGCGCGGGGCGACCCAGCCGTCGCGCGCTCCTCTGGCCGGCAGACCAGGTCCCGGCGCTGCCTCCACGCCGCTGCCCCTCGGGGGGCTGGACGGATTACTGCTCCTCGCACCAGCAGCCGGCGGACTGGGAAACGGAGCCCAGTTTTTGTCTTTTTAACCCTTAAGAGAAGAGACGAGGAGAGAAGGGGGTGTGTGTCGGAGGGCGGGCGGGCGGGCGGGCGGGGGGGGGGGCGAAAGACCGGCGAACACCTCCTCTTAACTCTCGCAGCACCGCGAGCGAACGACTGCATCAGCTGCCTCGGGCCGGGAGCGGCCGACACAAGGAGAGGGGCCAGCGCGGCGGCAGCTTCGGCAGCGAGCGCGGCCTGGGAGGCTGCGGGGCGCCCCCTCACTCCCCGCCGGGTGGCAGCCCCGGAGCGGGCGGGGGGCGCCGGAGGCACACTCCGGCGATGAAGCGGCTTCCTCCTCGGCTGGTGCGAGCCGGGGCCAGGGTCCAAGGACAAAGCCGGGAAGCGCTGGTGGCGCCCCGCCTCGGGCTGAGGGGGAGGCATGCACCTGCATAGCCCGCCGGGCTTCGGCTCTCCCGGCGCGCCTCAACTCCGCGGCTCCGCTAGCCGCCTCCGGATTTACTAGAAGCCATTTTGTCTCCCCCACCCCTCCCCTCCCCTCTGCCCTCCCCGCCCCCTCTACTTCCCCCTTTTGTTAATTAAAACTAAGAAGTGAGAATGGGAACGAGGTGGCCAGCTCCGGCGGCGAACGCTTAAGGACACCGCGCCAGTTCTTCCCTCCCTTCCTTCCTTCCGAGGTAGGTGAGAGAGAATGACTGGGTGGGGATGGTCGCAAAGGGGGAGGGAAAGTCCCAGCTTTCCGAGGGCTGGCCTCGAGGGGGGGCTGGTAGACGAGGGGCCACTCTTTAGTTTGGCATGATTTTTTTTTCCGGCCGATCTGCTCCGTCTCTCTAATCGCCCCCTCCCCACCTCCTTCTCCAGATGGAAAGAGGAGCTCCTAGCTCACTTAAGCCGGGGTAGGGCTGGTTCTCCTTTCCGAGCCAAAATCCCAGGCGGTGGTGAATTATGAACGTGCCACACCATGAAGCTCTTGTGGCAGGTAACTGTGCACCACACCTGGAATGCCGTCCTGCTCCCCGTCGTCTACCTCACGGCGCAAGTGTGGATTCTGTGTGCAGCCATCGCTGCTGCCGCCTCCGCCGGGCCCCAGAACTGCCCGTCTGTCTGCTCGTGCAGTAACCAGTTCAGCAAGGTGGTGTGCACCCGCCGGGGCCTCTCCGAGGTCCCTCAGGGTATTCCTTCCAACACCCGGTACCTCAACCTCATGGAAAACAACATCCAGATGATCCAGGCTGACACCTTCCGCCACCTCCACCACCTGGAGGTCCTGCAGCTGGGCAGGAACTCCATCCGGCAGATCGAGGTGGGGGCCTTCAACGGCCTGGCCAGCCTCAACACCCTGGAGCTGTTTGACAACTGGCTGACAGTCATCCCGAGCGGGGCCTTCGAATACCTGTCCAAGCTGCGGGAGCTCTGGCTGCGCAACAACCCCATAGAAAGCATCCCCTCTTACGCCTTCAACCGGGTGCCCTCCCTCATGCGCCTGGACTTGGGGGAGCTCAAGAAGCTAGAGTACATCTCGGAGGGGGCTTTTGAGGGACTGTTCAACCTCAAGTACCTGAACTTGGGCATGTGCAACATTAAAGATATGCCCAACCTCACCCCCCTGGTGGGGCTGGAGGAGCTGGAGATGTCAGGAAACCACTTCCCTGAGATCAGGCCTGGCTCCTTCCATGGCCTGAGCTCCCTCAAGAAGCTGTGGGTCATGAACTCACAGGTCAGCTTGATCGAGCGGAATGCTTTTGATGGGCTGGCCTCCCTGGTGGAACTCAACTTGGCCCACAATAACCTCTCTTCTTTGCCCCATGACCTCTTCACCCCACTGAGGTACCTGGTGGAGTTGCACCTACACCACAATCCTTGGAACTGTGATTGTGACATTCTGTGGCTAGCCTGGTGGCTTCGAGAGTACATACCCACCAATTCCACCTGCTGTGGCCGCTGTCATGCTCCCTTGCACATGCGAGGCCGCTACCTGGTGGAGGTGGACCAGGCCTCCTTCCAGTGCTCTGCCCCCTTCATCATGGATGCACCTCGGGACCTCAATATCTCTGAGGGTCGGATGGCAGAACTTAAGTGTCGGACTCCCCCCATGTCCTCCGTGAAGTGGCTGCTGCCCAATGGGACAGTGCTCAGCCACGCCTCCCGCCACCCACGGATCTCTGTCCTCAACGACGGCACCTTGAACTTTTCCCATGTGCTGCTCTCAGACACTGGGGTATACACATGCATGGTGACCAACGTGGCGGGCAACTCCAATGCCTCGGCCTACCTCAACGTGAGCACGGCCGAGCTCAACACCTCCAACTACAGCTTCTTCACGACTGTCACAGTGGAGACCACTGAGATCTCGCCTGAGGATACAACACGGAAGTACAAGCCCGTTCCTACTACGTCCACTGGTTACCAGCCGGCATATACCACCTCTACCACGGTGCTCATTCAGACCACCCGTGTGCCCAAGCAGGTGGCGGTAACCGCGACGGACACCAATGATAAGATGCAGACCAGCCTGGATGAAGTCATGAAGACCACCAAGATCATCATTGGCTGCTTCGTGGCAGTGACTCTGCTAGCTGCTGCCATGTTGATTGTCTTCTATAAACTTCGCAAGCGGCACCAGCAGAGGAGTACAGTCACAGCTGCCCGGACTGTTGAGATTATCCAGGTGGATGAAGACATCCCAGCGGCGGCATCTGCAGCAGCAGCAGCAGCAGCTCCATCCGGTGTATCAGGTGAGGGGGCAGTCGTGCTGCCCACAATTCATGACCATATTAACTACAACACCTACAAACCAGCACATGGGGCCCACTGGACAGAAAACAGTCTGGGGAACTCTCTGCACCCCACAGTCACTACTATCTCTGAACCTTATATCATTCAGACCCATACCAAGGACAAGGTACAGGAAACTCAAATATGACTCCCCCCCCAAACTTATAAAATGCAATAGAATGCACACACACACAAAAGACAGCAACTTTTGTACAGAGTGGGGAGAGACTTTTTCTTGTATATGCTTATATATTAAATCTATGGGCTGGTAAAAGAAACAGATTATATTAAAATTTAAAAAGAAAAATCAAAACAAAACTATTTTCTAACTTGTAAGTTCTATTTAAAGGGGGTGGGGGACCTTGGGAATGTTGTGGGATAGAAGCCACAAGTCAGTCTGCTGTGCTGCCAGGAGAGATTTCTGGTATAGGGTTGAAACTGCTAAAATAAAACAAACTAAAACACCAACCAATATCCCTAAAGAGTTAGGGTGTGGGCTGCTGAGGGGTGGAGGGTAGACTGAACTGTCATTTTTTAGAAGATGCTTCATAGGACACAGGAATACCCATTTCTCTAGACATCTTTCTTAGGCTGAGAGCTGTCTTTGCAGATTTATCTTATTTAAACAAAGAATACAAACAAACGAAAAAGAGCACTAAGAATTTGTACTGTGCTTAAAATGTTGAAAGGCAATAATTTTTTCTTCAGAGGCCAAGGGAAAGACAGACCTGTAAAATGTAGTTTAAACAGGAAAGCCACCAAAATTCAACTGAAACCTTAAGGGACCGAGTATGTGCATCCCTGTGCACAAGTCTTCTTGGTTTGTGCAGTGGGACACAGCGTGACCCGCCTGACAGAGGGCTTCGGGAAGGAGCAGAGAAGGAAGGGAGCTGGCGTAGCTGTCAGTCAAGCGCTTTCACATTGCACCAGATTCCTGCAGTTGGGCTTAACCCACTCTGTGCAAGGCATGTGTCTATTCAGGGCTTCCCAGGAGAAGGAGGTGGCCCCTGGGGGGGCAGGGGGGCGTGGTACCAAAGGGGGATGGGAAGGGAGAGCAGAGGCACAGAGAAGGTATTCGCAGGAGGCCATAACTCAGCATTGTGCCATGTCCACCTGTTGTTCCTGGTATCTGACAAATGATTGTAGACAGTGATGCATTTGATGATTTTTTTTTTTTAAAGGATTGGTTTAAGGTGGACAAGGGGGGAGAGGCTGGGAGTGGGAAGCTTGGGGGAGTGGAAGCTTTTCTCATGCTTGTGATTTGGTGACTATTCTAAATGCTGATTCATTAGGGATTATTACTGCTGGTGTCAACTGGTTGTGGTGATGGGGAGGGGGCAGGACATGAGTAGAGAAGAAAGAGGAGAGACAAAAAGGGCACAGGCTCATTGAAAGTGATGAAGCCTTTCCTCACCAGGATGGTTCACAAAAAAGATGTGAAATCCAGTTAAAACAAAGTGATACACACAGAATGAGTGTGGCATGGAGTCCTGTTGAATGTAGCACAATGGGGGGAAATGCTTCCCTCTCCCAGAGCTACCTCAGGAGGAGGGGGACGAGAAAGGGCGGGCGTGGGTGGGGAAGGCAGAGATCCCTGTTATTCTGGTCCATTTAATGATGTAACTTCTTTCATTTATTATTTTAGCTTTAAAAGGAAATAAAGGGTTCAGATTTGAAAGGGGGTGGGGTGTGGGGGGGAAATGCCACTGATTGTAACGTGAGAAAAGTGTATTTTTGTATTTTAATAAATATTGTTCAATTTTTAATTCAGTGTCCCCAAAGGGTTAAATTGAGTAAGACCCTGAACCTATAGCTTCTTATGAGCACTGACCAAATAATTTCTATTTAAAGAAAAAAAAGGGGAGGGGAGGACAATCTTCCATTTCTTTGAAGTATGGGAACACGCTAAAGCTGTCAGCCACTTTTCCTTAGCTTAAATAAAAGCACCCCGATACTAGTGCACCGTTCACAAGCTAAGTGTGTTAGTCCCTGGCTCTGTTGGGGGGTAGAACTGAATTCCCTGTGCCCTGGAAAAGCGGGGGAAATGGGTCAGCCTCAGCTCCTGGGACCCGGCCAGGAGTTAAACGCCACCTCAGCAGAAGCTGCTGGTCAGGCAGCACCAGCTCTACACGGGGACCCCGGGGGACCTGGATTTAAGAGCACTGCAATAATGTTGTTGTGCTTAAAGATCCCACAGGCGGTGTTGCTTCTGTTCTCTGGGTGCTGAATAGTCAGTCAAACGTGTCTTGGTGGTGGTGGGTATTGATCTCCTGATGTGTAGCCGAGGGACGTGGTCCAGGCAGGCTGCCTGAACTGGGACCCTGCGTCTCTTCAGCACTAGTATTTATACGAGTGCAGGGAATCGGGACTGAGTGGGTGTCATCTCCCTGGCGCTGAACACAGAGAGAGGCAGGCAGCACTTTGCAGCAGTTGGCTAAGAAAGGGCCAATTCTTAATCCTCCTCTGTGTGTTTGTGTATTTCACATACACAACATTTCTGGGTGTCGGTGTTTGTGGCAGTGTGTATGCATGGGCTCACACTTTTAGAAACTGCCATTCATGTCTCTAGGCTACAATGATATGTTCCTCCGCCCGTCCTTTAGTACCCTACCCCCAGTAAAAAGAGAAAGCTGCAGCCGAGAAAAGGGTGGGACTTGGCGAGGACCAGTTGAAAAATGCAAGAAGTCACCCCCTTTCCTAGTGCCATAAGACACAGCTCAGGCTGTTTAGAACAGCTTCCTGGGTACACATTCAGAGGCAACTGTGAAGGAAGGAGCTGCTTCAGAAATAGAGGATGTGGAGCCCGTTTCCTTACACCCCTCCTCTTTTGACAGCTATCTGGGCGGCCAGGGAACTATGCAGTAGCTGTGGAATGACAAAGGCTCTGGGGCTGAACAAAGATCTGAGGGGAGAGGGGAAGAAATGGGCCTAAAACATTCCTGGGGAAGAGTCCTATGAACAAATGCACTTGTCCTGGGGGTGGGGCATATTCAGGTCTTGGAATCTGAGGGAGAAGTGCTTTCCAGAAGGAACCTCAAAGGACGTTCCTGGGGGAGAGAGAATATGGTCCTGGGTATGAGTGTCCTTAGAGCTGCAAGGGGAGTTCCTTTCCCCACTGGGCCTACTCCCTGACCTGGGCACCGGTTCAGCATTTAGAGTGGCAACTCTCCTCTGCCGTGATGTCGGGTACACCCTCCTTTGTAGCAGACACTTGGGACAACTTTTCAGAGAGGAGTCCCACGAGCACCGAAAGTGCAGCCTTTAATGCTGGGCGGGTGACTCATCCTCGGCCTGGCCAAGCTGTAGGGTTTGTTACCTGAGAACGGAACACGGGTTGGCAGCTCTTCGGGAGGGGAGTCATAGCAACACGTTACAGGGAAAAGACTGCCGCTGATTATATGGAGTTAGAGACTTTTCATTACAGAATTTTTTAAAGGCCGTGAAAAACCATGTAGTCTAATCCCTTCACATTTTACAGTCAAGGAGACCGAGCCCCAGAGAAACTGAAAGATACAGTCCAAGGTCACACTGCTAATTAGTGGAAGAGGTGGGACTGAAACCCAGGTCTCTTGACTACCCAAACCAATGTGCTTTCTCATAAAGGCTCTTACTGGCTCTCAAGAACATCTCTCTTTCCTGGCCAATATGCAGTGAAAATGGGGCCTTCCTATAGCTATTGCTGTGTTCTCTTCTCCCTCCTCTTGGAGCTGTCCAGTCTCCTTCAGAACCAGCTCTACTGCCCTCCGGGGCCTGAGCAGAATTCGGACCACAGGGGCCCCAGAGGTGGCCCAAGGGCCACGTGTGCTGACTAAGGAGTTGGATTCTCAGGACTATACCTAACAGCTTCCTGATTCTTAGGTTCAATGGCAGGCAGAAACCACGGGATCCCACAGAGGGCAGCGGCTGCTAGGGAAAAGGTGAAGTAGACAAGGCAGGGTGCTCACAGTGGGAACGATGGACTGGCCTTCTCCCAGCCTTAGCCTTGGAAGCTTGCAGAGTAAAGGACTGACAGAGGCCTTAGAGCACCTCTCAAGGGCAACTTCTCCCCAGCGGAGTGGTTTCTGCTTATTTGGCTGAACAATGAGACTATTTGGGGAGGCGGGGGCTCTTTAACTCCTCTCCTCCATTGCATCTACCCTGGCCCCAGCTCTAAAATCATGATCTGGTCGCCACTCCCACAATTTGTTCTAGGGCCTTTTATCACTCTTTGGTGTAAAGCTGCATTCTACTATCAGTGAAGATAGAGCAGACAGGCTAGTTTCTAAGGCCTAGGGACATCCGCTCTATCATGGCTGTTAACATGTACTGTAGCTAGCAACTTTCTGGGACGGGGAGGGGCTGGTGGTGGGGGGGAGGGCAGCAGCCTAGTAAAGAGTCCCTTGAAGACAATGCCTATTAATGGGGAAGAGATGCAGAGTCCATGCCGTTAATGGTGGAGACGGGTAGAGATTAAGAGAAGGCTAAGTGGGCCTTACTCAGCCCAGGCTACTACCTTAGGGGGCCAGAGCCCACAATTAAGGCTTCAACATTTTACTGCAACAAAGCAGCAAGGGCTTAAAATTAGAGAAGAAAAAGAGAGAGAACATTTATATCCAAACATATGTCTGATTTTATCTCCTCTGCTGGCACTCAGCACTCCGTGCCATCGGCTAATGCAGGCACCGTTCACGCCATTTCTAAATCCTGCCTCAGCTAAACTGCAAGGCAGCTTTTGGCTCAAAGCACCTCTCTTGGTTTCCGTCCATTCAGAAAGCACCCTTTTCCCCGGAGGGGGGAAGAATGGTTTGGGTAGTGGATTAAGGTTGTTTTCATCTTTGCTTTAAATTGAGATGAAGTAAATTGCTTCTTGGAGCAGGGATAAAGGCTTCAGGAACCTTCAGTGAAATATACATATCTGCAAAGCAATATAGCATAGTGCTTACAAGCGTGGACTCTGAAGCCAGTCTTCCTGGGTTGAATCCCAGCTCTATCGCTTACTAGTTATGTGACTTTGGACAAATACTCATTTTCCTCATCTGTAAAATGGGCATAATATTGGTATCTACCTCACTACTCCGTAGTTGTTGTAGGAATTGAAATTTGACGATCAGGGGACAGACCAACTGACTAGCCCCCATCACCACCTCTATTCTTGAACCTCATCCATGTCCAAAGAGAGAACATGCCTACTGAGCTACTCTAAAGAGGAAGGCTAATTAATTATCCAGAAGTCCTGGGCAGCACGACAGCACCATCTACAAGCCCAAACACTGTGGGAAAGATGGGGTGCACTTTTCTTCCCAGGAAAACACTGCCTTGTGCTCTGTTCTTTAATCTAGCTCTTTAGATGGCCCAAGGCACTGTCTTAGGCCAGGAACGGATTACCTTTTCTTATGGTGGGTCAGGAGAAAGGAAAGCTGCTGCTGCTGGAGGTGCACAAGATGAGGGCTGGGACAGGAAGCACCTACTAAAAGTCCTGGTCCTTTACCAGGAGGGTGAGCTTCCCAGTGTCTCGTCACCTCGCCCTGTTTCCTTATCAGGGTGCTTTGCCAAGGGAGGTGGGCCCACGGAGGCACCAGGAAGGAGAAGGGAGCACAGAGAGGGCTGCTGGGGCTTCAAAGCAGTATTGGAGGGCTTGAAGGAAAGAAAGGCAGGAAAAAGCACCATAATTTGAGCAGGTGAGAGCAGGATGGAGCTGTATGGCAGATGCACAGGCTAAGGGGCTGCAATGCAGTTAGGGAGGAGAGCCAGGGAGATTCCTCTGCCCTAGCAAGCAGGAGGCTGGCTGGACCCTGGCCGGGGGGAGGGCCGGTAGCGATATTCATGGCACGGAACAGAGCAGAAGAAAAGCAGGGAGATCAACTTTCCAAGAGAAGCCTAAGAAAAAATGCATTTGATTTCCTAATGAGAGGCTAGAATTAGATTTTAGGATGATCACAGGTTTCATCCTCTGGAACATGCCAGCTTTGCTGTCAGTACTTGGGCCAAACCACCTGCCCACGACAGTCCTGTTCCCGATGCTGGAGGCTGTCCACTGCTTGGCAAGGGTGGGGGGGGCAACCCCACCCTCAGGGCTGTAATCAAATTCTGATCCTGATGGGCTCCCTCAGGGCCTCCCTCATTTCTGTGAAGGCACAGTCATGGGGGGAGAGGAGAGGAAAGGGTGCAGCTCACTGTTTATCCACGAAAAGAGTGTTATATAAATCGTGTTTTCCCATAAAAATAATGACGACTGTTGAGTTCAGTGCACATGGACCCTGGCAGTGAGTCAGAAAGGTCAGGCCTGGGCCCGTGGGGGAGAGCCCACGGAGAGGCTCTCCTGGCAAAGGAAGTTAAGCATCTGAGAGGATGGCGCTGTCTTCTCTAGCTTATCCTGGTAAAGACTCTGAAACCTACAGCAGGGAGGCGCTGAGATGACAGGCTACTCTAATGCCAGGTGTGGGGACTGGATGGACCAGAGTAGTACTTGGCCTTCCGGGTTCATCCATCCTGTGTGCCTAGGAACAATACTAGAGCAATTACTGAAGTTTAGATTAATTACCAAATACCAAAGGAACAGCCCTTGATCTACTTGCTTCTCTAATATCCACCCACCTTCTTATATCTCCCATTAATAAAAAGCACCCCCCCGTTAATTCTCCTATCAGACTCCCCCCCCCCCATAATTCCCATTTGCGTACAGCCGTCTGCCATGATAGGACCTAGGATATCCCGCAAGATCCTTCCATTCTAGAAGCCTGATGGCTCTTTCTTCCTTCTAACAGTTCTGCTTCCTCTCCCAAGGCAAGTCCTTAATCTGTAGTCTCTTACATTTCTTTAATAAGGTCTCAACCCTGGTTTCCCTGTCTGTGCAGGTGCTCATTTAGTTACCAGATAAGCCACTCTACCCGCTCAATGAGTCAGCAAAGATGAGGGAGAGGTGCTTTCACACACTAACTGTTTCCTGTGCAAAGTTTGGTTTCCTGGCCTCCGGCTACTTCTTCCCAGGCTTCAAGGCCCTACCCGCTCACCCAGGTTCATTAAGAACATTCATACAGGTCCTCCCACTCAGGCTCCACCCTGGAGGTGAACTGAATCAGCTGTAGGCAGTTCCCTGGATAGTGCCGCTGTGTTTGTAGGAACACACAGCGCACCCCTCACAACAGGCCCATCACAGTCCCAGGAATGGAGGCCAGGCCTCATACTAACAGCCTATTCCTGCAGCCCACCAGCTGCAGTGGATACAGTTATAATCTATTACCACTGCAAGACGACTTAATTTCTGGACTTAAAGGAAGTCGGATAATACTTTATCCTATTAGCGTTTGCCTGTGTGAATTGACACTGGCTTCCTTCTGACATGACAGCATATTCTTCCAATTCATCTCTTAAGGAGATGAATTGGGGAAGTCTGGAGTAAGATAGGAGGGAGGGCCAAGGAAGAGACTGCTAAAGGAACCAGGGGAAGGGAAGACAATCTTCAAATTAGGAATGGGGAGAGGAGACTTAGAGGGATATGGCAAGACTGAGATAGCTCAAAACATGTTTGCATTTCATTTTGTTTCCCTTGTGAGGGAAGCGACAGGAACTACCGGATGTGTCGTATGCTTGTGTCTGAGGAAAAAAGGTTCTGAAGCCACAGAGAAGCACAAACACCACACGGAATTGGCCTATTCCATGTGCCTCTGGTTTCAGCTCGTTGGTCTGCAGGGTAGCTTTCCCTTTAATTCCTCTTCCACCTTCCTGTTTTAAGTCCACATCTGCTCTGACCAGTGAGTGGTATCATATCAGCTGAGGGCAGCTCCACAGTGTGTTCTCACTGCTGGTCGACCTTGGAATGGCAATGGTCACTGAGGACAGAATGATGGTTTACAGCTTCTAACTTCAGGAATGTGGAGACAGTGAAGGGAGCTTCCGAGTTAATTCAGAAAATCTAGTTGAACCCTCTCATTTTATTTGTGAGGAAAACGAAGCCCAGGGGGGATGTGACTGCCAGTGCCCGCTAGCTGGTAATGCAGAGACCAGGTCTCTGGGTTCTCAGCCTAGCACCGGCAGGGCCACTGCGACTTACAACTCCAGGGGGCGCCACTGACAGAAGCTACAAAGTGATTAGTGCCCCCTGGAGTTTGCAATTTGGTGCAGTCCCTCACCCTTTGCTTCCAGGGAGGGAGGGAAAGAAGGGAAAGGCCTTTCAGGCCAGTACTTTATCTGTGCTTAATGCTGTCAGCCAGATGGTGCCCATTCCTGACTTCACTCAAACAGCTAGAGCTGAAAAATCAGACAACTTTTCCTTTCTCTTCAGCCGTGAGTGTTCCAGGGCATGGGAGTTCTGATGGCTGCCCAAACAGCTAACAAATTAGAAGGAGCACTTGTGGCTGAGGCCGCCCTCCCCATCCCTATAAAAGTGAAGAGCTGTAAAGAACAGGTATCCCTGTGAAAGGAAGTTTTGCAGAAGCTCAATCATGTCAGAGGTCCGTTCAAGGTCAAGTGGACCACCGGAGAAGCAGGGACGTCTAGAGTTCTGCTTCTACCTTCCCTGGTACTGTAAGCAAGGAGACCCTCACAGGGAAAGCTCAGGCAGCCCAGGCTGACTCGGGGCCTGCAGCTAGTAAACGTCTCCTCTTCCCCCATCTCAACAAATCCCCTCTTGGGAAACGGAGTGGCCCTGCCTAGGATTTTATCACATATATTTAATTAGAATCTATCTCCTTCATGATGGTTTCAAGTGAAGTCCTAGTAGAAACATTCTAAAAGACAGCCGCTTACAGCCAAGGATCTCTTTTAACCAAGTTAATTTAGCAGAAATTTGCCATCTTGGATCGGGTGGAGTTACCTCTCTTCTCAACTTCAAAGCTGGGAAGAGAGGGGAGGTGGAGAATGCAGAGAAATAAAGAGGAGGGTGGGGGCTTTGAGCAAATGAGTTTCTGTCTATTAAGGAGCAGTAATTTCTGCTAGCTCCCCTAGAGACTGGTCCCCTCCAATAATGGCCTGACTCTAATGATTCCCACTCCTAAGCAACAGCCTGTGTTCTGCTGGTGTTGAGATGAACAGTGCCAGAGAAATTCCCTTTCTCTCGGAGGTGCTGCTATTATCATCATGCAGGAGAGATTACCAGCCAGGAGGATGTGCTGCTGTTGGGGGGACAGAAAGATAACCAGAGAAATGTACCTCTCCAAGGCATGGTACTGCTGACCTAGGACAAAAAGGGCTGAGAGATAGGCTAGAGGTTAGTGATAAGATGAAAGGGCAGACACTCTGGACAGGAGGGAAAAGACAGGAGAAAGTAAAAGCTTAGGCACCTCCTGAGGAGTTGATAAACTTAATGCCAAGACTAGCAGGCACTGGCTGGGAGGCAGGGGTGTGGGGTGTGTGGGAACGAGTTAAGCTCAGGCATAATGAACAAAAACTGATCGCATTTGAGATATGCAACATGGTAATATGAAAGCTGAATCAATTTCAGGTCCCTAAATACTGATCACCTTCCGGGCAGAAGCACAGGTGTGTGGGCTAACACCGAAATTGCGGGGATAAGTGAAGCTGCAGTGTCAGTTGAGGGGTGGGGTCCTCTCATCCTGCCCTCTCCCTTCTCATACACTGAAGATGGTGGGGAAAAAAGCTAATACGTGGCTCTAAGTACTGCTGAGGCTGCTACCAGCAGGTCTTGAGTAGGGAGTGGGGAGTCCCCTTATTTTGCCCCCAGTGGCTTCCCTGTGATGGAGATGCACTGCTTCCAGAGGCTGCCTTGCCAGATGTGCCAGCAGGCAGCCCGGCCACAGAGCCTGCAGTGCAGACAGATGCCCTGGGCCGTGTTCAGGATGGCAAGACCCTTTATGGTACTGCGGCTCAGCTCTGGGGCAGTGCCAGAGCGGCAGGGTAATGTTCCTCAGCCAGATTCATTCCCCCCCAAACCTCTTCAAATATGTGGGCCATGGAGAGAAGCAAATTTAATTAAATTACTGTATCGTGGGCTGCCCTTCCTGGGCAAGGGCTAAAAACAGGCTCATGCTGACATGCAGACCCATCTGTGTATACAGAGCACGCGTTTCTTTGTGCTTGGCAGCTGGATAGGGTTGGCAGTGCCCACTGCTGGCCCCGGTGAGCCGGTCCCTTTGCTGCAGCAAGGCAGAGTCAACACTGATGTAGCCCAGGCCCCGTGTGGCTCCGCTGACCTTTTCCTTTCTGCTTAAAAGATGACTGAGTGGCACTCCCCCTTCCTCCATCAGTTCCTTTCTCCTCAAACGCCTCTCTTGCTGACACCCAGGACTTTCCCGTAAGGCGGTACCCTAGCTGAGCCAGGGAAGGAGGAATGAATCTGCAGGGAGGTGTGATTCAGAACCGTGCAGGGCAGGGTTTGTTTAGCTTGGCAGGAGATGGAGGGGTCTCCCTGGCGATTCTCTAGAGTGTCACCTCAGCAGTTCCCCACTGGCAGCTCCGTGCTGGAGACAGAACCGTTTTCAGGTGCCAGAGCACAGCAGCAAAGCTCTCCGTCCCTGCACGGACTTCATGGTTGATACAGAACCTGGCCATCACACACAGGGGCAAGGAAGTTCAGTGGCAGTGGCAACGAGAACCATTTAATATGTGGAAATCAACACCCAAAACAAATGCTGGCTGTGCTGTTCCTGTCAGCCCCACGAGATCATCTCATCTCGCTTCTGGAACTTTGGGCCTCACTGCTCCAGCTTACAAAGTACCACGAGGGTAAAGAGTTTGCCCCCAGTAGAGCTGCGGCTGGGAAATGGCCTGAGGCAGAATCGGGTGTGCAGAGTGGGAGACGATGACGGGTTGGGGTGGGGGAGGGTTGTGCTTTTCCATTTGGAACTGAGACCCAGGAAGACTCAGCTGGGGAATCTTTTCCCTACCTGCCCCCAGAGATAACAGTGCCATCTCTCATGCCTAAAGTTACAGTGAATGCCACACACGGAGCCTGAGAGGTCTCCTTGGGCTGGGACAACAAGAACAATCTAGCTGGGCAGCTTGCAGCTGTACTTATGCAGCCGCCTCGGGCCCAGGGCATCCTGGCGTCAAGCAGGCACCCAGATGATGGGGGCAGTGCAGGCAGCTCTCTAGGTCCCTAGCTCGGCAGGTTTACAGGCAGTGCCACAGTGAGTTGAGAGGGCGGAACCTCCCTACCCCAACCTCCAAGCCTCTGAGCCGCTGTTACAGGACGAGAGGCTGGGCCGGAAGGAGATGGCAGCATCCCCACATCCCCCGCTGGAGCTCTGCTGCCCTCTAGTCACTGCGCTCAGCGGCTCCAAGGCTCCTTTGTCACTGGGGGTAAGGGGTGGGGTGGGGGGGAGTGTATCTGCTAAGGTTTCTGGCTACAAAAAGGTTACTTTAAGGGTTTAGACAAATCCTGTCAATTTCGGACCCTTGGGACCCAAGTCAAGAACCTGGACTGTGCCCACAGGTCACCTTAGTCCAGCGGTTCTAAATGACGAGGACGTGTGGATCAAAAATGAAAGCAGGCAGGTCGATAAAACGTGGTGATACTTGAAGAGAAGAAAATGGATCCAAGAGAATAAGTTTCCTGGGGCTAACAGGCTAAGCAGCAACTGTAGCAGGAAGAGAAAGCAACATACCTTGCTGGACAGAAGCCCCAGAGAACAGGGCCAGTCCTGAAGAACAGGAAATCGACCAGTTTGGTGATACCTATCATGTGGCTTTAGAGACACAAAAAGGTTCCTAGGTACTGGACTAGGGTAAAAGATCTTTCTTCCTTACTTAGCAAATCGGATAGAAGAGAGTAGACCCCCAACCCTAGGCTGTAGGTAACCATGATATTTGGAGTGGAATCAGCCCCCTTAATTCCATCCCATCCACCGTCTCACGTTCACTAGGACATGAGACTGCTCATCAAATGACTGGTTCTAACTGGGGGGATAGAGGCTCTGCAGGCAGCCTCTGTCTTTAGTCAGTTATGTTATTGGTCCTTGGGTGCCAATAAAGATACCGTATATCTCAGTCCTGATATTCCCGCATGAAAAGGGTTGGCTTTAGGGGCTGTGTTGAAGCAGCCTCAGACTGTTTCCTCTAACAGAGAAGAATTCTTGGAAATAATGAGGGTAGCAGCTAAGCCTCAGGGTAAATCACGTGAATATTGGTATTGCTGGAGCAATGGCATGCCAATAGCTGCTGGGGTCCCTTAGGTTTACAGACGACCTGAGTGAGCCAATGTGTCTGCGCTGATTGCCCCATCCAAAGCTGTACCGGTGGCTGACGAGCCTGCTGCCGCAGCATCCCTCCCTGCTGCAGGCTGCTGCCAGAGGGCATGGCTGCGGGTCTCACTCAGGCCGAGCCTGCTAAATGGGACCCTTATTCCTGTGCGTCTGCAGCTCGGCAGGGACCTAGCACCGGGAAAGGCAGAGTGAGGCCAGCCCTGGTGCGGCATGTCTTTCTCGTGTACAAGGTCACCCACGACCCCTCTCACATTTGTCACCTGCCACTTCATTTCTCTTGGAGAGGGACAAGGAGAAAGGAAATGAACTGATTACAGTGGTATGTTGCAGGGCACCACCTTTCGGCACCTGGAGCCGGTCTGAGAAACCGAGGTGCCGTAGAGAAGTTGCCCAGTCTACATTAAAGGGAGAGAAGGGGAGGAAAAGAAGGAACGCTTATTTCTGCTCTCGCCTCGTTCTCTCTCAGCTCCCAGGAATAGTCAGGAAGCAGAGTGGGTAAAACTAAGGCTATTTGCAAAAACAGATTCGCTCTCATGCAGGCTGGGAAGTGTTTCCTGCATAATCTGAACTCAGACCTTGCTGTACCCTTGTCCTATGTGGTTCAGATTAAAATATATATATATATATATATATATATATATATATTTTTTAGCGTGTTGTCTGGGTGAATATGCCAGAGCATGAACTAAGAGTGGTCTCCGTGGCAGCCCCAGGTTGACCTGCAGGCCAGGCCTGGCCCAGCCCCTTCATCGCTGGGAAAGCAGGACAGGAGGAGGAGGGCAGTGGCGGGCGTCACTGGATAAGGCCGGGGCCGTCTGCACTACTGTGAGTCAAGGTTGGCTCAGACAGGAGACGCGAGGGGGGAGGTGCAGCTCCTGACGGCTCCGACAGCTTGGACCTGTCCAGGCCAACAAGCCGCTCAAGTGCAAGAACGGCCAGCCAAGTAGGCAGAGCACGAGTGAGGACTTAAAGCTTGAAATATCTGACAAGAGATGGAGGGAGGGGAGGACGCCGTCTGGGATTTCAACTGGTGTCTGGCCTTGCCTCTCACTGCTGAGGCAGACGCTTCTGCTACTGCAGGGCGGGATGTGACGCCTGGGAGCTGGTGGGCGTAACCCAGGTGAGAATCCCTTGAGCTAGATGTTTTTTTTAAAACCTTCATTTCAACAAATTGCAAAGACAGCTCTGGACTGTTCTCCCTCACTAATGCCCTCTGAAACAAAATCGAACTGCTGTCCACAGACACCTGTTCCCCTCCAGTCACCTGCCCGAGGTTAAGCAGCCCTGGGCTCTGTGTGTGCGTGTGGGTAGGCCTGCACCGTCAATCACACGGCCTGGGATGGCAGCTGCGTGTCAGAGCTAGCTAAGGGAGGCGACACGGGGCGCCCGGAGCGACAGACACTCTTCTGCTCTTCCACCTTCCTGTGGTTGGTGGCGGTGGGTGAGGGGGGAAGGCCAGCAGTGGGGTGCTCAGTGCCGTACAGCTCCTCCTGGTGAAGACGCTTTGAAAAGACAGTGGTTGTCAGTCCCAAGTACATATTCCCCACACTGAGGGAGCTGTTAAAAAATACCAGTGTCCCAACTCTAGATCACACATGGAGGAGACAGCACTTGGATATTTTCAAAATGTACCCAGGTGATCCGAGGGCACGCCCAGGATGACAGCCTCTGCTCTAGACTTGAGAGAGCAGGGAGAAGACTCAGTGCTCAGACAGGACAGTCCTGTCACTAACTCCAGAAGCGCGCCTCCTGTACATGGTTTTGCTTAAGCTGAGCCAGGGGTCCTGAGGTTTCATTCAGGTTCAGGAGAGTAACTTCCAAGAAAACTAGCCAGGTACCACTCGACTGACGGCCCTGAAAAAATACAGGGAAACCCTCCTACAAACATGTCGGCCTGCTCAGAGCCCCCGGCAAGGAGGGAGAGAGGACAGATGTTCAGAGGCCCATGAATATCAAATGGGAGAAATCGAGGCACAGAGAGAATACCATTTATTCCTGAGGAAGGTGGGAAAAGAAGAGAAGCCTTCCCTCGTCATAGGCTGCTCTACAAGCTGATTCAGGCAGGGCTCCCGATCAGCACCCAGTTTAGGTTCAGAAGCCTAAACGAACGAGAAACTACTTTCTTAACTGGTAGGTTTCTGACCCTTAGCTGATGGCACTCCCGGCCGGAGCCCTTCTGTGGTTCACTTATTCATGTGTGCGCTTACTTAGAGCCCGTCTGGCGACCAGCACTGTGCCAGGCACTGGGGAACAGCGGACATGAAAAGCTTGGGCCTTGCCCTTGAGGAGCTCAGCACAGCGGGGGAAACAGTTACGATGGATGGTCTGAGCGTGGCGATGGGAGATATGTGCCAGGGAGCAGCACAGAGTCAGGGACAGCTTCTGCCCCCTCCCAGCCAAAGAGCGCCTCCCAGGCTGCTCGTTCTTATGGGGAAGCAAGTCCCCCCGTTGGAATTCTGGATGTAGGCCCCGGACAGCAGCAGGACCAATACTGACTCAGACCCTGGGGGGACGACCTGCTCCAGGCCCTCCTAGAGGCGCAGGAGGTGACTTCGCACTTCTCTCAAGCTGGCATTTGCTGAAAGGACTATGTCAAGGCTTCCCCTGGGAGTGGGAAGGAGGGCACCCAGGCTCTCAGTAAATACTACGGGTAGTGAAGCTCCGGGCTGGTTGACCTTGGCAGTCTGTAGCCCACTCTCTGCTTCAGCTTCCCTTAGCGACACACAGACGCACTGAACGTTGAGGTGTAAAGAGCAAAGCCCCCTGAACAAAGAGCTGCTAAGCCAGGGTCCTAAGCAAGGCTGTGCTGTGTAAACGTAGCACGGAAGCTTCTAGCTTGAGCTCCATTTAGTGTGGCTGCAGCAGGCTGCTATTTGCCCCACCTGCTGAGCAGCCAGAGCAAAATCCTGCTTGGGAGTTGGAAGAGGCACTGAGGAGACTTGCACGCAGAGCTGAGAACACGGGGGCTCCTGGGAGCAGGGGGAGGGGCAGGTTTCAGCCCCCCCCCCCCCCCCCGCCTGCCGCTTCAGCAGAATCCCACTAGGAATAGTGTTGAACACGGAGGAAATCAGGACCCCCCGTGGCATGTGTCACAATGCAGCTGTCTTCTATCTCCTGTGTGGCGAGCAAGGTCCTCAGGCTGGAGTGTGGGAGCGCTGGCAGGCAAACTACACGGCACAACAGCGCTCGGGGCTGGGTGGCACTGAGGTCACTGCGTGCAAGAGGCAAAGCGGTCCAGCTGTCCACTGTGAACTCTGACGACAGACACAGGTCTGCTTTGTTCTTTGTGCCCACCCTGCTCCTCACCTACCCAAGAGTTTGGGGTCCAGATACTCGTAGGAACTCATCCTGAAAGGTCTTAGGTTATCCAAAATCAGGGCTGATCTATGGTGTGGGGATCCAAATTTAATCTCTTAAACCACTGCTTCTCAACCTGAGATGAGCATCAGAATCACCTGGGGAGTTTTTTAATTAACATTTTTTTTCACTATTAGAAAAACCTTTCAATTTGAAAAATGTGAAACACTGAAAATAGAGAATTGTCATGAACTCCCATACACCAACCATCCCGGCTCAACAATTATTGAATTTGTCATATTTGGTTCATCTATCCCCCCTTCTCTCTGCTGAAGTATTTTAAAGCATAGCCCAGACATGATGTCATTTTGCCCTTCCATACTTCAGCAATGCATCTCTAAAAAACACAGCCATTTTCTTACATAACCACAATGCCACTATCGCACCTAACACGATTAATAAAATTATTCCTTGCTATCACCTAATATGCCTGGAGAACTTAAAGTAAAAATCTGGCGCTTGATGAAGCCAGGGAGGCCCGGGTATTAGGATCTTTCCTAAGAGCCTCCCGCAGCTCCCAATCCCAGTGTGCAGGTGGGGCTGAGAGCCACTGCCTCATCACCCCAGGACTCCTCTATGGGGTCTGACACAAGCTCCACGAATGTCCTACAGCCCCCCGTCACATGGTATACAATAAAAAAAAAAAAAGGCAAGGAAAAGGTGAGTCCCAGACCAGGATGAAGGAAAGGAAAACGAAAGCATTAGGAAGTCAGCAAGCCACAGGACGGAATCCCTCGTTCAAGGCAAGGCTGTCCTAACTGTGAGGCCCACTCACTCGGTCCCCCAGACCCATCAAAGGTCTGAAAGGCTTGGAAGGAGAGTTGTTCCCAGCTGCCCAGAGGGCCCTCAGCACCTCACAGCAGGCCAGCCTGCATTAGGCCTGCTCTATTTCTGGTTCTCCTCCCTGTGCACACTGTCTCTCCCGCCTGGTATTCTGGGCCAACTCCGAGCCTCAGCGCCTGGCTGTAGGCAGGATTAATGAGGCCTCTGGTGAGTGGGGTGCACCAAAACTTCTTGGGTGTGGGCGCTGGGGTTTGGGACCCCAGTCTTCAATCTTACTTATTTCATTAAAAAAAAAAGCCCTACACATCCTGCAAAAAGATGAGGCTGTATCACTGCAGCTAAAAATACCTCTATTGAGGGCGTCTGCTCACCAGCTCCTCAGTTAGAGATGCTACAGGGCCCTTTGTGAGCTGTGTGGTGTTGGCTCACACAGGGGCTCTGGGCAGCTGGGGACAATCCCTGAAGCAGCGAATAGTGACTGCTGGGAGGAGGGGGCTGGCGAACAACTAGCCAGCCAGGACGGTTGGCACGCATCAGGCAGCTCCCAAACCCTTCTTTTCTTTATGGACCTACTGCCTAAGCCAGGAAACCCCCGCCGCCTTCTGCAGCAGGCTAAAACACCATCTCTGAGGATGCCCCACAGTCACTGGGGACTGTCGTCGACTCCCCAAGATGCACAGGAGTATGACAATAATTGGCGGGGGGACGGGGCATGCCACCCATTCTGGCTCAGGGCGTGTCTGTGCTGCTGGACAACTTCCAAGTGTGAGTCAGTGGTAATTAGACACAGGTGAGGCCTCTCGGTGGCCTCAGGAAAGGGGTGCTTGAAATGCAGGCCTGACACCTGAAGGGGTAACGGAGTGGAGGCGTAGGGCTTCACGGCAATGAGGGGCTCTTTTCTCTGGATCTCTTTTCTAGGTCCTCTCAGCACCCAGAGGGTCATTCAGTCTAGCCGAGTCATTTTTATGGGGGCAGATGAAGCCCCAGGGAGGTACAGTGATTCTTGTCAAGGTCACAGATTCAGTAAATGGAGGAGCCAGGACTTAAACACGGGGTTTTTGATTACAAGTCCAGTGCTTTGTTCCACTATACTATGGCATTGCAATAAGTGGATTCAACAGGTATTGAAAGAGCTATGGGAAAAGGTATTTTCACAGTTCAGGTGCCACAGGGACCTCAGGTGAGTGTTCCCTGGATGACCTGGGAATTTGAAATCCCTGCAGGTTCTGGGGAACTCAAGGGTCAGATTCAGCAACTGAATCAGATGTTCAGTGGGGACAGTGACAGCGCCGTAGATCTGATCTTCAGCCAGAGATCCAAAGCCATTCACTTCTTTTCTGCCTGGGAGAGTGGGGAACATCTGGTATTAGCTTGACTCTGGGCTGTCAGAAGAAAAGGGGGCAAGGACAAAGCCACGGCCTGTTTTCCTTTCTCATCTCTTGGCCTTGCGTGTGACCCTTATGAAAGAATTTGGAAGCTTAAGTCAAAAGCATGAGAAGACTGGGTCAAAAAAAAAAAAGTATTGAAGAAAACAGTGTGAGGTGTGGGGGAAGGCACAACTGGCTCAGGAAGGAGAGTGCCAGTCGGACGTCTCCCGAGTGCTCAGTGTGGGCAGATGTCTGGCGCTGTCCAGTATGGCGGCCAGTAGCCACACGCTGCTATTTAACTTTCATTGAAGATTCTGTGCCTCGTTGCACTAACCACATTTCAAGTACACAGTACTCAGAAGTGGCTAGATGCTACAATACTGGACAGCACACGTGAAGAACACTTCCGTCCTCACAGAAAGTTCTATTGGGCAGTGCTGGTAGATGGCCTGGTTGTGTCTGCTCATTTCTTACTGGCCGCAATGAGTAGTTTCTGAAACCCTTTTGGGGAAGAACTGAACTGAGGGAAGCTGGAGGGTACCATTATTCACTCTCTGGCAACCCTTCTAAACCTGAAAACTCAAAAGCTTAGAGCAACTAGGAGCATGAATCCACCAGTGTACTAGGCTCACCAGGCCCTAACCCCTCTCTCCCCTCTCTCGTCTGCATGTTCACAGCCACTCTGACCTTTGCATATTTTATTCCATTTCTATTTTACGCTGTTTTAATTGATGTTTAATATAGCTTAACTCTGTGTGGTGTTCACAGCCCCTCACCAGGGGGCCATTCACAGGCAGAAGCACAATTAATAGCAATCCCCAGAAGATTATACCCTGTATCAAAGTTGTCATTGCACCGTATAAATGCTTATTATTACTATTGAATTCTCCAGCCCTGACACCTCCCTGTGTTTACTAGGTCCTAGCAGACAATCCTCTATGTTTGTGCCTTCCCTACTCTACAGCACCATCAGGACCAAATATAGCCCTTGTGTGTGTGTTTAGCTCCATTCAGTTGTGCTTTGGAAAAAGGGGGAAAAAGTCAGAGTTAATAAAGTTAAATTGCTGGAAAATGTAATCTGTTCCTCCCCCACTTGACAATCCCAAGAAAGACAGGCAGACACCACCGCTAACAAGATGGGTAACCTGCCTCAGCTATAGGGTGGAGGTGAAGCCCAGACCCTGATACCACAGCACGGCTTTCGGATCAGCCTCCTGTGACAGTAGAGGGAGCAGGTCTAAGAGCACGGGATGCTGGGAGGGCGGCTGGGGGGCTATCCTGTGCCTGGGCTGAACGTGACCAGAACACAGAGCTCAAGCCTGGGGGGCAATCCCAGCTCCCCAAGGAGCTCAAGGGCAATCCAGACAGGAAATCTGACCCCTACGCCCCTCTCTCAGTGAGAAAAGCGAAGCAAAGCAATTCTGTAAACCGCCCTCCTCATCCCCAACACACGCACACAGAGGAAAAGGAAAAAACCCTCGACTTGGCACTCCGTGGTTGCTTCTTCTGGGCTCTCGTGAAGCTTAGTTTTTGGCAAGAAAGACAGCTTTTCTACGATTCACATGTCAGGAAAAGCAGTGGACGATTCCAGGTGGGTCAGACACCTGTCCTCCTCCCGCTCTGGCAGGCCTTCCCGTCCTGTTTGCCGTTCTCGCGGCACCCTTGTCTAGCGAGTCTCCCTTACAGAACGCAGAGGCCCCAGAGGACTTCCTCCTGTCTTAGCTTCTTGTTCTTTTCTCACAATGGAGCGTAGAGAACACACGTTGCTTACCACTTCTGTCCACCTGTCACATTCACCTGACTCCCTTTTACACGCCACCGATGTCACACTCTCCAGTTATTGCCACCTGTACTGCGAGTGGATGGACAGGTGGCAGTGGCTTTTGCCTGGGAGGTGCCGAGGGGAGCAATACAATGGGAGCATGGAGACAGCAGGTCTATGAATTACCGTGTGAACGTGCCCTAGTGATTACCTTCCTCCGGCCTCGGCTCTCAACCACTGTGAACCGTTTGGATTGGACAGTAGAGGCCTCATAGCTATAAAATGCTCTAAGGCAGTATTCAGAAGGCTGTATGCTCAAGTCCTTGGAAGCTGAATGGGTCATGCTTATTTCTATTTATAATCCCTTTTTTATTTTTGCACTCAATGCTCTATGGAGAAATGCAGATTTCTATTCTAAATTCTTCTGACAAAGGAAAAGCTCTATTTTAGGTTGTTTGACGGGGCAGTGTTTTTAACTAGACTGAGTTTCCCATATTTTCTTTGCTTTGCCTTCTCCCATCTTTGCCTAAAAGCTTCTAAAAAACCAGAAGTGCTTTCTGTACTCAGGCATAGCAGGAACTGAGGCTGCCTTGGCTGAAGGAAGAAGATGGTGCCCATCCAGGGCCCTAGTGGAGCCGGACTATTTGCCACCTGCTGCACTCGTTGCCTCGTCTCCAAACAGGGCCCGTTCTGTAGTTTGCTGCAAATGTATTAGGAGCTGAGCCACTAGCACTTCCCACCCATGGCAAGCCTCGAACCCTCCGTACTCTGGCTGCCAAGACGATCTGAAAGCAGGGGGCCACTTTCCAGCTTAGGAGAAAAACACGTGCATTAAGTGGAAACTTCTTTTCCCTCCTCTCCTCCTCCCCAGCCATTTTGAAAGCTTTAGACTGAAAGGGAGGAAAGGAAGGCCTGTCTGATGAAGCCGAGGGAGGTGATGGAATTATCAGACTTCCCTCGCCCCATCTATGCCGGCCGGGATGGTTTCCTAATGATCCATAGGAAAGGAACAGTCATCCTGCTGGCAGCTCACATGTAATTAACCAGCTTCATGGAGCGCTGGCTGCCTTCTCCGGGCCTGGCACCTGCAGACCGCAGAGCTACCTGACATAGTGGCACTGGGTTTCTAGTGAAATCTCCCTACTGGGAGAGGGGCATCCAAAATAGTGACCTTGACCCACTGGGCACTCACTCAGGATATGTGACTGCAATGGCAGTACTCCTCTGCAGAAGCCGGGCCCTGTGCTCGGGCTGACACGAAAGACTGCAAGCTGCCTGACGGCAACCACAGCTCTGGGAACCGCGACTCCCATGAAGTGCCTGCTCAGGTAAGTGGCTCCCTCTGCCGGGTGGCGCAGGTTACAGAGCAGCGGCAGCTTCTGGGCGGCCCTCCAAACATTTGCTGCTCCGCAGTCAAAACTCTACTGACTGCAGTTTCTGGAACTGGCTCATGCTGTGAAGGGACTGAGAGGGCTTAACGACCCTGCGGGGCATGGTGGACAACAGGTGCTTCTGTGTAAAGGTACGTGTTAGAGAACCAACAAAATTCAGACCACCACACACAAGGGGAAAAGAGGCTGGGTGAGCCGAGGGCTGCCTCTGCAGTCAGGGCCAACCTCCCTCTTAAGTGCCCTGGGATTCAAAGAGCCTTGGCGTCACACCAGGTGAGTGACGTTATAATATTTGCCATTCGAGACGCAGGTTTTAAAAACCAACTCTTTAGTGCTCAGTGCCTGAAATGTCATGAAGGGGCTGGGCCTGGGGAGGGTGTCTCCATCACCTTCCCCAAGTGAGAGCCAGAGGGTGTTTCCACTGAGGGAGAACAGAACAACACACACGCACAGCACACGCACACAGGCACCCACCCTTCTGGGGCTTGTTTCTAAAGGTGAGAAAGAAAGCAGCTGATAAGAACTGTCTCCATTCTTCACCCCTGGTGGAAACAGAGTCCTCCTAACATAAGAACCCTTCCTCCCCCACTCCCCACCCCACTAATTCCCTCGGGCTGAGCCAGAGTTAAGGCTCACGGACAGCAAAAGCAGCCACTTCACAGGGGTCATGGGCTTGTCACTCGGTGTACTCAATTTACATTCTGTAGAAAAGTGTGTAATAAAGGCAGGCTGTGCACTTTAGGAGAACAGGGGGAGGAAAGTGTTGGGGGAGGCAGCCACGCCACGCCGCCTCTACCTGAGAGTACAGCCCACGTGGCCAGCCCCTCAAATGAAGCCACAAGTCAAAGAACAGGCTCCCCAGGCTTTTCCCGCTCACTGCCCACAGTCTCCTTCCCCACCCAGCTTTGGTTATACAAGCCAAACCCAGTGGTTCTCTCATTCCTGTTATAGCAGGCCAGCAACAAGAGTAGCCCAAGTTGCAGACCAGCAAAGCAACAGGCAGAGGGAGAGGTCACTGACGGCTTGGTAGGAAATGGATCGCTCATGATCAATGAGTGGGGACTGCCTGCCATTTGTCCTTGCCGCCGCTTTAATCAATAAGGGAAAAGGTGAACTGCTATTGATCTCTTCAACACCTCTCAATGATACTGTACAAATGACGGAAACAGAAGAGGGAGGGTGAAGAAGTGAGAGAGGAAGGGCAGACAGAAGAATTCTTGGCAGTGGGAGAACACGGGGCCTCCCTGGAGGTGGTCTTCCTGTCACGGGGTGTTAAGGATGCTCGGGGGACGTGGGAACGTGCCAACTAGAGCCCTTCCTCACCCCGGGCAGGGCTGCCATGGAGAGCAGCCTCGGGGCTCCCTCTGCACCTCCTGTGCTCGATAGAAGCCACGTGGCTTCTCCTCCTGTACACTGAGAGGCGCTGCTGGTCCCAAGGCCTCATGAATTTCTGACTTCGCCATTCTTCAGTGGTGTTTGGCTAGGTTATCTCGACAACTGACTAAAATTCCGTATGGGGAAGCAAGAACCAAATGCTTCGAGAGTAATCTCTAGCTTCGCTGTACTCACCCCACCCCCTGGGTCAACTGGCAAAAACCCCCCAAAAAACTAGATAGGCAGCAGATAAAGGTGAAACTATCTTGCATCATACTTGCTACTGACAAAGACAATGGCTTCCGGGGTTCAAGCCTGACCCTTGAAACACTCCGGGCTGAAAGACATGTCAAAAAGATCAAAAGGTGAGAGGTTGGATCTGAATCCTGGGATCATGTGCAGACAGGCTTGATGATGTAATATGTAAATACAGTGTTCCCCAGCGAAGCAGGAAACAGGGCACACTATTACCACAGACGGGCATATCAACCCATAACAGAAAGACACACGTGTAGTGTCTGATTCTCAGGACCGGGCCCAAGCAGTTGGCTTTAAGGAAGACCGAGAGAATTCTTCAGTGCTTGGGGACAGCTACCGTTTACGAAGTACTGCTTATTAGAACCAAAGTCATGTCAAGTGAGAGGCAATGTAACAGACAGATGGCATGGCAGAGGGAAAGGGGAAATATGACCCAAGGTTAGCTCGACGAGGTAAAGAATGGTGCGATCTCAGGGTCCAGGAAGGACACTTCTCTTGTTTCATCAACTGGGTCTAACTATTCAGATGCAGATGAGGAAAAAAACTGTCTCACCGGAGCTTCCTCTCCAGGTCACACAGTGCCCTCAGCCTGTGGGTGGTTATCTGTCATCTAGGGCCTGGCAACCCTTTACTGCATACGTGGGAATGACGAGGGGCTCCTCAGGGGTCTCGCCACCATGCCTTTCAGCATTCTCCAGGTGGAACAGGGCTGAGTGCTCCCATTTTGCAGATGGTGAAACCAAGGCAGGAGTCACATGTCAAATATAAAACAGAACCCAACCATAAAAAGCCATGTGTGAAAGCAGTGAGAGCCCTGGCATGATTCTCCAGGGACAGTGACTCAGGGTGTGATTGTGTAATTCTGAAATCAATGACAACACAGTTCGCCAGTCTCCCCACCCTCCTCCCACAAATACCTGAAGGGCCAAAACACAGAGCAAAATAAAATGCAAGTTATAAAGCTGCTGATGTGTTTAGAGTGGAAGTGCTGAGATTAGAAGGAGGAAGTGGTTAAGTGCACCCTGGGCGTTTGGAAATGGCCACGTCTGCAGCCCTGTAAACCGATGAAGGATGAGCTCTGGCCGTCTCTGCCAGGCAAACAGAGAGACCGGCCCCACGCTCAGGAGCCGGAGTGCAGCTATAAGAGGGCATGAAGATAAGCAACAACTATTTAGCAAACAGCAGTGCCCTCCTACAAGGAATCTTCCAGTTCCGAAAGTGACCCTATTCTAAAATCACCAAGTGGCAAGTGGCCAGGCCAAAAATCCATGTCCAATCAGTGGTAATGGACTATCTGTTGCATCTCCTCATATAAGGTTGCAGTGTTGCTATAAAAATCCTGGGTCAGTAGTTTTAGATTTATTTAACTGGAGAGGTAACGGCATCCCAGCACTGCAAGCACTGGAGAGACTTCTGAAGTGCAGTGGCATATGCAGGGCTCTGGTTGGGGAAGGACGGACCCGTTGGTTTTCTTTGCATGATCTTCCATCTCTGGGAATATACAGTCAATGCCAAGATCCTTTTCTGGTGACCATTACACAGAATTCCAGTGAACCAAGAGAAGGGAAAGGGAGAAGAGGAAGGCATTATGCTAACCTGGAAAGAAAAATGGCACAGTGAAGCAGCTTCCCATTCGACCTTTCATTCCTGGTTCAGTGGATAGCTTTTGTTCTTGCTGCAATGAGTGTCCCAAAGGGTTTGTCGTGGGTCCTTTTCTTAGCCATTTTAATCCTGGCTAATATCTAGATCTTCCTTTAGAGCTCCTGCCTGGCACTCCACTCTCCTCCAGCCCTCCAACTGAACACAGATCAAAGATAAACTCAATGGCAATCAGACTGCTGTGGTCACGGTAAGGTGGTATGGAGACAAAAAAGACCACCACTGCACCATCAGAGGATAAGGAAGAGTGGACCAGCCAGGCTCTAAATAAGTCATCCCTGTATCCCCCATTTTGAAGTCCCAGTGACACTGGGAAATGAGTAAGGTCAGAGTCCAGTACAGAGAAAGCATGGGAGAGCCCTTGGTGTTGGCAGGTCATCCTCCAAATACCCCATGGCAGTCGGAGTGCATGGCACAGATACTCAAGCCACTCCTTCTTAGATGTCCACGTGGTATGTATGGAGTCCTGGCTTCTCCCTCTTTGGTGACGGGTGGCTTATCTATGGTCCAAGTCAAGTCTAGAAGAGGCTCTGTGTGTAGGTTCAGGACTTCTCAGCATTAGTGTTTCCACTGAATGTGACCCTGCCTAGAAAGAAGCTGTTCTAATGTGCAGGAAGATGCAGAAGCAGCGGCAAAGAGACCCTGACTTTTATCTTCTTTGTAGGAAAGAGACTGGCTGACCCCTGATTCTACTTAAATGCTCCCAACACACAGGCCTGTGCCCAGCCCACCCTGCCTGCTCTGGCTGTGGCGGTTTATCCTCGGGGAAGTTCCAATCCTAGATTTTAGCTAACCTCCAAGAGAATTTTCATTCATAATAAAAATGATGCTGTGAGCTGTTGCTCACTGAGTGTTTACTACCTACGGGGGCACCAGTGCTGGGCACATTACATATATACATTATTTCCAAAGTAACCCTACAGAGCAAGAGCCCTCATTATCAGTGAGGCACTTAGGTTTAGCAGGTCGGCTGCAGCGCATAACCCCAGGGGCACCATTCATACTGAATTCTATTACACACTGAGATTGCCCTGGTTTTAGAGAGGGTAAGGATCATGTCCAACGTCACACAGTACACGGTGAACCTGGAATGAGAACCCAGGTCTGACTGTGCACACATTACTAACAGAATCTTTATTAAGTGGCCAGGAAGGGAAAGATGTCCTTAAATGGGCAGACATGCTGTTCAGACCAGGTTAGGGGATCTCTGCTGTTAATTCTCAAGCTTGCTCATAATCTTATTTCATACACCACTGCTTTTCATAACAGACCACTGGTCACTTTCATTTTCAAAATCCATTTAAGTTCAGCTGGCCAGAAACTGTCATGGGTAGAGCGGCAAGTGGGAAGTTCATCTATAAAGCCAGGTTTGGAACCCAGAGGATCTCATCCAGTCCGGCAACAGACACAGGCAGTGGGCATGCTAATGGCAAGAAGAGGGCAGGGTTAAGGTTGGCTCATCCACCAGAGCAGTCAGGCTTGTGTCCCTGGGGGAGTCACACGTGAAAAACCAGAATGTTAGTATTACCTGGAGAGCAAATGCAATCTACAGTCCGCTTTTCTTTGCGGGCAGCTCAGGCAGCCCTGCTATTGTTTATTAAGAGCCGTGTTCTAAAATGATATCAGTTGAATTATGTAATTCCAAGGGGAAATCATTAACGTTCAGGCAGTGGGCGTGTCTGGGAATAGTTAGGACAAACAGAACGGGGAGGCATGGGGCCTGAAGACCCCTGAACGTGCCAGCATGAAAGCTCACACTCAAGTCTACGTGGGCGTGGGCCAATGTGTTGGGGTCTGAGGTGAAGCTCTTCTGGAAACAGAGTGGGCAGTCTATATGAGGCCGTCTTGCGTGTGAAAAGGAAATATGATCTGCTAGTCAGAAGGTATTAATGAAACAGAACTAATTTCCAGATTAGGCTTCCAGAAAGAAGTGGACAGACTTAATAAGGGATTTCATCTGAAAAACACAAATTCTGAGTCCCTTTTCTTCAGCCCTCTGTCATTATATTAAGAATGTTAGCTCCCCCCGCCTTTTTTTTTTAAAAAAAGAGAACCCTAACCAAAGCTTAAGAAGCAGTGAGCATCCAGGGTGACTGAAGAGGTAAGAGATATCTAAATTAAAATAAATGGTACCCAGCTCACCCGGCAGGCACCTTTACCTCTGAGGAGTCCACCAGTGTCTTACCTCCTGATGGCAATTCTCCATTTGTTCTGGGTCAGAGGCTCTCCATAGTTCTACAGAAGGTAGACCAGGAGGTCTGCTGAATGTGCCTGGCAATAGCCGTCTTCCACAGGGATGACTCATAAAGAACGTCGTTTTATGTCAGACAGGCAGATAGTATCGAATACCATAGGTGGCAGGGGTTCTGCTTAGCAAGGCTCTGTTTGAAGGATTTTTACGACCTTACGTTTGTAGTGATAATCTGTTAGCAAACCAGTAAATGCATTCTCCAGTGGCAATCACTGCCCACTATACTCGCTTCCAGGCCTCAATTTAGATGAAGTTCAAAGTAAGTACTATGGACTATTATAGCAGAAAGATGCAAGGGGAAGTCATGTTTGAGCCTTTTACAGCTTTACTCTGGGACTGATGTGGGTTAGAGCTAAAGATGGAAAGGAAAAACCAGCGTCAGGGACTGCCTTAGCATTGCCAAGGCTTCTACTTGTGGAGGAAACAGAATGCGGCAGGTCTAAAGACTATACCTCTGATTTCCTTGTGCTGGAAGGAATATTAAGAAAAACCAAACTGAACTGGAAGAAAAAATACAGAAGTCTGTCAAGGAAGAGTTTACATACAATAGTAGGGACCCATTGTCCAGGGAAAGGAAGAATCCCTCTGCTGAAAAGGATTTTCTTCCCTGAGACAGAATTACTTTCTTGAGACCTTCCTATATATCCTAAGCAGGCTAAATCTCTTGTGGGCCTGAACCTTATTCTGCCCACAATCCCAACAGCCAGCCCGGGATGCGAACTCTAGCCTCTGGAGGGCAGTGAGGCCTATCAAACCTATACAGTCAGGCTGCATGACATAATTACAGGTAATAGGATCTTGGCCAAGCCAATGAAGGATTAGGCCCAGCAGCTATTTCAGAAGAATGGATGCAATTCTATGCTTGACTAGCTATGAAAGTTCCAAGCTGAAGAATAGGGAACAGACGACAGCCAGCTGAGCCAGCAGCTTTGCAGAGAGGAATCCCACTGGAGCCGGCACACTGCTGGCACCCATCAGCGTGCGCCGCTGAGCTTGCTTGGGAAGAGACCGGTGACGGCTCCCAAGGAGTTTAAAAGCCGATAAGGGAGACCAGCAGCCAGGGGAAGGGGGAAGAAAGGACGATGTGACAGTCTTCATTTTAGCCTCACCTATTCTCACTCTGATGCCACTTTTGCTGAATGGGACTAGAATGGGAATTGAAGGCCCTCCTTCTAGAGCTTTTAGAGATACCTGGCAAGGGCCAGGAGCCCAGAAATGAAGGGGCTGTAAGTGAGCAGATAACAGCCTGGTATTCATGTGGTGCTTACAACCTATCAGTGAACAGGAATTTGAACTTCACAATGAACACTTCACCTCATTTAATAGTTAGATCAACAAAAGCAGAGGATGGAAAACAACCAGGGAGGGAAAGAGACAAGTAGCCTATATTAGGAGAGTGGGGAAGGGACACTAACACTTTCTTTGTGAGCACTGGAATTAAAAAAAACAAAACAAAACATTCAAATACTATTATCTCATTACCCCATCTCTAAGATGAGGAGACCCAGGGAGGTCAGGGTCCCATAGGAAGCACACAGTCAGGTCTGAGTAATGGAATTTTTCAATGAGAAGTTCCTAAATTAGCAGCTGTGTGTCCAACCTCTATACTCCAGAGACTCCCTCTCCGCCCCACAAATGCTAAGCTTAGAGAGCTTTCCTGAAGAACTGTAACAGACAAGAACAGGCCTTCTTCCCCATCTCCAGAATTAGGTCACAGGGAATCAATTAGTCAATTTAATGAACATTTATTGAGTATCTCTTACATACGAGGTCAGATACGAAGAACAAAGACCAAAGCATGCTTCTTGACCTTGAGGAGCTAACAATCTAGTGGGGAGACCAATACAGACAGATCCCTTCAGCATCGTTGGCCAGTCCATGACAGATGTCTGTACAGACAAGGAGCTTTGGGGACTGACAGAAGGCCATCTCACCCGGCCTGAGAGATCCAGGGAGGGCTTCTGAGAGGAGGACAGGTGGGAATAAGTGAGCAAAGAAGGGGGGTGGTTGGTATAGTGGGTGGAGAGCTTAAGCCGGCTCAAGGGGTGGCAGAGATGGAATGGAATGTTATGTATGGGGAATCTTGAGTATAATAAAGTCAGTTCTGATGAGGTGCAGATTGTGAAATGAGTAGTGGTGATACATGAAGTTGAGAGGTTATCAAGGATATATGTAAACTAAGGAGATTAAACTTCATCCCAGACGCAATGGGGAGTTATGTATTTATAAACAATGCACTTAAGTCAAGATTTCTCTTTTAAGAAAGGTTAGAAATAGAAATATGGATACACGTGATGAAACCGATAGAAGACAGGTTAGCGAGGAATCATACAAAAATTAAGGCCCACAAACACCAAGCAACAGATGAAGCAGGAATCAGGCAGTCAAAAGATACAAGAACTGTGACAAGAGGAGAGTCGATATTTTGGGAGGCAGGGCCACAGCAAATTCCTCAGATCCCTCTGCGGTCTTGAGAGCCCCCAGAATCAGACTCAGTGGCACTGACCATTCAGTCAGTGCTGGACCTCCAGGGAGATCCTTCACTAATTTATTAGTTCCAGACATTTGAGGGTTGAGAAATACACAGTATGGCTAAAAAGAATGACCACCTTCTAACAGCAAAACTGGCAAGATTGGGGGAGAAAAAGCACTCGATTAGGAATACAGACATTTGGGTTTTAGTATTTGTCCTAAAATAAGCTCTGTGAATAGAGGCAGTTCACTCTGCATCTTAGTTTCCAGAACTGTAAATCTTGGGGTAATATTTTTCTTATAAGTTTGCTGTGAGATTAAAACAATATATTATATACGAAAGAACTTTGGCACTAGAAAACGCTATACAGGATTGATCACTATTAAGACAGAGAGTCTTTACCTGAGCCCCCCCCTTCCCCCGTCAAAGAAAATAGTCTTAAATTAATTGAAAAAAACAGACTGAAAGACCCCTGGTGGGTGATGAACTGTCAAGAATGTGCGGGGAGGTGAGAAAAGCCTTAGCCCCCAAATAGCCTTTAACACCTCCTGGGATAAAAGAGCTGTTTAGAAAGCTGGCCTTACTGCCTTCCCTCTTTCCTGGGAAGTGGTAGAGATAATCTAGAATAGGGTGCATTTGTACAAGTAAGTGCAACATTGCTGGACGGCTGGCTTGCTTTTCCAGTAGATTATTATTCCCGGCTCAGCAAGGGCTACCAAGGGGCACGGCACTGACAAGAGTCGGAGAGCAGTGGGTGTCCTCCACCCTGGTGGATTTCCCCATGGCTGGAACCATCCTCATCGCCTTGATCCGGAGAAGTAATGTGGCTACTGTTCCACCTCCCACGCGTCTCCTGGACAGGGAAGGGGCCCGCATAGACAGACAGGAGCAGGAAGGGTGAGAGGGCACATACCACAGTGCTTTGGGCAAAGACAGGGTGTGGGGAAAACACTATTTACATCAGTGGTGAACTGCTTAGACCGGTTTATCTTTTCCAGACAAGATGCAGCACACTTGGTGCTGAAACAAAGGAGAAGGAACCACTTTCCTTTTATTTAAGTATTCTTTCCCACACCAACCCCTCCATAAATGTATACCAATATTCACTGCTAAGTCCATATTTCTCTGAAACATAAATACTTGCTCTTGAAACGGCAACAGTTGCCTGTAATGCTTTCATGCATTTTTGTTTCTAAAAGAGCACGGGTAGTGGGAGGGAGGGCATCCAGGACTGAGCCCTGGCCACTGCAGCCTGCAGAATGAGCTCCCCAGGGGGACATCCTCCCTTTTGATGCCAGCAGGAAGAAGGGAAATAGGTCAGGGCAGCAGCCAGAGCTTTCGGCTCACTGTCCAGCACGAGGACGTCATTTTCCAGGCAGCAGCAAAGGGCAGTTTCGGAGATCTCAGGACAAAGGGGTCACGGAGAAAGGCCTTGGAAATGAGCCCCCAGCCCCTCCCCGGGAGGTGCACCCCCTACAGCCTGGAACTGTGAAGAGGGTTCAACTGCGGCGCTGATCTCCTTTAATAATACTTTACACCTCCCTCTCTAAAAGCGCAGGTTTTCCCGACGGAGCTGCAGAGGCAGCAGCGGGTCAATGAGCGAGGGCTGGCTAGGTGGCCTTCCGAAACGAAGGTGTGGAGAGATCCCAAATGACTGTTTTATTCACAGGAAGGGCCTCAAAAGGAAGGGGATGGCTTGGGATTGCTGGATCAATGTTTTAGATAGGAATGCCAAGGCAGAAAAGAATCACTTACCCAGGACCACATGATAACTGGAGTGTGAAAACCTCGGAGTCTGCACTTTTAAGCCAGTTATCTAATGCTCTCTCTCACCACTACTTCTGGGAAGACGCTAGCAACGGGCACAATTCCCCATCTGGGAAATTACACCAGATCTTCCTGTCCTTGGCAGTGTGGCAGGGAATTGCCTGAAAGAGGCAGCTGTATTGGGGGAGGGGGCGGTGCCTGGCAAAGGGGGTGTCACCAAGCACATGCCGTCCAATGGGACACAATGATCTCATGTTGTGTGGTCCAGAAGTAGCCCGGCCTCAAAGGCCAGGGACATGAGAACAAACTCATTTTCAGGGACATACCAAGCCATTTAAACCCAACTTGGCAAAACCTGTACAGCACGGTCAGCAAACATTTTTGATAAAAAGATAGTAAATATTTTTAGCCATTGCAGACCATATATCCTGTTGTAACTGCTCAACTCTGCTGTTATAACATGAAAGGAGCCATAGACAGTACATAAAAAGGTTAGTGTGGCTGTGTTTCAATAAAGCTTTATTTACAAAACTGGCAGTGGGCCGGGTCTGCCCATCCCTGCTATACACCAGATGAGTGAGGCTGAGAAGAACTGTTGAAGGCCTTTCAGAGTTTCTTGGCTGCTTTGGCCTTCAAGGTCACAAAGAGAATCAGGTAATGACATGGTGTCTAGCTTACTGTTCATGATCTGAAGCTGGCAGCACCGCCGGAACACCCAGACCACTGACCTGGAACAGTCAGTCCTCCCAGACTCCCGACTCAGGGAAAGGAACAAAAGCCAAGAGGAACCAATGGCTGAGGAGAACGACCATGGAGAAAAATGGAGAAAAAGAAGAAAGGTGATGAAAGGTGGCAGGGGAGACACTCAGGAAAATGAGCTGAGTGATGGCCAGAAATGTTAGGCGCTCCGTCCTGACTAGTGTCGTCGTAAAAACACATTTCAGGAAAGCAGGGCTCTCAGGTCTCAAGATAATGGGGGCCAGCTGAAATGAGAGGAGTCTCGTGTTTGATGGTACAGGCTCCACATGAGGATATGGGATGGAAAGACTACAAGTCTGTCTCCACCCCAAACTGAGAAGCAGACAGGCAGCAATTCCTGCTCTGTCTGCCCAAAGCTAAGACAACCCACCTCATAAACAAGGAGTCGCTTTTCCGGGCCAGGCACCCCACACCCCAGCTTTCTGTCTGCTCCCCGGCAGGGGCTGACCTAGGGGCGCTGGTCATTACACAGTCTCTCCCCTACTTCACATCCTTCTCAATTCAGTCTATGGGTTCTGGAGTCCAACTTAATGGCCATATCTCTGTGGGATCACACATGGGGCCCAGGAGGTGCTGTGAAATCATGAGATCCATGTGCTACTAACTCCTTTCCTACACGAGAGAGCAGATTTACAGTGACTGGGAAAAGCAGGCAGGGGGTAGAGAAATCCTGGCCCCAAAATAAGATAATAAAAAAGCATTTAAAGGAGGGGTGGGGCAGGATCAAGGCCAATCACATCTTCACAACACCTGATTACCTGAGCTAAATGTGATTATCAAGGGAACAGGCACAAGGTAAGAAAACCCATTCAACTTCGGCCAACAGCACAGCAGCTTGGCCGCAGAGGAGTTCCTGGAGTGGAGGCTGCCCTGAAGGTGAGAGCCGTGTGCGGTGTGAGGCTGCGGACCCCTGCTCAGCCATCCAGGAAACCCCGCGGCCCTTCTCCTAAGGGTGGGAAGGACCTCTACATCTGAGGACCAATCCATCAGGCTTTTCTAGATCCTTGGGGGGTGGGGGGGGAAGATGGCAAAGAGAAACGCTCCCCAGGACAACCCCTGGAATAAAAATGAAGGTACTATACAGGTAGAAGTAAGTGAATAAACCTATAACAAATAAAACCCTCTCTTCATTCCTACACTGTTCAGAAAAGAGTTTTCATATATTATATAAAGGAAAATGCCCAGGAGAGTAGGCTGTAACTGGTTCCTTTAGTCAGAATCTCAAGTTATCCTTTCTTTAGGCCATACCCATCTTTCCTCTGGATAAAGACGTTTCAAAACAGTCAGCCCAAGTAATCAAACAAGCAGCTAAGAAAATGTAGTAAGGTTCTCGATCAAGAAGCCCCAACCCATGGCTATGAAAGATCGGGACATTACAAACAGGAAAGATCAATACCAACTGCGGATTAGACTAAGGATCTGCAAACTTACGTGTCAGAGGCACCAACGAAAATGGGGAAAACTTTTAATCTTTTTCAACAATCAAATATCAGCAAATACACAGACAAAGGTAAGGTCATAATAACCATGAGAGAGTAAAAGAGTTTTGGGCCACTCACTCCTTTCAGTGGTCAGTATTCTCTTTGACCCCCTTGTGCTTTTGGATATCACCAGCGGGCCAGAAACATGATCAGGAAGAAAAGTGGCTGGAGAAACAAGAGTTGAAAAAGAAAGGGAAAGAAGCTTTAGGAGACAGGAAACAACAGGAAGAGGACTATGGTGAGCAACGAACAGAAATGTGACTTAGAGAGTAAGTGACGAGGATGCTACTAACAAATGTCGTAGGCAGCCCAGTGAGGGGATTTCCTCCCCCCATCCGAAGCACAACCAACCAACCAACAAAGGGACTCACCTGCTTATTCCAACATGAAACAGCTCTGTAGTGCATTATCCAAAGGGGATATTACAGAGGGGAATTCTAAAATATCTGCTCCTTCGACCTAATTCCTGTGCAATGTCAAAAACTTTCAACAGCTACTGACAGACAACAGGAGTGTTTGGATTCTTGAAATACTTCTCTAGTGGGAAGCTATCTTTAACTGATAACAATTCAACCTATGTTGTAGAGTCACAAAATAGGGGGGAGGGGAAAGACACCTTGCATGCATAAGGATGGCTTCTTCACAAACAAATGCATCTGACCACAAACAAAATAGAGCGGATGAGACAATTAAGGGCATTAAGCACTCCCCCCCAATATATTCACTGGCGTTTCAAATCAAAATGAGAGATGCGGAAGCTTATAAACAGGTATCTGTATCACTTGGCAACCCAAAGAAGACCACACATCTGCTCCCCAAAACCTACAAAGACTCATGAGCAAGATAACCTCTAGAACCCCCATAATCTTTTTCACTGTGTGTATTATGATATTGCATGAAAGCAGGAGGTACCCTATGGGTTTGTTAAAAAAAAAAAAAAAGGAAAAAGGCAGACCTAAAATCCTAAGCCTGAGCCCAGCACACTCCCCACTGTTCCTTTTCTGTGCCCACCTAGCAGGATGAGTGACTGGCATACTCCTGGAAAGCAGATGGATCTGTTGACTATGACTTGATAAAAATTAGCAGGTAGATGGGCACCATGGCAGCTGAGCAGCCTAACTCCTGCCTGCAAGAGCCAGCCCGACAGGCAGAAACAAAAATACAATTAAATTAAGTCAGAAAACCCGCTACAGAAAATACAATTACTCAAAGATACAAATAAACGTTCAAAGAAAATTGGCCCCTGACAGGGTTAGTCAAGCTTCTAGATCCAGCTGGAGGCAGGCAGCTCAGCTAATTCGCCAAGGAGGAGACTGCAAGGCCGTAGGCTCTCAGCCTTAGGATCCTGGCTGGGCCGGCCTGGTGTTCATCCCACATCTCAGGACGCCCACTGGCCAGTGAAGCAGGGCTCAAGGAACGGGACGTGGGCAGACACAGAATGGATCATGGCCGGGGAAGGCCGAGCACCGGAAAAAGGGACAGACTGATCTCTGCCATCAGACCGAGTGAGCCCCACTTTCTCCCCCTCCTCATCCAAGCAGCCCCTGGAAGATGCCCTACCTCTCGCTGCAGCACCAGCTCCTTGGTGAAAAGCGTTGCTTCCTCACTGAACGGCTCTCCCTCCTGCACCAAGCCTGGGAGGTTTCGGGCTCCTCGGGGGCATTCGATGCCTGTGTCAGGAGAAAAGAAGAATTTGTGATGAAAAGGGGTCCACTAGGCCTGGTGTCCAGCAAGGATGGTCCCCTGACCCTTGTAACAAGACAGGCATTTGATCAGAATGCCATGACATGAGGTAGGGCAGAGGCAGTGGTAGAAGGGGAGGCGTTTAGTTCGCCGGAGGTGGGAAAAACTAACATTATCACAGCAGTAACAGCGAAGAGGGGATCCCAGTCACAGAATCTGGGAATTACTAAGATCATCTGGGGAGTTCTAAATAAGATATGCAGGAAACACACATACCCCAACATGTGGCATGAATCCTCATCTTGGACTGTTCACTCCTTACGGGCCTACAGTCTCACTGCTTGGACCATCACTTAAATAAATGGCTCTCTCACCTAAATTACACTGATATCCCCAGCCATTCTGCCTCCTGACAGCCATTCCAGCCATTTTCTCTTTACTCTCTGACTTTCACATCCAATGCAAAAGTGTTAACTTGGTGTCATTTTCCTCTTCAAATAAGCTTCCCCCTCTGTCCTCTGGCTATACTTGGGACAACAGTACCATCAGTATTTCATTCAGAAGGAGAGACAGAAAAAACAGAATCCTGATGAAGTATCAGGTGTCTGGAGGCAGACACACCTGAATTCACACCCTACGTAACTATTAGGATCTGTGACCTGGGCCAAGCTACTGAACCCTTTCAAAGCCTCAGTTGTCCTATTTGTAAAAAACCTACTTCACACAGCTGTTGGGTGAGCTAGGGGAGATTATTAGGTAAAATATTTAGTACCATGCCCGACATACGGAAAGGTTCAATACATTTTAGCTCTTATTGTTTTACCATTATTATCACTGACACAATTACCCACTCTCAGAATCTCAGTCACATCTTTCAATCTGCAAACTAGACTGTAAGATTCCTGAGGACAAAATCTTACCCTTCACACTCCTACCTATTCAAGGACAGTATTTTACACAATATAGGTGCTCCTAACCAATGCAGACTGCCTTTTCTTTCTCTTTGATTCAATCATTCATTTTGCAAATATTTATCACCAACAGTGGTCACCTGTGAGAGGCCATGAACTATGTCACATTTTAATGTCTGGATTAGACTTATAAATATTTCCAAAACATTCAAACTGCAGCTGTACTTACAAAGCCAAAACTTGAACTAGGCTAGAGACATAGGAAAAGAAAATAATCAAAATATGGGGGGGTGGGTGAGGAGGGATGTGCACTTAGTGCTCGTGTCTCTAAGTAACTGCCGGCAATAAGGCAGGACTGCAAGGTGTTACCTCTTATTTACAAACAGCCTCAGGTGAAGTTACAAAAGATTTGGCACAGGGAGGCGCGGCAGCAGGGCAGCTAGGCTACTGCAGACACCTGCTGGGAGCCTTTGGGAGAAGAGGGGCCACCACTGCCGGGACAGAAGGTACATCCCTTACGGATGAAGCCAGGTGGCTGCTCATGTTTCTGGCCACAGCACAGATTCAAGGTCATGGAGCTCAGAGGAGAGGTGATAGTTTATACCCTGGTCTTTCAGAAGCTCAAGAACAGAGCTTTCTCTCCAAGCCTCAAAAAAGGAACACACGACATCAAACAGAACACTGGATGGGGAGCACGGCACAAGGAGAGAAACTGCAGCAGGAGAGCAGCTGGAGCTGGTGCCAGGACCACTCTCCCGCTCGCATGAAGACGGGGATGGTGAAAGTCCTACCCGAGTGTCACCTGGGCAAGAGCACCAGGGCCGCCTCACTCTCTCCCGGCACTTCAGTGCCAGGCTCTGAGGGAGAAGTGGAACTGATTTTTGAAAAAGACATCAACAAACTCACAGAACCAAAAAGCCTGAGATTAACCTTGAAAGGAGAGATGGGGGAACAAGTAAAATGAAAGACAGCCATGATTCTTACAACATTAATAGCCAAAAACATTTTTCATTCTGTATCTGTGAACTAAGCAAAAATTATAATTGTCAGAAAGAAAAATAAACAATTCTACTGAAACTTCTGGTCACATAACCATAGGTAAAGCACTGTTGAGGAAACAAGAGTAACGCGACAACAAGTGTTCAGTTTGTGTCTGACTCTTGGATGGGGCAGAACTGGGGTGCTGTTGGTGGGACTGCTGTGTCACTTAAAGGACCCAAAGAGTCTCCCTAGCTGAGGAGATGTCCCCACTCTATTCCTGTAGCTGTCTTGGTATTCGGAAGTCTCAAGAGAGCAAGAGACCCCAGCAGCCCTCTCTGAATCCTGGGAGACCACCAACTGATTAAACTGAGAAGCAAGATGGCCCCGTGAGCCCAGGGAGTTGAAACGTCACGCTGAAATGGGTTCAGATCACGTTCCTGGAGAGAAACACATGGGCCCGTGGTGACCAAACACCAACCACTGCATGTGGACCCGGAGGCGAAGGAGGGCCTACGTTCCACCGTCCCTCTATTTGCCAGGAGCTGGGCTGCAGCTCTTCGAGAGGAGAAAGCTGAACCAGGATGTTCCCCTGCCCTTTAAGTGGAAAAAGTAAACACATCCAAGCACATCAATTCCTGTCAGGCAGGTAGGTAAGAGAAAGGAAAGCGAACAGAAAATTTGCTTGAGAACAAGAATACCATCTCTGCTTTTATCGTTTACTTCCCTTTCTGCTGGGCTGACTCTTCCCTCTCTTGGACCTGTCTCCTCTGAAGTAACCCCTTCCCAGTCAAAACCTGTCTCAATGTCACATCTCAGCTCAGGGTCAGGGATGGCTTAGTCGACACTACTTACTAGGATAGAGAGAGGTGGATCTTAAAAATAGATCCAGTGGGAGCAGGTATCAAACAGTGAAACGCAGCTAAACCCAGGTATAAGTGCTAGGAGAACAAAGAGCGGGAAAAATGAGTATTTACTGAGCATCCTTGGCTATCTATGAACTGATGTAAGGACCCAAATCACCAAGCTACTAAGTGGCCAATCTGAACCCTAGACTGCCAGGTGCTAAAGCTATTGAGCAAAAACCCAGTTTTGGAGTTGAGTACTGCTGTCCCCAGAGGGTGTTAGACAAGGTAGGAGTGCAGGGCCTGGGGACTCAATTTCTTGTCGGGCAGGTGAGTGGAGACACAGCTGGGGTTTACATGTAACGGCAGGGCTCTCGGTACCGGGTCATCACCGTAGCAGAGGTGCAGGCACTGTAGGACCGGAGCACAGAGGTCAGGGAACCCCTAGGTTCCGGCCCTAGACGGGATCCCAAAACAGGGAGTGTGTGGGTGAGATGGAATCTATTAGCAGACCAGGGCTCGCAGCTGGGGCCAGGATAGGGGGAAGGGTTTTTATAATATTGGATATCTGAGTGTTAGAAACCTAAGAGCCAAGCTATTTCTGTAGACGGACTGTGCAGACGAGCGTTTTTCAAACTTTTAACGTTGATTATGACCCCACCCCACACTTAAATATGGGTATGTACACATATACAGCAAAGTTTCCACAGAGCAGTGGTCAATCGTGACTACATGTGACACGCTGTCTTCTCTGTTTCATTGATGAAAAAAATACGGTTATGACACTGAATTAACTGAAGACCTCTGGTGGGGCAAGGCCCACGGCTTGGTGAACGCCGGGAGAAGACTGGGGTGTGAAGACAGAACGCCGGGTGGCCCTGACGGCCCTCTTGAAGAGGTCAAAGTCTACACCGAGTGCTTACTCACCAGCTTCAGGACTTGGCTTTTGTGTCCCAAGGGATCAAGGGACAGGGCGAGAAATATGCTGTCCACTAACAGGGAGCAAGTCAAACAAGGTAACATCGTAAAGCTGGAAAGACAGACACGGCTGCTGAAAGCAGGGGAAGGCCACGCACCATCAGCAAGAAGAGGCCCGCCGAGCCCTCCCTTTCCAAGAGCCTGGCCAGTAAGGAAACACCGTTCACGCTGCACCTTGACTCAAAGGCCACTGCAGTGCTGGGCTGGCTGTGCCGCTTTGTTACCAATACAACAGACTTAGAAAAGGTTAAAGAAAGCACGTCACGGGAAAGAAAGCTGGGGTCTCTGAAAGCAACTGCAGAGGCAGAGCTGGGCAGGCTCACCGGTGGCAAAGGTGAGCGCCCGAGACGGTGAGGAGGAAGCGAGGTGTCACCGGGTTCCAGGAGCCCTCCACAGCCAGGCCAGGAAGAGCCCACGGTTCTGAATCACGCATGTCACCACCAACCGCTGTCTTTCCCGATGAGGCCCTGACGAGGGCACATTGAGTCTGCTACGCTCCCAACACCACAGGTGCAGGTCAACCGCGAAGCTCACCCCTGACACGGGCAAGCCATTCATATACCACAAACATTTCGTTTAAAAAACAAAAAAAGTCCCCCAACATTCTTGAATATTTCCTTCCCTACCATGGGGTCGGGGTGGGGGGCAGAATGGAGAGAGAGAGACCCCCCCCCCGGGGCAGGTGCAGCTGACTTCCGCCAAGGGCAGATGCCAGAGAGGTAGGCCAGACACACCTGCCCCTGCTCCGGAGGCTCCCTGACCTCTTTAAAGCCTGACAGACAGACCTGCCTGTAGGGAAAAACCCATCATTCCTCACACCTTTTCTATGCTTTCTGGGATATGATGGCTGACCAAGACTACTTAAAAACAAAACAGAAAGAGGATCTGCCTCATCTTGTACAGTTTAGAAAGAGAAAATTCATCACTAGCTATCAGCACATCATTTCTGGTTTCTACTCTGCCACTGACAAAGTATAAAACCTCTCCAAGCCCCAAGGTCTCTGTCTGTAAAATGAAGAAACTCCAAATTCTCCCCTGGCCAGAAAATCCTACAATCTGGGTTATGCCCTTTTGAGATTTCCCATCCAAGGCTTGACTCCCTGAGTATAGGGTGCCTCCTTTCAAATGTAAAAATGCTGGGCTATAAGAGCATTCTATTAAAAAGAAATTATACATTTAGAGACATTGACTAACTAGGTCAATTAACACAAACACTTCGGTCAGTCAGCTGTGGAACGAGAAGTACAAATTCTTGTTAATGATCCGATAATGGCTGTATAAGATTCTATTGATGGCTACGTGAGAGTCGTGCATCGTTCTGAATATTTTACACTGTATGCTGAGCTTTATGATAATCAAGCTGGGCTCAAAGCATGGTGGCTTTTTTTTTTTTTTTACTGGGAGTGAAAGGGAAGTATGGCAAGTATGGCAAATCTGCCTCTGCTAGAAGGGACAGCTTCCCAGTGGCACTTAGTCCAGCAAACAAGAGACCAGGCATTCACAGCAGGAAACAACTCTAGTGGAAACAGTAACCAACTGGAAGGATAGGTTGAGGGTGATTAGTGCTTGTCCACTGTGTGCTCGTTACTACATCGGACATTATGGAGGCAAGGGCAGAGGACGCACGCAGACCTCACCTTCGCCCTCTGCCTACTTCAGATACTTGGCGAGTTCCCTCGGCAGACCTTCCCTCCCCCCGTTTCACAAATACGCATCAGTGCCTACTCTGGGCTAGGCACTGGGTTGGGAGGTGAAAACTCAATGATGAAAAAGACTGGCTTTGTCCTAGTGAAGCTTAATTAGCAGCATGACAATATTATTTTCCCCTGCCATCGTATGAAGTATGCTATTGGTGATGGAATTTACCATTCAGTCTGTAGGGTGAAGAATGTTAAGAAATAACACATAATTGGATTATGGCAGGTGGATGCATTGGGAGGATGCACCAGACAAGTCAATCGTGGGCTCGCCACTGCCATGTCCCTTGCTAAGTGTCAGCCTCAGGCAGCTGTCTTCCAGCACATGACCCTGGCTTCTGTCCTCTCCCCCAACCAGCAGTTGGGGATGGAGGTCAGAGCAGAAGGTGAGAAATGAGGGAGGGAGGGAGGGAGGGGAGAGTTGCTACTGCACTTGATTCAAGGATAGTCAATTTATAGCAGGCTGGCAGAGGGGGAAAAAAAAGCTCTGTCTAAAGAGAAATGAAAGGTGACAGGTGAGAGAGATTCTTTCTGGAATTTGAACTGGGCAGCATGCAGAACATCAGGCCGTGAGGAAGAGGAGGAAGGAGGGGAGCGCACTGCATCAGCACTGGAGCGCTAACACCAGAGACCTGCAGCGAGGTCCTGGAGCCACCAGACCCACGACCGCCCTCTATGTTCCGGGATCTGGGAGATCTGACCTCACCTTGGATGCTGTTTAACCATTTCATGGATGTTCCCATAAATCTGCTCTCTCCTCTCATTGCTACCATGAGCAAGCCTATGTAAGAATCTGGCATTTCCAACCCAAATTAAACTAAAACTAAATTGCTTCTTAGGGTGGGTACTGTATCTTATTCAGATCTTTCTAGCAGCTGACATACTGCCTAGCACACAGTGGCACTATAGATCCTCAATCAATGCTGAATGAACATCCGTGAAAAATACTTCTGGGACAGAAGTCCACACACAGAGAAGGAAATGGCTCATGAACAGTCAGGGTCATAGACCTTATGCAAATACCAGAAGAGGGGGCTGACAGAATTCCTATACACACATCCCACTTCCCCACGGTGACACAACACTTCAAGGACGAAAACGAAAGCACAGCTACACCCTTTGCCCCACGGGTCTTTGAATCAGCACATTTGGGAAACGCAACTCAAATACACAGGGGACATGGGCAGCACCGACCAGCAGTGTGAGCGAGACCTGAGGCTGCTGCACCGCAGCTATGTTCAGTTTCCAACTCGACAAAGGAGGAAAACAATTCCCACCCGTGACCCCATGTTGGGCTCCAGGCGGCCATGCTCGGAGCGCACTCAGAGAGATGACTCAGGGGTGGGCAGGCCTGCCTGGAAAGGCCAGTTAAAGGTGCTTAAATCTGTACAGCTCGGCTGAGCGGTGACCAAGAGGGTGACACGATAACAATCTGCAAGTATTTGAAAGGTGTAAACACAAAAAGGAGGGAAAATGCTTAGCCTAAAAACAGGGGGTGCAATTATTAGGGGAAGAAAATCTGGACGAAATATCGGAAAACCTTGGTGTAGGGATGACTACGGGGTCATCGGTAAGTTTCCCAACGGAAATGAAAAGGCAATTATTCGATCCTAAAGCCGAAAGGTGGCCACAAAGCCCATCCCTCTGCTTCTGTGAAAGCAGCCCAGACCAGGGGGCTATGGTTTTACTTCCTATATTTAGGGAGAGACTTCTTAAGTAATATTCAAGTCAAAATACCTCTGCTTTAAATACTGCTCCCTGAAATTTTAACAAATTTTGTTGATCAAACCATAGCGGAGACAAAACGGCCGTTCTGGTGGGGCTTTCAGAACAAACACAGGCTTTATCGGCTAGCACACGGCACATACCTGGCTAGCAGATAAAATGGAGCTAAGTAGAGCTGGGGGACAGACAGCTGGGAAAGGGACAGAGGACTAGACTCTCATGTCACGGAGCATCTTCATCCCCGGTCTCTAGACCCTGGGTAAGCATGCTGTGAAACGCTGTACATTTCCCAGACAGGAAACCACGGACACCTCTCCCTTCTTTCTACATAAACACAGTCCCCTGGAGTAAACGTCAAGGACAAGGCGAGGCACAGAAAGAACACCAAAATAAGATTCCTGTCACACTGACTGCACTCCAATACCTCTGCCTGAGTTCCTGCTGCTGCGGCTGGCCAACTTATACCTCACAGACTCTCAGCAGAGATTTCTACCCTCGCATTCAATGAGTTCCACTTCTATACTTTCCCCTGCCATCCTTCCCCCCAGTGAAAAACAAAATTAAAAAAACCCACATCGGGGCTTCCCCGGTGGCGCAGTGGTTGAGAGTCTGCCTGCCGATGCAGGGGACACGGGTTCGTGCCCCGGTCCGGGAAGATCCCACATGCCGTGGAGCGGCTGGGCCCGTGAGCCATGGCCGCTGAGCCTGCGCGTCCGGAGCCTGTGCTCCGCAATGGGAGAGGCCACAACAGTGGGAGGCCCGTGTACCGCAAAAAAAATCTCACTTCGCACAGGGAGTTAGACATTGAACTCCATATGTAGTCCAAGAAAAGTGCCATGTTCTTCCTTTTCTACTCTTGCCCTAAGCACCAAGAACAGAATCCAGAACTCTTAAGCCAGCGGCACAGAAGGCAGAGGCAGACAGGCCACCCGCCTAATCTTAAGCGATGTGGTTATCACCTGAATCTACATGCAAAGCCAAACCACTGTACCTTGTTGGAGCTGAGAAATGTAATACAACTCGTGTACCAAAAAAGCTTGCTCTCAGTCCTCTCATAAGCTTTAAAGCAGAAATCATTGGAGGTCTCAAGTTGCAAATGTCGTCAGTGAGTCAGTTAACAATTGAAAATGGCAAACCGTCCCACCTTGGACCAGCTGGTCCTATATTTTCACGTTCCCAAGATGGCCCAAACAGCAAGGCAAACGGTAGACCAGTGGGTTCCCAAGAGTTAGTTCTACACGATACAAGGCCTCAGTTTGTACTGAAAGGGTCAGAAATGAAACTAGGATTTTGCATTGTCTCAGATTCTTTATTCTCTCCCTTGTTCTCTAAACCGCTATTTTGTTACCTCGGGGGAGGCAGCATCTTCTGGGCCAATTTTGGAACATGTCACTGCTGAGGCTCTTTCAGTGACGAGAATAAAGGGAGAAAAGAAGAATGAAGGAATCCTAATTAAAGGGATCAAACTCCTCAGGTAATGGTAGTCAGGGGAGTCGGAACTGGGCAAAAGCCGAGACTGAAGCTGTTTTTACTTCACAGTTCCAGTTGTTTGGGGGAGACTTTTATTAGGTTGCCCTGATTTGCTAATGTTTGATGCATCTGTTGAAAGACCAGAAACCGAAGTTAATTGGGGACAGGAGCAATGAGATCCATTCTCCACAATGTGACGGGAATTTCGGCTCCCTTTGAGGAAAGGGAGGGATGGAGGGAGGCATCTACAGAAGGGAGGGACAAGTTTCTCCGGCACAAGTCACAATAGTGTGACCACTAGGAGAGGGGTGACGTCTCGAGTCTCATCTCTAGTTATCAGCCTGTCAGTGGTGGATCCCGTTCTGCAGTTATTTGAGGTGAGGGGTATGCTAGTTCTCTCTGGAGCCACAGTAAGGAGATACTCAGTAATTGTGTGCTAAACAAACACCAGAGAGGAGAAAACCCTAGCAAAAACAGATGCAGCAAACCTGTGATAACAATGTCCCCTTTTGAGTTCCCGTATGCATAGTAGTTAATGCTTGGTGAGTTCATGAGGAAATCTACTAACTCTTACTTCTGGGACTTTAAGGAGAGTGAGTGTTAGATGCTAAATCACTGACCACTGTCCGAGGAGGAGACGAGGAAGGGATGGCTTAGAGGCCTCACACTGATTGCTGGCTCTCAGTCTGGCAAGACAGGCAGTGTGCAGAACTGGCTTCATCCAACTTGATTTATCATGGGCTTTAGACACCGAAGAATCATTCCCCAAAGGGAGAAGAGCTCTTTCAGGGGGAGCTGGTGTGGCAGATAACAATCGGGCCAGCATCAGAATAACCTTTTATGATTCTCCCCACTGCAGAGCAAGATCTGAAAACAATGATTTTTAAAGGGAGAAAAAACTCTTGACTGATGAACAAGGCCGTTCCCTTCCCATGGCATCCCAAGCGCATGGCCATAAATAAGCCAGCCAGGCTTTCTCTGGGGGTGTGTTTGTGAAGGGGAGGTTGGAGATGGCAGGCTGTCGGCTTCCCGATACACACGTTCATTTGGGGGTTTGCTGTAAGCAGCAGCTGCAATAATATCACCACCAACTAGGAGCAGAATGAAACAACTGTGCCCTCTAAAAATGTTTTCCATTGAGTTTCTCCTAATTATCCATATCAAAACAGCCACCTCATAGCCTCATTACATAGAAAACAAAGTGTCTGAGGTCAAGAGCTAGGCCCACAGTGGTCTTCCCGGCGACAAGAGAGCTACACGGCTCAAGCTCTTACGTAACACTGTGGCACCATGGAGACAGCACCTAACAAGCGCAAAGCCATGTCTGAGCAGCGAGGGGGAGTTGGTTTCTATGAGAACCTCAACTTTTGCTTTTTCTGACTTATTTTAAACATGTAACTTTATCTCTGAATCAAATGAAACTTAGATTTATAAAAATAAATGTCATTTTCGGTACCCCCAAATCCCAGTCTTGGTCTTTTAAATTCCATGTTCATGGATAAAGAGAGCAATTTGAATCTCCTGTCCAGGCTGGTAGAGAACAGCTCTGGGGGTAGGGAGAAAGCCACAGGAAACCTGCATGTGGGTCCTGCGGCTACCAGCTTCCAGAAGGTATCCTGCCACACACCTGGCAGGCAAATGTAAAAGGTGCTTACTCGCATAAATTTAGTGACTTTTTCTAAACCAAGCTGTGTTGTCATTTGAACAAAATGGTTCTGAGATGTGTGGAGTACACTTCCAAACCCCTGCCTTTGCTGAGCTTTCCACTCACAGAAAATTTCTCTGAGCTTCTTCTCCTGAGGCAAGTGAAATCCCAGTGTCTAGAGATTAGTATACTCAGCCAGTGGAACTGCAGAAGAGAAAACCCAGCTACCATCAGGAATACTAACACCCCCCAAAGCAAGGATGATGAATAAAAATCTGAGAGCTCAGCAGCTCTTAGGAAGAGCCTTCTACCTCACTACCTCTATGCTTAAAGAAATAAATGAAAACAAGCCAAAAAGGAGAGGAATTCTGAAGAGCCAAGGTTCTTTAAGACCACCGGCTGATCTTGGATATAGAAATACATCCTATCCTGATAAGTAGCTTGAATTCTGGGCTGTGGATGAAGACTGGCCTTCACCTTTTTTGGTTAGCACCATAAAAAAGGGGTCAGCAGACAACTTCCTGAGGACTAAATCTAACCCACTGCCTGTTTTTGTACAACCTATGAGTTAAGAACAGCTTTTACATTTCTGAATGGTTGAAAAAGAAATATTTTGTGACCTGTGAAAAACTGTATGAAATTCAAACTTCAGTGTCTATTTACTCTCTGGCCCTTTAGAGAAGAAGTTTGCCGACTCTTGCTCTAAAGCATGTGGTAAACTGGGTAAAAAAAAGTTCAGGCCTTCCCTGGTGGGGCAGTGGTTAAGAAACCGCCTGCCAATGCGGGGGACACGGGTTCGAGCCCTGGTCTGGGATGTTCCCACATGCCGCGGAGCAGCTAAGCCTGTGCACCACAACTACTGAGCCTGCGCTCTAGAGCCCGTAAGCCACAACTACTAAGCCTGTGTGCCACAACTACTGATGCCCGCGTGCCTAGAGCCCGTACTCCACAACAAGAGAAGCCACCGCAATGAGAAGCCTGCGCACCGCAATGAAAAGCAGCTGCCACTCGCCACAACTAGAGGAAGCCCGCGCGCAGCTACGAAGACCCAATGCAGCCAAAATAAACTGAAAAGAAACCAAAACAAACCCCCTTAAAAAAGTTATATATAAAAAAAAAAGTTCAGGCAAGACAGAGTTTAACTTCCCAGAACCAGAAGATCAGTACAGGTAATAGCATAATAATAATAAAGCTACTAAAAAAGCCCACGGTCATGTAGCTGAGAAGGTGAAAAGCAAGCAAATGTGGCTCAAGGGAAGCTGAGGCAGCCAACGTCAAGCACGGGTGTGTGCCCGCACGCTGGCTCTCCTGCACCCCGTTCTAGGAACGTCATCTCTCCTGTACTTGCCATCTGCCCCCTTTATTCCCACTCTACTCCCACAGACCCCATTCAAAACTTTGAAATTTCCGGAGTTGCCCTTCTCTGTTTCTCACCACAACTGCTTCCTTCCGCTCCGTGACAACAGACTTTCACTATCATACTTCTTGCTGCTACTCAGACTTTATCTTTCTACTCTACTTGGAAAAGTAACCTCCTCACTGACAAATCTCATCACCTCTTCTCAGCAGGGGTCCTACTCCATCTCTATATGGCACGTGGCACTGTGCCCCAACCCTGTAGTGAAATTCTTTCCTCCCCTCTACTGGGGTCCTCTCTCTGGGCTGTTTGTCTTGTCTCCTGCTGTTGCCCTCAGTTATGTCTTGGGCCTCTTTCTTTTCACTCGCTGCACCCTTCCTTGGAAAGTCCATCCATTTCCATGTTCTCCATCACTGTGATCACCCAGAACCTACAGACATGTAAGCCTGAACTGTCCTCTAAGCTCTAGACCCAATCCCCAAGTGTCTGACAGATATCTCCCCCTTGACCATCCTGCCAATACCTCAAACTCAACAAACTTATCGTCTTGCTAAATCGCCTCTGCTCCTTTCCTTGTCCCCTATTCTGATTGCAGTACTAGCAACCCCTCAGTCTAACAATCTCCCTTATCTTTGATTTGTCCCTACTTTATCCACATAACCTAATGATTGCTACATCTTATCGATTCCATTAATTCCACCTCCATCGTTGTTTACATGATCCATGGAATCCTCTCAATCCTCAACCTAACTCTGCTTGTTCAAGCTCCTGTCACTTCTGGCCAAGAATCCTCTGATCCACCTACCTGCCCTCCATTTTCCCCTATCCTGATTCTTCCTGCCTGATTAATTTTCCTAAAGCTCAGTATTCTGCTCAAAACCCTTCAGTGGCTTCCAAGAGTTTACCATATAAAATCAGAAATCACAACCTGACCCTCTAGGCCTTCTAAAATCTGGTCCAGTTCCTTGGGATCACATAAAACATCCATCACCCACTTGACAGCCCTTCAAATATCTGAAGACAGTACAACATCTCTTTCTTCTCATCCTCATGACTTATTTTCTCCAGACTGAACACCCACACAAGACGTGGGTTTTGATTTCCTACCATTATCCTGCTTTTCTTCCTTAAGCCTAGATAATGTGAAGGGCATCTTCCGATAGGAAACACCTTTCTAGTCGACTTAATTAAACGTCTGCTGTGGTGGCGGGGCTCGTTCACCAGGGAGCAACCCTTCCTACACGCTGAGGAGAGAGGCACCTTTGGAGGGGAAATTTGCTGCCTGAGTTGGACTGATCAGGGAGGAGTGCGCAGAGACTGTGTACCAGCCCCGTCTCCCTGGGACCAGGCAGTGTTAGACTTTTCCTCCAGGCAGGAGGCTGCAGCAAGAGACAGCTCCCCCCGCGCAGGAAGAACCCCCGGTACATGGGAGCCCTCGAGGGACTGTGGGGAGAGGTGGAGCCCATTCTGAGGAAGGCGGAGGCCGTCATGGCCTCCATTCCAGCCAGCTTCCACTCTGTCTTGGAGACCCCGGTGGTGCGGTGATAAGCAGTCTATTCATTTCCTTCTCTCATGCACAGGGCTACTGGGGATAAAAAGGAAGCAAATCCAAACCACTGCCTAGAGTCCACTTTGCAGAATTCAGGGAAAGAGTGTTCTATTGAAGTGGTTATCTTCCCTGTTTGGGAGACCTGAGGGAAAGAAAAGGATTTCTGTGTCCTTTGCCTTCCACTGATGCAGCCCTGAAGAAAGGATGATTTCAGTCGTCACTGTGGCCAGTGGGACAGTGAAAGCACGGCTCGCACTTAATTGAGGCTTTTTAGCTCCTGTCACAGTGTGGCAACAGGGCACCAGAGCACCAGGATTTGAACTGTGACGCCGGGTTCATTTGAAAAGCTTCATTTGAAAAGCAGGAGAGAAGGGAGGACAGGGAGGGAGAAAATCAGGGACCTGACAGACAAGCTGCCTGATTCTTTGCAGTGAATGGGAGATATTAACCTGTCCTTCAGGCTGGGCCCGTCTTCAAGGGACAGGAAAGCTGCCCCAGTGGGCTCATTACTCACAGGTGAAGGACGGCATGAGGCATAAGCCCCCGGACGAGACGCTCGCCTCAAATCGTGATTTCTGATAAGGGTGCGACTGGTGAGGAAGTGGCAGTGGTGTGTTGAGGGATGGTGGGGACCGTCAACTCCCCAAACACAGCTCGCAATAAAGCACGTTGCCTGATGGCGATTCCGGGTGCTGTGACAACCACGGCGGGGTGTGTGCACGTGCTCACACTTGCATGTGTTCACACATTCAAGGAAAGAGGGCGGGAAGAGGGGAGTGGGGGGAGGCGGACTGAAGAGCAGAGGAAGGAGGCGCTCAGGAGACCGCAGTGGCCGTAATGACGCAAATCAGAAACTGCTATTTGTGGGGAAGTGACACCAGGGCTGCACCCACCTACTGACGGGCATGGACACGCAGCGAGAGTGCCTGAAGGGGCAGAGGCCAGAGACAGGAACGGGTGGATTCCCTGGCAGAGCGTACATGAGAATCAAGCTTCATTCCAGGGACAAAGGAACAATGAGCCGCACTTCCGCCGCCTCACGCCCTGGACGTGTCTTCCCGAGCCCTAGGCTGCCTGTAGGTTCCCTTTTATCATCCTGAAAACTTTCGATGCTGGCTTGTTTGTGTCTTCTCACTTCCTTCTGCTCCAAGTTCACGCTTTACCGTATCCCAGCCCCACGCCCCTTCAGGCCAGCCTTGTCCAGTATCACCACCAGAGAGAAATGTCATCAGCTGAAGCCTTTTAGACCATGGACAGCGGCTCCTCTGGGGTGCAAGTGGCAGGGAAGCCATCTCTCTCTCTCTCTCTCTCACATGCACAAGCGTGAGCAGTGCTTCTCCTCAAGTGTGCCCCCTTCCACGTCTGCCTAGTAGGACCAGTGCTGGGGTATAAGAAGCTTGTTACAAGGCCCCTACATTTCAAATAAATGCCAGAGGACACATTCCTGTAAGGAATCTGGGGGGCTCTGAAAAGCTGTATACCCACGTGGTTGCCTGTTTTTATGTAACGATTTTTCAGTTTCCATAGTTTGTGTCATTAAATAATTGTTCTCTGAAATATATATAACAAGATGGACAGTCGTGGATAGGGTTCTTTCTTTCTCTCTGGACCCTCCCTCCACAGCCTAGCAAGTGTCTAAAACACATCTAGCCCAGATGGATCCCTCGGGGTCAGAAGGCAATCAGATGTCCCAGCACATGGAACTCTCCGGCTACACAACTGTGGACCCAGGGAGAAAAAGGGAGAAGGCCTTTTCCATCTCAGTCAGCCATCGTAGGGAGGTGCTGGCTCCTGAATGGCAAAGAGGACAGCTGTCAGCAAGAGGAGCAAGGAGGCAATTTCACAGCATAACAGCCAAGAGGAAACAAAGACAAGAGAAGTGCTTCAGATGGAGGCTGTCTCTGCTAATGTCGCTAAACGGGAAAATTCTATATTCTGTAATTGACCCACCCTTCGACAGCTGTTCACACTTAAGTCAGGAGAAAGGTGAATGCTTTGGAAGGGGAAGGAGGGATTTCTCCTGGCCAGCCTGGAACCAAAAGGAGCCCAGTCGCTAAATGATGTGTTTGGGGGCCACAGAAAGGGGGCTCCCTCCTCTACTAAAAAGCCCATTCGCATCCTATACAGCAAATGAGAGCATAATCAAACTGCTGCTGCCCTGTGACCCAGGCCAACGCCACAGAAGGAAACCTGCACAGCCACTTCCAGCCCTCAGGGCAGACAGGACGGAGGAGTACGTGCGGGAGAATCTGGAGGCACTGAGTCCGGTCTAAAGCACTGCATTCACCTGTGCGGACCGGGACAACTGGCACTTATCATCTGCCAGGACCCTGAAGATTCTTATCTCCCTGTTAGCAGTGTTCTGGCTGAGACTCTGTAATGGATTCATCTTTGTAGATGAGTGATGCGGTTTAAAATACTGCAGGGTTTGGCTGCCATTCCCTCCTGTGGGGTCTCAAAATAACTCCACACAAATCATTTTTGCTAACCACTCACTCAGGCAGCTCTTCCCTGCCAGAACACACACATCTTATGTAACTGAAGGAGCCGCCCAGCTTGCTGAAGAGGAGGGCGTTCCCAGAGCGCCGCTGCTCGCTGCCCCTCGGGCTCTGCAGAGCCCGGGCTTTGAAACCAGCTCTGTTCCTGGGCCCAAGCTCCCTCAACAAGAGACCCCCCCAGGAGACTCAGGTGTTCATCAGGGAAGGGCATCCAATTCAGGACTGCCTTAGAAATAAGTGCAACCTGGACATTCCATGAGCACTTCCAGGTAAAAGATTGACTCTGCTAGATTTTGGAAAGTAATGAGTAGGGGAAGGAACAAAGCACCTTTCCTCTGAGAACTCACAGTTCAGTGTGGACGACAGGCACATATACGGACAGAACATAAACATACAGGAGGAGTGGGAGAGGAGAGGTGCTACAGAACACCTCACAAAGCCTCCTCCCAAATTTCACGCCTTCGTGACGCACACGCTGCCCTTGGCTCGGCTTCCTTGCTGACCCTTCTGCCCAGTGCCCCTCCTATTTCTCTAAGTCTCCACCGTCAGAACCTTTTTTTTTTTTTTTTTTTGCGGTACACGGTCCTCTCTCACTGGGTGGCCTCTCCTGTTGCGGAGCACAGGCTCTGGACACGCAGGCTCAGTGGCCATGGCTCATGGGCCCAGCCGCTCCGCGGCAAGTGGGATCCTCCCGGACCGGGGCACTAACCTGTGTCCCCTGCATCGGCAGGCGGACTCTTAACCACTGCGCCACCAGGGAAGCCCAGAACCTCTTCTCTTGACTGCTCCTTAAACCTGCATCTTCACAGCTGCGTCCTCCTCTAACCTCCAATCCTAGGCAATCACATTCACCCCCTGTGCTTCAGATTCCATTATAAGCTGTTGATGCTCAAAGTTTTCATCTTTAGTTCTGACCTTTCTACCAAATTCATCTGGACCTGCAAAAATTCACAGGCATCGAATGTTCAAGGTCTCCAAGGTGACCTAATAACCTTCTCCTTGCAAACATTCTATTATTTACAAGCTAGAAAAGCGACCTCTCTTTTCCCACCCTCTATTATCAAACAACCAGCAGAATTCTAGATCAGAACCCTCCTAACCAGATCTGCTCTTTCCTCTTCATCCTATCCAGACATCCTGACTGCAGTTTGGGTTCTCCCAATCTAGTCTTCGTATTGCGGTAAAAGTAATCTCTTAAAAATAGATAATGCAGTGGAAAAGGAGGGACTTCCACTATATCTAATAACACGGATGAATCTCAGACAAAAGCTGGGTAAAATAAAGTTCGGTAAAATAAGACTATGATTCCAGGTATGATGTCCAAGACAGGCAAAACGCATCCATGGCAACAGAAGTCAAAATACTGGTTATCTTTGAGGGGAAGGCCAAGAAAGAACCTGCTGGGATGCTAGAAATATTCTGTATCTCGAGATGGGTAGTGGTTTACTTGGTTACTTGCAGTTATCTGTGTACTTTTATATACATAAAATGAATCAAGCTGTATACTTAAGATCTGTGTGCTTTACTACGTAATAATCATTTCTAAAACTAAAAAGAACAAAAAGACATAACGCATTACCCACCATTCACTGCTTCCTATTACTCACCTTAGGGATTCCTAACCTGGTCAGGGACGGGGTGGGCTTGGGCTAGTGTTTGCCAATCCAATGAAACTGTATGAAAATCTTTGTGTGGTCATGTATTTTCTGAAGAGAAGACTGATAGCCTTCTTCAGACTCATCATTCACTAAGAATGTTCACGACTCGAAGTCATCGACGACTTCTCTATGAGGTACAATCTAAGCAGCATGGACACAGGGCCCTTCAAAGATGGGGAATCTGGCTTCCCAAACTCATCTTCAACCATTGTCCCTCTTACAGGAGACATGCCAGCCGTATTAAACTATTGGCCATTCTGAATAACAATGCTTTTTCAAGCGCCCTCTCTTTCCTTGGCTGGTTACACCCTTTCTCTCCCGTATCTGGCATTTTCTGGAGAGAAAACCTACAAGCTTTCCAAGATGGATAAAAAGGTTGGTGATCACCCTAAATAGCAAAGAAACTGAGCTACAGGGTAGGGGGACATCTAAACCACTCAGCGCTGAAGTCCAGCAAAATAATCTGGCTACAAAGGGTGGCCTGAAGCTGGGTGAAAGTGCAGTAAAAAGATCATTAAAGGAATGAATGAATCACAGCACTTGAATTCAGTGCTTTTGTGGTAAAGACATTGAGGACCTGCTTATTTAATATATATCAGATGAGAACAAAGATTCAATGAGGCAAGAATCAGGGGTCAAAGTTAACAAGATAACATGGAAAAGGGATTAACACCCGGCGTTCAACAGAAGAAGAGGGTTGGGGGACATGGCTTAATACAAGTTCATGTACAAAGGACCTAGAAAGCACACACTGACGACAGTTCTATAACACACAGAACCTAAAGGAAAACTTGGAGAGACGAAAACCACACTGCCTATCTCTCCTAGGTTTCCAGCCTAAAACACGAAAGGAAATGACTGTAAGGACATCTACATGTACCACCTAAACATTTACAGAACTACATTTTACAGCTGGAAAGAACCTTAGAAATCGTTCAGCCCAAGCTCTGTATTTTCACAGAGGAGGAAACAGGAAATCAGAGAAATTAAATGACCTACACAAAGTCACAGGCCAACTTGGTTACGAGGCACAGATTATAAGCCGTATCTTTTGACAGGCAGTTGTTCTTGCCACTGGATCCTATCAGTTGGGCTGAATGCACTTCATCTTACTCAGGCTGCCCACGGTCCTGGTTTAGCCTATGGAATTCTGTTTTTGGATGTCTTTTCCTGAGCAGACAGATAATCTGATAGGCTATGCTGGCTTTCAAAAAACACATTAGGAAGTAGTTGGTATTATCACAGCGAGGTTTACATATAATTGAAAGGGTTTTTTTTTACATATATCAAGAGAATATAGACTGATCCCAAAGAAATTAGTCTAACAAATAACAGCTACTGTAATCTGAGTGGTATCTTCCATTGTGGTTAAGCACCGAATTAAGTACTTTTAAAAAAAACATGCGTCATGCTATTTAATACTTAGAGCACCCCTAATTTACAGATGAGATAACTGAGGCAAAGACAGGTTAAATAAGTTGCCCTACATAACAGGGTTTATAAATGGCAGATCCAGGATTTGAGTCTGCTTCTGTGAGTCAGAAATTCATATTTGTAATGAATTCACTAAAGTGTCTCCCTAAAGAAGGGGTATTTCACAGAACTCCCGAAGTCAGAGTTATTAAGAGATCCTTGGGAGTATCTTTGTCCACCTCTGTCATTTTATACACGAGGGAGTGGCGCTAGCATCACACCCCAGGCGTTCTGTCTCTTAAGTCATTTACTTTTCCCTACACTCCGCCTTGCTGCGCGAGACTGCAGGTTCTGCCTCGATGCGTGGCGGAAGACCCAGTCAGCACACCCCTTCCCTCTCCTGGCTTAAGGCACTCACAACGACAGGCTAGAGAAAGGGACATGCCACAGTGATGCTCTTCCTCAGGATGCAGTGGTTGGGTAGGCTGAACAGTAGATCACCACCCACCCACCCACCCTTTACAGAGTTTCTACCATGTCCCCAGAGTCAAAACTCCAGACAAAGAAACAGTCACAAGCCAATGCAACGACAAAGTGGTTACAAGGATGATGCAACTGTAGAGGCAGCACGGGATGCCCTGTGAACACAGAGGAGGTAAAGGATCTGGACAGGAGTCAACCCTGAAGTTCACTCTTAAAGAGTGAACAATAACTGGCCAGAGGAACACACACCTAGCAAAAGCGGGGGACTGCTTACTGATGCTCCCAATGTTTACAATGGCAGAAGGGTGCTACGCAAGGCAATCAGGAGGGGCGCAGGAGCAAAGGACTCTATGCATGTGCCTGGCAGGACACTCGAGTTCCTTCTGAGAACCACAGCCCAGGTCAGGATATTTGAGAGCTGATGTGTTGTGCTTGGGAAAGCACAATGCCAAATCATCCTACTACACTCACTTCTAAGGCAGAAAAGGAACTGGCTTATTAAAACAAACTGCTTCCTATGCATTCTTTCTCCCAACAAATTTTACTATAATTTCACAGAATCAAAAAAGGTAATAATTATTCTAACACTGTGTGCATACCTACTATCTAAACATGTTTTATCAGTCAGATTTCATGTTATCAGATTTCTTTTTAATTAAAATTACGATCTATTTGAAAACCATTATCATAGCTTTCTTCTTCCCTCCGTCATTGTCTAATCATCAAACCTCTGCAGAGGAATTCAAAGGGGGCTGAAAGTAAAAAGTGGACTCATAACTCATCAGCACGTCACAAAAATCTTTAACTTCCTACTACCATGGAAATGGCTTTTCCCCACATTACACATATACGCCAGGCAACAGGGACTGCAGGTCTGTGTTACTGAGACAACTTTCAAAACCAAGAGTTAAAGGGGGACACAGATATCTGATTGACAGGAGGTCACATTTCATTGGCAGAAGAATAAAGAACTTGTCTCAATGGAAGATCGGAATTGAAAAGCTTAAAATATTCTTTTAAAAAAAGAAACATTGTTCTGACATCCAAAGAGGGCAAATCAAATTGGTCTCCTCCCTCAGTCCCTGAAAAGGAGGAGGAGGAAATGGCGGGGTACTGAGTGCCAGTTCCGTCCTTAATTAAGCTATGTGACCTTGGCCAAGTAACAGCTTTTCTTAGTCTCACTGGTGATAACGGCAGCCCTTCCTACCTCACAGCACTGTAATAGGCACCCAGGGGGGAAAAGTATGTGAAAACACTGAAAAGTATGTATTACTATACAAGCTAATACTTTTAGAGGATAATTGTCCTGATAAGTTTTAGTATCTTTAACCAAGGTCTAAACCACTGCTTGATGGGAGATCCAATGACCCTCAAAATGCTGTTGGATCTTTTGAAAATAATTTTAGGAACTTTAGTTTCCAGGCGAATGCAGAGTTACCATACCCTTATGTAAAAAGACACAAGAAAAATACAACACAATGCTAACACTTTTGATTATAAAGAACATGGCAGGAGTAAGAAGCAGCTGGGGGGGCAGGGTGCTGATTAGGAAGAAATGGTCTGCATCTCTTAGATGCCAGGGCTTATTTCTCACTGACGTCTGTGAAGCAAGAAGAACGGACAACAGCTGGGAATTTAGGAAGGGAGTAAATCAAGCTGCTGTTATTCATGCTCCCAGAAAGAAACAGCATGGATGGCAACAAGTGACAGTTCCATGAAAGCAGAAATTACATCCTTTACTGCTTTTTTCTACTGTGATTTTAGCAAATTTTTCTCCACCACCCCATCCCTGCCACTAACTTGTGCATAAGGCATCAGGGTGGCATGGGAGTTCTCTTTCTGGATGCCGTTGTTAAATACTGATCCTACTGAAAAAGAGAGTGCCAACTCCTAAAGCAGGAGAACCATTTTTCCATGTTTCTGTCGTCCTTCTCCAACACTGCTACCAACCAATAGACCTCTCACTCGGGGGCTGTGCGAACGCCACCCGGGAGTGTTTGGAGAACTGCAGCAGTGGTTACTGATGCGCCCAATGTCTCCCCTGGGAGAGGGTGCTATGGCACCCTGGAGGGGAGCTAAGATGCTAAACATCCTGCAATTCATGGGAAGTCCGGAAAAGTTCCACCCCAAATGCCACACCTGCCCCCCAGCTGGGAAAGATGCAATTCAGCCCCACCTCCTCGGACTCCCTCACCCGTCATCCTCAATCACCCAAAGCGAACAACTTGCTGCACCCTGCACATGCTTTGCATTTCAGTTTCAAATCTAGCTGCCACCATCTCCTGGTTCATTCAGAACATAATGATTTTGGCCCATGGCTGTTGAACAACTTAGAGGAAAATAGATCAAATGGAATGCAGTCATCAGAATAAGCTAAAAAGTAACTGGAGATTTGACGTGAGGTTCTAAGAAGGAAAATACGCTCTACTCCAAACTTTTCTATAGACTCCAAGAGATGACAGTGTCATTTGAACTCATGCTTCAAGTAGCTTTGGCTCTGAGTTGGGAGCAACCTGTTCAAAAAAGGTGAGTTAAGAACACGCTATGCCAGAGCACAAGGTACAGAGATGAAAGTCCATGGGAAGAAGCCCCTGCCTTGTGACTAATACAGCTTGTGACCATGACGAGGCCGCTCCATTTCTTTGTGACTCTGTTTCGTCATCTGTAAAATGAGGAGCTGGATGGTTTCCAGCACTTGCTCCAGAAAGGCTATCAGAAGCTGCCTGGAGGACGGGGCTGAAAAGAATGAACACACTGCACTTGATCCACACGATGACCTAGCCTTCCACGATTGGTATATGCTAGCCAGAACAATGTCAAGAAATGAAAATCACATATTAAAAAACAAACATAGGAAATCTGGGGATCCTTAAAGCTAGAAAACCCACCCAAGTCCCACCTGCTAGTTGTCTTTGCCATTTGGGGAAATCTGCTCTGCAGTTTTCTTCTTCATGAGTGGATGATACTTTTTTGCCAGAGAGATCTGAGGCCACAGGAATGGAAATGCAACAAGTCTTTGCACATGTCAAGAGAAATATACACATATGTACAAAGAGGCTGGTTCTGTTCAGCCTCAACTGAGAGCACGTATTCTTTAGCAAACACTTGTGTTTGATTTGTAGTCAGCTTGCTTACACAGCACTGTTTAGGTTTCAAGGCTTAATTTATTGGACTATATTCATTCCCATTCCCCATTTTCCTTCAAGCACAGCAATTCCAAGTAGTGAGAAAATCCATCATACTCTTTATGCAAAGTGTACTTCAGCTTTACATTAGAACTCTGAAATTACTTTTTCTTTTTAATAACGAGAAAAGGCATAAATAATATACACCAATGTGGTTATCCTACCTTGATGCTCTCTTAACAAATTTTAAGAGTTATGCACAATGATCTTAATGTGCTGATAGGATCAAATCACTGGAACTCACAGGTTACGTGCTGAGAATGGTCTGGCCAATCAGCTCTCAAAGGTAATGCTAAGAAAGATGCCCTTCTGACTCCAAAGGGCAACACTATTATTGTTGAAGGGTGTCCTGCTTGTTGATTTCAGCTAGTCTGATAAGATATACCCTCCTTTTTCTTCCAAGCAGGTCTCAAAGGCCTGGTGAGGAGCAGACACTGGTATTTGCGCTGATTTATTTTGGTTGAGAACGGACACATAGGAAATGGTAGAGAAGCTTGTTCCAACCCAGGCAATCTTTCTGCTTTCATAAGCCCATAGAGATACTAAAAATGAAGCATCAGAACAAACAGAAGATGATGATGTCAACAGAGGAAAATGAGGCTGATTAGACAATTTCACATGGCAAAAGTAGTATTTAAATTTTGGTTGTGTTGGTTTTAGGTCTTTCTTTCTTGAAAAGGAGTGCTCTTTGCACGTGCTTGGTACAGTGGCAAACAATCAAAGAATTTAATTTTTATTTGTTTTGCTATCATCGTAAGGTTTCTTCTAGTTTCATTTTCAGCTTGCTGCTCAAGCAGCTCAAAATGAGCGTGTCTGAACCCAGAACTCACCATCGTGTAGCTCCATTTGTTTAACGGAAAGAAGGAAAGAAAGGACGTTAAATAAGTACCATCTGTAGATACTGTATGAAAAAACATGGCCACTGACTGACTACAGCAAGATTTTAGAAATATACCTAGATACTTGGGTGATACGTTAAAATTTCATGCTCCCTAATTACCCAAGTAGGCAATTTAATTCTGCAAAGCAGGTATGCATCTACATGAACGACAAATTCACTAACTGTCTGGATAGAATGCTATGGCCACAGAAAAACCTAGAGAGGTCCACATGTGAGGGGGTTACGTGGTCCGAAAGATAGGGACGCATTTAATGAATGCCCTCTCTTGCCAGGAAGAAGTAGAAGTGATTTTTTTATGGTTTAAGGCACCTCTGCCTACACCTCCCAAGTCCATCTGGGAAGGAAAGGACACATTTGGCTCTAGAAAACTCTTCTCCAAGACCTAATTTCCCTTGGATTCCCCTAAAGCTTCATACCAGGATGTTCCTGGGAAGCTGGCAGGCTGGTACTGAACCTCTCAGAAGTTGACCTTTCATTCCAATTTCACTGTAACACTGCAGCATCTGATATGATCCCTTAAAGGCTCTCAGAGTCTGGCCCTAATCTCCCTCCTAAAATATAACTCAGAGAAGATGTGAATATAGATGGCAACGTGGTCCATTTTTCTGCACCAATCAACACAGAAGGATCATGGTGAATACAGATTTAATGTCTGTTTTCTCAGCAACTGATGCCCCTGGGGCTGTAGGACATAGCTAAATGGAGTAAGTCATATAACCAGGCTGCTTTCACTTCATTATTAATTCATCTGTACTTAACCTCAGCTGGGGCCTCAAAAAAGAAAAGTTATGCTGCTCAACAAAACTTCGGCACTCCACCCCATTTTCTAGATAACTATAATAGGATGTTTTCTTTATTCTTCTATGAGAGATTAGTGGTTTTAATCAGAAGCAGGATCACCACCAAAGGGAGTCTGAAGTATGTGGGGAACGCTTCCGGTTGCTGCAGTGGCTGGAAGGAGGGGAGCTGCTAAGGGCACTTAATCCTGCTCATCTGGGCAGCCCCGCACCATGAACTTACTGTGAATCAATAATGAGGATCCATTCTAGGAAATGGAGGAAAACAGGGCGTCTGTGCCAACAACTGTGATACTGGCCCAGATCCTGTCACGTGGAACTGGGAAAGGGGAAAGCCACAGGAGCAAAGGCACTGTTGGCCCTTCTCTTCCGACCCAGCTGGCTCCAGAAGACGAATGGGCAGCAGCTAGAAGAGCAGATCTATTTCTACTTTTATCTCCACCTGAGTGGGAACAGACAGTAGATTGGAGGGGGCACAAAGCTCGAGGGAGAACACGAACAAATTCTTATGTTGATTGATGTTGGCCAGTACTGAGATAAAATGAAAATCTATACTCACAACATGACTGCCAACACACCTGTCTAGATCTCTGTATCACAGGAGAATACTATGGCTATTAGTTGGAGTTCATTCATCAACAAATATTTACCAAGCACCTACTATATGGCAAGCACTGCTGCACATGTTAGAAATACACATATTGTGGAGGGGTAGACAGGACATACTTGCAGGCCACAAAAAGAACTCCAGTTTTGAGTGAAATGGAAGGCCATTGTTAGAATGGCATCCAGGGATGAATAAATATATAGACAGCTACATGTGAAGAAATGGGTACATAAAAATGATTGCAGTATAGTCTGCCAGGGAGAGACTCCTAAGACATCCCCCTGACCACGAAGCAGAGTCCCAAGGGCCACTGAACGGCTGATGTCTAGATACTGTTTATCCCATCTCCTCACCAAACAAAGACACAGGGCACATGGCACTGCCCGGGGAAGCTGTGGAGGGAACCACCCCCACCTTCTCCTGAACTTGTGGGCTGTTGCTATCACAATCACCACCATACTAGGATGGTGTTAAATTAGCCCATTTAACACCACCACCAACAAGCCCCACACAAATGTAGCTTCCAATGATATATTCATTTTTATTAACTGGCTAATTTAACACTGCCTTAGAACTGTAATAAGAGCCGTATCAGCAAACATGCCAGCGTGTGGCACGCCCTCTCCCTCTCCACCCCCGTATCCTCAACTCGCACCTCTGGTCCTATTTCCTGTGTGTGCAGAGAACCCAGATGGCTGAGAAGTCACCGGTTCTAGTCTGGTACTTGTGCCCGATGCCTCCAAATCGCCGCGTCCATGCACTCAGCAAAGGCTAGGGGAAGGCGGGAGGGGCGACTGCTGCTCCTGTGAGGGAAGCCCCGCACACCTTTCTCAGTGGAGCAGACAGAGGTCGGAGAGCAGGCGCACGTGCTCTGGATACTTAGCGATGGACGAAAAAGACACAGTCAGCCTAAGACAATGTGTTACATTTATCCAGGGGCTTCACACAGAGGCCTGAATCTCCACAGGGAACTGGAACCCCAGTCTCATAGGACTCCTATTACCACGCCAGCCAACCCTGACCCTCACAGGGAGAGTCGGTCCTAGTTCTGCCTCTCAGGCTACCACGCATGGCTATGTCCTACCTGCTCTGATTCATTCGAGGATGCCATCTGCATAGACAACTGGGATCAGTATCCTCACCTGAGAAACACGGATAACAATTTAAACGCATTCTAGGATCATTATACATGTTAAATCAGGTAATTTACCGTTTAGATGCTTCTACCAGTGCTGGTAAACAGTAAGCGCCTACTGAAGTAATTCAGAAGCGTTAACCATTTCAACCCCAACCCCTGGGTGGCAAGGACCAGTGTGATGGACAGGGAGGAAGCTTCCCGTATGCGACCTGACCCTTCAGTCTAGACTGGCCTTGCACTACTGGCCTTCCAGCAGATTCTACCGGGGCCTGTGGGTTCACCAAATGTCCTCATGTCCACTCCCAGCCTTCAACATATGACCTAAGAAACAGCCAAACACTTGCTGATCATGACTTAATTAGCTACAGCACTATCCTCATCACACAATTCTTAGTCTAAGAATCCTGAGCAACCCTTCTCTGGACAATCCTCTACTATACGGTCAAGACTGACTAGGACAAGCCCACAATCCTGTTGCTGTTTTTAAAAGGTACACACCAAGTGGAATGGAAACAACAGCCTTCTATGGAACACGATGGTCAGAAACAGAAACCTAGTGGGTTATATATCCTCAGTCTCGGTTTTGAATCAAGACAGCAGCTGTGGCATCAGAAGAACAAGGTAAGAGAATGAGTGTCGATTCATCAAAGGCATTTTCACATTGATACGGCCATCGAATCGACCGCCACCTACATAGGACCAGTGCTCAGAAGGATGGGGCGGGCTCCATGAAGTTTCAATCAGGATGCTGAGAACCTCGGCAGTAGAAGTTGCTAGTTAGTGTATTACCACTGGTTCCAAACACTATGCCAGTGTGGTCCTAACACTGTCATTTCTCTAACTCCATTAGCTCAGCAGCAGCAGGGACAACATGGTAAAATAGCTTTGATGAAAAACCACACTTGGACTGACTTTTTTGGAGAGCTGGGAATAGAACTATGGGATCATGATTTTTTTTTTTTTTTTTTTTGCGGTACGCGGGACTCTCACTGTTGTGGCCTCTCCCGTTGCAGAGCACAGGCTCCGGACGCGCAGGCTCAGCGGCCATGGCTCACGGGCCCAGCCGCTCCGCGGCATGTGGGATCTTCCCGGACCGGGGCACGAACCCATGTCCCCTGCATCGGTAGGCGGACTCTCAACCACTGTGCCACCAGGGAAGCCCGGGATCATGCATTTTAATTATGTATTTCCAGTTCCCCGGGACACAGACAATGAAGAGCATATTGGTAAATGCTCAGTTTCTATATGGCCTCTCATACAGGATTTCCTTGTTCTGGGAAATGCTCCCTATTGATTAGAGGCCCACTATGAAGTAGGCAATATTCCAGGTGCTAGGTTTCACTCTATGGTAGCAAACGAAGCAGAGAGAAATCCCTGCCTTCATGGAACTTGTAAGTAGAGGGAAAAGATATTAAACAAGTAAATCGTATAGTGTGACAGAGCGGATGAGTGGTAAAAGTAACGGAGAAAGTACCAGGGTGAAGTTGCCCCCAATGCACGCACACACGCACAGACGCATGCATCGAAGTGCACGGAGTGGAGTGTCCAGGGCTAGGATGAGGAGACGACTTGCTTGCTGAGGCTTGCTCCCGGCCTTGGAACTCAGCAGCAGACCAGTAATAATCACTGGCAGACCAGGAAGCAGCCCTCAGGACTTGGCTGAAACTCCGAGCCCTCCAGGGAGCTCCCCCCGATCACTCTTTGTCCCGTGAACTTCCACATACGTTTTCTAACCGCATCCTCACTTCACTGCTTCGACAATTTTAGTCTGTTTTAACAAGCACACCATCCTCCCCAAATGGACTGGTCACTCCGATGCCATCTGATGTATCCTCCAGAGTTCTACTGCACACAGTGGGGCAATCAGAGCAAGTGGGGTACCTGGGCTCTGCACTTCAGAGAACCTGCGCAGTCACGGAGGAAGGAGATGGGAGCAGAGACCTGGCAGGTGATGACCGTATGAAAATCTTTGAGCATTGCTGTTCATTCGGCATACATGGACTGCACACCCGCTCCATGCCAGGCGCTGGGCTAAGGAGTGGGCATAGAGGTGGGCAAGGAACATACAGACACGTACACAGAAAATCAGGATGCTAAACCGAGGTTTCCTTGAGAGCACATACCTAGAGCTGGACTCCTGGGGGTGAAGGGCTGATGATGAAAGGAGAAAAGGGGCCAGACACTCTAAGCTGAGAGAACAAAATGTGGAAAATCCCTGAGGCCAGCATGGCTGCTTCTGGACACGTCAAGTGCCTCTGCTCAGGAAGAGGGCTTGGTGGAGGTGCAGGGAGGCGAAAGCTACAAAGATGAATGGGGCTCAGACCATGAAGAACCTTCAAAGCCTTATTGTGAAGGCAAAAGAACCACTGAGATATTATAAGCAGGGCGACAACGTGAGCAGATGTGCATTTTAGAAACATCTGTTACAGAGAATACAGACCAGAAGGATCACTAGAACACATGAAGGAAGATTCATTAGGAGACTGGGATCCTGCCTGGAAGGAAGATTAGAAGAAACTAATTCTATAAACTCTACAGATTCCCGATAAATACGCCCAAGAAATGGGGTGGGTGTTGGTCCCTAAAAGGCTGGGTCTCAGAAGCTCAAAAAGAGCCCTAGATTTCTGCTCAACTACAAATTCCCAAGGGCCAGTACCAAGGAGAATCTAACAACAGAACTCAGCCCGTCTTCCCTCCAGCTCGCTTTCCATTTACTTTTCTATTTTTAATCTCCTTTAAATTTACCAGTCCTATATTTTAAGGATGGAGAAACAGACAAGTTAATCCAAGTTAGTGAGGGCCCTTGCATAAGACATGGAGATCAAACCAGGTCTTTCCTGGCTCTCAGAGCCAGCAGGGAATAGGTTAGGAACACAAGAGGAAAGGAGTTGCGCACAAATGTTGGCAAATGTTTGGATGATGGAAGTGATTACTCATTTCTAATTTTTCTATTTTCACAAAATCGTCAATAACCATGTTATTTCTTTAACACACACACCAAAAAAAAAACAGAAAAAGAAACCACTCGACCATCTCTTTTAAAAACAAATCTATAGGGACTTCCCTGGTGGCACAGTGGTTAAGAATCTGCCTGTCAATGCAGGGGACACAGGTTCGAGCCCTGGCCTGGGAAGATCCCACATGCCGCGGAGCAACTAAGCCTGTGTGCCACAACTACTGAGCCTGAGCTCTAGAGCCCGCGAGCCACAACTGCTGAGTCCATGTGCCACCACTACTGAAGCCCGCGCGCCTAGAGCCCGTGCTCTGCAACAAGAGAAGCCACCGCAATGAGAAGCCTGCACACAGCAACGACACTCACCGCAGCTAGAGGAAAGCCCGCACGCAGCAAGAAAGACCCAACGCAGCCAAATAAATAAATTTACTGGAAAAAAAAATCTATACAGTTTAAAAGAAAAAAAAAAGGAAGCAGGTTAAAACATGCCTCCCTGAGGAGAGCTATTAGGAACTGTATTGTCCTCTCCCCTATTTTAAATCCTTGATTTTCCACCCAAGTCTCCCTGGCATGTGCCACCACGCTCACCCCAGCCCCGCCAGTAGGGGGCGACGTGGCTTTCCGCAAGGAGTCCCCACCCGCCAGGCAGCACGAGTGATGGGTGTGCTCTCACTGCTCTCTCTCAAGATAAGGTGCAGCTCTCCATGGGAGATGCAGCAGATATACATCAGTGCCCTAACGAACAGAGATAAATGTCATAACTCCAGCCCCTGTCCATAAATATGCAGCGGCAGGAACATGCTTAAACAGCCCTCTGCGCCTAGGATTTAGTGGGCTTCCTTACTTGCTCATGTGCTAAAAAGCGCTTTTAGGAGGTATTAAATAGGCACATTAGGATCACCCAAATCAATAAATAAGGCATTCTAGCTGTGTGGAGAGGCTGTGTGTGCCCTGCTGGGCAGGGGAGTGGAGGGAGAAGCTTTACAGAGCGCCTGCTCGGGAGCCTGGGCGGCAGGGGAGGAGTCTTTATCCGCAGGACCCCACTGCAGACACGGGGAGGCTCGTTCTCAACAGCCTGAACAGGAGAACAAGATTCCTCTTCTCTCGCTCCGCTGCCCATCATCTCCCGGAGATTTACCATGTCTCGAGTGTAACCGGTGGGCACCTTCTTGGAGCAACACACTTCCTGATTACGGTGGTTATTCTTTAACCACCTCCCATCATCTGCTCCTGCCTTTAAGCCCAGGCCATCCATTTGGCTTTTCATACAAAGCTCTGCTCCTAAACAAGCAACCGGCTCATCTCTCCAAATCAATGAAGCTCTCCAGCTCCCCGGAGAGGGATATATTAAGTATCAATCATGCGTATTATTTTACAATATAATTACTTTGGCAATTAATCCATAAGAAGCATTGCTCTCCAGATTCGAACTTCTGCCAACACAAATACAAAGCTCTCGGAGAGTGGTCACACGGCTGGAGACTGACTTTCCAGGGGAAGAGAGATAAAGCCGAAGACATAAGAGACTAAAGGATGAGAGGAATCTCCCCAGAGTCTCTCTCAAGCCTTGCTTCGTGAGACCAGCAGACCCACTGCTTCATCATGGAGAAGAAATCAAGCGGAAGTGAGGGAAGGCCCAACGATCCTACTTGAGTAGGTAACAAAGGCTCCTGCTCTTAAGAGGCTCACGGGCTGCATCCTGGGGGGAGTGGAGATACATATTTTCACAAGTAAGATCTTGAGCACCCCTAGACAGAAACCCACGGCTAGCTCCAGAAAGGTGGGCCTTTGTCTTGTTCACCACTCTGTCCCCAGAACACAGTGTACATTCAATAAACATTTGCTGAAGGGAGAGAAGAAAGGAAGACAGGTTGTGCCAGACTCACTCCATCGAGAGGCACTCATCTAGTTGCCCTCTGTACTCTCTCCATCAGTCAGCCCATCCATCTTTGCCCACAACACCAAGAAGTACTTGTAAGATAGTGAATTTTTACAAGTCAATCCAATTTTCCAAACATAACTGTTGTCAGTTTTTGCCTCACAGTGATCTCATTAAAAAAAAAAGTAGCAACATTTACTGTTTAAATTTTCTATCCATTCCCCTCTCCATCCCTCTGGTGGAGGAGGAACAGTAAAAAGGCTAAGATAAGAGCAGCAGCAGGAGAGAGCAGGGAAGGAAGTGGTAATTGCCAAATGGGATAAGCAGCCTCTGAATAAATGAAAATTAACAAGACTTGTTTTGCAACAGCTTGAAATCTAAGTGAAAAGAATTCACTGATAGGATGAGGAAAAAATTTCATTTGATTCAAAGCATTTAGAACTTTTCCTTGGTATTTCTTTTACTGTCCCCCAAACGAACATTATGATGATAAATTAAATAAAGGGCAGATTGAGAGGGCTAAGGGAGATTCAATGAGGAATCCACGTAAACGTACTGAGCACAGGCGCTGGTTCACAAGTCCTACCACAGAAAGCTTCCTGCCCACCCCCCTTTCCTATCAGAGGGAAGAGGGAGAGAAAAAAAAAAAATTAGGGGCAGGAAAAAATAAAAGTGTCTTGCATAAATAAAGAGGAAATGGGATTGAAACTACAAAAGACTGGAGTAGGAATCATGAATGAGAACTGTGTGTGGGAGGTGAAGCCAGAGGGAGGAGGGAAGAGAACATTCTAGCACATGGCCCTCTGCTCCCATTAGCAGACCTCAAGAGGCTGGGGGGTGAGGAACTGCCAGAGTGAGTCAAACACCTGATCATAGATGCTTTCTTTCTTAACTGCATGCTTTTCTTACTTGTCTTAACAATCACCCACACTAGGGAAAAAGGTCAAGATATATTGATAAAGATGTTTTACAGGCATCTGCATAAATAAAAATGTTCTAGTTAATTAATGGCCTCAAAATATTTGGTATCTGACACTTTCAATTTTGATAAGCAACTTCAGAAAAAATGTGGATTGCTGTAGCCTGTCATGTCAAAAATGAGCTACCAGCACGCAAAGCTAAAGCAAACAGCCATGAAATCTAACAGAGCTGCTCCCCTTGGTGGCTGATGGGTCTGCTCAGCAATCTCCAGGGGCTGCTAAGGTCATGGGTCTGAAAAGATACAGGAAAGCTAAGAGTTCTTAATTTTCAGCCTAGAGCTAATAGTTTCTCAGTGAAGTTGGCTTTCTCCCGTTCCCCGAGTGTGTTCCATCAGCTTGCACCTTTTGTCGTTTGTTGCCTGACCTTTGGACATAGTGATGATCTCTATTTATGGGCACTCCTGCTTCCTGGAGGTAGAATATGGTCTCGAGAGAATCTTACAAACGCATGTGTCACAAATACAACTACAGAGCAAAAGCCCATGGGTATCTTAGAAATGTGTGCCAAAAGAAAGGAAGATCAGAAATTGCTCTGCGATGAACTTTTAAGAACGTAAGGAACTTTCCTGCTCCCTATTTTCCACTGAAGAACGCGTGACTCTCGAAGTAAGTGAAGTTTCCACTTAGTCAACAGATATTTAGTGAGTGCCTACCATGTGCCAGGGACTGTGCTAACCACAGTGGGTGCAAGAGAGACAAACAACACAAAGACTCGGGGAGTTGTGAGTCAACTAGAGAAGGTCTATATTCGATAAGGATGCTATGGAAGCATAAGGCAGGGAACTATGGGCAGCTTTGGGAACACATTATAAGGGGGAAGGGCTTACTCAAGTCCAAGAGTCAGCAAAGTTCTCTGGGAAAAAGTCAGAAGCTGAGAAGAGACAGATGAATAAAAGCTGGCTGCCTCAATGTGGCAAATGTCGATTTTCCAACACATGGCCTAAAATAAGGCCAAATAAGAACTAAGGAATCCTGTGCTAGAGAAAGTAGCCTTTTTGTTTTTTCAGTAATAAAATACAAAACCTGAGGCATTTGCTGAGATCCCCACACTCACTACTAAGGAAGAGACCAGGATTTGCGAAAGGCCCCGTGAACTCAGGCATTCTTCAACCAAGCAGACCTCACGTTTCCACCTTCCAATTTTCACCATCACATTCTGTCCCAACAACGTAGCTTTACTCACTATAAGGAATTCCTTTTCAGACACAGTATCTCTCTGTGTTAAGAGTCTGATGAACCTAGTGGCAGGGCAGGAATAAAGAGGTAGACATAAGAGAAGGACTTGAGGACACGGGGAGGGGGAAGGGTAAGCTGGGATGAAGTGAGAGAGTGGCATGGACATATATACACTACCAAATGTAAAACAGATAGCTAGTGGGAAGCAGCCGCATAGCACAGGGAGATCAGCTCGGTGCTTTGTGACCACCTAGAGGGGTGGGGTAGGGAGGGTGAGAGGGAGGGGATATGGGGATATATGTATGCATATGGCTGATTTACTTTGTTGTATAACAGAAACTAACAGTATTGTGAAGCAATTATACTCCAGTAAAGATGTATTAAAAAAAAAGTCTGCAACCTAACATACAGCTGAGATTTAACTGGCAACTTCCATTGCTACTGGGCACATTGCTTGCGGATCCTTCACTGAGGGCTAACTGCCCCACTCTGCTATACCACACAGAGGATCTGAATATAGGTATCATGGCAGAAAAGATCCGTTCCAGCTCCACAAGATGTGGCCATGAGGACAGACCAAACGAGGATGCTCCACACCCCTGAAAAAGCAAGGGCTGGGACTTCCCTGGTGGCGCAGTGGTTAAGAATCTGCCTGCCAATGCAGGGGACACAAGTTCAGGCCCTGCTCCGGGAAGATCCCACATGCCGCGGAGCAACTAAGCCTGTGTGCCACAACTACTGAGCCTGCGCTCTAGAGTCCACGAGCCACAACTACTGAAGCCTGCATGCCTAAAGCCCATGCTCTGCAACAAGAGAAGCCACCGCAATGAGAAGCCCACGCACCAAAACGAAGAGTAGCTCCCGCTCGCCGCAACTAGAGAAAGCCCGCACACAGCAATAAAGACCCAATGCAGCCATAAATAAATTAAAAAAAATTTATTAAAAAAAAAAAAAAGCAAGGGCTAATGTGAGCAGGAAGAAGGGAACATCACAGTAAGACCACAGTTCTAGTCTCAGGGATGGGAAAGAAGGCACTGCCCTAAAATGCCTCAAGGCTGAGGCCTCCCCAGATGATAGCATCTATGTGAACAGAATTCAAATCATGCAGTCAAGTCTGGGCTCAAAATGGCCATTTTGGGTTTTTGCTGGTCACTGGATAAGAAGCACTTCACAGGAGTGATTTGCTCATTACACAGTAACACCCTTTCAGCCCCACTTTTTAATGGGGAAACTACACGTATCTAGCAAGTGGGGGAGCCTAAGCGCAGACGAGAGGGGAACTGGTTCCAAAACCTGTTCTCACAGCCACTAAGGATTTGTGTGGGCAATGGAGATTTCATAACTCCCAAGTCTAGGAGGGAAAGAAAAAAAAAAAAGGAAAACTGATTTAGATCATTTCCAATCAAGACTGGTCTGTCAACAGGCAGCACTGACCTCACCGGGAAACCTGTTAGAAATGCAAGATCTCTGACCCTCCTCCAGACCTGCCGAGTTTGAGAAGCATGATGCTAGAACTCATTGGGAGTGAGTTTCAGCCCTATGTCGAAGTGCCCAGGAACCATCCTGTGTCTCTAAGTAAATGTTACCACCCGCAGCAGCCAGTGGTCAGTGCCAGCCGGTTCCCATCTGGGTCCTGGTGACGACAGGCCCCCTCTAAAGTCTCAGTTCTAAATTGCAAATCAAGAATTTCTTCCCAGTGCAGTGAGAGCAGGAGGGATGAGCGGGAAGGGGAGGGATCAGTAAGCACGCTTATCTTCTATTCAGCATAAAACCAGGCTCACCAAACAACCAGGGAAAGGAAAACAAAGTGAGAGCATTAAACACAGCTGGCCATTAGCGCTGACAAAGGCTGAGGGAAGCACCTTTTCCTTCTGTAGAGAATCTAACCCACACTTCACCCCAGACTGGGGCCAAATCCTGAGCAGGGAGGGAGCTCAGGAAGAAGGGGAAAGAGCTTTTGCTTTGGAACAGGAATTTCTTTCTCAGATGAAGTTCGAAGTAAATAAAGGTGACTTCTGAGTGACTTGAGTAGTTTTGTCTTCTTTTTTTTTTAAAATTCAAGACCCTACACACAGGCACATGCTACAAATGAGATGCTTTTTTGCTCAAAAAAACAACAACAAAAATACACACGGAGGTTTTTTGGTTCCTAAATGCTTCTGGGGGACTGGTTCTGTTTCAAATGTAAGAGTTAAAGCTACAAACATACTTTTCTCACTGTGTATGCGCATCTCCTCTCCTTCTGAGCACTGAGATTAAAATCCACCTCCTCTAAACCTGGCTCATTAAAGGCAATCTTCCTGCTAAGTATTGAACTTGAACTACTTTGAAGCTTGCTGCAAATAAAGGTCAAACTATTTTCCTTCTTTCTTAAAGATTTAGGGGAAACAAGCTTCCACAAGGGCAGGAGCTGAATGAGTACTGAGAACCTGCCATTCAAAGGGATTCAACAGAAGAGTTTCATTTACTTGCCAGCTCCCTGTCTTATCATCCCTCCCCTTCAAATCTCTGCACATCTGCATTGTTCAGTGTAAAATGAGTCAGGAAATGCAAAAGTGAGGGTTCTCATAGCAACGGCTAGCAATTCCACACCATCGTACATAAGCAGTATTGGCAATTACTAATTGGGCTGCTGCGAAAGGTAAACCCTCAATATACCTCGTGTGTGAAGTGTATGAACCAGCATTCTAACCGAATTTGAAACTTATGTATTTCTCAGCTTATGTGTTTAAGTCTATAGCTTTAAAAAGTGGGCACGTGAAGAAAAACAAACCCAGGATAAACCAATGCTTAGCACAATCAATCTATAACCCCACCGAGAAGAGACCTAGGAACATAAGACAGCTGGGCCACGGAGGGGCACAGGTCCTACGTGAACACCTGGGAGAAATTTGAGCAAAGGTTGCGCTCTAAAGAAGCAGCTTGCTCCAAAGAAGCCCAAGGCAGCTTCTCGGCTCCTTTGGAGCCGTCCTAGAAGCACGTGATCCTCGTCTCGTTAGGGCCCTAATTACTCTTCTGAGAACTGGATCGATTAGCATTAGCCCTTGGCTAGCTTACTTTTAAGCTCAGGATACTTCAAAACTGAGCCCTGCCATCCAATTAGAGTGTTTATCTGATGAACTGAGGGAAGACACCAGCTGTCTTCTAAGCTGTCTTCACCTCCTCATACAGATCACATTTATGTCAGGGCAAAAATCCAATCAACTCAATTTCCTGAGCAATGGGGAAGAGTCCATAAGGTCATGGCATTTTAGGGCTAGAAAGAATGTCAGCTCGCATTTAACATAATCCAAGGCCACGTAAGCTGGGACCATATCCCGGAGTTAACAATCGCTGGGGTAGCGCGTAAGCGTACAGCCAAGGGGAGCCAGGAGTGAGGACAGGTACCCGTGTGAGCCTTGTTAAAGGCCAGAGTCAGCAGTAGGGTCTGGATGAGAACAAGGTCTTCCCATTTCTCGTCCAGTGAACTTTCTATCATCAACTGTCCTTTAAAATATCTCAAACTCACCTTTCACCAATTTTATTCCCCTAACATTAGGCCTCCAAGTCCAACTCTACCAAGCTGAATATGTCCAGCCGTACTAAAAGGTAACAATCTCGTCAAGTCCTCTATAGGATCATGGAAAGCAATGGGGACAAAATGCCTAAGTACAAATGCTAATTATTGGTGGTAAACATTACTGTGACAATTCTTACTGTTACAAAATCAAGGCCATTCACCAACGAACGAAAAAACACTCTAGTGAAGGAGAAAGAGACAATCAATGAGAAGAAGCACAAATACCAACATGGTATTGTTTCTGTGAAAAGTCACAAAGACACAATACTGGGAGAGGGTGCAGAAGAGCAAACAGATGACAAGAATGTGCAAAGTTGAAAGAAAAAAGAAAAGAGTCTCTCTTTGGAAATTCTGTGCCATGAATTGTGAGACAAGCAGTCAGGTCCTTGAACAGGAGTGCCAGGCTTTTTACAGGGCATGCTGGGGAATCTCAGCCTTGAGTCTTCTTTCTGTGGTGCCCCCTCAGCTTGCCGCAGGTTAGAGTCCAGATAAATGTAGAGTTCCTCAAGAGATCACTGATATTCTCTGAGCACCTTTAAAAAAATAGAACTCAAACACGCTTGGATGTGTGTATGAATGAGTCACTTTGCTTTAATCAGATCCACTGTTCACTGAAATCTGAAGGGAAGTAAGATTAGAAAGCCCGGATCATTTCTAGGGGCTCAGAGAGCAAACGTGCTGATCTGCTGGGATGAACACCTTCTCAGGGGCGTCCAAGCAGGGCTAGAGACCACCACCCTAAGTGCTACTTCCAGGGTCCCTCACCTCTGGAAACATCTGGGGCTGACAGAGCCCCCAAAGCTACTATAATGATATCTTTTGAACTAAAAAGACCCATCAGCTTGACACTTGGCCTGAACTTTGAATAGAGCGCTGGAAAGCAGGAGGTCGCCCAGAAAAGCCAGGATGTACGGCGGTAACAGCCCATCTTCCAAACTGGGGCAGTATCATGGTTGTTGCCAGGGAACAAGTTCAGTGACCACATAAGAAAAAATTTTTTAAAGTATATTCTCTATGAGATGGAAAAAATTATCTTTCACTGTTTACAGATGTGAGGGGCAATTTGGCAAAAGTCTTCTGATTCTAAAACTACACTGACAGCAAATGAGGCAATATGTTAACAATTCAACAGAAGTAACAGAAAGATTTTTGCACAGTTCTTGCAACATTTCTGTAAATTTGAAATTATAACAAAATAAAATGTTATGAGTATTATTTTAAAAAACCCAACAACTTCTGATGCTTAAGTGCTAGATAACCTGGGACATTTAACCACCATAATCAAGACACTGTGAAATATGCATCAGATCTGACAGTCCAGGGAACCTTGGCAGGCATCTCCTCAGAGGAAAGCCCTTTGTCTATCTCCAATATTAACAGTTTTATGCATTATCTGTCAAAACTCTGCTACTTGAGGTAGTCAGTTTAACCCTTTCATCTCCTTATGAGAAAGGAGGATTCCTTGGAGGTAAGTACTGCTGCCCCTCTAACCTGTTCTCTCTGAGCTCTACTGAAGAATCACCAGGACTAAGGCAAGTAGCTCGGCCTTTTCTAAGTAAAGCAGCTGAATAATTTATAAGGGTTGCATAGGGCCCATTAGAAGTGCCAGAGCAGTAATAACTGGCTTAGGACTTCGCTTACTCAGGGCTAAAGTTTAATTTGTCCATAAATGCCCTGCTCATAAACCCATCCCACAGGTCTGACCTGCTCTCTCTCTCCTCCCCAGTCACATGTCCTAGCCATGCTCTCAGCTTAGGTGTGTTCCTATTGGGGCCAAGAAACAAATCCAAACTCTAAAACAACAACTAAAATCTCATGTCCACATTACTACATTTCCTAAAAAGGGCCACCACCATGCTCTTCTTAAGCTTTGCTTTTGGTCCTCCCAGAAGAAAGGTGGCATCTGGTTGATTCCTAGCCAACAAGAGAGCACAGGCAGATGAGATGAATGCACGGAAGACTGGAAAAACAGAAGAGGTAAGACCTTCAGTACATTCAATGTCAAGTTGCACAACACATCCTAAATGACAGCACATAGGATAAGATCAAGAAAATATGCTCTGCTCTTTATTTAGGAAGTTAACTTTCCTAGGCCTCAGTTTTCTCATCTATGAAATGGGGATTGTAATGGTATCCACCTAACAGCTGTGGTAAGGATTAAATGAGTTAATTCACAGCGTATAATGCTCACTAAGGTTATTACTATGATTAGAGATTCAAATCTCGAGAGAAACCTAATCCGATCCCCTCACTCTCTGAAAAAGTCCAAGGCCCAGAGAGGTTATGTGACTTTGAGGGGCAGTTTTAAGCCTTAGTCCAGTTCTCTGGACAGGTACCCGGTTTGGTACTCTGTTTTCCATTTTAGGGCTGCTGTGGCTCTAGCACTCATTCTCCATGGTAATAGTGCTGTTATTTTGTTTTCAGAATTTCCAAATAAGCTAATAAGTGTTAGCCCAGAACCAGTGTGCATCCATTCGTTCATCCAAGAACCGTCCAGTGAATGCTGACTCCGGATTAGGTGCTGTTCTAGGCACGAGTACAGGGATTCTGCAGTCACAAGACAAGGTCCCTGCCTTCAAGCATCTTACACTCTGGTGATACAAAGAGTCACGAAAACATACAAATAAGTAAACTAGAAAATTTCAGACAGTGGCAAAGTAGACAAAATTAAAAGGTGACATGTGAGAACCATGGCAGAAGTTAGAGTTGGGAGGGTGCAAGTCTCTTAAAAGAGGTCATTCATGACAGTTTCTTTGCAGTTTAATCTCTAAGGAGATGGCATTGTAACACCAGTTTCAGCATATGCATACATGAATATGCATGACTGTGTGTGATAAGAAGGAATCATACAAAGTGGCACAAAGCCCTAAAAATTTCACTCTTGGGCAATCACCTCAGAAATAAACATACCACCCATTAATGACTTTATCAAAATAGACCTTTTCTGGACACGCTGGTACAGATGCGTGGGTTAAGGCAAAAGGACACCAGAGTAATGGAAGTGGGGATCACGTGGCTCTCTTTCAGGTGAAGTTCATTTTTCTGGCCTCGGGAGGTTGGATTCTTAGTTCCTTGGCATCTGCGTGATGTGCCACGAAATTCCTGCCCCAAGAACCAGTTCAGGGGATCAAAGAGCTATTCTTACTGTCTCAGTTCAGGCCAATGGAGGGAGGGAATGGCGGTAGAGGCAGGCCACTCACCCCTCCATTCAGCACCCTCCTCCACAACGGGGCCATTGAGCGGGCGCCACAATCAGGGGCTGAGAAGAAAAGGCCGAAGGAAAGCATACAGAGTACCCGCGCACAGACACGTCATTCATCACCAGGCAAGTGCCAATATCTGGGAACAGCCATCTCAATTTCTGCAAATCCTCCAACCTGCAACAGCTGCTGGTGACTCTGGAGGGCAGCGCTGCTGCTGACGGTGCCAATCCCCAGCCCTGTCCAGGAGCCAAGTCCACATTACTTAGGTTAGAGACATGCTGGCTGCAGAGAACGGTGACAATGGACTTCACAGCTTATAAAGCAGCTTACAAAGGGCTCCCGTGTATTTCAAAAAGCACTTCAGAGAGCTGGTGAGAGAAGCTATCTGCACAAACGCATTCAAGCAGTTTATTCCTAACCCACTTAGTTCAAGGTCTCTGTCAGAACCCATGGACAGAGTGGAGGAAGGTGCAGGGAACTGCGAGGGGGCTGGATGGCTCGGCAGCTGGGGGAGCTCAGGGAGTCAACCCCATCCCTTCTCCTCTGGAGCCCCAGCAGGCTGGGAAGTGATGGGCAGCAAGCAGTCCTTCACCTGATAACAGATGTCATGAAAGAGTCTGTGGGATTCCTTGGGTCTTTAGTGAGCTGTTTGTCTCAACTGTTTCCACCAGCGTCCTCATGTAGCATTTACAAATGAGACTCTGAACACTCTGAGTACCATCTAGATGCCTGCCACCATACAACCCCAAGGAACCTTCATCTGCCCCGTACTTTCACTGTGACGCCAGCCACTGGATCTCATGCTTTGCTTATTACTCCAAACACTCCAGGGACCCGCTCATCTCCTCCATGCCATCTATACTTGCCTTGTTAGACTCACTTTCTGGTTTTTTTTTTTTTTTTTTCTTTGCAGTACGCGGGCCTCTCACTGTTGTGGCCTCTCCCGTTGCGGAGCACAGGCTCCGGATGCGCAGGCTCAGCGGCCATGGCTCACGCGCCCAGCCGCTCCGCGGCATGTGGGATCTTCCCGGCCCAGGGCACGAACCCGTGTCCCCTGCATCGGCAGGTGGACTCTCAAACACTGCGCCACCAGGGAAGCCCCCTAGACTCAGTTTCTGGAGAACAATTTTGCCAGGTAACAGGAACAGAGATCAAAAGAAACTAGAGAAGGAAAAACATAGGGAAAAACATACATAAACACATAAACACTGAGGCTCCTGTGTTTGGAGGCCAGAGCTCATGGAAGCCACTAAAGGACACGTCTAACAGAGTACACCAGACATGAAACACAAACCACCGTCATGGAAGAAAAGAAATACAGAGGTAGGTAACAATTCTTCATGAAGTTTGTCGTGCCCATTGACCTTTCAAACTTTTAAACTTCTTTTGAGAAGCTGATGGGCAAGACAGAATGGATAAAGAATTGCTACCTACCTCTGTATTTATTACCTAGAATGCACATCTATTTTCCAGTGTGACTTCCCTGGATTTTTCATGATGTGTTTTAAAAGCCAGAATTCACCAAGAGGAAGGGTCCCTGTGACAGACCTCAGAGAACCAACATTTGTTACCACAAAGAAAGAGCACAATGATGTGAATGCACAGCCATCTACCATAGCTTTACTTCCGGCCCTCAATCAGCTGCCAGAAACCAGCCAAACCCTTGAGGCAGAGCTGGGCACGCCTCAGCCTAGGAGGCTCCATTCCCAGGTCCACAATCCATGACTGGCTTGGTTCTTATGATCTAGGCGGTGGAGTTTCCATGTGGCAAGAGGAAGAGTTCCCTGAAGAGAACTTAACTACTGGCATTTATTTAAGTATGTGCTGTATTGTGGTGTAATCTAAATGTTTCTTGTCAAAAAGAAGCTCCTTGAAGGCATATACTATCTCCCTCTCTTTCCCCTTGTAGCGCCAAGCAATAACAGGTGTTAAAAAATAACCTCTGATTATTCAACTATAGAAGAGAGGGGTGTGAGCCTGAATAGAAGTGAAAACAAGTATCTGTTACCACGTCTCCCCACCCACCAAACTGTGGGGAAGAAATTCCCTCCTCTCTAGTCAAAGTAGACTGCTCACCAGGCGCATCACGTGAAAGGGAAAGAGGCCCCTCCGTGCACTAGGCCTCTTTTGATATGAAGGGTTGGTCTGTCATCAGCACATCCTAATCAGCAGTACTCACAAATAAGGCTAAACTTAGGGAATTTTTAAATTCTTTTCCATCAAACAGTGAGAATCAAGAGTAAAAAAGAAATAGTTTGTTGAAGAAGAGACTAAAATACCTCAGGGACCTAGAGGAGTTATTTCTGCAGTCCCTGCACATACGACATCATTCATGAAGAAGGCAGTGGTACAAATATAGCATAAATGTCGTCTGCTCTAGCTTGTAATTTAAAATGCAAATGCTAATGAGCAAACTGGTATATCAGTAGAGTTAATAACCGCATGCCTAGCACAGGGGCTGCATCCAAAACACACACAGAGAAGAGACAGACACCATGTTCCAATTTAAAAATAAAAACACCCAAATTAACCCTAGAAAAATCACTAGCAGATGTACAAGCTCAGGAAGAGGAGGCACACCAGGGCAGGGAAATGGGAACTTCTCCACCCGCCATAGACTAACTAACTAGTCCATTTAAATATCTTCCTACATATAGTGAAGGTAAGCATGGGAGTTACTAGGGTTTATTCAGGACTGCTAATTGTAAAGCGTGAGTATAATAAGGAAAACTACAGGGAATCCAAAAAGCTTAGACAGAAAGTTTCTCCAAAGCCCATTTAGAAGCCTGCCAGTCAACTTTGCAGGGAGCTGTATGTCCAGAAATCAAAGGCCGCTGAATAGAGACGTAGATTCTCATTTATTTTATCATAAGCAAAGGATGGTTTAAAAAAAACCTGAAAACAGGCTTCCCTGGTGGCGCAGTGGTTAAGAATCCGCCTGCCAATGCAGGGGACACGGGTTTGAGCCCTGGTCCGGGAAGACCCCACATGCCGTGGAGCAACTAAGCCCGTGCACCACAACTACTGAGCCTGTGCTCTAGAGCCCACGAGCCACAACTACTGAAGCCCACGCACCTAGAGCCCGTGCTCCGCAACAAGAGAAGCCACCGCAATGAGAAGCCCATGCACCTCAACGAAGAGTAGCCCTGGCTCACCGCAACTAGAGAAAGCCCATGTACAGCCATGGAAGACCCAAAGCAGCCAATAAATAAATAAATTAATTAAATAAGTAAATCTATTTAAAAAAAAGAAAAAAACAACAACCCTGAAAACATACAAGGCCTGGATTAAGTGGGTAATTTAAATAAATGGGAAAAAGCTCTAATGATGAAAAACCATGACTGAGAATGCGGTTGTCTCAGACGCCTTCCAAATATGAAAGGAACTTTTGTGAATTGTTCTTGCTCCTACAAGGTCTGTGCTTGGCAGCCCTACATCAGAATCTGGGACCGATCCCATGGCACTGAGACCAAGCACAGCTCCTTGGGCTTCCTCAGAGCCCATCATGATGTGACCAGTGGTCCTATCCAGTTGCTTAAGTGGAAACCCGTGGTGCCCCCTCAGGGGCAACAGGAGAGGATGCTTGGGCTAGCTGCCCATACTGGATACCACGTGTTCTAATGCCCATGTCAGTGCTGTTATATAAAGGGCCAGGAAGAGACTCTGGCGAATCCATCCCATTAGTTTGGGGAAGCCTCAGGAAAACTCTCTGAAAGGAACCCAAGGTGTGAAAAGACCCGGGGCTTGGGGGCAAAGACACTTTTCAATGATGAAGAACCTTTTTGCTTTTTAAAATCCAGTCATGGGCTTCCCTGGTGGTGCAGTGGTTAAGAATCTGCCTGCCAATGCAGGGGACATGGGTTCAAGCCCCGGTCCAGGAAGATCCCACATGCCGTGGGACAACTAAGCCCGTGGGCCACAACCACTGAGCCTGCGCTCTAGAGCTCCCAAGCCACAACTACTGAGCCTGCGAGCCACAACTATTGAAGCCTGTGCGCCTAGAGCCCATGCTCTGCAATAAGAGGAGCCACCACAACAAAGAGCAGCCCCCGCCCACAGCAACTAGAGAAAGCCCACGCGCAGCAACGAAGACCCATCGCAGCCAAAAATAAATAAATAAATCTATTAAAAATATATAAAAAATAAAATCCAGTCATATCTGTTTGAAAGGGGAATGTGAAAGGTGGTTCCCATAGCAACCAAGATTAAGTCTTATGGGCACAGTGCACACTGTTCACCCCAGGGCTGCCCATTACCAGATTTCTAAGCATTTCCCTTTAATTTCAAATTACCACACCATTTACATTCCCTCTCCTGCATCCAGGACACGCAATTTCCTACTCTTAGGCTGGCCAAATAGACACCCCCTCAGGGTGGGGAAGTGGTGAGTAGCCCAGTCGTGGATGCTACTGCTTGCCACCATTACTACTAAATGGCTGGTGGAAAATGCCAATAGGCTGACAAGATGGCATTGAAATATTCACACTGAAATTTATTTTTCTGGGGGCGCCACAAGAATCGGATTAGAACCGCATCAGGGCACAACCAGAGACAGGTGCTGGTATTGGAAAGACTCCAGCAAAGAACAGCCATCAGAGCTCTGTAAGCTTTCCATTCCTTCCCCCCATGCCCACCAGGTGGAAGGCAGCCTAAATAATCTTTAACAGACTCAGAAAGAACCTTAGAGTAGGAGGGGAGGAGAAGGAATGGCAAAAGGAACCCTTGGGGAAAAACTCACAGGTCTGACCCTCTTGTACCACTCTACTGGCTCTCACAAGCGCTGCAGAGAACAGGCCTGATACCTCTGCAGGATATTTTCCCCCTATCTCATTGATATCAAAACTCCAGAGCAGCAAGAGTAAAAGGCAGAAGTCAGAGGACTTAGGAGGCAAGGGTTCTTTTCACTTACCTTTGACCTATCCACCCAGAGGCAATCAATGGGCCTATCCAGAACTGAGGATAAATCAGCATCTTTCTTTCCTTGGCACGGGAAACCCAACTGAGATGGTGAGGGCAGAACATCCCAATTGGGAGGCTGTGCCACCCCTCAGACTGACTCCGCAGAAGGTAGGGCCACCACTAGGACTCTCTCCCCCTCAGTTGCTGGAGCCTCTGGACTGACTGGCTGGGAACTGCCATATGGGCCTTGCTGCTTCCCTCACCTCTAGGTCCCAGCATCACACCAAGATAAGCAGGCCAGTCTAATGGAAATAATTAACTAGGAAGCGGGAGAGCAAGAATGCATCTTTAAGTGTTCTAGCTCCAAGGTCTGTGGCTGCCATTAAACCATGCTGAACAAATCTTATTTTTATTGATGTCTTTATTACTCTGTCTCAATCAAAAAAAATTAAAATGACTACTGAAAAAAATTGAATCCTTGCCTCTTTTACCCTGAGACACTCGACTGTGTCCTGTACATCTCCTTTGATGCCTCTACTGGTCCTTGGGTACCGGCCTTCCTAGGTCTCTTACCACCCAGGTCACTGCCTTCTGATCCTTCTGCAGTTTGCTGATGTCCTCCCTAAAAGCGTGGTCCTCAGATGGAACATCACACTCCAGGCCTGAACTGACGCGGCTGAGCCAGCACTTGGCTCTATCCCTCTCTGGATACTGTACTTCCGGGTTATGAACCAGGATTGCCTGAGCCTTTTTGACAGTATCACAGAAGAATAATTTTATAAAAGGCTAGGAATTGTTTCTCCTCCCCTTACACTTCTTACAAATATATTTTTTCTTCATGTCTATATATCCTGTACTTCAGTAGATACAAGTACTTTGCTTGAAGGCTAGCACCATATCTTACACATTTCAATATTCCTAGCAAAGTGCCCAGTGGATATAAAAAATTATTAAATAGCCATGTGATTGAGGGACCCACAAACATGACGAGGCTCATTCTGGGGATGATTCACAATCTAAAGATGGAAGATAATCAGGCTGTAATAGTAGGCTTGCACTTCCATCCACGTGACCATGGGTGATGGTCTGCCTGCAGAGACGGGGAGCTAAGGGCAGAGCGCTGAATGTTCCACGGCGGGAGACCCAAGAAGGAGATTTACACGACCAGACAAAAGCAGAGGGAAAAATGATTGATGAGTCCATCCATTTCTTTACGCGACTCTCCCTGAGAGCTAATGATACAGGCAAAGCTGTTTGGCCTAAATGAATCGCACCCAGCTTTTGCCAAAAGAAAATGTTCCAGATCTTCCTGGATGCTCAAATACCACCTCCCTTGGGCAGTCTTTTCCATTCCTCAATTGACTGTTCTTTCCTCTGCATTCTCATGGTATGTTGCCTATACTTTTCATAGCTCCATTTTATTTTTCCCTGTTAAAGTTTTTCGTGTGGCTGTCTCAACTATTAGACTAAAAGACATTCAAGAAAGCAGAAATTATCTGATTAATTTAAGCATCATCCACAAGCTATCAGAGACTGTGTTTCTTTTAGTGGGTTTATAAAAATCTTGGACTCCCCAAACCTGCTTATTGTGCTAATATTTCCTGACAAGTGACCCTAGAGGACTTTCTGACACAAATGTAATTCGTATAATTCACAATGATACCTTTAAAAGTGAACAACTAGAGCAGCCCTAGAAAAGTTTCATGTCAAGCTGCCCATTTCCAGTAATGGGACCCAACTGGAAGCAAGCAGGAGGCAGAGACAGAACCAAATGGGCAAGTCCCAAGAGAAAGAATACTCCACTTTACAAATATCCATTAAGTTGCAATTCAATTAAAGTAACTGAAAAGAATTCATAAGTATCAGCAGACCCTGTAACTGCTTAATTAAGGATAGAAGCCCAGCAAACACAACTACAACAACAGCCTGATTCATTACACCTCTGTGATAGCAGAATGGGATTTCTCACTTAAACATACATTGGTGTTGTGTTAATTTGGTTAGGCACTGGTAATCAATGGGGATCCACCATTCCTGGGGCCAGGAGATGAGGACGATATTCCTGTTCACCTTCCCTCTCCTCTCATTAAAGTTCTTGGTCTACTGAAACAGGCAGTTGATATTCCTATTAGGATTGGCTGGAGAAGAGACATTACAGAGACAGAAGGAAATGAGGTACTTTGTTCAAAGGCATTCAGGGTGGAAGGACACACAGCCAACCCTTTAGCTCATCATGCACATTCCCGCCACCATTTATCAAACCCCAGACAGCTAGGACCTCTCCTTATTGCCTCCCTTGTCATAAGGCAGCTTCAAGAGGGGACTTGTAATCAAAGAGAAAAAAAAATTGAAAAATGCCAAAGGGCAGGCAAAGAAAAGTCTCATTTTCTGGTCTTGTTTCATATGACTAGGTAACTGGTTAATTATAAGTCACCTGCTGTGATCCACATGGAAACCCCCTGCCAGGTGGCTGCTGCATTCTTGGTGGTTTGTATCGTGAGTTCCACCCCAGGTGACAGACATCCACTCCCCACCATGCCAAACCTGCCTCGGTCCACAATTCCTCGCACTTATTGCTGTCCCACCGTTAAGAACAAACACAGAAATGTAAATGGGGTAGGCTCAGTGAGTTAGAAGGCTCCAAATGTCTGACACAAGACTCCTTAGATTACTTTACACCGAAACCTCAAATTATTACCCTCTTCTCATTCAGGCATTTGGTTTACAGGCACTAATTTGATACCTGCTATGCTTAGCCAACAGGACAACTTCCTGAACTGTGCCCTCAGCATGACCCAAGTAGCCCAGAGCTAAGAAAGTAATGCAAAATAGGGCAACATAATATAAAGGTCACAGCAATAAGGCACACGCTCCAGGCCCACCGGTGCTGTGGAATAAAAACGTGAATCGTGGGCCAAGCAATCTGCAAATACGTGCCTCCGTATCCCTTTAGACGAGATACTAAGTAAAAGGTGACACACAGGACAAGTGAAAATGAACTAAAAACAAAGACTGAAGGTAAACTGCTTTTGTTCTAAGAGGAGGAAATGTATGGAGCTCACTAAATGCTAGATGAGGAAAAAGGGTGCTTTTAAACAAGTGTTGGGGGCCTGAGGAATGTTGACCTTTCTGTTAACTCCGGACAAGAACTTCCTGTGACTGCCTCTGAGACTGAAATAAGTGCACATAGGAGGAGGCCACAGCAGCAGGCGGGGGGACCTTGAACCGTCTCAGTTCTGAGGCGGTAAGGTCACCTGCTCACCGGCTGAACCTAAGCCAGGTGCTCAGAGGACTGAAGGGCAAGAGCTCTCAGGAGGCGCTGGCCTGTTAGCTACAGCTGACTTTGCCCAGCCCCACCTGCTATCCCATCTGACCAAGCAATCATTCCACATGCAGGGGTGCAGGAACCATGACGGAGAGGCCAGCTGGCTTGGGCCAAATGCCACTCCCTATCAAGCTGCGGGGCCGTCTGCCCAAAAAAGGCCACGTAAAAACGGAAAGTGTCCACCCCACCTTGAAATCCAGAGGGCTCTCCAAAAGGCTGGGAGTGATGATCCCAGCACATATGGGATTGCTGAACAATTCTCTTGACTTTCCCCTTGAGAATCACAACCCTAACGTCATTTCCAGCAGACGTCAATTTTACAGGGTGCAGGGCACATTCCACAGAGAGCTGCCAAGCCGTGTCATGAGGACCACCTTCCAGGTGAGCAGCTGCACGGGGTAAGCATCGTGTCTGTCTACGCTGATGTTCAGCTTTGTGGTTGGTCCCGGATGACCGAGGGACCCGTCTCTCTAGGATCCTCCAGCCACGTTCTCCATCGCATTCATTCTGCCTCCGCAGGGTCACTGCCCTAGCAAACATTTACTTGTATCCTTTCTGAGTTCCTGTTCAGACTAGTGCCTCTCAAGTTCCTGATATCTTCTCACTTCATCTCTTTTACATCCTCATTAGCCAAGGAGACTTTGTTGAGTTTTACAGTCTATAACTGGCACTTTGAAGACAATAGGTATACTGAATAGCTTTTCCAAGTATCCATACCACGTTCTGCACCAATCCTAAGAATTCGTTATAAAAGTACTCAAGATGCTGACATCTTCAGAATGTTCCCTTGACCCTTTAGCATTCACTTTTCTGTACTCCTTTTTCCATTCTATTAGACTGCTGTGAAGAGCAGTCTATTTTAAATTGTTCCTTATTGCCCACATTTACTCCCCAATCGTACTGACAAAGATCATCTGTGACTTACCAATTAATCAATAGTATAAAATCACTCCCTAGTTCTTAACTACTTGATCTTTTAAGGTAAAACCCGACACTGCTGACTCCTTGGAATTCTCCCCTCCCTTGGCTTCCAGAAGACTGCTCTCTGAGGATTCACCATCTAATCCTCTGACCACCAACGATCTGTTCCAAGAACCTACTCTTAGTGTCGCCCTTGCTGGTGGACATCAAAATCTGCCCAATAACTCAAGCCTTGGACCTGTTTACTTTCTTTCCCATACTCAATGTCATCCCCCATCCTTGACCAAAAAACCTCAGTCATTCCTTGAATTAGGAAGTCTTCCTCTTAAATACTCTTCCAATCTCTCCTCTCCTCCATCACCAGATTTCGGGCCTCTATCCCTCTTGCTTCTTAACCACTCTCCCAGCCTCCAGCCTCACGTATACCAATGTATCTACCAAAATAAACTTTCTTAACACAAGTGTGAGCATGACACACGCTCTGATACCTTGAGCGCCTCTGAGGGTCCACAATATATTCCACAGAAGACTAGCTTCCATCTGTGTTTCCAGCCTTACCCTACTCTTGACTCTTCATACCCCACCAATACCAAAGGATTCATGGTTTCCTGGACACATCAGAATGCATCATACCTCTACATCTTTGTATACCTGCTGGTACCTCTATCTAGAATATTCCTCTCTTCCTCCCCTCCCGTCCTGTCCTTACAACATTGCAAACTCCTATTTGTCCTTTAAAACACAGCTCAGATACACAATCCCTGATCTCCACCTAACCAACCATTCTCTTCTCTGTGCTACTTCTGTGCATTGTAAATAATTCTATTTTCTCACCTAACACCCAACACTACAGTTTGTTCATGTATCTGTCTTCCCTCTAGCGCTTAAGACCTAGGACTGTGTCTTACCAGGATGCAGAGTTCCTTGCTCCAGACTCAAAGAGGAAAGCCAGTAGCTTTTCTTTTAGTGAGCATTTTGCTTAGTCAGGAGGAGGCTAGGACAGCTCCTAGCTCCTTCTCTTGATTTACTTGAATTAATGGGGAGGTCAAAGTCTCTGTGGTAGAGCCACAGGTACGTGCACACATACTGCACAACTGTGCCATTCTGTGCAGAGTTAAGGAAAGCTTTCGTTATGAATTCACTAAGTCTTTGTGAGAAGAACAGGAAGGAAACATTTATTGATGATCTACTTTATGGCAGGCTTGCTCTAAACCTTTATACATCCTGAGCGGCAAGAAACTTTCTCCAGTTAACTGATGTGTAAACTAACGTTTGAAGTGAGTCAAAAAAACAAAACAAAACCCCAAAAAAACAAACCTCCCTAAAGTCCCCTGCTTGTACAGAACAGAGCCATGATTCAAACCGACGCTGGCTTTCTTTTCCAACTTTTCAATGTCCTGTATCCCTGCCAGGTTTCTAAAGAAATCAGAAGATGCATAATACAACTGCATAGAGTACGGCAGGAGAAAAATGGAAAAGCTTATGTTTCTACCAGGAATTTGCTTCTGTAATCTATCTTTCACAGTGTAAGTTAACTCAAGCGATGCCTTTTGAATTGCTAAGCTCAGAATAATGCCAAGTACACAGAGGAACCAGCTGATGCCCGAGTTGAGTGATCAGGCTGCTTGTGTTTCAGCAAGGTACCACCAGAAGGGTTCTGCAGGAAAACTCCAGGCAAGACAGGTTTAAAGCTCTGAGCCGGCTCCATTCAGGTGGTTTTAAGTTTGGAAGCCAGAACTTCAATGTTTTCTTTCCCCTATAGATCTGCAGCCAGGTTTCCAGGAAAGAATAATACTGTTTCTCTTTCACACCTCTGGGATAAAGCTCTGCCAGAAGGATGCTTTTGTTTTGCAGGCAGAGAGCAAAGAATGAGTTGAATATATACCTCAAACCCTGTAACAAGAATTCACTGCTAAGAAACTCCTCCGCTACAGAAATCTTAAGAAAAAGGGCACAAATGGCTCCATGAAAGGACTCACACACACTGCCACTCTGCCCCTCAGTTTACTTACAACTCATATTTGCAGACACGAGAGCACAGCCCTTCGGCGAGGTATGGACTTCTTGCGGCCTTTCTTCTCTAGAGCTGCCCCTGAGCTGCAGAAAGCCTGCAGAGCTGGGCAGTGATCAGTAACCTCTTAAGAGAGCTCAGGAGCCTCACGGAGCAGTGAGGGCCAGGCACCAACAGTGAGCTTCACGGCTTTCTGCTAGATGAGTGACTAATCGCACTTAACAATCCATTTAGTTGGGGCCTGAGGGAGACCCTTATGGGGAAGAAACCGTCAGTGCCTTCGAGGAGAGCAAGGCTGGGGCGATCTGACAGGGGATGGCAAACAGGGCCCCCAGTTCTCTTCCCCCATGGCAAATTCTACCCCAGGATTCAACAGAAGTAGTGCTAAGGCAACAGGCTGGCCTCAGAGGAGGTGGCGTGCAGTGGGTAAACACAATGCAATACAATCTTTGGGAATGTATATCGGGGTGGGGTGACCTTCTCCCTCAAAGACCACAACTGCGAAGTACTGATGGAAATAAATAACTTTCTTGTCTGCCGGCAGGGAAGAAATGAAATGCTCTGCTCCTTGAATGCACACACGTAAATTTCTCAAAGAGCACAGTTCACACACAGACTTGCTGGCTTGTGAAATGTTACTAGATAAGACAGGATAAGAAAGATGGACAGTCAGTCAGCAAAGTAAAGGAGGAAGGCTTGCCCTGGCATGGCACCCTTAGTGCAAGAGGGAAATACCAGGGACGCAGGGGCTTGTGAAGGTAATGTCACATCTGGGGTTTCATAAAGGATTTGGAAAGAATAAAAGAGCACAAGTGGCACTGCCTGTGGAGCTACAAGGGCAGAGTGTCTCGGCGCCTCTGTGGCCTTGCCCGTGACTAACACAGCAGGGCGGTCCATCCCAAATGGGCAACACCAACCGTGAGCACTCCATCATTAATGTTTTCCTATGTCTGGAATTTCCTTCACTCAGGCTGTGTGAGGATACGGGCTGTCTTGTTAGCTGTCCTGCACTCCTACGTCCTGTGGTTGGCGGGAATGAGAAGCAGGACAGGACCAGTGCTGGGTCTGCAGTAACAGCAGGATCAAACCTAGGAACTCTGTGTTCACATCTCAGTTAGAGGCTGAAGCACCTACATGGGCTCCAAGTCCTGTAGAAAGGAGGGCATGTGACCTCCAGGGATGACTTCCGAGCTCCAAGAAGAATTTTCAGAACAACACATAACACAGAAGACTTACCTGCAAGCAAGAAGGTGATAAGGCAAGTTTCCTTTGGCAAATACAGCTTGAGACGAGACCCACTGAACACATACTCCACCACGGCTTCAGAACGACCTGCCCGCTGAAGGAAGGGCAGAAACTGCTTTGCTTTTTGGGTGTCCTGGGGGAGAAAAGAAGAATCGTTAGAAAAGTAATGGAATCTAGGTAAATATTTCTTTCTCTCTGGTCTAGGGCAAAAAGTCTGGCAGACCACAGGAAGCTGGGCGAAAAACCCTAGAATATCAGACATTTCTGAAACCAGGACAAAAACAAGATACCGATGTGGCTTTCATAGGAGAAATATAGTTAATCAAAAGCTTCCAGAACATTCTCACTCTCTTCTCCCCTCTGTTCAATTACTAAAGTGGATATAAAAGTTAGGACGGGGCTTCCCTCGTGGCGCAGTGGTTGTGAGTCCGCCTGCCGATGCAGGGGACACGGGTTCACGCCCCGGTCCAGGAAGATCCCACATGCCGCGGAGCGGCTGGGTCTGTAAGCCATGGCCGCTGAGCCTGCGCGTCCGGAGCCTGTGCTCCGCAACGGGAGAGGCCACAACAACAGTGAGAGGCTCGCGTACCGCAAAAAAAAAAAAAAAAAAAAAGGTTAGGACTGTGGCCTGAAATGAGAATTTCACTCCTCTGGAATAGGAAAAAGAGCTCTTCTTCCTTCTACATAAAATCGAGGGGAGAAGACCAATACTCACCTTCTTTGGAGATTCATCTAACCTTTAATTTTCATTTAAAAACCCCCAAACGAACAAAAAAACCCTGTGACACCCGGATCCTGATACAGCCCCTAAAGCCCTTTCCCAGGAAACCCAAAACAGTTCGTCTTCAAACCTTAATAGGCTATGTTTTCCTAACAAGGAGGAGAGCGCAGCCTTCTTTGGGCACCGATACCGCAAACCCTGCTCCCCACGCTTTTGAGGGATGAGCCAGGACCTGGGTCACACTGCTCCTGTTCCCAGCCTGGGAAATCTGCAACTGCAGGATGTGAACCACAGGGACCAGTAAATACTGCATCATGTCAGCGCAAATTACAGAAACAATAAAAACACATGAAACTGCACAGGGCTTTTTAAACTTTTTTCACACATCAACACAAACTGCATGCATTCCACCCTCAAGAGTGCCAAATCGTGGACCTTCTGAACCTCAGAGCTCCTAGCTTTGGAGGAGCTAAGAGCCATCAAGTCCTTTCAGTCTCTCAAGCTAATTAAACAGATGACAGAGTAAGCAAGCATCGAAGTATCACACGGCACGTGCTGGGGGACTAGTCACTGGATGAATTCAGGAGGTTTTCAGCGCAGCCAGCCCACTGGCAAACTCCCTCTGAGGACAGCAAGCTCTGCACACTTTCCTGACTCGGATGACATAAGCCGTCTGCACTCGCCAAGCTCTTCCTTCCTAACTCTGAGCGGCAGAGCTATTGCACCTAAATTCATGCACATGAGACAATGAAAATTTAACAAGCCATCAAGTATTTGAACATCTTCACAGCAGCCAAAGGGGCTCCTCTAATTCAGAAGCAGTGAGGTAGGCTGGGATGAAAACAATATTTATAGTAATGAGATTCATCCTTCCCTTCAAACAGATTCCCAGAGAAAAGGAGAGGCAGTCATCAATTCTCAGTGTTTCTAAGGGCACATTGGTAAAAGGTAAGGTAACAATGAGCTTTAGTGGGTTGGAAACTCCCCCAATGAACACTTAAACAAATACGCATTCTACTATCCACACACAGTGGGAAAATGCCTTTCTAGCAGTTGGCTGAAGTCCAGAACAGCCAAGCAAGACAAATGCTCCATGGGAAAGAAGGCACTACTACCTGATTAAAATCCTCTTGCCATACTAGAATAAATCTGGGACATTATTCCTCAGCTGAGCCAATAAGTCAACAATTATCAAATTGATTATCACAAATCATTAGGCAACTTAAGGTCTCTAAAGAGAAGGCCTTCCCTCAAGACTGCAGTAATCTATATTTTTCAGAAATAGACATTTGCTCATCACTGTCTCCTGGACGTATTTACCTGAGAAAAAGATGCTTACAGGAATAAAACAGCACATGCACAGGTACACCTTTAATGCAGCGGATTCTCCTATTTTGCTAAATGATTACTTAGTTTATCAAGAGACATACTTACTTAGAGAATCAAGGAGAAACGAAGGGGCCCTACTATTAGCTATGTAAGACACACAGACAGAGAGACAGACAGACAGATAAAAATAAACCAATGGATGTTCCTCACTCCTCCTAAGTCTCAACCTACAACTTAGTCCTATTCCAGAAATACAAAGGAGGACAGCAAAGAGAATGTGACATGCCATCGATTATGACAAAGATTAGAAGTGAAAGCTAACTGTGACAGTCGAAGGCATGAAAGCAAATTTTAAAAGCCCACCACAACTGGCCATGTCTCTTTCCAGAGGCAAAACTGTAAGATAAGACATGGAGCTCCCCATCCTCTTGAGGCAAATGCTCCAAAGGCCTGGAGCAGGTGATATACCCGTGGACCACCTGTTAAAGGAAAAGATGGAAATCTTGTCCAAGGTGGTAGAGTTTTAGAAATAAAAAATTCTTATAAAGCCAATTAAATTGAATGTAATCACCAAAAGATATCAACTCTTTCAAATCTCAGTCACAGGCAGGCAATGGTGTCTGTCTTTCCTTGTCATCTCAAGCTGTTCCTTTGCTTGGCAAATTCCTTTTCAATCCAAAAATTCTTGAAACCTTTAATATTTGTTTCAGTGGCTCAAAAGAAAAGACTGGCAAGGCAGATTGACAAGTTCCCTCAGCTGATGTAGCTGTAAGTCATTCTCTGCTAATTTAGCTATGGAATTTTGTTTTTTAAGGAATTTTGATTATTAGAAAATGGACTAAATGCTATGGCTAAATGACTTGCCTTCCAAAGAGCCTGTGAATGTATAGCAACATGCTAGATTCCAATACTCATTTCTAAGGTTACAGCTATAGGTAAATAAGAGAAAGCATGACTATGAGAACCAGTATAAGAGAGTCCAGTTTAGGCCCTCCTGAGGGGTTGAAGATGCCAGGTGGATCTCAAGGGTAGCCAAGTGATCAAGTTCAAAGCATGTCATTAACAGGACATTTAAATTTTTCTTCCAATAATGCAAAGCAGAACCTTCTAAGACTTAGTGAAGTGACAGATTTCCTTGTAACTCCAAACATATTTTTAAAAATAAAGATTAAAGGCCTCAAATTTAAAGAGATAACAACATTGAGACTTAGGATGCTCACTTCAAGGTAAGACTATTAAATATCAAATGTTTCTGCTTAGAAGTCTAGTTGCAAAGTCCCTCATCTTCAGGTTTTCTATGCTGTGGCTGGTTTACATGAGGTCTGGGAATCTATTTGCCATAGTTGCCATAGTTGAGTTACACAGTCTCAAGGCTTTGAGAATCCATGTAGATAAATTAGCTATAGTTTTGTTTTCTGTACTAACATTCCCCTCCACTGGTGTAAATAATCAAGAAGTAACTGCAGTGCTGAGCAGATAAGTGTTCTTTGTTGCACTGGCACTTTTCACATTACCTGTGCTCCAAAACAAACCAAACGTGAGTATTTTCCTGTACTCCTAGAAAAGCTAATTTAAGGTTGTATTAGCTACATTTAACCTGCTATTGTGGGTGGCATCTCTTTAAGGAATGTTTCTGCCTCCTCAATGCACCTTGAAATTGAGAAAGTAATGATGTAACAAACATGCCTGGGGTGACTTCATTTCAAAGAATGTGAATATCTATACTTCAAACTTACAGGAGCAGGGTTTTGAAGGACGCTGAAGAAAAGCAGGATGATCCTTAGGGAGTGGAAAAGGTTATAAAGACACCTTAATCATACACTCCTACTCTGCCCTCACTTCTGGATGGTCAGGCTAAATTTCTTGTAAATGTGGGTGCATGTGTCAATGCCTATAAAAAAAAAAATCCCTACAGCAGTGAGACTGCAACTTACCTCTACAAAGTACCCTCCTGTGTAAGCAAACACACATGTTTGAAATAACTGAATACAATGAATTACCAAGTTTGGGAGAGTGGGAAAGTTGTGAATGGGAGTGGGGTGGGAAAGAGAACAAGGAAAGCAGAATCCTTATATGGCAGGCACAGGACAGAGGTCCACAAGAACACTACTTACACAGCTAGGTCCCCTGCATCCTTGAAGAGCAGAACTTACATAAATCAAAGTTCTCTGAATTCTGGAACTGGGATTTCGGCTGTCCGTTTACACTAGATGTTAGCAAAGTGAATTCTATGATTTTTCCATTGAAAATAGCCATACAGTAGGCATTAACGTGGTTAGGACTGGTGAGAGGCAAACCTCATGGCACACAGAACAGCACAGGGAAATGGGAATCAGTAAACTTATTAGTTAACAATTAACCACTCAGGATTATCATGTGCAAGTCTCAAATGGGAACTGTTAATAATGAAGCTCACTAATTAGTTCCCATCATCACAATCACTCTTTGATTAACATCATAGGAAAAAGAACTAAAACCAAATACATGCAGAGCTTATAATGGTACCATGGGGGTATTCAACTCCACAAGCACTTGAGAAACTGAACTCGAAAGAGGCCCATCAAACGTGATGAAGCTTCCTGCAGGTATAGTTGCGGCCTGAACTGCCCACTCCAGCAAACCAGGAGCGTTTCTCCCCTAAAAGAGCTGACAATCCTGTATCTATAGGACTGACCTGAGGCTCGAGGACTCCAGAGCACAATGCTGTTTGGGTCCAACCAATCTTAATATTGAAGCAGCAAAGTCTATGTGTACAAGAGGACAGATGCAGAGAGAAAAAGAGAACATGGAAATCAGAACTTACGGCTAAGGGTACTGAAGCAAACACACTCTGTTATTTTAAGCTGTATTGTGGTAATTCATCATCATAGGTATCTATCTTGTCAGGGCTCTCCAGACCAGGTGAATTACCTCTGCAACTATGTGGAAGACAAATCACAACTACATCCCTGACCAGAAAGGCAAAAAAGTCATCCATCACCGCACACTGTTCCTCCTTCCCAACCACAGGGCTCTACTGGCCCCATGTGATATTCCAATTCACACAATGAGTTTATGATTCTCTTTGAGGAACGAGCTGCATAGCAAGATAATCTCTTGACATAAATGGGGCCCTGAGAGGAGATACTTGGGAATAGGCCCAGCTCCAACATTACCACAAAGCACTTAAACATTTGAAGCTCCCCTTCCCTGGCTGGTTATCAATGTTTCGTGGTGAAGTGTCTGTAAACGGGACTGGTAGAGGGTGTAAACATCAGTGAGGTGCAAGTTTAACAGGAATGAAGTGAACACAAGAGAGAACCCTAGAGAAAACCACTCTGGGAAAAAAAAATTATAAAGAAACAAACCATAAGAAAAAACAGGTGCTGAAGCTGGGCCATCAATAATCTTTCCTCAAGTGTCATCTATGGTTTAGTTTCTCACAGTGTTTAGTTAGCTGGCACAGCACCTCACTCAGGCTCCAACACGTCAGAAAGTAGGAGAAATCGGGTTTCAGGCTCCGGGCTCCATTCCTGGGAGCATGAAGCAAGAGGACATTTGCAGGAGTCCTAGGCTGGAAGAAAGCCCTAAACTTGGGAGGCTGCATTCTAATCGGGAGAACACTGAGAGAACATGACCTTCAGTTTTCTTCCCTGCTTCTACTTCTTTACCAATTATTAAGGGAGGGCAGCCTAAAAAAGCAGAGAGCGCCAGTGTGGTGTGCCTCCCACACTGTAAGAAGAAAGCTGTTGACCATGTCCTTTGTGTCCCCAACATGGAGGGGAAAATGCCTCCGCCATCAGACTTGAAACGTTGAGGATGCGCCTGACCTCTAGAGCCCTGCAAAAGACACGTGTCTATGAGTATTTTTATTTGGTTGGTCTTGCCCACCATCTATCTCTGTTCCATGAGGTACAATACTGAGAAAAGAAAGCAGGACTTGGCAAATGTTAAGAAGAGAAGCACATTCATGTGTTTAGAATGAAAACATGCAAAGCAGCATCCCAACAATCGTGGCCGTCCAACTAAGAGCAAGTCAAATCCTGTTACAGAGATTAGAGGATCCCCAGAATATGGCCTGGACTTCATCTGTCATCACTCCAAGCTGGACATAACTGAAATCTCCCTCAACAGGGCTCTGGATAAACAAACTGTAGTCCACTCACATGACAGAATGCTACTCTACAATAAAGAGGAAGTAGGCAACAACGTGGATGGATCTCAAATACACGACTCCATTTCTACGACAGTCTTACAAAAGTTAAACTGTACGGACAGAAAGCAGATCAGTGGTTGCCATAGATCAGGGGAAGGGTTGGGGGTTGACTCCAGAGGGGACGGAAGCATTCTGGGGGATGATGAAAGCCTCTTTTCTTGACTTTGGTGATGGCTTTGTGTATACCTGGTTATCTAAACTCCATAAGTTACACCTAAATTTAAAAATAAACAAGAAGGGCTTCCCTGGTGGTGCAGTGGTTGAGAGTCCCCCTGCCAATGCAGGGGACATGGGTTCGTGCCCCAGTCTGGGAGGATCCTGCATGCCACGGAGCGGCTGGGCCCATGAGCCACGGCCACTGAGCCTGCGCGTCCAGAGCCTGTGCTCCGCAACGGGAGAGACCACAGCAGTGAGAGGCCCGCATACCACCAGAAAAAAAAATTTTAAGCAGAAAATAGTTTGGATGAGAAAGCAAGGGGTTAGCAGAGCGTAGAAAAAAAATCTTAGCCATTTCCCAAAAGCACCATAAGAAAGTATCAATTCTTAGGCAATGGCTAAGAGAAAGCATGATGTCATCCCTCAGTTGGCTATACAGAGGAAATATTCTCATCAAATAATGAAAAGGGTACTACTAAGTACATATGCCTATTGACATTTCTTTTCTACCTTGAAATAAAATCATTCTGTGATCCGGATTAATGTGAATAAAATAATACCAAATTCCCAATCAAATGAAAATTCTGTACAGGCTCAGAGATTATTCTTTTATCAAATGACTTTCAGTTTCCCAAATTTAACCAGCTGAAATTATGCTGTGAGAACTATTCAATTTAACCTTTAGAAATGCAGTTACAGCCTCTGAGCGGGAAAAATCTGCATTTTATCACCAACAGGAAATACAATGCCCTTCCTTTATTCTCTAAGACAAGAAAAAAAAAAGTCTACTTATAAGTTTAGTATAGAAAGTGCAGATGGTGGTATATCTGTGTCTCAGATAAAGAGAGCAGATGTAAATCTGTATCTACTTAGGATAAGGTATCAACTTTTACCAGTATGCTCTCTTCCTTTCTTCAATCCTCTTTCTTTAGCGTGGATGACCAAGGCAGGGCCAAGCCACATCCCTCCTCAGGTCTGCTATTCCACTCAACTGTCTCAAAGTTATGGCTCATGATTTGTGGTGTTCACAAATAAACTCCACCTTCTTCCCATCCACTATTTCATCCCAAACTGCCCCTATTCCCATTTCTACAGACTCTAGCTCTCCAACAGATTACTATTACAATTCTTGGTTAAACTGATATTCAGCGTTTCTAAAATCACGACTTTTTAAATTACAGCCCTCCCTGGAGCGCTCCCATCTGCCTATTGACCTCTGCATAAATGGTAACCCGTGGGGCCTGCTACACAGCAGATGCCCTGGGCCGACCCTGGAAATTCCCTTTACATCCTTTCCTAGGTTGTATTTCCTGAATCCATGCCTTCCGCCATAAAAACCTTCCTCCTTACAACCTTTTCCTTAAAAAAAAACAAAAAAAAAAACACACAAAAAAACCCCACTATATTTTCATGGAGAAAATGTCTTATCTTGGGTCAGTTAAGTAAATACAGGATTGCTTTTGTAGATTTTGTAGATTTTATGCGGGCGAAAGACTTTCCTATTCATGAGAACATTGAATCAACACATAAATTCTTTTCATTATCTACGAGCATAGCAATACACTATATTTCTGATACCACTGGCTGCTTTAGTTATATGAAGAAAACATTTTACTATGAAACTTAATTATAACTGCTCAAGAATATGGACATAAGAGACAGTGGTCTAAAATTACCAATTTATAACCAAAAAAAAGTTTAAAAGGGAGCTTAACGCACTGGAAGGCATACCTTCCAATTATTTTCAGGTTAATTATTTCTCAAAAAACATGTAATTTATCCGAATTGTAGAAAAACCAATTTATATCACAGACAATTACATTGATAAGAAAATAGTTAAAGATAGCATTACTATTTTAAATTGGTAAAGATAAACACAATCAATAGGGATGTGAAAAAAAGGCCATTTAACTTTTTAACAAGTCTGCTGTTACTTTTCTAAGAAAAAAGGATAATAAATTATTGTAGGAATACCACAATAAACATCTCATACGTTACCAGAAGAAGGATGTGAGAATTGTCTAAAAACATAGCTTATACCTGTATGTGACAGTAAGAATATGGAACAAAGCACTCAACCAGCATCTGAAACTCTGGATTATCAATTACAAGGCTATGATTAAAAAGTAACATACAGGTGGCGCAGTGGTTGAGAGTCCGTCTGCCGATGCAGGGGACACGGGTTCGTGCCCCGGTCCGGGAAGATCCCACATGCCTCAGAGCGGCTGGGCCCGTGAGCCATGGCCGCTAAGCCTGCGCGTCCGGAGCCTGTGCTCCGCAACGGGAGAGGCCACAGTGTTGAGAGGCCCGTGTACCGCAAAAAAAAAAAAAAAAAAAAAAAAAAAAAAAGTAACATACAGGTCTGAAGTACAATTTTTTCTTTAAAAACTTTAGATTGATTTTTATCACTTCTAAGGTCTCTATATGCAAGAGGTGAGAATTTATTACAGAACCACAAAAAGGCTTGAAACATATAATTAAAATAATACGTGCAGAGTAAAGAATTTAAACGATAGTCTGACAAAGCACAAGTTTTCATTTCATGGGCAAATCAAGAACTCAGAGGCAAGGAAATTGATGCCATGCTAAACTCTGCCCCAAATGAGACAAGAACACACAACTTCAGAAAAGGATGGAGGAGGAAAAAAACACAAAAAACCAAGCAATCTATGACATAATATAAAAAATGAAAATAAATGTTAAATAAAGGTTACATGATTAAAATAATTTCAACATCCCCTAAAAGTACTGTGAACATTCAGCTTTGCTTGCTGACATGCCAATTTATGTCCAATAAAGTAAAAAGCATTTTGAAGGAGTTAATATTTACATTTTTAAAGTGCTAACGAAAATAATTATAAAATTTGCAAGGTTAAGTTCAACTTTTTGAAACAGAGAAAAAGGATATCCAGTATGGTAGAAATTATTAATTAAGACAAAAGGTGGTCAGTGTTTAAGAATAACAAATGCATAAAACTAAAATCTAATCATTTTACTCAATAAAGATTTATAGGTAAATAATGATCATGCTAAAACATGTCATGCTATCCTTTGGTCTAAGTTTCTACTTTATGAAATTGTTCTAAGAAAATAACTACAGACTATGATTTAGCTAAGGAACCAATGTTCGTGTGTGTGTGTGTGTGTGTGTGTGTGTGTGTGTGAGAGAGAGAGAGAGAGAAAGGAAAAAATATTCCAAATAAACTAAATATCCAACAATACATAAGACACAATATAGGTAGACATTAAAAGTGAGGTAAAAGAGGAATATTCATGTGGAAGAAGGAATTAAGCACCTATTATGTGTCACTGTTCTAGGCACTGACTATACCGTTAAGAATAAAAGAAAGTCTCTGTTCTGAAAAAACCTTTCATCACTTAAAAAAGAGAGGGGGGAGGAGAGAAAATGAAAAAAGAAAACAACCCCACATTTTGGTGAACAGATGTATTCTTATTGAAAAATTTCTGGTAGTACTAGTAGAGATGATTTTCTTCCTTTGGCTTATTGATATTCAATGCATTTAAAAACAAAAATTTTGACAGAAAACTTGTGCTAAGAACTGTGTACGTTTTTGTTTTTATTTTATTTATTTATTTGGTTGTGCCGGGCCTTGGCTGTGGCAGGTGGGCTCCTTAGTTGCGGCATGCATGTGGGATCTAGTTCCCTGACCAGGGACTGAACCTGGATCCCCTGCATTGGGAGCGCAGAGTCTTATCCACTGCGCCACCAGGGAAGTCCCCAAGTTTTTGTTTTTAAAAGAAGAAAATACATTAATATTCAGGGCTGATTCAGTTTTGCCCAGATAAACTTGCAAATTATTCAGGTCAGATAACTCTCTCCAGTTTTTTTTTTTTGAGCCAAGAGTCAACATTCTCTTGAGTGAATTAGTTCTTCATAATTGTTCCACATATTTTGAGACAAATAAATATTATGGACACTGTAATGAAGTCTGGACACTGATTTGGAAAACATCCCGACCTAAAATTGCATGTGAAGCGTGCTCCGTGATTCCTTCAAAAACATCATCTAAAGCACAGAGCTTTATGGCACTGAAGACAGCAAACTAAGTAGCTCTTTTCCTAAGGAATAAAAGTTTAACTTAGATAATTATGGTTCAGAGCCAAAAAGGAGTGTCGACATTAGGTAGAAATACAAACAAAAATCACACATTAGCATGATGCAAGAATAAGAAAAATGTGTTCCTAGTAAAGCCAGCAGCACGATGTAAAGAGCGCCATGGTTGGGCTCAGAAACAGATTTAATAAAAAGTACCCAGAATTCCACACATACATGAAAAATGTGCAATGATAGGCTAAACAATAAAGAAACTACCCTTAAAGAAAAATAACTTTAAAGTTGTTAGAATTGTCGTCTTTTGGCATATATTTGGGAGTTCTAATTCTTCCTAAGGAAAACTACAGATTTAACCCTGCCTCCAACCAGTGACTTTACAACTTTGATATGATGTATTTGCATATGGATATTGTACTGAGGTTCTAAATGTGAGATTCTAAGGATCTAGCCTATCAATTGAACAAGACCTCCAACTAACTCCTCCTTTAGGCCTCATTTTAAAATCACTTAAAAGATGGTCTCTGAGCACATGGGAGAAGGGGTAGGCTGTGAAGATACATTCTCACAGGTCTCTATACTTCTATCACAACTGTAATTAGAGACCGAATTGTGTATGACCTAGAAGGACTACACCTGTACTGTTTAATGTTATATCCTCAACACCCAGCACTGTGCCTGGAATATAATAAGCTTTTGATAAATACTAATTGTTTGATCATTCATTCATGACTCAACATGACAAATGCATCTAAAACACAAGCCAGATAGCATATGTTAAATGTCAAGGAGAGATAATGGGGCGGTAAAAGAACTCAGGAGAGAAGGAGTATGATTCGGGGACTTGGATAAAAAGTTTGCAATACAAATACTACTGATGAGGATGATGGATCATTTTAGAGGACTTTCTGTAGGCTAGGCAGGACACTCAGCCATTTAATAACCACCACCACCACCATATGAACCATGTCAACTGTTCTAAATACTTTGGATGTATTAACTCATTCAAGTACACCACAACCTAATGAGGTAATAAGGGCCATTATTACCTTCATGTTACAGATGAGAAAACCATGGCACAGAGATGTTAAATAACCTCAAGGTGACAAATTAATAAGCAATCGAGCCAGGACTTGAACTTGGCTGATCTGATACTGGGGCTCATGCTACTAATCATGTACTCCGTACTGCCGCCATATGCTAGAAAACAGGCATCCCTCCTGTTGTATCCTTGTACTAGTCTACCCACTTCTAGTTACTAACCAGCACAGTTAACGGTACATCTACGATCTAGGGTCACATTTGTTCAAACACAATTTCATACTGTTTAGCTCATCTCCTGGCAGATCAAATCTAAATCAGGCTCTGTGAAGAGATACAAAAAATATCCCATTTTCTCAGGAGTTTATCAACTATTCAGGAAAACCACTGCACATATGTCAACTGAGATGGGTTACCAATCAGTATATCAACAAGTACAACATCATGGTAATAAGTGATTGTGTAAATGCTGAAGTAAGGCATGATGAGAAGGCAGTGAGGATCAAAAGGGAAAATTGCCAGGAAGAAGAGAAAGGGCCTGAAGGAGGAGGAGGGCATGGTCAGGAGAGCTGAGACAGCTACTCAGAAACAGCACATCCATAAGGGAGTCGGAGTCAGTGGACTGAGAACTGGAAACAGTGGACTAGACTGAATATGAAAATATTCTCTATGGTGGGTGAAGTAGGCAGGCGTGTTGCAATAATGTCCTACAAGAGAACACAGGTCTTCCTCCAAATTCAAACCCTCCCGAATCTAATCTTGTCTTACGAATTCTATCATTTCTTCCTGAGAACACCCTTTCGTGAGGAACTGAGGCACAAAATTACTAGGTAATTCCAAAGCCACCCTGAGGTCTGATTCGAGAATATTTATCTGGACGTCAACACTGCAAGTAGCGTACAAAATTGTGTACAACATATTCCTTAGGGAATATGTTGGAAGCATGCTAAATAATGCCTTACAACTTGAGTAAGCAGAATGTCTGTGTTAGTAAAATGACTTACTTTGAGATGTTTACATAAGCAATAGCCACAGGACAAAATGAGTTCAATCTAGGGCTACGCAGTGTTATGATGGTGGAGAGTGAAGCCGTGGCTGGGCAGAAATATTTCAAGTTTCATCACATCACTCGGCAGTCACAGGACAGATCAGACAACCTGATCTCACACCTGAACCTGGGAATCGGGAATGTTATCAACTGCCTCCAAAATACCTGAAGCATTCATTTAGCAAAGTCTGCAATGGGCTCATTCACAGCCAATTTGGACCCATGAAATAGACTCATAGAACACTCCCCACATGCACCCAGAGAACAGAAAAGAGAATTGAAGAGCATGAACCAGCGAGAGCAGAATCTGTGCTAGAGGCAACTCTCTCTGGAAAGAGATGACATTTTTTTCTTTGGAAAAAATGCTCCTGGACTCCCTCAATTTCTTTTCTCCTTTCTTTGAACAAAGGAAGAAAGACACAAAAATTATAGCTCAGGACACTTAAATAAAAGCTAGGACCCTGTTTCTCAGAGCTCATTTGTAGGCGTCCCCCTGTATGAAGTCAGTTAAACAAGGAATCAGAAGGGAACTAGACAAATTTGTGGCAGAAAACTTCCTGAAAACAGAATTCACGGCAGTGACACACCAAGTCTACAGATTATTTTGGAAATAAGATGTTTTACTGAAAGAAGTAACAAATTTTAAGAAATGCTGTCTCTAATAGTGCTCTAACCTCTGGACAAGTCACCTGATCAAACATTTCTTCAGAGGTGCTGAAATTCAGAGCTGGAACACACCCACCAAACGTCAAGACATAGGGCCCTGTGCTCAATGTCCAGTCCCTCTACCTCAACCTATTATGGCGCCTGAATTTTCCAACACAAATGCTTGTCGGACTGTGACCACCTAGAGGAGTGGGATAGGGAGGGTGGGAGGGAGGCTCAAGAGGGAGGGGATATATGTATACATATAGCTGATTAACTTTGTTATACAGCAGAAACTAACAAAATATTGTAAAGCAATTATACTCCAATAAAGATGTTAAAAAAAAAAAAAAAAAAGCTTGTTGGTGAAAAAACGGCAGACCCAGTAAGGTACAGGATGGAATTGGGCATTCTGCAGATGAAAGAGACATATTCACTTTAGAACTGTATTTTTAAAAAGAACTTCTACAACCAAATGACTCTTCATATCTTCAGGTACAAAGGAGGCAATAAAAACAATGTTATAAGTAGTTTTGTATCTCTCTCTTGTTTTTGCAATTTCTTCCCCTATCCGCTTAAAGGATAATTTTCAAACAGGTAAAATCATGACTTCTATACAAATATAAAATAAAGATGTGTCAAAAATTTTATTTTAACTCACTAATTCATGAGGGAACCAGAAAGATATTACAAGTGATTCAAAGCAGAGCCTGGAGGATGGATATACATACAGGCAGCTAGAAATGCTGAAGTCAATTTGCTAAAGACGCAAAACTGTACAGCAAAACTATAGAGTGAAAATGTAAAGTTTGAAAATATTTCTTTTACAGAGTAGAAATTAATTGTATCTGTCTATACAGGGCCACATTTGTACAAACAGGAATCATTTGCATCTTTATTAGGTCTTCACAAGTTAAATTCCCTCTCCACAGGGGTGCAAAACATGCCAGTTAAAACGTAAAATAGATAGCTAGTGGGAAGCAGCCATATAGCACAGGGAGATCAGCTCGGTGCTTTGTGACCACCTAGAGGGGTGGGATAGGGAAGGTGGGAGGGAGGGAGACGCAAGAGGGAAGAGAGATGGGAACATACGTATATGTATAACTACTGATTCACTTCGTTATAAAGCAGAAACTAACACACCATTGTAAAGCAATTATACTCCAATAAAGATGTAAAAAAAAAAAAAAAAGCAAAGGGGCTACAGAATCAGATAACCCCAAAGGGTTTACTAGGCAGCACCCAGCGTTCCACTGAAAGGATACCCAATAATCATCTTGCCAGTTTCAAAGTCCACTAACAATTTCTCCTGATGTCCCAAACTAAATAAAAGAGATGAGAGATTATGTCCTAGATTTCATGCCCTACGGTGCAAAAAAAAATCCACAACAGAAGAACTCAGTTAAAAACTGGATTAAATTTGTAAAAGGTGGTGCTTAAACACAACCACTAACTGCGGTAGAGGCTGAAATACAATCTTTTTAAAATTCCAGAATTTCTGTGCAATTTCATTCAGAAACATGTTCAGACTAAGAAAGATAGACTTCTCTCTTATTCCCATGGAAAGCATAAATGCTTTCGGATTTCTTTAGAAGGAGAGAGGGATACCCCTGCAGTTCTGGGGAGTGTGAACAGGAGAGCTTTACAAAACAAGAACTGGCCACACAGGACTCCTAGGGCTCAAAGAACTATGGACAAAAGGCCATAAAGCAACGCACTCAGCCCTTAGGGAGGGCGACCAGCTGAAGCAAACTCCCCCCAAATCAAGGTCTCCTTAACAAACTCCAACTCTTTTGCAGAGGGAGAAGGGAAAAGGGAGCTGTGGGGAGGGATGGGAGGACAGGAGAGGAGAGGGGGAGGGGATGGAGAAAGGAAAGAGCCTCAGCAGCATGGGAGAGAGACTCCCAGGGTAGCTGCCACTCTGCCCTCGCAGCTGCCTTCGCCACGGGGCCGCCGTGCATGTTTCTGTGCTGTGAGAGTCCTGGTCACCGAGCTGCACACTGCAGTCCGACGGGAGTGGCTGGAGTTCAAGAACCTTCGGGTGTGGGGAGAGGAACAAAGAGAGCAGCAGCTTCCCCTAAACTGGCAAAAACTAGAGTTGCCAAATGCAGGAGAGATGCAAGAAAGCACCTGAGAGCCCAGCACTAGCACTGAGCCTGGCTTCCCCGTGAGCAGACATCAACCTTATGGAGCACATAAGGCTTCCAGCAGCAAGGTCAGCAGCCGGTGCGCTGGCTCTTGCAGGACAAGGTTCTTCTGGGATTTCCCCAGGGGAGCAAATGTAGAGTGTGAAGGGAGCTCTAGTGCTCAGCAACCAAACTCCCAGGCAGAGCCCTAGGCCTTGACCTTGTGTAGTCAGCACAAAAGGGACATTAGAGGGTTAGGAGGTTACTCAGAGGCTAAGGGAGAGTAAAAGAGGGAAGAGCTATTAAAACAAACAGAAAAGGAGCGTCGGTACCATCAAATCACCGGTGATTAGAAGCTGAGGGGAACCTTAGGGTCACGTAAGCAAGAGGCATTCTAAACAAGAAGGCCAGAAGACACACAAGGGAACTGCAGTTTAACACAGGCCTAAGTTATAAAGCCCCTGGGTGACTGTATTGCTTTATACCTTCCTCAGACTTACTGGACAGACCACTTTTTATATCTCTTCAGCCGAAAACATTTTAAAACTCTTACATTGAGGCCCAACTCCATTGGGAGCTAAGAAAAGATAACTTCTATAATGGCCCCCAAGACTCATGGAAAGGGCTGCCTCCAACACCCCGAGGAAAAGAGGACACTGCTATTCAAGTTCAAAAAGATACTGAAAAACCAGAACCTGAAGGAAGAGGTCAGGAGGACATGCTTAAAATCCTGCTTATTTATTTTAAAGGAACACTTCCATCCTTTATATTCGCACGTGAGACTCTGACTGGGCAATTCCGCAGGTCTTCATGATTTAATGGAGAAAGCAGGGACCTGAAAATCTGACTCCCCCTAATCCCCACCCCCAGAGCTAGTCTTTGGACCATTCTAGGCCACGCTTAAGCACATTCGTATTAGTAATAGTATGTATCTCCAACAAAAACCACTGATGGATAGAGGAGGTTACCAAGCAGTCAGTATGGAACGTGAGCAAAGAAGACAATCTTCAAGTGAGCCCGACCAGAAGGCAAGGAAGGAGAGAAGAGCAGAATAAACAGCAGCAAAGTCCGCTTCCAAGTCATCAGGATTCCGCATCATGGAAAGGCAGAAGATGTTCAGGAGATGGACAGCCCCATCCTGGTAATCGGACCCGTTCTGGGGCTGTTAGAAATGTGGCTGAAGTGGATAGGATGCCGGGCTAGGCTCCAGCCTCTCATGGTGTCGTCAACACACGTCATAACCCCACACGCACCTGAGAGGAAAGAACACATGACAGGAAATAGAGGAAAAGTCAAATAGACACTATGACTCACCAAGCACCAGCGGAGGGAGGCAGAGGAAGAAATCGGTGCAACGCGGCTACAACCTGAGGAGTGGGAGCCCTCTCCTACCTCAGAACCGTAATTGATTTGTCTGATTTACCAGAACAACAGCAAGCCACGCACCAGCCACATTTTATTGCCTGTTTTACACGTTATATTTGCAGGAGACTGTATTTATTACAGAGGAGGCTACGGCAAAAACAATAATAAACCAAAGATAAGCAACAGCCTTATATTCCACTGACGCGCATTCCGACTTTTTGTATGCTGGCGAGGGAGGGAGTGGAGAAAGGAACAGGGAAAAACAAAACCCACTAATAATGAAAACATGGTTGTATGAAGGGAAGCAGTCACCACAGAATCACCCTCCAAATGGAATCAGATCTAGTACCAAGTTGATCAAATTCTTAGCGGCTTCACATTCACAGGAACATCCCGGCCTGAAGGGTAACCGGATAGGGGTAATAAGGACAGCAATGACAGGTGCTTGTAATAGGCTATTTCCTTCACCTTCAAAAGTCAGAAATAAAGGAAACCAGTAACTGCTTCAGGACCCAAATTACCAGATTTTTCTTTTTTTTTTCCTTTAGTGGATATCCTGAAAAACAGGAGTAGAGATGCAGAAGAGCCAAGTTTATCCAAGCCCCAGTCAAAAGGTAGGTTCATCCAGTTGGCATTACACACAGATACCATGGAGCTTACAGAAAACACAACACTCAGCTGACGTTAATGTCAAAAATCATCTATATTAACAAAATCAAAACACAACACAACCTAAACATGGGGGAGCCATCGTAACATTTTTGAAAAGTCAAAAAACTGTAATGTGTTGTTGATATGGGAAGGGATGCAAGAGGCTCAACTGGGGACAGGAGAACACAAAGTTAGAAAGCATGTTTAGTAGCCAACACCTGAGCGGTCAGTCCTGGGAAAAGCTGATGAATGCACATGAAAAGGCCTGCTTGTTTCAGCACCACACGAGGAGGCCCGCATCTCACCTGCCGAAGCAGAGTCAGTCTACACCTGGGTCACTTAACTTCCCACAGTAGGGAGTCAGCCAAGCAGGGCTTGCACTTGCTAACTCGCTACAGGAGGCATTTTCATGCACTGAGCCTTACCTGCTGAAATCATTTTTACAAAATACAACAGAAGAGATGGGAACAAGGGGTAGAAACCTGACTCTAAGAGTGGGAGGCCATTAAGACCAGAACAAATGTATGGGTTATTTGTCTCACAATCATGATATAACCTCTTCCACACTCTTTCTTGAGTGTTCAGAGAACAAAACGTGAAGAGCATATGTGTCTTCTCCTCCTCCAAGGATGTGACCTCGGTTGGGGTGAGAGGTCATGCACAAATATCAGTTCATAGTCAATTATGGTGGCAGCATATTGCATACAGTGGCAGCTCAACAAAAACTGCCATTTACCACGACCTGCAACTAACAGAGGGACCAACGGTGGGAGGGAGGGACACAAGGATTAAAAAAAAATTGAGAAACTTTAATGAAACCATTATATATGCTTGTATTACATGGCCTTTATTCCAATGTTTGTTTCTTCAACCAGATGTAAACTATTTGCCCATCTGACCCCATGTGCCTACCTGTCCCTCAGTAAGATAACCAGAATACTTCAGGAAGCTGAAGACCCATACATCTCACTTAAATGGCACAAGGGCACCCAAAACACACATATACTGAACACGACATTGTGATGGAAAGAAAGGAAGGTTAGAAGGGGGAGACAAAACTTGTCTATTATACAGGGCACCAAAAAACGCTGCAATCTAAGCTGAATAATGTGTTATGAAGGTGGACAAGGTCACTCTGACATCTGTTAAATGGAATAGCTTTTTCACTTCCACTCTCCCACGTGATCTAGCTTTCCTCTTTTATTTATATGGTAAGTGGGGAAGTCTGAGCTGCATTTATCTATCTATCTATTTATTTATTTGCGGTACGCGGGCCTCTCACTGTTGTGGCCTCTCCCGTTGCGGAGCACAGGCTCCGGACGCGCAGGCTCAGCGGCCATGGCTCACGGGCCCAGCCGCTCCGCGGCATGTGGGATCCTCCCGGAGCGGGTCACGAACCCGCGTCCCCTGCATCGGCAGGCGGACTCTCAACCACTGCGCCACCAGGGAAGCCCACTGCATTAATTTTTGAATAATGTAAGAGCAAACCAATTTGCCAATATCTAGGCAGAAAAGAGGATAAAGGTATGTATGAAACCGAACTACAGTTCAGTGGGGGATTATGAAGACAGGTTTCCTAAGATTCATTGCTACCAAAAACAAACACGCAAACATAAAGAAAACGCATCAAGGTAGAAGGCAGCATGTGATCCAAAGACAGCGCTCAAGATCATTAGGACACTATGCTGGGGGTACCAAGAGGACAGCCCCAAAGCAACTGTAACTCTACCTCAAAAACCTGCTGAGGGCCTCACCTCGATGCCAATAGGAAATCTAAGCAAGAACAGGAACTCCACAGGCCGAAACACAGCACCATCCCCAAGGCTGAATTCAGCTTCTAGATGGCCCTGGAGTATGGGCCAGACATGAGCTTTTGGGTGGGCATACCTGCCATTAGTGCAGGAGTCACCACTATGTTTTCCAAAACAGGTATTTTACAGCGCTGTCCCCCTGCAGTTGAATAACCAAAAAAATTACCTTTGACTTCACCAAAATGATATTAAAGGAAATATTGTTGAGAATGCCACAGCAGACACATATAGAAATTAATACACACATGAACAATAACACAGCACGGTAAACCACAGAGAAAACTGGCCTGATACCAGCTTGCTGGGAAAGCCACCTGTGAACCATGAGCCTCAGGAGATACAACACAGTCACCTGTGGCTCAAAGGCCATTAGTAGCAGGTTTTTCTGGGCTTCTCTGGACTCGAGCTACGAGGAACGCACAGTGATGTACCTTGCTCGTTAAACTGTGGCACGACGTCTTGACGGAAGTCTAATTAATTAATTGCCACACTGTGCCATCTGTAGTCTGCAGTGACTGCTACAGAGAGGGAAAGCTCAACAGAATCCCAGTGATTAAAGCCAACGGGGGCGACCACACCCAGGCAGAGGAGAGCTGCCGAGACAGGCCAGAAGCCACCACAAGGAACCACAGGCAAAGCCTGAGCCAGGCTTGGGAACACAATATAAGACACACTGGAATTCATCACTGCTGTGGGCCTGGCTGAGCTTCTGTTTACGGTAGTATTTTCTTCTTGTGCCCAAGGCAAGCTTCCCAAGTGTCCAAGCTAAGACTGACTACCCTTCCTCTGTCATGTCCCTTGGGCTGCGTGCTCCTCCCTACACATGCCCTGGAGCCCCTCCTTACCCATTAGTGACTATGGGAGTTGAACTGGATGGTGTGTGTCCCAGGAACAGAGGGTGAAACTGACAGCCAGAAGGCCTTCCCCCGGCCACCTGATCAAAATCAACCCCTGAACCCTCACTACTGCCTTGGTCTGTTCCACTCCTCAGAGCAGTCGCTGCTGCCTGGGCATTGCTATTGTCTCCCTTTCCTGCTTGCACGTAGGGACTTTATCAGTTCTGTTCATTGTACATTTTCTGCCTAGAGCAGCTCCAGGCACAGTAGGCACTTGCTGAGTAAATGAATAAACCCCCTCAACTAACAAAGGAGTCTAATTCAGCCAATGAAAGTCCCTAAATATGCAAGGGTAGCATCCTGATCATGAAACAGTCGTTTGGACACAGCCTCTAGGGAGCTCAAAAGTATCTGCATCATCTCTTCTCCTACATCATCTAATATATCTGTTAGCTCAAAGGATGCTCACATACTTCTCCCTAGTTGATTAGGATTAATTAGGATTAATTCCTAAAGCTGTCCTAGAACCTGTATTTGACCTTTCTCCACTAAGACTTTCCAGTCACAGAACAGGGATTTTTTTTTAAAAGGTAATTTTATTTTAATACAACTCAAAAGAAATATCTCCTAACTCATGATAATAAGAAAAGGGAAAAGCAACTCAGTAAAAATTCAGATGAAGAGATAGGCGGTTTTATGCCCTTGTTTAAATTCTGTTTTCCTGGAGTATAAAACAGGATCTCTATAGATGCATTAGGAGAAGCCATGGAAAAATTCACATTCAGTGCCTGAAAACGAATGAGCTACAGAAAACACATCAACTGAGGTCCTTCGGTGAATAAGCAGCCAAGCTCCTGGCGCCTCGGAGCCACACAGCTCCATTCACGGACACAACTCACCCCAGATATGTCTGCGACACGGTGGATAGGCACTTCCTTCTTGCTATGCAATCCTTTACCATTCTTAATAGCCCTGTAAAGAAAGAAGAAAAAATGATGACAATACAAATCACACTGGGAAGGGGTAAGGAGGGTGGGAAAAGGCGGCAGGAAGAGACGTTGGTCCGATGGTCACATGTCACTACACAGGGCACGCTGCTGAGCAGCCAGTCTCGGCCAGAGCATTGGGAGGTGGGGAGGGTACACTCCTGCTCTTCCCCTATAAGCCCAGTTACCACAAGCTGGCTGCTAGTTACTGCTAACAGTGTGCCTGGTTATCAAAGAGAGCTCCAGAACTTGTTTCCAAAGGAAAGGCATCGTTCTAGGCACAAAAGAAGAATCAGTTGGAAGAGCACATTCCTAAAAAACAGAAGTAATAACGTTTCTTTCTGTGTTTAATCACATGAAACATTTTAAATGCAAAAATATGTAGCTAGTGTTCCAATTCTAATGGAAATAAGTTCCTCCCAAGTAAAAAGATAAGTTGCCCTGAACGAAGCAATACTGTACAGAAAAGTCTTTTTAATAATGGGGAAGAAGGGAAATTCCCTGGCAGTCCAGTGCTTAGAGCTTGGCGCTTTCACCACCAGCCCGGGTTCGATCCCCGGGCAGGGAACTAAGACATGGCAAGCTATACCGCACAGCTGAAGGAAAAAAAAGGGGGGGGGGAAATTAGCAAAGGTACATAACTGACATTAAGCCTCATTTTCAATCAGTCTCAGGTTGTAATAACACTGGGATTAGCAGGGGACCCTGGGACACACATCTGACCACTGGCTGGTTTGCTCCAATCTCCCACCTTTTGCCTCCTAATCCCTTGAGTGGTAGCTTCAGGGACATGATGATCACTCATGTAACAATGAAGGACCGCAGAATCAAAGGTGATGAGTACATCACTCAGCGATGACACCATTAGTCAAGACCTTTGCGCATACTGCCAGCCTGCAGACCCACACAGGGAACACTGCTGTGTTTTGAGATTGAGGAAGAGGTTCAGGAGTGTGACTGCTCCATGAACTAGACTTTCTAGGGTTTCCATATTCCAGAGAAAGTGTTAAACTGCCCAGGCCAGGGTCAACACGTCGGACCCTCACACTAGGAACCACACTGCAACCTTCTTCCCACTCGGGCTCCACTAATGAGCAGGAGTAGAGGCATTACTCTCAGGTCCTAACTTTCTAAAACCAATTCACAAATCAAACTGGGTGGGTGTTGCTGAGTGCAAAGTGGAACAGTCACTTCTTACATACTTGGACCCTTACCACTCCCCACTTGCCCCTTTTTCCAACCCAGGGGACTTGTCTCTCACTCAACTGATTTGAAACACCTTCTGTTCAGATACGACAAAACACTTCCCTTACCACCCAGTTTCCACTCCATGATGAGGGGAAGAAGTCAAAGTACAGAATTAAGAAAAAAACCATACACTCATTCTAATCTGAACTGTTGGCTGAAAGAAAACATTTCCAAGTTCCTTGACTCCCATGATTCCTCCTGAATCTGAATCAAGGGCTTCAGCTTTAGAAATTGCAAATGGGTCACAATTGCTCCATTTAATTTCAGTCCAGTGATTTACTGTTCAGGGTGTCTGATAATGACCACGGACCAGGTTTAGCCCCTGGTCCCTTGGGATCTGCACACTAATGGTAGCTCTAACTCTTCCATCTCCCAAAGCCCTGTGTACATCCTGCTTGTGTCCTGTTTCTACAGCCTCCTCTGCCATCAGCAGGCTTTCCCCATTTTGCTACCATAAACTCCAAGGAGGGGGCTTGGGAACAAACCCGCAGCGAGGCAAGGCAAGAGCTCACTGCCACCCTGAGGTAAGTCGCCTTTCTTCTAGGCGAGGCCTGCTCAGCTTTCTGCAGGTCCCACGTGGGCACAGATTGCCCACAGCCTTCTCCTCTTCTAACAACCAAAATACATGGACCTGCCCAATAAACAGAAGGTTCACGGAGAACACTGCTGAACTCCTGGCCTTTCCTGGGGGTTGGAGAGCACTTCATATACTACGAGGAAAAAAGAACAGGGCCTGGGCAGTAAGTCAGAAAACAGGTTCTCAAGGCAAAAATGGTGAGCTGGTAACCTACAATTCTGCTTTCTCTCTGTGACCCCAAAGTAGCTTTGTGCCATAAGCAGAAATTCAGCACTTAACCAAGATTAAACATACCACCCCAAGGGGAAAAACATAATACCCCAAAGCAGAAAATATGGATAATAGTGTACATATGACATTTGAAACAATCCAGAATTCTTTAAAATTAAGTCTTTTTTTTTTGTTGTTGTTGTTGTTGTTTTTTAAGGTACGCGGGCCTCTCACTGTTGTGGCCTCTCCTGTTGCGGAGCTTAGGCTCTGGACGCGCAGGCTCAGCGGCCATGGCTCACAGGCCCAGCCGCTCCGCGGCATGTGGGATCTTCCCGGACTGGGGCACAAACCCGTGTTTCCTGCATCGGCAAGTGGACTCTCAACCACTGCGCCACCAGGGAAGCCCTGTTTCATTGTTTTATTTATTTTTGAACATCTCTATTGGAGTATAATTGCTTTACAATGGTGTGTTAGTTTCTGCTTTATAGCAAAGTGAATCAGCTATACATATACATATATCCCCATATCTCCTCCCTCTTGCATCTCCCTCCCACCCTCCCTATCCCATCCGCTAGGTGGTCACCAAGCTGATCTCTCTGTGCTATGTGGCCATTCTCTACGTCTGTGTCTTTATTCCTGTCCTGCCCCTAGGTTCTTCAGAATCAGTTTTTTTTGTTTAGATTCCATATATATGTGTTAGCATACGGTATTTATTTTTCTCTTTCTCACTTAATTTTACTGTCATACAGTGAAGTAAGTCTTAATATTAAAAGAAGAAATTCTCTTACCTTGTTCCTAAAAAAAATATTAGATACTTGTTTACATTCAGGCATTAATTTTGGAAAAACCTTCAAAGACTTCATCTTTTCACACTTTAGATACAATTGCTAAATTAGATAAATTTCAGGCAACATCATATTTAAACTGAGAAATAGTTCTTGGCAAAACAGAGACAAGGGCTTCCCTGGTGGCGCAGTGGTTGAGAGTCCGCCTGCCAACGCAGGGGACACGGGTTCGTGCCGCGTTCTGGGAAGATCCCACATGCCGCGGAGCGGCTGGGCCCATGAGCCATGGCCGCTGAGCCTGCACGTCCGGAGCCTTTGCTCCGCAATGGAAGAGGCCACAGCAGGGAGAGGCCCACATACCCCCCAAAAAAAACACAACAAAAAAAAACAGAGACAAAATTGAAAGTTAATAATTTGTAGACACTAAGCACAAATGCTGCCCGCCCAGGAAGTCCTCTAAAGTATAAGTGGTACGCTGGACCCAGACGGCAAAGTGTGAGGCATCACTGAGTAGCTAAATGGTCTCATGTGCCAGCTGGAGTCTCCCTCCCTGTGCTGAGGTTGCTTTGGTTCTTGTTTGCCAGCTGCCGCAGAAACGACACCAGGTGAGCCATCCCCAGAAAACCTCCCTCAGCCTGACACAAGGCTGATGCCACGGGAGGGGGAGGGGAGGGGGAGGGGAGGGGAGGGAAGGGGGGAGGGAGGGGATCTGGGGGAACCACCCAGCGCAGGAGGCTGGGAGGGAGGTGATATGGGGATATATGTATACATTTCGCTGATTCACTTTGTTGTACAGAAGAAACTAACAACATTGTAAAGCAATTATACTCCAATAAAGATATAGAAAAAAAAAGAAAGAGATTCATGCTTTTATCTCAAAGAGGTAAGGAGCAAACACCAAGAGTGGTAGGCTTACCACATTGCGGTTAATGAAAGGAATATAATATGTACCTTTGTTCCGGGATGCAAGCATCCATATATGACATGCCGGCCTACTAACAGTTGTATATAAGGAAAATAAAAACAGGAAGATCCTGGTTCTGCTGCCTTGTGATTATTTCCTGGTGCGGCTACCCCTGTATCTTACATAACCCACCTTCTCTGGGATAGGTTTGGGGCCCTCTGTCTTTGAGACCTGGGAGGGTATAAAGGTAGAAGGTTTGCTTCCACTGATACCTGCTCCACAGAGCAAACACCAACTCCCCTCTCCATGCTGCCTGCAGGCTGCAACCACGGCTCAACATCCCTTTTCATTAGGCAAGGAATGAAACTCCTGACTTCTAAGCTTCACCTGCTGTGTCTGCTTAATAGCTGCTTTCTCACAAAGGCAGGCTGGAGCTCAGGCCAGCCAGGAGAAAAGAAGCAGGGGGGCAGACCACAGGCCGCTCCTCTCAGAGGCTTTCTTCTCCAAGCAGCCGCAGGACAAAGATGGCAACAACCAGCAGTGTCAATAATGGACAGAAATCATCACCAGCCAGGAAAAGTGAGTAACGTCCACATACCTACAAAGAGGTAACAGTAAAGGACAGGGATGAAAACTCAGGTGTCTAGGTTGCTTCTAGAAGCTTCTAGAAGCTATAGCGTGGAAGAGGAACCCCATTCAGATCACTGGAAAACTATTCCCTTTAACCAACGAAGTCTGAAATTCTTCTGTATGAGATACTACTGCCTTCCCACTAGAAGATAAAAACCATCAACTCTGCAAAGGCAGGCAGGGAGGTTGTTAAAGGGAGATTAGCCCGGCTACCTTAGCGCAACAGAATTAGAACCTAGCACTCTTTATATGAAGAAACAGTTTGCTCTTCGGTTTTGGGGCCCCTTGCACAGGCAGAAAACCTCCTTCTCCAAGGCACAAGCCTTAGCACCACTGACATCTTGTGTCATCAGTTCATCTTGTGCCAACAAAGAGGCCATGACCTTAATTTCAATGTATAGATTATTATTCTGAATATTTTTGTGAGTTTACAAAAAAAAGTTCAAAGACTGTATGGTTAGATTCAACCTTATCCCAATCATAAAGTAGTTGCCACACGAGGAATTCTTAACCTGGCGACATAAGTGAGCTTCACGTAGGATGCTGGGAATACCTATTAGCTAACCTGAAGTGGTAGTAGAATTATATATATGAATTTTTCTGGGGCATGGGAACTCCAACCGTTTCCCAGTTCAAAAAGAACCACTTTCATACATAAAGGCATTTAAAGAAAATAAAGTGACAGAAAGCATACCACAGAGAGGTAGCAGGGAAATGCCGAGGAAGATCAGGAGGCCCTGAATTCATCATTCCCCTTTAACAACACTGTCTTGGTAACCAGGAACCACAATGTCCCTTAACTCTGCTTCTCCTTCCTTGCCTGCAGCCAGAACTTCCTTCCTAACTGTGCTCACTTGGCTTTTTTGTAACCCCCCTGGGCCAGGCCCACACCAATTTATTCCAAGATAACATCCGGAATATTTTAAATCCACTCAGGTCCCTTTGAGAGTGCACACCACTGCTGCATGACTTCTCCACAGAATTGATTTTTTCATTTCGCTCCCCTACTTATACCCATAACAAAGACCACCAGCCTGTGACATCCATCGAGTGGAAAGTGTAATGCTTGGCTTTCATGGGCCCCAGAGTTTATGTCTTCCCACCATTTCCACATTACTCCTTCTAATTCAATTAGGTCCATCTTCCCCAGGCCCCCTATGTGCAAGTTATTCATTACACTATCTTTATAGATCCACACTAGTGAAAGAAAAGAATTACAGCTTATCAGTAGCCACCACCTCACCACAATCATAAAACAATTGTCATGTAGGAATTGTTAACCTGGGGTCCTAGGTGGGGGGCTGTTTGAACACTGGAAGTATCTATGAACTACTTTGAAATGGCAGAATTATACATGTGAATGGGTACATGCACGTGTATCTCTCAGTTCATCATGCAGTTTAAACTGCAATGCAGTATTTTCAAATTGTATCATGTGTTCACTTTATTTCTATAGCTAGTCTACAGGCCCTTTGAGGGTTAGAATTCTATCCTTAATACTCGTTACGGTACTTAACACAGAGCTATGTCACATAGTTTTAAACTCAGGGTCACCTAGTTCAATGACTGTGTGTCTAGTAAAGCTGAACAAATGCCCGCTGACTAATGCAGAGTGTGAAGATATTTCAGATTGGAGACATGGATAATGCCAACTGAGTGTAGGGCGCAGAAGAGTGAGGCTTGCTGGCTCTCCTGGAGGTGCAGGTTCACGATATATGCTCCAGGTCGCAGACATCTTGGTTTTGCTACTTGGAGTGGGGCAAGGCAGAAGAGCTGAAAGCCTGGCCTCTAAGCAGAAGCAAAAGTGCATCAAGAACAAAAGCCTCTCGCTCCCTTCTTCAAGAGTCCTACAGCTAGAGGAGATGGTCAATAGTCTGAATGGCAGTGACGGGAGCAAAGCTCCGGCCACCATAAACAGTGAAATGGAACCAAGTGGCAGGATTGTCAGAAACACCTACTAGATAATACAGGGTAAATGACTAAGGAGAAAGGAAAATAATTCCAACGGAAAAGGATAAAAAGCAGAACAAAGAATGAGCAACTTGCTAAACTTCTAAAGAAGCTTTCATTGTGTTTCAGATCATACTGATGAATACAGCAGTGAAACACAGCAAAAAGGAACACCTCCTTTGGTCTTTCTACTGGTTCCTTGGCAGCGGGAAGAAGCAACCAGGTCCTGACACTCGGAAAATGAGACGCAGAGCAGGCACAGGCGCACAATGGTGGGTGGGCATTATGCAGCTGCATTTTCAACGAAACCAGAATTACTGATAAGACAGAAAAGATGGAGCGTACAGAGACTGGAAAGGAGGAAATTGAGTCCTGTGGTCAACGGGAGGTCAGTGAACTAATGAGTCAGGAGGTATTATGAGGCAGCGGAGCAAATAACAAGGAACTCTGGGCCACCTCATCGAAAACTAATATAAGAAGAAACGAAGACGCATTGCTATTCCACCAGGTGTGACATCTGATCTGCTGTGCTCAGGTTAAGAGAGGGGGAAAAACTGAACTCTGTGGCAGAGAATCACCAGAGAAGAGGTAGCCCAATATTAGATTCATGGGAAACACAAGCAGACCACGCTGTCCCAGATTAGGACCAAAGGACTACTAGAGCAGGTAGAAATGGTCAGTGTCAGTCTAAAGTCTTCTTGAGGGGCTTCCCTGGTGGCGCAGTGATTAAGAATCCGCCTGCCAACGCAGGAGACACGGGTTCAAGCCCTGGTCTGGGAAGATCCCACATGCCGCGGAGCAACTAAGCCCATGTGCCACAACTACTGAGCCTGCGCTCTAGAGTCCGCGAGCCACAACTGCTGAGCCCATGTGCCACCACTACTGAAGCCCGTGCGCCTAGAGCCCATGCTCCCAAGAAGAGAAGCCACTGCCATGAGAAGCCCGTGTACCTCAATGAAGAGTAGCCCCCGCTCGCCGCAACCAGAGAAAAGCCCGCGTGCAGCAACGAAGACCCAACGCAGCCATAACTAAAATAAATAAATTTATAAAAAATAAATAAAGTCTTCTTGAGAGGACAAGGCTGCAGAAAGGTGAGATGAGATGAGAGGCAATGACAACTCAAAATTGCCTCAATAACACTGGTTTTATAATTTTTTCATATCTTTTTATTTATTTTTATTTTTTGGCTGTGCCACGCGGACTTCAGGAACTTAGCTCCCCGACCAGGATCAAACCCACAACCCCTGCAGTGGAAGCGCAGAGTCTTAACCACTGGACCATCAGGGAAGTCCCAAATTTTTTCATGTCTTGATCACAGAGACAATACAGAAATACAGGGCCAGAGAAAAAGTAGGAGAAAGAACGATGCGTAATTCAATTCCAAGATAAAAGCATCATTAACAAAATTTCTAAGTGTTTATATACACACACCCACCCACTTAAATTGTGGGAAAAGTCTGGCGATTGTTTTTTCCCCCAGAAACAATAACTAAATGAACACTTCCTTGTAGTATTAGTTTTATTACATCATTTTGAATAACTTCACGTAAGTCCATAACATGGATGCACATTCCATAATTTACTCAATTGCCTACTGCTAGATATTTATGTGAATGTTAATAGTCCAGTATAATACTTCCGGTACTATAAATAATGCCAAAGGAATAAGTCTTAAACTGTCAGGCACCTCCCTAATTATTCCTTAGAATAAATTCACAGAAGTGGAATGGCTGTGTCATAGGTCAGCAAAGCACTATTCCCTTTCCTAAGGCAACCCAGACAGAACACGCCTTGCCTCGTGGACTCTATTTGTGGATAAACCCGTTGATTTAGGTGCTCCTTCCCAGGTACCCACTGGTATCTCCATGCTTATAATTATATTTGCAATTATTTACTTGCTCATCCAAAACCCCACTAGACCACACATTTTTGTTTTCTCCCCCAATGCACCTGATGTTTGTTACTGTAAAATGACTAAATTAGAGAACATTTTAATGCTTTTTCCTCAGTCAAAAGACGCAACAGGCTTACTGCTGGGAAAAATGGTTTTTCCGATGTGAGTACACTTACAGGGACCTGCTGGAAAAGATTCACTGCCATCCACTTGAGATCTGGCTCTCTGAACTTGATGCAGAAGCAAGAGGCATGGGAAGTAAGCCTTCTCAACTTCCAGGCCCAGAGCTGGAGGAGGGGAGTCAGGGGCAGCTGAGGAGATAACATATGCATGAGGGAGTTTACAAGAAATTTAGATGCAAAGAGTCTTACAAACGAAAGGAAGCTACAAAGGAGACTTCCCCTTCACAGGTAGCTATAAAATTCGGTGCATTGATGTATTGGTGATTAATTATTTGAACTACAGTCCTCTGGAGAGATTTCCAAGGATTAGAGCAAAAGTAGGATAGGAATATGTGTAATAGACACTCAGCGCTCCGACCCACTCAGCCCCCTGACACCGCAGATGAGGCAAATCAAGCAAGCACAGCAACCCTTAAGATGATTTCACATAAAATTAGCCGAGAGCTGGTAGAGGCTACTCAGAAGGAATTCAGTTCAAAAGCCACGAACGCAGGGTATGAGGAAGGGGAAAGAGGAGTCACAGGGAAGGAATACAGAACTATTCAATGGGCTTGGTGAGGAACAAGTATGGCTGGCAGGGAAGGCATAGCTAGGACAGAAATCCAAAGAGATCGAAAGCTTATCCATTCCATGCCTTAGTCTCTATTACCTTTTACACATGGTTACAATTCCAACTATTAAATTATTAATGTGCCGTAAAAAGGACACACATTTTGATTTTTTCTTAAAAACCAAAACCAAAACAAAACAGTGGTAAAGAATTGTTTAGGGCAGTGGTTCTCAAATTTTCATGCGCATTAGAACAACCTGAAGGACGCGTGAAAAGAGATTGCTGGGACTCAACCCCAGTTTCTGATTCGGTAGGTCTGGGGCAACGGAGATGTGGGGAGACCTGAGAACTCACATGTCTAACAAGTTCCCAGGTGAAAATGACGTTGCTGGTCTGAGGACCATCCTATGGGAACCAGTGGTTTAGGGAGTCAAGTTATGAGACATTCAAAAATGTCAAGGGTCAAATGTTATCACTTTATTATTATAACTTATTTGGGATTAAAATTATGTTCCCAGTATGATAATCTTCAAATGTATTTCAACATATGTTGGAAATATTTTGAAACCTCAAATACTTAGGGCCTTTTAGCCAAGAGAACAGTGAGATGGTAGAGAACAGACAAGGTGCTGTGGACAAACGGTCACAGCTGGGTGGAGAGGGGGGACCAAGTTAATTAGGAAGGTTAGTCTAGAACAACTTCCTCTGAAAGAACACAACCAGTGCAGATTAATAATTACAGGAAAGACTGGGCAAGGAGGACTTCTTACTGTGAGTTCATTATTTGACCATGACCTATAGAACTACCCACACCTTGTGTACAACACAGGAGCTGAAGCTAATGGGTTCCGACTTTACCCCAAACCCCTCACACTAGTCATCAAGACGAGTCTCGCAGTTTGAGTTGTATCAGATGGAACTGGGAGTGGGGAGGAAAGACAGGATGAAGAGTGAACAGATCCTCTTAATATCCTGAAAGAGAAAACTGTTTGGAAATGGAGATATTATACAGCTCTCCAGAAGTGGCCATTTGTGCCGCCTTAAATGCAGATTGATTACTGCTATTTGGATGTTGAGTGCATCATCTCTTCTGAAGAAAGGGAAAAGCTAAATTTCCCCACATTCAGCTGTATCGTTAAATCACTTCCCCACACCAGCTCTTTTAATGCATTTTCCTGTTATCACATCCACTTGCAGGAGCTGATGTACCCTACCCCCCAACAGTGAAACACCCCCCAACACTGACACGTGCTGAATCTCATTAGCAACCTCTGGCCGTGCCACCAGGGCAAGGGCAAGCCCCAAATCTAGCGGGGAGTGCACTTCCAGGGTTCAGGAAGAAAAGAAGCCATTAGGATACTGAACAGAAAGACCAGCCTCCTTTCTCACGCTGGCCTCCTATTTGCACCAGCATGATGTAACACAGCCGGGTGAAGAGGGCAGCAGATAATTCACCCAACTCCAGCTTTCTATAATGCCTGGCCTACAAAAATCCAACCGCACTCTGGCGCTACAGGAATTCAACAGTGAAGGAAAGAGAAAAACTTCAAATCAGAGCTCTGTTTTTAACAGTATTCACTAGGATCTAGTTTTATGCAAAGAGAATTTTCACTTGGTTCAGGTCATTAGGTTGAAAGCGAGAAACCTTGGTTTATTAAAGCTGTACCATTAAACTATTGAGAAGAACAGAGGCTGGACGGAAGAGATGAGTTTCAGGGAGATGCCCTCATGGGAAAATTTAATAGAAGTGAGAGATGGAATAAAAAAGATATCAGGCAGGCAGTGCTCATGATGCAGAGGGAGAAAAAGAGGAGGGGCTGAGAAAACAGGTAGGAAAAGAGAATAGGAAAAACAGCAACACCCAGAGGTCCTATTCAAGGTATTCAGCGTGTGTCCCTCTGAGACTGCATGCTTTGTAAGGCTTGAGTCTGTTATCTTTTCTCTTCACCACCTGGGACCCAGGGTACACTAAAGAGAACTGGAATGAAAAGGCACGAATGCAAAGCCATCACGTGCAGGAGAAAAGCAGCCTTGAACAACTGTTCCCATTAGAGGAATGATTTGTTTTCTTGGAGAACTGGTTAACTCTAACTGGTCTATACATTGCGATAGGATATATTAGTTTCAAATTTTCAAAACACAGACCCAACCTCAACACCAGTTTTCTCACCGGATTGGTAGGAAGGTGAAACCTGCTTCATACCAAGGCATTTCGCAAGTCAGAACAGTGTCAAGCCAGTAATGCTGACCTCTTCCAATTAAAGCAACAGAGAGCAAAAAAAATGCTGGTAAGTCTTCACGTTTCATTCATAAACAGCATTGTAAATGCCAGTTAAGTTGAAGGCACAGATAGGAAAGACCCTATAAAAAAGTTTTGTATTTTTTTATGCACAAGTCATTTTTTTCCTCCACCTATTAAAATTTTGTGGGAAAATTCCGAAAAAAAAAAAAGTGGAGCTGCTCTGGCTCAATCAGGAGTGGGAAATCAAGCATACTTCTCTCCCAGTGGTATTATAAAAATGCAAAATACATTTACAGTTCACTGCTACAAGAGCATGGAAGTCAGTAAGCCCAATGCAGACCCAGTAACTGCAACACCAAGAGAGCTTTGTACTTGAAACAGTTTCCCTCTTAATAATGACTACAGGTATTGGCCTAGGGAAGAGTTACCAACAAGTTTATAGCCTTCTGATCAACGTCTGTGATGGAAAGGCCAACACAGATTTCCTAGAGGTACAAGCAGAGTGAATTCTACAACAGGGAGGGCGCTATCAACCAAGTTGGTTGGGTAAAAGCAAAAGAAATTTGATAGGATTTTAATGAAGGGCTGATGTTTACAGGGTTTGGAGGTTGGAGATGCAAAAGTCAGCAGGCAGGAGCACTAGTTGCTTTTGTTTTTAAAGAAAAGGGAAGTTGCAAGGTTCACTCAATCAGAAACAGGAGGTCCCTGCAGGGTCAGGGAAGACTCGGAGCCCAGGCAGAGCTGAGCCAGGGCAGGCTCACGCTTGCCTCGCCGAGAGGGAGGACAACACCACAGTTTCCTTAATCTGCAGTGTGCCTGGCAAGAAAGAGAACACACCGGAAAAGATAAGAGAGAGCCTGCCCTTTTCTCTTCTCCCGAGATAACCCTAACCTCATTCTGTATGTCCAGAATGAATCGAAATTCATTTAAATCTGCTCAGACCCTAGGTTGTTCAATACAACTGCTTTCCCACTGTCAAGCTGGGGCATAAATTTCTTTTCTGAATATATACATTCTATCTTGAAATCACAAAATCTTAGAATTAAAGGGTACCTTCAAGGAATAAAGCCCAACTTCTGAACTAACAACTGTATTTTCCTGCAATGAACCACAGAGTCACGGCTTCTAGGAAACCTTCAAATATTACATTTTAATATAAAAGTAGCTTTAGGTGGATGCAGACAGATGATATCCTACAGGTCGGGATGTCCAAGGAAAACAGGGCACACAGCCAGGCTTTGATTCCACGCATTGCCAGCTTATCTTTCGTGTCCATAATGAGCTCAACAAAAGCCCACCAGGAAGACCTGTAGAATGCTAGGGGAATTCACATTCTGTACTGTTTAAAATCAAACAGGATGTGTTATATCAAATACACAGAGTTTGAGAGACTGTGTAATACCTTAGAAAATAAGAAGGGTCCCCATAATGGCTCAGTATCTTGGAAATACCTCAGAAGAATATGAGATTCTCTGTAGGAGTCAAAGCCCCGCCTCAAGCTTAGAACACTCATCAAGACAGACAAAGCAGCCGGCCTGCCGGCTGAGAAATACTGAAGTCAAACAAGAATGGGAAATGTTGGGAAGCCAATATGGGGTTGAAAAATTAGAACGGTGCAGAAAAGAAATGATGTGGCACACTGCCAAAGGAGTCCACATGATGCCCCTAAAAGGGGGGGACCAAGTTCAGGAGTGGCATCAGAAAGTGTGGGTCAGCTGTACCTAAATTCTTTTTGCTACGAATATGGAGGACACAATGGAGCTCTCAGAAGACTGCGACACAAGCAAGGGCTTTTCAATGGAGCCCACAGAGAAGCAAGGCTCAAAAATACACACATAAGTGCCAAACCTTTATTTTGCCAGGACACAAGGTAAGGAGGGAAGAGGCAGCTGACGATAGACAAGTGAACTAGAAAGGAAGGTCGCCTGTCGGGAATTAGGGGTTCATTTATCCTTTAAACAAGAAAGATGTGGCTTCCTCTAGATGCGCCATGTGTTTGAGGCATGTAGAGGGTTCCCCAAAAGCAGACAGGCATCCGAATGAAGGCACTGAGAAGGGTCAGGCACACGAAACAGAGCTGCTGAGGGGGGTACGATGAGCTCCTTTCTGGCGGGCAGGTGGATACGCCTGAAAGCATAGGCAGCTGCAAACTGGCATTCTTCTTCCTCTTCTGTCTCACCTGGTCTCCCAACGCACGCCTAACGCGTCATTCCCTGAGCTCCCATCAGATGATCTGAGAAAGGCTGGCAGATCATACCCCCTTGCAGAGGAAGCAGCAGCTGCAGAGCCCTGAGAAAGCTCATCAACTCCCGAGCAGGCAGCTGGCTGACCCGCAAAGACAGAGTTAACAGGCTGCCCTTCCCCCAAAGCTTACAACGTTCTCTTAAAGGATTAATGGCCAAGCAGTGCTCTGGAAAGTAAAGTCAATGGCAGAGCACTGGGCACCAGTGCCGAGATCACTAGTGATAACCAGAGAGAACAACAGGGATCCAGGGGACAGGGACAAAGAAGTCTCTTGGAACCACCATCCCTGTGGGCAGGGACTCAAGAGAATGCTGGCCTTGCCATGTTACGTTCACCCACTTATTACTGACCAAAAGACTTCCAGGATGAGTGACCTGCCATGAACACAGCAGATGTTACTAATTTGGCCTTTGCTAAAGCATTAGATACAGTACCTAAAGAAATTTTACTTGGGAAATTAATTCAAATTGGCTTGGTTCAGTACACAATCACTGGAGTTTAAAAAGTGGCTGAAGGGTGATAAACAAAAGACAGTTAAGTGACAGTCCAAGCGGTGAAAGACTTGGGGTCAACAGCAAAGCCATTCTTGTTTAGGGGTTCTATTCAGGGCCAAGGAAAGGAGTAAACAACTCACTAATGAGATCTGCAGAGGACACTCAGCTGGGAGATAGAGGGACCGCATGGACAGGGGCATAATAATTACAAGGCCGACTGGAAAAAAATATAACTCATCTATCTAGAGGAAAACAACCCTAAACTCAGATCACATTCACTGAACAGGTAGGATAAGGGGCAGAAGCAGCATGTAAAAGCACAGGGAGCGCTTCCCTGGTGGCGCAGTGGTTAAGAATCCCCCTGCCAATGCAGGGGACACACGGGTTCGATCCCTGATCCGGGAAGATCCCACATGCCACGGAGCAACTAAGCCCGTGTGCCACAACTACTGAGCCTGTGCTCTAGAGCCCGCAAGCCACAACTACTGAGTCCATGTGCCACAACTACTGAAGCCCGCGCACCTAGAGTCCGTGCTCCGCAGCAAGAGAAGCCACTGCTTGCCGCAACTAGAGAAAGCCTGTGCGCAGCAACGAAAACCCAACGCAGCCATACATATATACATACATACATAAATAATTTTTTAAAAAAAACCACAGGGAATATCTCATAGGGGCCAGAGTGCTTCAAACCGAAGGCGACCTAAAATAAAGCAGTGTCAGAGAAGAGGTGCTCTTGCGGTGAGGTCGACTATCATTTTCCCAAAAATGGGGGTGCATTCTGCACTGAAAATAGTCTTCAATTGCTATAAGGCCACCATTCCTATCTGGCAAGTGTTCTGGTCTTTCTTGTTGCGGCTGGCATCGGGCTTGTGGACAGCACCGCTCCCAAGGAGGACTCATTCGCAGGTCATGTGGGCCACTTCTCCTAAAGCTTTCTAAGATGTGTACTGCCCCATGGCAATGCTGCAATGACTCACTGGCCAGGGGAAGTGCTTAATTTCTCTCCGTTTACTCTACCTGCAGCAGTGCAATGACTCCGGAGCCAGTTTTTCCACCAACCGTCTGAAAGCAGTGGCTTGACACAATTATCTCTAGGCAGCTCACTGCTTTAACAGGCAAGTGTCTTGTTACATTCTATCAGCTTGAAATGAGTACCAGACTAAAAAGGCTGTTTTCTTTTTAAAACCTAAAAAATGTCACCTATCTCTGCCTCCTCATTAAACATTGTAGCACAACAGCATAATAAGAGAGCCTGTTGTGGCCTCACTTTCCACAGCAGCTAGGTAAATTATTTTCATGCTTACCTGCCTGTCAGAGTCAAATATTCACCAGTGGCAGAGTGAACCCAGGGCAGAAAATGGGACTCTAGGTCCCACTGTATTGCTAAGTGCTTTTGCTACACTGGGAATACATAATCGCTTCTCCAAGTTGCCACCAGATCAGACTGAGCATGCCCAGAATGAACCTCCCCACCCCCACCCCCCAAATCCCACCTAAAGAACAGTCTAATCATTGCCCATTTCCTAGAATAGCAAGATCATCAAATAGTAGTCAGAGATGTGAAGACACATTTCCCACTATGGGTTCTTTCAGCCCAGTTGGCTTAGTTCGCTGGGAGAGAAGAATAAGGAAGTGAGAGAGGATTGAAGAGAAACACCAGTTATGGACTATACATCATATTATTTTATACGAGACATGAATGAGCCTCAGGCAACCAAAGATACTGAACTTTGTGCTGAAGACTTAGGTCCTAGGCAGGTCCTACTGGGAAAAGCCCACAGGAAAGAATCCAAAAAGCCACAGCAACCTGTCAGACTGCTTTCTGTGTGACATTCTACAGATGCCCTATCCATCAGGATGTGACATGATGTTAGAGGTAAACGTCATGTATTAGGGCAATGTTCTGGGCCAAAGAGCAAGAGAAGTGATCTCAATGACGAAGTCTAAAGTATAGACAGCATGTGCTCAAACTCATTCCTCCTCTAACTGTGGAGCATAAGCTGGCAATTACCAAACTTCTAGAACAAACTAAGTCCTAGGTCACAGAAAAACATCTGCCTGAGGCAAGCGCCTGCAATCACTTTGAAACAATGGATACATTTTGGTTGAGCCCAGCAGTCTGATAAGCTCTCTGAGTCAGAACAGCGATCATCACCGAGTTCCGGCTCTGTTTCCCGGGAAGGCTGGAGGAATCGCTTTGTTCCCAGCACCGCCCAGTGACACAAGGCCCCATGAGAAAGAGCCCTGAGGAACTCCTGGTAAGAAATACCGCTGAGCAGTACGCATGTCCTTGGGGCAACCAGCCATGGGGATGAAGGACAAAAGGAAAATGTCACAGGGCTTCTCACAAATGCTCTCCTGCCAGCTGTCAGAAGTGTGAAACGCAAACTCATTTCCTAATAAATGTTTTCATTTCCTTTGTACATGACAAAAGGTCTAGAGGTGACAAATGGGAGGGGCCGGGGAGCAGAGGCCTCTGCAGGGAAGAACCCGAGGCAAACGTCCTGCACAGTAAGCAGGGCTCCACTGTTTGTCCCAGGGAAGGAAAGGATGGTGGAGATAAAAATATTCCACGTATAAGTTTCTCATCTGTCGTTCATTTTACGGCATCTACTAGAAGATCATATCTAATATATGCCTAAATTTTGCAGATTTAAAAATATAGAGGCCCAAGAGTGTTTAACCAAGGTTAGATTGTGAGTTTGAAGTGAGGTCCCTTTTCTTTTGATGGGGAAAAGCTGGAATAATAAAGGAACACAAGCTTTCTCAGCATGTTGTTTTCTGTCGCATTCTGCTCAGGGATGGGCAGGACAGTGGGAAAGAAAAAAGTGGGGCCCTGGGACCCAAGGCGTTCACTTTAATTTAAATTATGCATCTCACCTGGCCTCGGCGGCGAGCAGTTCATCATAGTGAGAGGACCGCTGGTCGTCATCCTGCCGGTATCTGATCACCGTGGCCAGACCTTTGCTGACAAGGGCCTCAGCAATGTTTCTGCAACAGAGAAGATAGGTCAGTGAGCACTTGAGGTGCATGTGGGGCTCAGTCAACAGCAATAATAAGTTAGCACCTGGAGGTCTTAACGCATCCTGGCAGAGGAAGGGGGAAGCCAAGGATTCCAAGACCAATGAGTTGCTAAGCTAGAAATCCAAATAAAAAGGAGAAATAACCAAGTCCCCTGGCTCAGCATTTTTCTGGTTAGTACAGTCAGATGCTATATCAATCCATACATAAAACCTGGCAGAAAATATCTGTAAAAAGCCCACATTACGCAGGGCTATTTACAGAATGTTATAAACAAGCCACTACCCTCAAGAAAAGTCTGCTCTAAAATATCAGGCACGCAGATTAAAAAAAACAAAGCACATAAAAGCATGACCTAAATTTCTCAAAATCTCCTTTCTAGCCTATATGGGAACTAGAAAATACCGTGTTCCAGTTTGGCAATGTTGGGAACACTGGTTTCACGTAACACTCAAAGTGCGTCTCTCCTCATCAGAACTTCCAACGCAGGCTCTCCCCTCAACCCAAAGGGGGCTCGGAGGAGGTGAGGCTAGGAAGGAATTGGCGGGGGAAGGGAGAGGGGGAGGCACTGGGGTAGAATGAAAGATCTTTTAAAAAAATTGCATGAGTCAGGGAAACAAAGTAAAAAGTATAAACCCTGTGATGACCAGCTTTGGAGCAATACTCCCAACAGTCCTTTTAGGACCACAGGATATTCAGATTAGAATCCTGCTTCAAAAAAATTTCTCCAACGTGCTGAATCTTTTCTTCACTAGCATAAGAAAGCGGGGCCACTGTGCGTGGCTTCCATCTACTCAGAAGAGGACACTGGAAATGGCGCTCAGACAACTAACGAAGCGTATCTGCATGGTTCCCCTCCCCCCCAACGTGGAAAGGGACCTTTGATGGACAGAAATGAAACTGCGAAAACAAATTTTCAAAAGTTACCTGTAGCCAAGTACTGCAAAGCAAGAGGCATAATATCACTGGGGGAGAGCGGCGGTTATGTCTTTCTTTGTGTCTGTCGTAATTACACCAAAGGCCCCACTCAGACCATCTGGTGAGCTGCCCTTTAGGGAGGAGGGACGGTAAGCAATAGGCTACTGTACCATATGCTACGATTTAGTGTCGCTGGGGAATGCAGTTAAATCTAGTGGTTCTTACTCTCAGACTTCGGGGATGCAGTGAGCCAGGCTAAGCAAACTATAGGCATGTTTAAGCCACTTAAGGGTTCTCTTCATCAAAACCCAGGGATTTACTTTAAAAAAGGGGAGGGGGGATATGTGCGGGTAGACAAAGGAGGAAAAGATGCTGTGGCTGATTCTCTTCTCATTATGTGCCCCTCTGCTGCCTGCTTATCTACTGCCAGCACGATATTAATATCTCCAAACTGCCACGGAATTAGCACTTCTCAAAATCCACTCCCACAAAGAGGCTGCTTTGCTGGCCACCCTGTCTCCTGAGTCACCGCATTAAGCGTGCTGGCAAACGTTGTCATTATCACAGAGCTGGGTTTGGCAGTGTGGAGAATGCCAGCAGCCCCAAATCAGCAGCTGTAGATGATGCTGTATGCGGAGAATTTAACTAAGGGTGTCACCAAAGGCCTGAAAGGGCAGGAGAGAGGCTCCGCCCACCAAGAGGCCAGAGAGAAGATGGGCACGAGCCCACCTGTGACAGGTTGAGACGGCTTAGTGATTGGAAATGCCAGAAGAACAAAGACACTTTTGGTACTAGTGCATTTGGAATAACAGTGCATTGACATTTTACAGTCAACACGTGGGGTCTGGAGGAGAAAGCTGGAGTGACAGGGCAGAAGAGGGAGAATTCACACAAATAAGCTTCTATATGAAAAGCTAGAGGATACTAAGCAAACTAGCACAAATGTTTAATGATCCACCCTGGTTAATTCTGCTCCAATCAATTTACAGTATTGAACTGAGTGCCTATGTGGCCAGCAGAGAACCAAGGGCACAACCCTTCCCTCTCCTGCAGGGTTCTTGCCCTCCGGATCCTGCCAGCAAATGTCTACAAACCAGTTAGGGCCTCAGATTCTAAAATCCACAACCTGTCCACCACCTTCCCTCCCTTCTCTCCAAAGCTTCAATGTGAGCCATATTCCCTTAGCTTCTTTTCCCTAAATACAGACTTCTCCTGGAAGAATGGTTTGATGCTAGTAGTCAGCAGCATGGAGAGTAAAAACACAGGAAACAATGACACACATCACTATGGGGCCCTTCCTACGAGCCAGGCATGTGAGAATCACACCACATGTATTTTCTTCTTGGTGCGTGCTCCCCTGTGACATCACAGCATATTACAATCAATTCATCATCTATCTTCCAATTTGAAATTACAAAGTCTGAGAGGGCAAGGGCTGTGTCTTTCTTGCTCTGTACCCAAGTATGAGAAAAACATCTGATCGTTTTGGAAATACAGCACTGGAACATTATTTCTTATCCTAAGCACTTATTAGCCAAGCTTGCCCAGCATAGAATTAAGGACAAAAGCTTTCTACATGCCTTCCCAGCTTTTGTTATTCTCCTCTCCATTATGTAACACTTGTATTTAAAGAGAATGGAAGGGGGCTTCCCTGGTGGCACAGTGGTTAAGAATCCTCCTGTCAATGCAGGGGACATGGATTCAAGCCCTGGTCCGGGAAGATCCCACATGCAGTGGAGCAACTAAGACCATGTGCCACAACTACTGAGCCTACACTCTAGAGCCCGCAAGCCACAACTACTGAGGCCCACGTGCCACAACTACTTAAGGCCGCGCGCCTAGAGTCCGTGCTCCACAGCAAGAGAAGCCCCCGCTCGCCGCAACTAGAGAAAGTCCACGTGCAGCAACAAAGACCCAATGCAGCCAAAAATAAAATAGATAAATTTAAAAAAGAGAGGGAGAATGAAAGGGAGACAACTAAAATGGAATTAGCCTAGATACATGTACTTGACTCTCTCATTCATTTCTTTTGGCCACTAATGAAAGGTCAGGAGATCTCCCCCGGCCAAAGATGGCTCGGAACTCAACACCAGTGTATTGATTAGTTGCCCAGTAAGAAAAGAGAACATTAAATTATGTGCCATGACATTATGCTGCTTTAGACAAATTTATAAGTTCTGCTTTCTTGAGTGTATCGGTAATTCTACTCTAATTATACATGTCTGGTTTGAATGGATAATTCACAATCAGCAGACAAAAAGGGACCGACCTAACAGCCTTGGAGTGGAGGTCTAACAGGAAATCATCTCTCTCTGTATCAGCTAGAAACACAAAGAGAATTAGTGCTGGGATTCAAATGCTTCTTCAAACTCAAGGAGAATTTTAGGTTATATGAGAAGTGAGCCGTTTCCACTAGTCAAGGTCAGATGTTCCCGATAAAAACACAAGCGATGTGGGTCTTTGCAAGCTTTCTCAAAAGATCTCCATGTAGTTGACATCCTCCCCTCCCACTCATTTCCATAGCAAGCAGGTTGCAAAAAGCTCCTACTTTCTCATAAGATGCCTTTGAAACCATGGGGTACTATACTCTGCCAACCTGGAGAAAAGGTGTTCTGTGCCCATATATGAGAATAGGATTAAAGTAGATTTTAGTCACAGTAGGCTATAATGATCTGATCATACCTTTGCCTGCCTTCCCCATCCCTACGCCCCAAACCCAAGATTGGAAGTAATAATCAATACATGGATAGATCAGATAACTGACTAAAATTACCTAGATTACTTAAAAGTGTGGGAGAGGAGGGGAGGGAGTAGTTTCAAAACAATCTTGCAGAAAAATTGCACATACAGTAACAAAGAACATGCCAACCTTTGATTCGTTTGAGAGTAAATGACCTGTTATACCACCATCCCCAAAACCTTTAGTGTGTATTTCCTACAAACCAGGACATTTTCCGACATAATCAGAAAATAATGACTTGAGCCAGGATATCAGTATGGACACAGTACTGCCATCTAACCCACAACCCTACTCAAATGTTGCCAACTGTTCCAATAGAGAACTTAGGGGAAACCAGATCTAGCTCAGAATCAGGTGTTGCGTTTTGTTGTCCTGTCTCCTCTGCCTGGAACGGTCTACCATGATTAGTCTACCACGACCCTGAAACTTTTCAAGAGTATAGGCCAGTAATTTTGGCCTGATGTCTCTATGATCAGAGGCAAGTTATGAATCTTCGGCAGGAATGTCACAGAAGTGATGCTGTGTTGTTCCCATGGCCTCCTTTGAAATGATGTGTAATTTACAGATAATGTTCATTTTGATCACTTGATTCGGGTAGTGTCTACCAGGCTTCTCCACTATAAAGTTACTTTCTTCCTTTTTATAATAGATACTGAAAAGAGACACTTTGAGCTATGTAATTTTCATCAAACTCCCAAGTTATTCATTTATTGATTTGTATAGGTATACTGCCATGAAATATTTTATTTAAAGGGTCATATAATCCACTACCATCATTTTTTATTCTGATGCTGAAATTTTTCCCAATTTGGCCAGTGAGAGCCAAGTCAAGCTGGCTCCTGTGTCCTGTCATTCTCTGAGCACTTCCTTGCTTTCGGGCACAATGCGTTCCAGGCTCATCTTCCACTGTTTTCTGCAGCTCTGAAATTAGCCATTTATCCAAGTAGTCCACATTTACATTTTTATCTCCATACATTTATTTCTATATCTATAACTATTGAAAACCATGTGTGGCAGTCATGAAAATGTGCCTCTCGGATCTCTGACTGCAGGAAGCATAACTGACTGACAGCCCAGCTGCTATGCTCTGAAACCTATTACTCTCTTTCTGCCAAGGCTATGCTTCCCACCAGCTGCTTCTAGCCAATGACTGGGTGCAGTGGAAATACTAAGGCAGGCTTATTGCTGAGAGACCTGGGACTCCTCTGACAGGCAGCTTTGGCTTTGAGGACTCCTATCACCTTTGCTGAAACTCTTACAACTGCCCACAGCCCCAGCTTAGGTTTTTCTAATTCAACCTTCCATCCCTCCCTTTTCCACAGAGGTTAGGCATTCACAGCCTCCTCCAGCTCCCTTCCCATTTTCCCTCAATTTTTCCCAATTAACCTCTTGTCCGTTTAATCCTGTCTTGGCATCAGCTTTTTGGAGAACCTGAGCTCACCATGAGCTCACAAAGGTACTAAAACCCCATTCCAACACTATAGGGCTCGTGTAGTTTTCTTCCTTTCCATATTTATACATCCCTTTTGACAGTGGGAAGCCGGCCTTCCATTATCCTTAATTATTTTCCTTACATGAATAATCTTCTCTACATACACACATACAGTGTCTAACACATTCTTTGACTTCCACAGTTCGGTCCTAACAGTAGAGCTAATTTAAAGGGTATACGCTACTTATCAAGAGAACCTGGGGTAAATGGATAAGAATATTTCAAGAGTGGACATAAGGCATAACACTGGAACACACACAGGCGTGTGCGTGCACACACACACACATACACTTCATTCTCCATCTGAGTAAGGATAACAGATAACTCTCAATGGCTTTGGCTCATAGATCTCTAGCTATTTGAACTAAACATTTTCCACTTAAACACCATCAACATTTTGCCAGTCACTGAAGTAGATGTCCATGGAGATTACAAAGCAGAGTATTTCCTTAAGGCAAACAAACACGTGGACACATATTCAGAATAAAGTAAGCCCATAAAGAAATGCCTTTACAATATATTTGAGTCAAGGCTAAAGGAAATGGTTGGAAGATAGTTGACAGCTCAATTATAACGGTCACATCACCTCTAGCAGAGGTACCTATCTCACGTGTGCGCATACATGCACACACATACACGCATTCCTCAAGACTTCTCTACAATAACTTCAAGGCCCCGTGGGTCAAATTTCATAAGCTGAGCACAGAATGTACCCCATGGCTATTCACTGTGCGAACATGATCCAACAAGACATCAGGCATGTAGCCAGGGCCTGTCACCCATGACCCTCAAAGATTCCAGTATCTTATGCTGGGAAACTGCCTCTGCTTTGTTTCCACATTGGCTGGACCTTCAAGACAAGGACAGGCTTCCTCAAAAGTGCTGAGATGGAGAGCTCTGGCTGACAGGGTTCCCATATTAATTTCTAACATATCAGATGGCTCATCTCATGTCTCGGCTATATAGGAATGTGCTTCTGTGGGGCTGAACCACAGGGAACCTATGGGGGGCTGATGTCTTTCTTTGCAAATAAGTTAGAGACAAGGAAGGAGGGAGAGACCACCACAAGATTCGGTAATGAGGCAGAAAGCGAGGAGGACTGGACAGCTATCTTCTTCAGAATATCAGGGCCACCTTTACTCATATACAAAGAAAACATGGGCTCTCAGTCTAAGAGGGCAAAGAAGTGGGGAAAATGATTAATGGCTACCAGGCCCCAAGGCCAGGTCCCGCTCCGATCTTCTCTACAAGTTCACACACAGACCTCTAATACCCACACCAGGCAAGAACCTGGCAATTTCAAGCTTGATATAGACTTGGCTTTTATAGGCTGACAAAGTAAGACTGTAAAGCGTGAGAGCAGAATTCTAGATGAGAGAGATCTACGACAACGGGCAGTGAACAAGTATCTTTACTGACTACTGTTTTTTCCCCAGGCCTCAAACTAGGAAAAAGCCCAGCAGAGCAACAGGGAGCTGCCACAAGCTAGTATGACAGCGTCTCCAAGGGTCGCACTTTGCCTCTCCCACCCAGTGTCTTCTATCCTCCAATCTTAGATTGAATTCCCAAGAATCTGGAACAATGAGTTTCCCTATTTTTTTTTCTTAAAATACATCCAGGAGGCACTTCCCACATAACCAAGCAGCATATGTAGACAGGAGATTCTGTTTTAGAAGCATCAATAATTAGAAACATCTGAGGTGGCACGACATGCTTTACAGACTTCCCAAATCTCTCTCCCACCATCTTCCCTATTTTTTCACTCACCCCTTGAACTAATGTTAACTCTAAAAATAACCAAAATAGATTTTTTTGGATCTTTTTACTCTTAATGGCTCCATATTCTGTTTAACAAGTCCTGTTACCAGGATAGTCACCAGAGGATCCGAACGGTGGCTAGAGACGTTCCTGGAACTCATAACACAGATCAAAAACAACAAAGAAGATTCAAAAGCCTCCATGTCCCTACCCAGGCTTTAGAAACTACAGTGAAATGAGGGAGAAAAAGCAGTGATTAAGAGTCTTAGGGCAGAGGACATACTCACTCCAGACACAGAGCCAAAGGTGGCTGCTTTTGTCAACCCACCAACCCAGCTGTGGTTACATGGAACATGAAACACGGCATGACCCACAAAGAAGCATGACCCCAGAAAGCCGGACTCAACAACAGGCAAGTATGGAATGGACTGATCTGAACAGCCTTAGAAGCTAATCAAGCAAAAAGGCACCCTTTCAAACAAAACACTCTCCAATAAGCAGCTCATATTTAATGAGCATTCAGAATATATACAGGTTCTAAACACAACTGTTCTACCAATGGAGCATTCTCTAGAGACTGGATTTGAGATTATGAAAATCAAGAACTCTTCAGAACAAGGACTCTGTCTTTATACTTTCATAAATCCTACTCATTCTCCCTCATGGGGAGGGGATGGAAAGAAACCAATGCAGACTGATATGGACTAAGTCCAGCTGGAAGAATCCAAAAGGATGCAAGGTTAAAATGAAACCAAAGGAGACCCATAAACAAGACTTGCAGGGAAAGAAAGGAGGAACGAGGGAGGGGAGAGGGGAGAGAAAGGGGAAAGAAAAAAAAAATCATTCCACAAAAAAATCACTGCTTTGTAGTAAGAGAAATCCTTGAATCCCCAACACAAACATCCATCCAAGCCTCAGTATTAATAGTAGGCTTACCCCTGAGCGTAGACAAAAGCCTCACCAGCTTCAGAGGCCACAACCCACTAAACACCAAGAGCACTCTTCAGTTTGGGAAGAAAAGAAACAAAAGCAAAGCTATCTAGGGAGCAGGGTGTAAAAAACTGGGTGATGAAGAGATGTGAGTTCTCACTCGACCTGTCAAGAACAGCTATTTCTCTGCTCCAAGATGTGTCTGAGTCCCATCACCCCCATTACCCTATCCCCACTCAAGCCCTACACGAGAGCACACCTACCCTGATTCTCCCGAAAAAACTGACAGAAAATAAGACAGAAATATACTTGGAAGCAGTAGAATTGAACACCTAATTCATTCCCTAATTCTGTCTGGGGAAGAGAATAGTTGAAAATATGGGTCAAAACAATTTTAAAAAGGAAGGGGAAGAAGCATAACACCAAATAGTTATGTTTACTAAGTACTGAATTTTATTCTGCCCCCAGGATTTCTGCAGTACTGTCTTATTGCCACCTCTTATATGACAACTCCATTTATTTGGCAATATCCTGGTTATGGCTTTATAAGACAAGGAAAACGTGGTATTATACTCTATTATGCCAGCTCCTCTCTGAGTATCGCCGTACTTCCAAGTCAGCAAAATATCAGAGGAGGTTAGGCCAGTGATGAACCTTGGTTGAGGTATGAGGGGCATACTAAATGTAAGCAACAATAAAACAATGCCACTTCAAATATTCACCCTAATCTCCAACTCTCAAAATAAGGCAAGAAAAAAATGTCTGTTTCATAGACAGAAACTTCATGGACTAACTTGAATCTCCCTCTACTACAGGACAGAACATGGGATACACACCCAAAGTGACACTCCCTCTATTGGACAACCATCTTTGTTTCCCAGGAGACAACCAGATCCCTCAAAAACAATTAAGATAATTAAATACTGTATTTAGCTTGAAGTAGGCTGTCTAACAAATATGCACTTCCAATCCAAACTGGTCCACTCATTGCTAAATATGCCATGCATTTACATTTCAAACTATTTGCAGGACATGTGAATTTGCATGACTCATCACCAAGTAAAACTCAGCATTTCAAAAATAAAGCTCACTTCCCCAGATTAAGCTTTTCTGAAATCCACCAAATCAGCTCATTCTCCTAACATCTCTAATTGTGGGACCATCATATTCCCAGTCACCTAGGCCTGACATCTCTGCTCATTCCCAGATAAAACTGGCTGTCCAAACTTTGAATTCAAGTCACCAATGCTGCTCCCACGACTGTTTTGTAATGTTCTTTCTCTCTAACTCAGCTGCGGCCCCCACTACTTCTCACCTGGACTGCAGCCTCCCGCTACCTGGCCTCCTAGCAAAGCTGACCAATCCTGAGCACTGTGAGTTGAATCCTCTTAATCGTCATTCTCCACATTCTCGTCATTGTCTACCACAGTCACAGAAACCTTGTTTGAAATTTTCCGATAATGATTCCAGATTTAATGAACATCTACTGGGTGTCTACTATAGGACAGGTTTTTTAACACACATTAACCCAATCCTTCTGTAGTAATACAGAGTTAGTATGCATATATTTCTTAAAAAAAAAAAAAGTAACCAGTTCTAGGCTTGCTACAAGTAATCCTGTTAGTAAGTGGTAGAGTCTCAATTAGAAGCCAGATTTTTAAAAATTTCAAACCCAAGGTTAAAAAACCTTAATTTAGAATCAATCTGTTATATCACATAATGCTGACACTGTTAGGGAACCGCTGACCAAAACTGCCTGCCTTGGCCAGGCCCAATGATAACCACTTGCCTGAATTGTCTCGTAACAAGAGATCCCGATGAAGGATGCAGTGCTGTCATGGAAAACTAACCAGGAGGGGTAGAAAGGAGGAGGCAGGAGAGGATATGTCCTGCTAACCTCCCAGAAACCCTCATGCTGGAATCCATCTTGGCTGAAAGATGTGTGCGCTACCAGGGAGTACCCTGAGTCAGACCAAATATGGGCAAAGCAAGATGATTGGCCAGAGACAACCCCGAAATTAACCCCAATACCATAAACCCTGAGACTGCAAGCCACGTGGCAGAGCAGTCCTCCTGGGTTCCCTTACCCTGCAGCTCTGTACCCAGGCACCCCTTCCCAACAACGTCTTTTGCTTTGTTGGCAAAAATAAATAAATAAATAAAATTTCAAATCCAGTTCTCTTTTGACTACAGTGCCATAAACTACAGGTAACAGACTATTAAAGAGGCATTCTACTAGGGAGCGCTCATATACTTCTCTAACCTTACTCTGTTAAATGCCTTTCAACCTCCTGCTTTAGTCTAACCAGTCAAGCATGGCAGTCACCCACCTCAATTCCTCTGGCTGGGCCATTTGTTTGGCACTTATCTTTTACTGCTGCAGATTATTATCTTCCCTTGTGTACGTATCTTGTCTTCCTAGCCAGATCGTATTCCCTATTGGTCCAAAAAGAGCCACACACTTAGTGGGCACTTAATAAGTATTTATTGGCTAGCTGATTGATTGCACTCTCAGAGATCCCAGGAGGTTCTGTGGGTGGTTGGATGCAAACAAAGTAATAACTGACTGAATCATAGAATTTGAGCAAAAAGAGTCCGGAGAGATACACTAATCCAAAACCCTCCATATATAGATGAAGACAGACCCAGAGAGAAACCCTGAAAATTGTTAAATGAGTTGTCTAAAGAAACACAAACTGACACCATCACAATGGGCATCTGATAGCCTTCTGATTCTCAGTGTATTTCCCTTTATTATGCTGCTGTCCTTTTAAAATTCTATAAAATAGCAATAAATATATTGTGCACATGAATTATTCAAGACACTCTTAATACATTAAAAATTTATCAACACATTAAAAATAAACCCTCCACATCATATAATAAATTTCATCACTCTAATACTCATAATCCCAGCCACAATATACATTAAACATTTAATTATAATAATCTGCTTGCCTTCTGGGGATTCAGAGGACGTTTTTTCCTTCTCTATGTTCCAACACAAGGTATAAATGCTGATTGTAGGCAGAAGCATGTTTTCTTCATCCCTTTTCTCTGCTCCTCTTTCTTTTGAGAAACTAACATTTTACAGAACAGCAGTGTGAGGTGAACACCTCCCTCAACTTCTCTCCCTCAGTAATGGCGGAGTAATGAACTGACAGTCTGTAGAGTCCCCTACCATCACCCTGACTCCTGAAGCAAGTCACTGACCTATGAGAGCTCCTGCTACGCAAGCTCACCATAGTCATTCCGTACTTCTGTGCATAATATGGTCTTTACATATGTGTCTGAAAGCCAAATTAGTCACATGTTAAAACACTGGCTGTAAGAGGCAATTACCTTCCCCCTTTCCAAGTGAAGAATAACAGCTGGTTTAGGAATATCTATGAACATATTAAAGTGTGGAACATGTGAAAGGTAAATTTCTAAAAGTCAAGAAAATATGTATCTGTTTTTACAAAGATACTACTATATTCACATACAGGGATTAGAGGTGATTATAACCAACCTTCTAAAAAAAGACATTCACAGTGTGGCAGAGTTAATTCTACAAAGGAGAGCCTAATTATCACATCTAATATCAACACTTTAATAGGGAAAAAATCCTCATCTAAGTTATAAAGAATGAGTGAAGAGACCGAATAACACAATAACAGATGAATATGGTAAAACAGAAATGTTAAGAATAAATGTTTATCCAGTCCTCCTTCATCCAACAAAAGACAGAAGTTACACACAGCATTTATATTTATTCTTCAATAGTGAAAGCCATTTAATGTTTCCCACACTTCCTCTCTCCATAGAGAGCAATTATGAGCTCGTTTCATGAAGAACTCACGGCACAGAGCCGTGATTCAGGGCAGAGGATCTGGGTTCTTACTCCAGTGCTCTGGCCATTTAAACTCTTGCTAAGGAGCTACGCCTGCACCAGTTTCCGTATCTATAAAATGAGCGCGTAGATCTAAACGTTCTACAAAATACGTTCCAGCTCTGATACATTCTAATGTAATTTTTAAAGGGAGCTAGGATTTACTGATCAATAGTCTTACATATCTTTATATAGCACTAGCTTATAATATTCAAGGCCAACTAGATTACATAACACTTCAGTAACTATTAAACAGATCTTAGGGTTTATACACATTTCTGGTTGTGGTTGGTGGAGCACTGTGGCCACGGGTACAATTTCTTCCAGTCCTTCCACTGGGGGCTGTGAGTGCCCTCTCCTCTCTGCACACACTATGGTGGTAAATGCTGGGATTCTAGGCTGCTGGGCAAACTTAAGAGGATTCTTCAACTCTTTAATGCCCACCATGTCTTTAAGATTTAATGTATTACCCAAATGCTATGGAATATAAAAAAGAGGAGGGAATGATGAACAAATAAGAAATATACAGTATATTTTCTACCAGTGAAACTAAAGTCCAGCGGGTTCTTTACTGTCTAGTACCTTCTACTTTGGCTAAGAACTTTTATCAACAGCAAGAAACTGACAGACCTCATTAGTAGAAATGTGTTCAAAGAACTGATTCTAGAATCGACACTTAACAGCAATTTATCATGTTTCTTGTATCTCTGAGGCTCACTAGGTTATGGAGAGCTGGAATCCTACTTCTGCATCTTATCACTGAAAACAGGGAAAAATCAGAGAATCATCTTGACATTTACATGGTTCGCCAAGTACTACTTTGGCCTATCAAGTTTATACCTGAGAAATGTAAGTAGCAGCAATATGTCAACAAAACAATTATGAGATGTCTGAGTAGTCTTTCTGAGCTTAACAACATACAAAAGACTATAGATTACTGAAGAGTAAGTATTAACAAGAAAAGTGGACCTCATTATGATAGGACAAAAAAATCACAAAGACTTCATTCGTTATGATCATGGAGTTCAGAGCTGAAAAGATCTTAGTGTTTTACTCCAATTCCCTCATCTTACAGGTGGCTAATCTGAGACCCAGAGACAAAATATCATTTAGTGACTGAACTGAACTAGAACTCAGGTCTCAAGTCATAAAACAGGCTCCCTTCCACCAAGTCAGCCCACCTCCAGTTTCCATATACAGAATGGAAAAGCTACTGATACATGCAGCAACTCAGAGGGACCTCAAAATTACAGACGGAAAACAGCTTAGTGTTTGTCACTGATGGTGGGAGGGGAAAGGCTTAGGAGGGGGTAGCACAAAAGAGATCTTTGCGATGGCTGAAGAGCTGTCAGTCTTGATTGTGGTGGTGGTTATACGGATCTACACACATGATAAAATGGCACAGACCTATACACACACACTGTTCCAATGTCAAATTTCCTGGCTTTGATATTGTTCTATAATTGTGTAAGACATAACCACTGGTGCGCGGGGGAGGGTAAAAGGTACATGGGATGGACCCTTGTTTGAATCTATAATCACTTCAAAACCAAGTTTTAAAAAGTTTAAAAAAAATGTCAATAAGAGAGGAAGGCACCAAAGATTGGAAACTCCATTCTCAACGAGAATAATAATTCTCAGCCAGAATAATCCTTTTAAGATTAAAGTCCACAGATCTCACCATCACTCCTCTGCTCAAAAATCTTCAGTGTCTCCTGTCTCATTCAAAGTCAAAGCCAAATACTTGCAATGGCCCACAAGAACCTATATGGTCTGCTTCCATGCCCCCACCCCGCCCTCCCACCTTCCTGGATTATCTACTGGGAATTAAAAGGCAAGATATTTGTGACCTAGTGTTTGAGGTGCTGTGAACCTTGTAATTAAGCAAGCACAGGGTCCTGAGGAAGGACGTACACAGATGCTGAACTGGGGTCTCGGTTTGGCTGGGTCCCAAAGGTAAAGTTTCACTAAGAAGTCAAGAGCTAAAGGGTGAGTGGGAGCTGGCTAGAAAAATCTATGTTCCAGGCACACAGAGCAAACTTACTTCAAGAATGGTGTGTTTTTGCTTTTATTTATTATTTATTATTATTATTTTTTAACAGAAATGGATGAGAGCCAGGGAATATTAAATATAAACATGGAGAGGTAAGCAAGGGTCAGCTCATGGGTTTGTGTTAATCCTAAAGGCTGTGGGATGATTAATGAAGACTTTAAGCAGGAGAACAATCAGACTCGTTTCAGAAAGCAAATTGCAACAGTAGTGTGCAAAATGGATCAGAAGAGATTCAGACTAGAAACAGTAAGGCCAGTAGGAAGATGGACAGCATAAACCAGGCAGTGAGGAGAAAAAGGCTGAAATGAACCTGAGATCTACCTGTAGGTAATCAGGAGTGGAGAGACAGGTGATAAAGACGACATTTTGATTTGTGGAATAAAAGGCTAAGTAAAAGGTGGCACCATCAATCAAGATGTGATCATTTGAGTAAAGAAACAGCTTTTCAAGGGGAGACCATGAGCTCCGTTTCAGCCATACTGAGCTTCAGTAACTAAGTGGAGATGTTCATCCAGTCAAAAGCTGGATATATTGGTGGAGAGTCTGGTAGGAAGAACTGGGCTAGAGACACAGATTTCAGGTAAATCAGCAGCATCTACCTGCAAACTGAAGCCAGGGGATGCATGAGACCACTTGGGAGGGTGAGCAGAGGGAAGAAGAGGGTCAAGGATAGAAGCTTAGGAAGCACAAATATTTAAGAAGCACTCAAAGTAGACGGAGGACAAGTATTCAGAGTCGTAGAAGGAAATTCAGTCAAGTATGGTGTACTGAAAAGGAGAAAAAGAAGTCCAAAAAAGATTGTGATGTTTTAAATACCGCAGAGAGATCAAATAAAAGGATTGAACAGTGTCCCTGAGGGAGGCACTGGTCTAGGTAGGCTCAGTTTCAATGATGTGGAGTAGCCAAAGCCAGATGGTAAAGAACGCAGAGCAAATGGACACAGAATTAAAACTGCTTTTAACTCTTAATTAACTTGGCCAGGAAGAGAAGACAAGAATAGGAAAAGCAGATATGGTAAGGGAAGACTAAAGGGAAAATTTTAAAAATTGTTTTTAAAAGGGGGGTGGGGAGAGCTGATGGCACAAAATCCTCAGGAGGCCAAAAGCAACAGAATTCAGGGCGCGTAGGTAGAAAAATTAGCTCGGAAAGAAAGAGGGTGAAATCTTCCAGAGATGGGAAAGGAGGAGGTAAGAAAGCAAGCAGGAGGAAGACAAGTTTGGGGCTGAGAGACTATTAAAGGCATTTTCCTGATAAGCCCATATTTTATCCAGAAAATAGGAGATGAGATTGTCTGCTGACAGTGAGGGGCAAGAGAACAGGGTAGGGGGCTTAACTGAAGACGGTTGTGAAAATCTAAAATAGCTGTTCATAGTGAAATAACAGCATGAAGACAGAACTTATGCAAAATTAATCCAGCCGCATTATGCAGGAAGAAATGGAGAGCAGAAAACCTGCAGTTAGAAAAGGCATCTTTTTTCTTTTTAACATCTTTATTGGAGTATAATTGCTTTACAGTGGTGTGTTAGTTTCTGCTTTATAACAAAGTGAATCAGCTATACGTACACATATATCCCCTCCCACCCTCCCCACCCCACCCCTCTAGGTGGTCACAAAGCACCGAGCTGATCTCCCTGTGCTATGAGGCTGCTTCCCACTAGCTATCTATTTTCCATTTGGTAGTATATATAAGTCCATGCCACTCTCTCACTTCGTCCCCTAGAAGGCTAATGAGTTAATATAGATCCGAGTTGTTGATTGCACGGAGCAGAGCAATAGCAACAAGAGACATAGGAAAGGACTGATGAGGGAATTCTTTAACAATAAACAACTAAATCATCACCTAATCACTGAACTGCTTTCTCTCAAGACCCCAAGGGTCACCAAGGCAGGATCAAACATCCTTAATTTCAGCTCCTGGTGGGAACTAAAGCTATGGATGGCTGGTCCCTGGCTGGTTCCTGACTATTAGACTTCCCAGTCCAAAATGGTTGTACTCCTCCTTGAACAAAAACCAACTTACTGACCCATTAAACCTGAATGACCATGCCTGTTTAAAGCACATCTGGAACTACGTCCTGTATGAGCGATGATCAACTCTGATTTCAAGCTACACAGTTTGAAAGCCAGTTTTAAAAATCAGCATTATTAGGACATACAAATGGAAATGAGAAGCAGGTATGTGGTAAGTTGGGAGTAGGAATAAGCAATGAGAAATAAAAAGTTGATAATCATCAGCATAGAGAGGACAGGTGAAGCTATGAATTAACAAAATACTGAAGAGAAATCATTTACAGACAAAAAATAGCAGGATCAAGATGACTCTTAGGCAATATGAAGCCAAAGGGCTTAATTAAACCTTTTTTGTTTTAAGTATTATATCAAGGCAAGGTGTGGCACTTAGAGCGCTTGGCATCTCATCTCTGAAGTTCAATTCTAAAGACTGATGAACAATGTTTCTGCTATCTGTATGGCATCTTTTCTCTGAAGAAGTATACAACATAGGTAAATGTGTCTGAAAGCATTACTAAACTGCTTCCAATACTGATCTTCCCAAATTAACCACATGGAAAGAAACCACCTCAAGTTCTTTATGTTATGGAAAGAAGCAAAGAGGTATGGCCAAGAATATGTAAACTGTAGAGAATTCAGGAAAACGGCACAGGTGCAGATGTGCTCAGAGGGACACACCAATGCAATCACCAGTAGTGTTTCTCTCTCAATGAAATTCCTGCCTGACTGCTGATCTGGGTGCGAGCTAATTTCCCCCAGGGTGAAAACTGCTGTTGAGAGGCAGAACTCTCTACCATCTGTTACTGAGAATTAGCATAATGACAGATTATCTAATCCCTTACATTTAACAGTTACAAGGGGTGCTCTTACAACACCAGTTTGGTCACATCCTCATTCACGTGGCCTATCCCCATCCCATAAAAATTGGTCCTCCCAGCCTGCTGGTGATGAATCTGGTCTGGATTTTACCCCCAATCTTGCCTAAGAGTCCAGGTGCTTTGCCATGAGAAGCTGTGCTAACCCATTTTATTCAGGAATGGGAATGCAGCTGTTATTCCAGATGCATCTGAAAAGAAAGAGAAACTGTCTCCAGGAGACCAGCAAAACTCCTCACGCCAGGCAGTGCCTTGCTTCATGACGAGACCAGGTTGAAAATTTCAACTGAGACAAGGCAAAGGTTAAGTCAGTGCTGATCTGGTGAATGTGACAGAAAGGAGAAAGACATAAGAAATCAAGAAATTAAGTGGAAATCAAGAAAGTAAAAGACGGCTGTTTTCCCGGTTCAAGTGTGCCAGATAGCGAGACTTAGGTAGCATTTAAAGAATGAGAATCGGACATCCGGAAAAACAAGGACACGCTTATAGGATCAAATAACCAGGAGCAGATGGATGGCTGCTTGGGGTACCCAACGCAGGAAGAGAACTGTCCTCACCAGTGACCGGCAAAGCAACAGTTCAATTAGAAAGAAGTGAAAACACAAGAGATTGTATTGAAAACAGTTTTCAAATACAGCCATTTCCACATAATCTGAGTCTTGGTAAGGGTCAAGAGAAAACATTACAAGAAAATGTACTTGCATTTAATGTGATACCAGGTGTGCTTTTCTTTTTTTTTGGCGGGGGTGGACGGGTGTTTCTTCATCATAACTTTTTGGATATAAGCGAAATCAAATATTTATTTATAACATTTATTAATCTAGAAGTATTGTTTTGATTAAAACCCTACCCACTCTTTTTCTCCAACTATGCTCTGCATGAGGGTATTTAACACTAGAATGTACGTTATCGTTAGAGACAGTTTTGAGGTAGTTCTCTCTCATCCGTCTTAAACTTTTTAGACATGCTCTATGCCCTCAGAAATTCTTTCCATAAGTCACAAGGATGCATCTTCATAATACTCAGGTGGCTGGGTTTAGTACTTGATCTAGAGGTATCTATTCATATCTCCACAGCTTCTAGAACAGGTGATGCAAACTCATTGCCTCTCTTTATAATTAAAGTTGCATTGGAACACAGCCACACCCAATTGTTTGCATGTTGTCTGGCGGCCTTAGCATTACAAAGGTAGAGTTGAATAGTTCCAACACAGACCACATGGCTCTCAAAGCTGAAATACTAGTATCTAGTACTTTATAGAAAAAGTTTGCTTCTCCTGCCTTAGAGCACTGCTTTTTAAAGTGACCTTTAAGAGGTCAATTCCTGTGACACTCAGCTCTCACAATTAGGGGGTCATATTCACTGTAATAATTGCTTCACTCATGTTAAAAAAAAAAAAAAAACCCAAAAAATCCAACTGGCTCCTTTTTAATAATGCTGCCATGTGACCTTCATGCAGTTATAGCAGGCTAACTGATGTGCTCCAAATAAACTGAGGAAGCACTTTGTAATAATACAAGAGTCTCTGTGAAGATGCCAAGTATTAGGTGACATCCTTTCCCCTGAGAAGTAATTTTGCGGGGGGAGGAGAAAAGAACCTGGCATCTATTCATGGTACTAACAGTCTGGCCACAAGATTCCATCGTAAATAAACTAGCCCGTCTCTTCCAAAGAGCACTCACAATGCTTCCATTAAGAGTGAGGAAAGCAACCAACACGGGCACCTCTGCTTTCAACAGCAGCAGGAGGTAAGGAGAGAAGCGGCAGGGATCTGGACTTGCTGTGCAAGGTTACCTCACGAAGCTGTTGTAAGGAAAAGAAGTAAATAAATGATGATACTGAGATTGTGCCGGTACACAGTGAGCACTGCACCTTTTGGTGTTCACCCTTGTTGCTGCTCCCATTAACACCGGCCTAGTTTGGTCACTCTTCCTGGACTCAGACATGTTGTTTATAAAATGAGGGAGGTGGACTAGCTCGTCTTGAACCCTAGACAGTCCTACAAAATTCTAGGACTTTACTAGAAGAAAAAAGGTTCAAAGGAAAGATGTTAAAGGTACGTGTACAAGGGAAGCATCTCTGAGGAAACAGCTGAAAAGGTGAGCCTCACTTCACAAGGCCAGAGACCTGTCCAGTAGATGAAGCCATCCGTGCAGGCTCCTGCTTCGAACCTGGCTGTCCTGGGAGGAGGGCACCCTGGGCTGATGAAGTTGATGAGCTCCCCTCTTTGGAGGCAGCACATGGCCTGGGAGAGCGCCCACCCAGCTGCAGCCTCTGCATCACATGCGCCGCTGCAGCGGCAAGATTCATGGCTTCCGCAACAGGCCAGTGTTATCCAATATGCATGAAATCAAAGTTTTCATCATTTTCAATGGTCAACGGCCAGTGGGTGTTAAATCCCAGAATACCAGGGTTAACAAAGGAGTCATTAAAAACCTAGCATTAAATCACTGCTGTAGCCAATGGCGAGAGTGATGTCTGTAATACATTACAAGGCTGATTAGAAAGAAACAAGTTCCAATTTAGAAATGAATTATCGGATTTTTTAAAAAACTGGTTGGATAGGTATCACAACAATTTTGTTATCACAGGGGAATGAGAGGGGGTGACATACAAGTTATGTCATGGGTGGTAAATTATCATCTAAAATCACAGGGAACAGAAATCAGAGGTGAATAACTTCCTAAAGACATAATGAGGGGGCTTCCCTGGTGGCGCAGTGGTTGAGAGTCCGCCTGCCGTTGCAGGGGACATGGGTTCGTGCCCCGGTCCAGGAAGATCCCACATGCCGCGGAGCGGCTGGGCCCGTGAGCCATGGCCGCTGAGCCTGCGCGTCCGGAGCCTGTGCTCCGCAACGGGAGAGGCCACAACAGTGAGAGGCCCGCGTACCGCAAAAAAAAAAAAAAAAAAAAAAAAAGACATAATGAGGGAGAAGAGAATCCTGACACTCTGGCCAGATTTTACCTCCTGTCTTTTTAGTTTTTATGTGTGGGCGGGGCTGGGGGGAGTTCTGAGCTGCAAAGCCGTTATTATTATACTTTGTGCCCTAGAAACAAGTTTACTCTAGAGCAGTTTTAGAACAATCAGTCTGCTTACAGTCCCACTACCCCTGCCAGACTCTAAATAAACTCATTCTTCAGCTCATCCTTCTCGGAGCTGCCATAAAAAAATATACCTTCCAGAAAAAGATGACTCAGCTATTAAAATGGAAGGTAAACTGTGGAGAGGGCTGCATAGGGAGAGGAGGGGAAATGAGTGCTGACCCTAATGAACTGTCTTCTAATCTACAATGAACACTGTGTTATTGCTGAACATAATCTAGCAATGTGAAAACAGTCTAATGGTCTAAAGATGAAAAACACAGAACGGGCACAAGTGGGCAAGGTATGACCTACCTATATGCTCCAATTTTCCTGAGTTTCCAGATGGGAAAAACAGCCTCCAGCGACTCCTATTTACTTTTTTATGGATCTATCCTGGGACAGTTCATTTACAATAAAAACACATGTCACCAAGGTCTACTCAAGCTCAGGCTGAAAGAATCCCTTTACAGGCAATGATTCTCAACCACACCTTCTCAAACACAAAGCTCAACAATGCAGAACAAGGTATGGAAAATAGTTCCAATTCAAACTATCCAATCCAAAATAGGAATACTTCTAGTTATTGACTATTCCTCCTCTGCCAACCAAACCCACTCTAAAAACAAGACTGACATCTCCCCCTGAAAACAAGTCTTGCAAGGTTCTCAAAGACCAGACTCAAACTTTTGTGTGTTATAATCAAGGGCAATATTCAAAATATTCAAATATTTAACATTATAGTACTGGCTAGTTTGTTATACATGTGAACACCAGCTGAACACAAGCCCTGCTTATAAATAGAAAGGTGTGAAGGAAAACAGCCAGGGTCATAAATGGGGTTAGACCTAGAAGAGCATCAACACAAAACAGCAAATCACTTGAGGATATTAGTCTGGATTAAAGGCTGCCAAATAATTATGCCTCGGTCACCTAAGTACACATTATTAATTTCAGATACATCAGTCTTATCTGATACATCTACAACTTATCTGAGAGTAGAGGAGTATGTTGGCTTTGGAAACTCCTGTTTCCTCTAGCCTTCCTTTCCTAGTGCTTGTTAATACTGGCAGCACATTAGAATCACCATTCAAAATACCCGTTCCAGGCCAATAATACCAGAATCTCTAGGGGGTAAAGATCAGTATTTTTAAAACAACAAATATCAGTACCTAGATTTAAAATATGGGGCACCATTATATTTTTAAGAGCCCCAAGTGGTTCTATAATGTAGTTTTGTGGAAAACTGCCTAGACAACTAATATAGGCTTCTTTTCAAGAATTCAAGGGGCCAAGAATGAAGAAATGCAACTTCAGGGCCCCAGAATCATACATGTGTCAAACAATCTAGCATTCCGCAAAGAACAAGAACCTAAGAATTGTGGGTAGGGAGCACACCAAACTTTGGAACCGGTTCAGGAACAGCAAATGCATTTCTATTGGCTCTATTTAGGTTGCAGGAAGATAAGCAATCGGCTGTGGGAGCCACCAGGGAGAAGATTCCTCATGTCTGTCTCCTCAGAACAGAGCCGCCAGTTGCAATGCTGCATTTTCTAGGCAGCTGTGATGACAAGAGGCCCCTCCAAAATGTTGGCACCACTTGGGGAGGGGGAGTTCTCTGCCTCTCAGGGGAATAAGGGACAAATAAGCAAACACGTGGCCATTATGACAAAACCAGGCCTACGTACCCAGTTTATTATTAGCCTGACATTAAACACCACTTAAAAACAAAACAAAACCACCCGCCCACACAAACACGCACCCAAGACAGAAAATTACATAATGGCATCTGGAATGATTGGCTCTGACAGTGCAAGGAGAACCAGCCAAATCATAGAGGTCCGGTAAAGACCAAAATGGAGACGGGGTAGCCCCGGAAAGCCTTTTTCAAATCCTCTATGGTTGGACTTCCCTGGTGGTGCAGTGGTTAAGAATCTGCCTGCCAACGCAGGGGACACGGGTTCGAGCCCTGGTCCTGGAAGATCCCACGTGCCGTGGAGCAACTAAGCCTCTGCACCACAACTACTGAGCCTGCGCTCTAGAGCCCGCGAGTCACAACTACTGAACTGTGTGCCACAACTACTGAAGCCCACGCGCCTAGAGCCCATGCTCCGCAGCAAGCGAAGCCACCGCAATGAGAAGCCCACGCACAGCCCCCGCTCGCTGCAACTAGAGAAAGCCCGCACGCAGCAATGAACACCCAACGCAGCCAAAAATAAAATTAAAAATTAAAAAAAAAAAGATGCATTAGAAAATGGTATTAAAAAAATCCTCTATGGTTTTTGCAGGTGCTGATATACATGAAAAATGCTTTGTCCTTGTTTAGAGGAAGGCATTCAAAATAATACTCTAGATTCTGGAAGGCCATCATTCTGCTCTGCAAAATACCAAGCCACTGTTACCTGAAAAAATAACTATCTTCTTCTACATAAGTTAGAAGAAAATTGTTTTGGCACAGGTTGCTTCTTAGGGTGGATGCTCAAAAGAAGTTCTCTCAGATGGGTCAGCAAGGAAAAACAGGCCCAGTAAGAATTCTACTAACTGCTCCGTTATGGTTTATGGTCCATAACCCAGCCAGCTGGCACCACGGAAACAGGCGAGTCGTGTTTTGTTTCCCAGAATTCATGAGCAACTGGACCAAGCCCAACGTCAGTATGGATAAGGTCTAGAATGTGGGAGCAGCTTTAGACTTCCACCGCATAAACAAAGTATACAACTGCAGCGGGTAAAAGCTCTAGAAGTGAGTCTCCACTTATAAAACAAAGTCAAAACAAAAATGTTTCCTGGTAGTCAACGTTTGCCTAAGAATTAGAAGACACAATGTTTTTTAACTGAACAATTTGCAGCTCTAGTAGAAGCAACAAATGAACCCAGCAATACAATAAGCGTTTTGCGATTTCCTATTCTCCCCTTCCCTTGGGGGGAACAGGGGGTTATTTTGGTTTCCAACTTTGAAATACAGTAAGCAACTACAGAGCCTCGGTGGTGAACCCTCACTCAAATGGTCTGATCTCCCCATAGCCACAGCCTGTGCTAAGTGACAAACGAAGGAAAACAGTTTCAAAGCCAGGTTTCTGAGAAAGTGGTGACAAGAAAAAATGATTTACACAGGTGCTTCTTACTTTAGAGGAAAAGGTGATTTTGCAGTCAATGTCAAGATGATTTTTGTTTTGGGAGGAGGCGGGATAGAACTGCAATATAATTAATTCCCCTTGTTGCTGACCTGATACGTGATGGTCTATAAATCAGTTTTAACACAACAGAAGCTCACATTAAGGCAATAGTTTGTTGAATCACAGCTGTCATGTAAACAGATGTATCAGAAAGCCAAAAGGCTCCATGTAAAACCCACACTGGAAACTTGATAAAAGGCAGTCCCAAGTTTCCTTTGGCCCCTATGAAGCTCATGCCATTAAACATCTCTAAATTCTATGCTGCATGCTGACTTCCAAGGTCCAAATATCTGTTAAATCCCTCCATGTTCCACTTGCTGTGAACACAACGATGGCACAAAACTTCACAAAGGCATCACAGCAGAGAGGGTCAGTCTAAAAGATCCACAGAAAGGGAATTCCCTGGCGGTCTAGTGGTTAGGACTCTGCACTTTCACTGCCATGGGCCCAGGTTCAATCCCTGGTTGGGGAACTAAGGTCCCACGACGCGGCAAAGAAGAAAACAAAAAAAATTCAGAGAATCTGACTTTCAGTAAGACTTTTAAGGTAGGGGCAGAGAATAGCAGCATTTCCTAAAACACTGAAGTCAGTAGCCCTCTGCCTTTTAAACACCTAATATATACAGGTAGGAAGTAAATAGGTAGCTAAATATGTATACACAACAAGTATACCCAGGGAGACTGCTTGCTAGCACACCTCTTGGTTTGAAAGATACTATTCAATAAATTGCTTTTACTAAGGAATAAATATTGTCCCTACTCAATGGTCAATGTGTGTTAAACTCCTTGAAACATTAAAAATTACTCATGAATATCTAACTTCTTTTACGGGAGTACTTATCAGTCATTACAGTCTTAGGTGAACTGAGTATACCTTCGATGCTTAGAGGAAAAATGATGTGATTCGGTGGCAAGTGAAAAAATGAGAAAAGAGAAATCCAAAACTAAAGTGTCTGCCATGGAACAATAAGAACTGACTAGTACAACAACATCTAACCATAATCCCATGGGGTGATTTGTTGTTTAACTAACCTTTGAGCAGGTACTACATACTAGGCATTTTCTACATCTTATTCAAGCTCATCTGTGAGGTAGCAACGTTATCAGTAGATGGGCTTGGCGGGTGGGGACTGTGAAGAATAAGAGGGTGGAATATAAAAACATTCAAGAAGAATCCTTAAAAAAGGAAAAAGTTGAGTGAAAAGAAATGGCCAGAGATGTAGGAGAGGTGACAAAGGACAAAAGAGACCCCTAGGCCTGAAATTAGGCCAATGACCAATTTAGAGGCCAGGCTTAGGACTCATTTAACTACTTGACTATTATGGCTTAGTCACTGTGCTAGACATTTTAAATGCACTGGCACATTTAATCCTCACGACAGCCCTCGGAGTGTAGTATTATCGTATCGAACTCACATAAGAAAAAAACTAAGGCCCAAGATTGCACAGCTATCAAGGCATAGAGCCGAGGTTTAATCTCAAGTGTGCTTACCTCCAAAGCCTACTTGAAGAAAATATCCACAGAATCTTCAGATCCAACAATAACTAGTCTTCATCTCAACATTATGACAAATGGTCAAAGTTTTCCTGTTTGTAAATTAAATTCTTAAAAAATAACCAGCACTCAAAAGGCATACCCTTCAAACAACGGTTATGTTAGCATGATTACATAATGGCTGATTCCCCCTATTTTCTAAACTTTTGAAAATGATACTACAATTTTTATCACTTTAAAATATCACTCAATATGAACTGGAGCAAATCCCTGTGAAGCAGCATCACCACTGGGAGACAGAAAAATCTATAAAACTCCATTCCTGCTTCCCTTAGCACTGTGTACTGTGCTGGCCACAGGAACTGTAAAGAGAAAGGGGCTGAGATATGGCATTAAAAGACACAATTTGTGCTTACTGGTAATCATGTCAAATGTCCCCTCTCCTTATCACATCAATTGCACTCTCCAAAGGAAGAAATAAAGAATGCTTGAGGGAGGTCAGAATGGCAGACTGAGAACTTATGTCCACATGACATTCTTTACAAGGTCCCACTGAAATGACAGAAAAGACAGATATGCACAAGAATAAAGCCCTAATAGCGCTGGAAAATAAGAAAGTGTGTTAACAGCATATCAGAAAATTTGCACAAATCCTGAAAGACAGAAAATAGATCGGATCAGATGGGTGGCAAATCAGGGGCGCCTCAAGGGCCTTTATTGACACAAACAAAGCACACGGTGAGTAGGCTTTGGGAACATCATCTGAGCAATTAATCAGGAACAGCATTCAGAAGAGCAGGGCCGGCCAGCCAGCCTCTTCCCCATCCATCCCTGTGATGCCCACAGCGCTGCTAGGAGCAGAGAGTTTTGACCCCTGGTAAAAGAAAAGCCCTAACCAGCAAGCACAGGCATTTCTTCCAGCACGTACTTGTTTGTGTGATCCCAAGCAGTTCACATCCCACAAAACCACCAAAACCCCGAAACAAACAGGGTTATACTCAGTCGTCTTAAACCCTATGGAACTTTCTAGCCTAAGCACCAGCAAAAACGTCCCTAATAAAAATGGTGCACAATGAGAAATCTCTAGGGTTCGAGTAGCCTTGAACTCTGGGGCTCTGATTCTTTCTCTTCCATCTAGAGAAGGGACTACAGGGCTTTGTTTTCAATAGAGACCATTTAAAAAAAAATTTTTTTTAATTGAAGTATAGTTTATTTACAATGTTGTGCCATCAATAGAGACCATTTTAATCAAAACAGTCTGATGCATAGTGTAGTCTTCTTCATTAATCCACTGTTTTCATTCTGGAAAAAGTGTCTTCATAGCTTTTGTGACCTCACTGACAGGCTGCTACCGGGCTTAATGTAGCAAAAAGCATAAAGGTTCTTGAAGTCACTAATGTAGTCATGACTTACGTGAAAGGAAATTCCTACTATAGACTCCTCCACTTTACACTTAGATTTTTCTTATTTAAGTCTTTATACCTTGCTAAAGTTCTCCCTTTAAATGTAAGAAAGTTTATCCCTTACTGTTTTCAATACTTCAATGTATTTGGGAACATCACTTATAAACCAATACGACTTCTACTTTATATCAATGTGTTTCCCCAAATTACCGATGTCACACGAGATAATTCACTTCAAAAAACACACATGTTATAATAGAACAGAGGGCAGGTGATTTTGGTAGATGGATTTTGTGGCCTGAAAGTTAAGCAGAGGCACCGTGTTTAGAGAGAGTAGGCCGAACACATCACAGACCCACCCCACCCCTGGTCGCCCCTCATAGGCCATCCCAGGGAAATGCACTAAGGCTCTCTACCAGGTGATGAAAGCCTCCCACGCCTTGACAGTTTTAGTGGGGCCTGAAATTTGCCTGCTTCCTCTATGTTCCAGGTCCACTTTCAGGCACCATATAAGGAAGGCTGTGTCTGATCATTCCTGCTCCCTTATGACTTTTTTATGACAGATGTCTTGGAGAAGCAGACACAGAAAACTGCAGAGGAACAACCATGCCAACTCCAGCCTGGTCCTTTCTTTATAAATATAGGTCAAGCTTCACAAAATGCTTGAGGACTTATGAAAGAAAAAGAACAAAGTAAAGAGCATTTAGTCATGGGGGAAAGCTGGAAGAAGTGCTTAATTTTTAAATAAGATTCTCAGAGATAGAGAAAATATTATATTCATAGACTAAGAAGAGGATGCTATTAAAATAGAGCACTTAAAAAACAGAAAATTTAAATATGAGTGCTGACATTAAAAAGTAAAATGGGTTTGATTAATAGACTAGCATGTAAATTTCATGGGAGCACAAATCATTTCTATTTTAGAACTGCCATATATTCCTGGTGCCTAACCCAGTGCTTAGTACACACCAGGCACTCTCTAAAGACTGGGTATATGAAATAACAAGTAAGTACATGAATAAGTGAGATGAATGAATCAGAGACGGTATGAATGTAAATGAGTCAATATACATGGCTGGCTGGCTAAGCAAGTGGGAAAACAATGAAGACATCTCCTTGAATGTAGGACAAAAATGCAGAGGTGGTCTTAAAAATTTGGAAGAAAAGTTAGATATATGAAGATACAATATTACAAAAGAAAAAGAAAATGATTCAAGAAGTGACAACAAAAAAATCTCTTTAGTGTTCAGTGTTGAAAAGACAATCGAGTATGAAGCAAAAAGGACATCGAAATATTTTGATAAAGTTTCAGAAAACCAACAATTAATGGTAAATTGTAAAAACTCTTCCAGAGCCATAAAAAAAAATGTTACATTTAAAGAAACAGAAATTGGATTTCTCATAAACGTTGTTGAAGCAATAGAACAGTGTCTTCAAAGTTTTCAAGAAAATAATTTTGAAGCCATAATTTTATAATGACACTAATAATCAAGAACATAAGCAAAAAAATTTAGACATTTTCAGAAATTTAGAAACTTTACCACCCAACACATGAGAAAAATCAAGGTTCTTCAACAAATGAGAGGAAAATCCACAAAAAGAATGACTTGAGATATAGTGGCAACTGTATATGAAGAAGTGTAAAAAGGAAGAAGGGATATAGACACACACAATTAATTCAACAGTTCTCTGGACATTTAATGACATGGATTTCTTTTATGGTAGGTCTAATCACACTATCATGTTTTTTGGTCCAACACTTTTGGTAAGGAACACTTACACAATTATAACTGCTAGGGGATGCGGGATAGGTTTAAATATTTAGGAACATCTTGCAAGCAAAGGTTAGAAGACAATGACATTGACAGAGGAGAAAATGAATAAATGCTATAAATCTTGATAAAAGCAAAAAAACTTTTTTAAAAGAATAAGAAAAAAGTGTAAGCATTCTAATTTCCTAATCTTTCAGAGTGGGCAGTACATAGACACTATATAAAGTTAATCAGAAACAGTAACTGAACATTATAAAGTTTACCATTGGTGAAACAAAAATAATGTAAGAAAACTAGGGGCTAAAGGGTAGAAATAATAGTGCAAACACTAAAAAACGAAGAGATACTGTTTAAAGCTAAAAATTTTTAAAATTAGTAGTGTTAATTTATAGGGTTATAAGGATAACCAACCCAAAAAGTGAGAAGCAGTCTCTGTCAGAAGTTAGCATCGGGTCCTCTGCCCGGTGAGGCAGGAGTAAGGTAAGCAAGTCTTTAGGTCCCTAAGAGAACATGGAGCAGGATGGGAACCACGGTGAATTGTCAGGACTCACAAAGCTTCACCAACACTGAACGACCCAAGAATGGTAATGTGAAGAGGAAAAGGACAAATGGCTTCAGTGGGTAGTCGCTTGAGCATTTCATTTTGTCTACTGACAGGTTAAGTTACTGACTCATCTAAAAATAAAGATGTAAAAGGGATTATCTCTTATTTTTATTTTAACTTGTTTGAGTGGTAGATTCTCTAAAAGTCCCAGGCAAAATCTGAATAGAGAAGAGCCTTTTAAGGTACTGTTTATATAAGGTCACTTGTGTTTCTTAAAGCCAAAATTTCCATAAGCAAGGTTCTGGGGGCAGCAAAGCCAGTGAATACCCTTAAGGACTCTTGACATCTCAGCGACCAGAGTCGAGAAAGTTCCTGAGAATGAAGTGCAGCCGGGAGAGCCTCCGCACAGGGAAATGCTTAAGACTTTGTTCACGGCTATATTCCCAGTGCCTGGCGCACAGCAGGTGCTCACCAAATATGTGTTGAAGAAACAAACAGATAAATCTATTGTTCTTAGCAGACAAATATAGAAGGAGCAGCTGGTCTCCTGTCTGGGCCCAGTCCCTCACTAAGTTACTTTGAGGGCTCACAGAAATCGGAATAGATAGCATTTCTACTTTTTCCAAACAGGGCCTTTAACTTAAGATGATTTTGAACACACTTATCCATATCTCTAAACATTCCAGAATGTTCCTCCCTTAGGATGAGTTCCCCTTCTTTGGAGAAAAGCCTCACTTTCTCCCAGGCTCTCCCTGGTATACTTTGTGAAATTGATAAGGGGGCCTTCCTGAAGATCAGCTCAGTATACACTGTCACCCAATACTTGACATTCTACTCAATTGATACTGAGAAAAAAAAAAAAATAGAGAAAAGTGAAAGAAAGAACACACATTGCTCAGTAAAGGATTCTGCTGATTTGTAAGAGCCAAGTGTTCCATTATGAAAAGCTTAATTGAACTTCCATATATAGTGATGAGGGTAATACAATAATTTGAAAGCATCAGGGCTGTACAAAGAAAAAAAGACTCAGCCGCATGAGATTCCCACATATAGACAGCCACAAGATGTTCAAGACCTAACTGAAACTAAGCAGTGTTCCCACCTGAACCCTTTGCCACAACCAAGTTCCTTCTTATGGTGCTGTATGGGGCCATTCTCTTAAAAAGGTCACTGTGCTAAAGCTAGCAGGAGATAGGTGCAGTTATTTAACCATTCTTTCCAAAGTATTCTACGCTAAATGCCACAGATGCTTCCAATGTCTTCAGGATGGTGGACAGGCATAAATAATTCTACTACTCAACACAGCAACCTGTGAGGTTGAGAAAACAACCTACGGTGCTCTTTTTAGAGGTGAAGGTTGGTTAGGAGTTTATGATTTAGGTGTTTGGGGGTGAGGGGAGAGGAGGAATGTTTCTTCTGATGGCTTCTTTTCCCTTAAAAGCAGGAAAAGGTTGGAGGGGGAACCCCACTAAGGTAGATGAAGTGTAAACAACAAATCTGTGCAGAAAAGTGGTGGCTACAACCCAGAGTTTACCTCCCGGCTGAGCCACTGACATTAATACTATGTCAGGTACTGAAAGAGTACCTCTTCAGAATACTGTGGGCCACTTGGTGAGTCAGAACACTAGGACAGAAAATGGGGTTTCAGGAGGTCGCGTTCTTCCTGTGTTTAGCTTGGAATTCAGACATTAGTGTGTTTTAAGATTTGACCTGACAGCAAAAGCCTTACAGCTACAGAACTCAAGCCAGAAAAGCTAGGGATGGTATGACACTGCTTCCTACTATGGCTGAGAAAAACTGAACTAGGATTAGAAAAGAATTCTTCTCGAAGAAGGAGAATACCTTAACCTCATGCTCAGTCACTAACAGAAGAGCTGAGGAAGTACGCCTGCAAACTAGAACCAATGAAAATGAAAAAAGGAAAAGAAGTCTGATTCTAGGACTTCCTTGGCAGTCCAGTGGTTAAGACTTTGCCTTCCAATGCAGGGGGTGCGGGTTCGATCCCTGGTCCGCAAGCTAAGATCCCACATACCTCGCAGCCAAAAACCCAAAAAAACGTAAAACAGAAGCAATATTGTAACAAATTCAATAAAGACTAAAAATGGCCCGCATCAAAAAAAAAAAAAAAAGAAGTCTGATTCCTTGTAAGTGTAATAGTCTGATTTATATAAAAATAATAAAGACAGGGTTTCCCTGGTGGCGCAGTGGTTGAGAGTCCGCCTGCCGATGCAGGGTACACGGGTTCGTACCCCGGTCTGGGAAGATCCCACATGCCGCGGAGCGGCTAGGCCCGTGAGCCATGGCCGCTGAGCCTGCGCGTCCAGAGCCTGTGCTCCGCAACAGGAGAGGCCACAACAGTGAGAGGTCCGCGTACAGCAAAAAATAAAAAAATAAAAAAAAATAATAAAGACAAACTATCTATGAAGAAGCCAGAGAGCCGCAAAGGAAGCTCATAAAGATGGCATTGCTCCTGCTAGATGATAACCATTACAACAAAGAGTAGCTAAGATGCTCCAAGCCCAAGAGATCTGCCACAACATCTCTGGTAGTAAGGACCCCACACAGGCATCAAGGTGGACAGCAGTGGCTTTACATGAATGTGGCCGGGAGCAGAGATTAAAACAATGTTTCAAAAATCACAGTTACAAAACTCCAATCACCTCTCAAAAAACTGACCTTGTGCAGAAATGAGGCATTTCCCAACTGTTCCTATTGCACAGTTTCATCTCTGTGCCATCTTTCACTTTTCCAAAATGGGCCATGTCTATTGTTTCCTATTATTGTGAAATACTTCACATAATGAGAAGGGGCAAAACCTTAAATGACACTATCTACTGGATATGTGACAATTTTCCAGGGATGGGGGACGGGGTGGTGGTAATTATGAGCGTACACGTGTGAGGCTTGACCCCAAGTCATATTTTTAGGTGGCCCTTTATAAATGTGAACAAAATTTTTTTTAACACTTTTCTTTGAAAATGTGATATGCAGAAAAGACAGGGGCAATCAGTTAACAGGTAATATGGGTTTGCCAAACTGCAGCTCAAAAGTAATTGGGGGGCTTCCCTGGTGGCACAGTGGTTGAGAGTCTGCCTGCCGATGCAGGGGACACGGGTTCGTGCCCCGGTCCGGGAAGATCCCACATGCCACAGAGCGGCTGGGCCTGTGAGACATGGCGGCTGAGCCTGCGCATCAGGAGCCTGTGCTCCGCAACGGAGAGGCCACAACAGTGAGAGGCCCGCGTGCCGCAAAAAAAAAAAAAAAAAAGTAATTGGGAAGTCCAGCACAAGTAAAGGTCACCCCACAAAACTTGCTCCCCAGGAAGGCTCTGGCAATAACGGAAGAATGAGATTTTAATCACTGAAGCCAATTACATAGAAGACTAAATCACAAGAAGAGTTATATAAGTGTCTTAAATACAATACAAAGTAATTAACAGGAAGCGCCATCTTGACAGCTTCCTGTAACAATCCAGGCCTAAAAGGATCAGCTAATTCCCAACCTGGGAGCCAGAGAATGAGAAACAACTCAAAGTTTGATCTTTTTATTTAAACTATTTTGATTAACAGGTAACAACTCTTGCCAACTCCATAGTGAAGTTAATCAAGAAAAAAATTTTAATCTATTAGAGGAATGATGAACCTCGTTTTCATTGATTCCCCAGAGGGCAAGAGAGGGGGAGTTGAAGACGGTTCGACCAGAGAGGCCTCCCAAAGACCATGTGACTCGACGCAGACCCATACAGCAAGAGAAAACAACAGGAGGATGAGATGGAACCCTGTGGAGGATAGGGATAATTCACACACTTTGGCATGTGAAATACACTGAAAAATCTGCTTTGAAATAATCCTGAAAGAGGCCATCTCATCTGTCTCTTCCTTCTCTTTCCCCTGGAATGAGTAGTTTGAGAAAAGCTATTCGAGAATCGATCTCTTTTTTTTTTTTTTTTTTTTTGCGGTACGCGGGCCTCTCACTGTTGTGGCCTCTCCCGTGTGGAGCACAGGCTCCGACGCCCAGGCTCAGCGGCCATGGCTCACGGGCCCAGCCGCTCCGTGGCATGTGGGATCTTCCCGGGCCGGGGCACGAACCCGTGTCCCCTGCGTGGGCAGGCGGATTCTCAACCATTGCGCCACCAGTGAAGCCCCAGACATAGTTTAGATTGGGTCGTTTAGACACAGTTTAGATAAGATCATTAATTCTGCAGCATCTCTACAAGCTGAACAAAGCCTAAGACCTCTCACGAGAGAGGCAATGAATTACTAGAGGAGCTCTCCTAGCAACCTTTCCTTAACTGACCCACATGTTCTACGATCTCCCCAAAACCCAGAGGCTGATACCAGTTAGTGACTGAGGACCACTCTAACACACCTGTGCACTTCTATCCCAATCTGTTTCTGTCCCCAGATTTATACTGGTCATTTTTATTATGTACTTCACTAAGTTTTATATCAATAATTGAAATATGAGTACCAAAAGAAAGTGTCTTTATGAAACATTGTTTTAAAAGGTTTAATAAGAGGAATGGCTTTTAAATGGCTGCAACATGTGCAAAAATCAGAGCAGGAAAACTATAACAGATGAGGGGGATGTAAATCACAAAGATCTAGGATTCCATAATTAGTGTTTTTAAGTCATCATTCCATAGAGAAAGTTATGCAACTCACAGTGGGTCCTTGCTGCCCATATATCAAAGATTTGGAGATATAAATACCTTTTTGTGTTTAAAATGGAATTAAGGGGTTTCCCTGGTGGCGCAGTGGTTGAGAGTCCGCCTGCCGATGCAGGGGATGCGGGTTCGTGCCGCGGTCCGAGAGGATCCCACATGCCGTGGAGCAGCTGGGCCCGTGAGCCATGGCCACTGAGCCTGCGCATCCGGAGCCTGTGCTCCGCAACGGGAGAGGCCACAACGGTGAGTGGCCCGCGTACCGCAAAAAAAATAAAAATAAAAATAAAAAAATGGAACTAAAACATTTGGGATTAAAAAAATTAAATCCCCTGCTCTAGCCAATGTTTCTGAATAACCATTAAAAGCAGATAGAAGGATTTCGGTATAATTCTAAATATAAGCTGAGTATTTTGGACATTATTATTAATACCTCAACTCTCCTACAGTATTATTTGGAATGATTTAAGTAGAGAAGATTCAAGAAAAAATGAAAACAAAATCAAGGCCATGGGAAAACAAAGAGAAGCCATGAGGAAGACTTGAACATCAGAAGCATGCTACCAGGAAGACTTTCTAGAGATGCCCTATCTTTGGCACTGACCTTCCAATAACCAAATAAACAAGGAAAACTATCAGATACAAGGTTTTTTTTTTTGATATTTATCAGATTAAAATAAACCTGTAGCTCAGAAGAAACAGCTGTCCCAGGTAATGAAACATCTAAGTACTCCCAGTTTTATTTCATAAAGGGACACTGTGCGATACAGTAAACAATCACTCACAGGTTTATCGAACTCCTACCAACTGCTGAATACTGAGACTACAGCAGAGAATAAGCAAGACAAAAATCCCTATCTTCAGGGAGCTTACTATCTGGTGAAGTTTGGTCTCAAAAATATTAGTACATCCCCACATTTCTCCCAGTTACCGCCCAGCAGTTTACACATAAAGTCTAGCTTAGTAGAAACAAATCTATGAGGAAACTCAACGCACCCACGGTACCCTGCCAAGCCGGTCTAATCCGAGGTAAATACCTTGGTAAATAATGCAAAAGTAATTACTTACGATCTAATTACAAGAACTGGGAGATAGAAAGGTCAATGTTAACGCCCCATAGAACATTTCCAGAATATCTAATTTTAAGCAGTGTAAATTTATTTTGAAAATATACTTCAATGGTAACCAAGTGAAAAAAAGAAAGAATTCTCTCTAATGGGTCATTAGAAAAACGCAAATAGAAGCCAAAATAGAAGCCAAAAATAAAAAGATGTGCATTTTGACAGCAGTGGTGTTGTTTTAACCAGTAAGTAGATAGAAGGAGCAGTTATCGGAGAGGACTCCTTGTATGTGGCAGCATAAATCTTAATCTAGGGGAATACTAACTTTCCAGCTTTCCACAGGAGGAAGGCATGCATCAAGCTCCTAAGAATTGGTGACAAATTGGTAATAATTGTTGTTGCAAGTCATACAGATGGAAGAATGAGCAAAATATTTCTTAGTTTCCCCCATTACAAAAATATTATCTAATTTCTCAAGAACCTGCTTCTAAAAATAACCTGATGCCTGTGATGATATTAAGGTAATGATATCAAAAGCCTATATTCAGTTCCTCTCGGCAAAAGTGAAGTCTCCGATTGCTGCGTGAACATCAACAACATTAATACCTATAGGAGCCGCAACAGTAGCTAAAAATACCTGTTTCCAAAAGTGACAACACGAATGGGGGCAGGGGGAGCGGGGCGATGGATGGGAGAAGCTCCTGTTTGGCAGGAGAGCTTCTGGAAAGTAAGTTAGCCACCAGATCCTCTTTCTTTCAGGGGCATGCTATAGCTTACAGAGAGGTGTTTCTCCCAATGGGCTTCACTGTACTTTCAACAAAACAATCCTTGTTTTGATGAGAAGCCTATCCTTTTCTTCCCCTCCACCATGCCCTCTTTTAAAAGAAAAGAAAAATACCAGTTTGGTAACAAACACCATTTAAGATTGTGAAATAGAGAAGGAGACAATTAGCATGCTGGTGTCTTTTACACAGGGTAAGAATTGCTCCTGGGGACTGACTGATTGTTTTAGTATTTATTGTGGAAGCACGGCCCAGCAGGCTTCCTACTGCCCCCATCAGATAGCTCCTTGGAAGGCTGTTCCTCAACAGAGCTCCCAAAAGACTTTGGAATGTAACCAGGGTAAGGCCAGCGGAGTAGAAGAGGGAGACCCTGTCATCTACTGATTACATACATCTATACAAAGAAAAGGTCCAATTAACCTCTCTTCTCTTTCTGGCCTACAATTAAACTAATATGCAGAGAATCTTTCTAATTTTGCACAGTACCTAAGGGCCCGACTGACACTCAATAAATGGCATTATTAATAGTAATAATGAGTGCTACATAGTGCCAAGCACACAGAGCCCAATAAGTCTTAAATAATGACAATAATGAAAGTATATGATTAACTAATGAGCGATTATGCAGTACTTTGCAAACGAAGTGCTACACAGGCACATAACAATTATAAGCCACTGAGTTAAGAGTAACAGAAAGCAAATCAGGACAAAGGGAGGAGAGACTTGAATGAGGAGAGAACTCTCAGTTATGGCTGAGTTGCTACCAGCCAGAACACTCACATTCCTCCAATGGTGACAGTGGCACAGGTACGCTCTGAAAAGGCAGGCACCGTCTCTGTGGCTGGGCTGGCCGGTCTAATGTAGTCCACAGTCACGTTGACCTGAAAATAAAGAATCAAGGTAGACCACTGTAAAGTAATTACACTCCAATAAAGATGTTAAAAAAAAAAGCATCAAGGTAGTTAAGGCTGAGAATTTGCAACACAGCTCACTAGCAGCCCCCTGTGCCAGCACAACTGTGAAAGCTGACCTCACTCACAGTATGACTTTGTGGGTCTAAGATTTTAAAAAACAACCGAAAGAGAGCTGAACCACACATGGGGAGAAAATATCTGCAAAAAGCCATCTCTAATAGAGGACTGTAATCCAAAATATAGGAAGAACTCTTAAATCCCGACCATAAGAAAATGAAAAACCCAATTTTAAAGTGGGCAAAAGACCTGGATATCTTACCAAGGAAGACATACAGATGACAAGCATATGGAAAAGATGTTCCACACGTGTCACTGGGGAAATGCAAACTGAAACAACTATGAGCTACCATGACGCATCTATTAGAATAGCCAAAATCCAAAACACTGACCACAGATGCAGGTGAGGATAGGGAACAAAAGGAATTCTCGTTCAGTTACTGGGAATACAACACAGTACAGCCACTCTGAGAGATGGTTTTGGATAGAACAAACTTTTACCATACATCCCGACAGTAAAAAACTTGAGTCCACACAAAAATCTGTATGTGGATGTTTTTGGCAGCTTTATATATAGATGCCAAAACTTGGAAGCAACCAAAGTGCTCTTCAGTAAGTGAGTGAATAAACTGTGGTTCATGAACACAACTGCATATTATTCAGCCCTTAAAAAGAAATGAGCTGTCGAGCCACGAAAAGACATGGGGGAATCTGAAATACATATTACTAAGAGAAAGAAGCCAATCGAAAAGCTATATATTGTATGATTCCAACTGTGACGTTCTGGAAAAGGCAAAAACACGAAGACAGTAAAAAGATCACTGCCAGGGGTTAGCAGGACGAGACAGGATGAACAGCTGTGAGGGCAGGATTTTGACAGCAGTGAAACTATTCTGTATAGAAGTATAATGATGGATACATGTCATTACACATTTGTCAAAATCCATACAATGTAGAACACCCAGAGTGAACCCTAGTGAACTATGGACTCCGGATGATGCTGTGTCCATGTAGGCTCACCAATTATAATAAATGTACCACGCTGGAGTGGGATTGTTGATGGCAGAGGAGGAAGTACGTGGGGGGCAGGGGGGAGAGATACAGGAATTCTCTGTACTTTCTGTTCAATTTTGCTTTGAGCCTAAAAGATGCTGTGAACCTAAAGGATGACTGATATCAAGAGAGAAGGAAAAATGGCTGAACCTTTAAGGCCTTACATAAATTATACTCCACAGAGAAGAGATTTGGAACATTCCTGGAGGACTCCTAGACATTATGGTAAAGCAGTTCTCTAACCTTTTCAGACTCCTTTGAAAATCTGCTCAAAAATATGAATGAATGCCTCTACAGAAAAACTGCATGTCGTTTCAGCCCGCCATAAGTTCTCAAGGCCTGTGTTAAGAACTGTCAAGAAGAACAAACAAGATGGCAGTCACAGAGATTCTTGGGGCGGGTTTCACAATATGTGAATCAAAATGATGCAGCTAACTACACCCGATACCAACAGAGTTGGAGTTAGGAAATTGGGGGTGGGGGGGTGGGGGATGGACTGGACCGGAAGAACCTTTAATACTAGGTTAATCCTAGTATATACTAAACATATGGATATGGACACACTGAGCGATGCTTTTTCTTTACAAAACCTTTCAAGAGGACGTGTGTGTGTCAAAAGAAAGTTGTAAAAAAAAAAATAAATAAAAGAAAGTGGTATGTGGTATCCCTTAGCAAACACACAGGGTCTGTATTATAGCATTAAGGCAAATGCTTGGCTTTGGTCATGGCCAAGGTTACATACCTGTTACGTACCTGTACTGAGGAGTCAAGCACCCTCAAGCCAACCCCATGATCTGATAGTCCAGAATTCCCTTTCCTAACTACGACTTTAGTTCCCACCGGTCAGCTTAGAGACGGCACGTTGTACAAGCATCAAGTTCAGCCACACTGCTGGTGAGCAGCATCAAAATCCTTTCAAACTGCCTGTTGCTCCAAAAACCATTTTATAAATGAATATGGAAATTTCCAGAAGGACAGCTGCCTCCAAATTCTGACTGTCAGATCACTCACTTGAACGCTCCATCTAATCATGTTTTAAAAGCAACAAGGAGCCACATCAGGGAGAAAAGCCAATTAAGGGCTGAAAGTAAGGTAAATCTTTCTCATGAGAAGTACTATCACCATACAACAACACAGAAAGAAGAAAATAGAAAGAGGACTCCTTAGGTCAGATGTCTACACTGACACTACTGCTCAGCCGTATCATCTTCCTAAAGCTAAGGAGATGGATAAATGTGAGGAATGTGAACAGCCCAGGAGCGGGGGTAGGGCTGAAAAACTAGGACCTCCAACAAAGAGGTTTTCATAGTTTCCCTGTAGGCATCTGGCCAGAGTTATTACAGGCCAAAGACAGGGCAAGGAATGGGAGGTCTACACACACAGAAGCAAGGCTGACTCAAATCCCTGGGAAGGAAGGAGTCCTCTGCATGTTGTCTGTACTGACCCACCCTGGAACTCTCCTCTGGGAAGGCCTGATAACTAACCTACGGAAGCAGAAGAGGGCCGGGAAAGCACGTAGACACCTGTTGAAGTTCTGGCAAAAATCACACAGGAAATCAGTGTTGTACAGGAGCTAAACCTCAAGGGCGCCCGTACCATAGGATGTGAAGTAACTCAGGGCCAAGTTTAAAAAGGGCACAGACACAGGGTATGGTCCAATTTGGGGCATTCGAGGGGCAAGTCAAAAATTTGTGGAGATGTTCACCTGTTTTTGTGTTTTCACCCAATCCATCTAGTAACAAACTCAAGCCCTCAATTCCACTACCAGGGAGAAAAATTCATCCCTGCTTAAAAATAAACTCAGTGAATCTCAAGACTACCTTGCACCTGCCAATGACAAGCCTCCTCCTCAGCAGACAGGAGTGGGACAGCAGCTCATCAGCGCAAGTACACGGCACAGAGTAACATTAGCTCTCTACCCAGAGAGCAGCTATTCGTCTAGGAAGGCCACTTGAGTAGCGCTGGTGGTGGTGGTGATGGGGGTAATGGTAATAAACAAAAATGAACCCTTAGCATCTCATCTTCCAGGCCAAAAGGTATGCTATCCCCAAGCTGTCTTTAAAGAAAATCAATGGGAAGACCCCCCTCCCAAAAATCTTTCATCTTCAATAACCAAAAGAACCAGTAACTACATTCTACATTCACCTGCCAATTAGTTTTTTCCTCTATCTAGAGAAAGAACTGAAAGTCAAGAGATTAAAGAGCTCATTGGAGAGGTAACATTATTAAAGAAATTCTCAAATATAAATGAGGCCCTGAGAATAGTCCACAGCCAAGACACACACCTGCAGACAGCTATGACAAACCAGGAATTAGAGTCAATGTGTAATTGGCATTTATGTCCCCCTCCTGGGGATTCTGAGATCTGTTCTCCTGCCTTGGAGTTTTTCATCTCTAGATACGCATCCCTGACTTGTCAATCACTTTTGGAAAAGAGCAGTTTCAATTAAAACTGCAAATCTTAGCAAAATCTTCATCTGAATAGTGGATAACCTGAATTTTGTGCTTGGGGGTAATTACATAAGGAATGGCATGAGTTGAAAAGAAGTAATGGGTTAATGCAAATGTGTCCTTCATTTTTCCAGCAAAGATACTCCTGGAACACTGGGTATGCAGGAATTTACATGTACAGGACACAGGGCAGGGCCTGATCCCTCTTTACAACAAGGACCACAAGGAGTCCAGGGCTCCCTGCTGGTTCCACCTGTCATTCTCTTATTGAATGAGTCACACACCACATCTTTGGGCCTCACTTTTCTCACGTAATTCACCTGGTAAATGAGAGCACCAGACTACAACTTTAGAGCATCACTGAACTCTAGAATTCTACAAAATAACTTAGCCAGACATGGTGTGCTATGTAGTGTTTTCTTAGACCGGTGTAATTCCTACCTTACATTTACTACTATGAACTAGTACAGATAAGAGTGTAAGTGCCAGGAGAGGGAAAAAAACATGCCTTTTATTCATGGAAACTGCCATGATAGGGCCTGTACGGTAGGAGCATACACAGTGAATATTTGTTTCATGAATGGATACGTGTAATCAGGAACCCTTTCAGACATAAAATTCTGGAGGATACTTTTGAAATGAGGTGGTTAGGCATTTTGAGGACCACTTAGTCAAGCTGTTAACCATTCTGTTTCATATATTAATTTAAAGCATGAAGGAGGGAAGACGTATATTGAAATTGGGATAATGCTTTAGATTAAGAAAAATATAATTTCCTGTATTATTTCTCAAAGAGGTTCTCAAAGACAAGATAGGGTAGCAGGTAATCTGATTCCTCCTTGGTGCATTAGATTGTGGAATATTCCTTGAAAACAATTTCAAGGACCCTTCGGAGGAACTAAGACGAGAACTTAAAACCAAATTTGTATCCCAATCTCTTATAAAGTCTGGAAACAGTTTAGTACAACAGAATACACTTGGGCCACACCTAAGGAATTCGGACAATCTACGGATACTCTCCACGTAACTAATCGTTCACTAGAAAGGGTGACAAACCACCAGAGAACTTCATAGACATTATGATGCTGATGATAATGAAATGACAAAATCTGAATGCCTAAGCATAAAAGATACATAAGATTTCCAGGCCACAGTCTGAGTTTAGGCTGTTATGTGAGGTTATTTTGCATAATTACTATATAATCCCACCCACTATTCCATGTGGCCAATCATAAATTCACAAAGGGCTGTTCAAAACAATACCCTGGCTTAAGAAAAAAGCTCTCGTATGGCCCGTCATTCTCATGACAGAAACAGAAAACACATCATCTGGGCAAGTCTGGCTAAGGCAGTCGGGAGACAAAAGTAAGTGGAACAAAATATTTTACGCAGCTTAGATAAGAGCATGGACTCTGGGAGCTGCCAGACTGCAGGCTTTGGTTACCAGCAATTCTACATATGAGCTGTGAGAACCTGGAAAAGTTACCTCACTTCCGTGCTTCAGTTTAACATGGATAACTCTACCTATCTCACTGTTAGAAGAAGAAGTGCATTAATATACATGAGGCATTTAGAGCAGGGCCTGACTCATACGAAGCTGTGTCAGTTATTTTTAGACAAACATATACTGATTTTCTTGGGGAGAGCCTGGCACAGAGTAGGTGATAAGTATCTGCGAGATAAATACATAAATACACGCATACATACATACATGCATAAATAAGATGCATGTTGACTTTAAATCATTAGGCAGAAACACTCAATTAAATATACTTTTCCCCTTAAGGAGTCACAGCAAACAGGAGTACGTACCTCATACATATTTCATCCCAACTTACAGATAAATATGGGTTATTTTAAAGAATGATACACTATTTAGTACTTATTTAGACACTTTCCAGATTAATTTTGCAGGTACTAGTTGGGGAGATTTTATTTACCAAAGATAACTGAAGTAGAGTGTGGGGAATCATCTCAACTAATAGGTTAACTAGAGGAATTTGGGGAGGACACTCCTTGCCTTACAAAATCAGGAAGACAAGGAACAGAGAGCAACCAAGTTTCCATTTGCTGTGGGCATAATAGGACAATACTTAATTTATGCATTCTTGACCTTTTACTGCTAACAAGCAACGTAGGTAATCATTCTAAAAATGTGAGATACCTTTTTTTTTTTTAAATTTGAAACACAGTTCAGTCACCCGTTCATCTAGATATAGGATGAGCTTCAAAACAAAATTGCCAAGGAGCCTCTTGGTCCTGCTTCTGGGCACACTGACCTCCCAGGTGAGCCACCTATTCAGACATAAGCTAAACTCTCATAAAACGATGTCAAACGTACCCTGTGCTGTCTAGGAGGCAACAACAATAAGAGCCACAAATGAGAGCAACATATGCACATTGACATTTTCTAGCAGCGACATTAAAAAAAGAAACAGATAGAATTACTTTTTTTTTTTTTCTTTTCACGGTACGCGGGCCTGTCACTGTTGTGGCCTCTCCCGTTGCGGCCATGGCTCACGGGCCCAGCCGCTCCGCGGCATGTGAGATCTTCCCGGACCGGGGCACGAAACCGTGTCCCCTGCATCGGCAGGCGGACTCTCAACCACTGCGCCACCAGGGAAGCCCTAAAATTACTTTTAATAGTATTTTTGATTTAACTCAAAATATCCAAAACATTATCATATCAACATATAACCAATGTTATTTTTAAAGTATTGGGGGGTTTTTTCTTTCTTTCACTGACAAAGTCTTTGAAATCTGATGTGTGTTGTGCAGGAACAACACATCTCAGTCTGGACCAGCAATACTTCAAATGCACAATAGCCACACACAGCTGTGGTGGCGATACTGGACTGTACATGCCCAGACTGTCCATTAAGGGACCAGAGTCTTAGCCTCAATCCTCTATTACACGATCCTACCTTTTGTGGTTATACCTTTCTCTAGTTTCTATGGGGAACTTTTGTTATCTTCTATTTTAAGATTCCTTGTAAATACTCTTAAACCAAGTATGAAAAAACATGGTATAAAAAATGTTTATCATTCATTTTCTTACTTAAAAAATCTATTCTTTAACTAGACTAGAAAGGCAAGCTATTTATGTAACTTTCAGTTCCAGAAAACAATTTCAGGGGTGAGAATAAATGTGCACACAAAGGGAAAAAAATTCCTCTAATTTGTAACTATCGTTGTAAAATATATTCTGTTCAATATCTGATGAAGATACTTTTTCAGCGACTTCTCTACCAACTCAATGGTTGGACTTAATCATTGAGTTGCTGACGTAAGTCTAGAATTCTTACCTTGGTGTTTGAAATGTACTCTATTGGTAACTATAAACTCACATTAAAGAAATATCTGCTTTTGTAATTATGATCAATGCTTCTGTTGAGTATTGGTATTATTAGAAAGAAAATGAGCAATTAGTAGATGTGAACTGTTTATGTTTATGTTCAGCACAATCAAAAGCTGAAATCTGGGCTTCCCTGGTGGCACAGTGGTTGAGAATCTGCCTGCCAATGCAGGGGACACGGGTTCGAGCCCTGGTCTGGGAGGATCCCACATGCCTCGGAGGAACTGGGCCCATGAGCCACAACTACTGAGCCTGCGGGGTCTGGAGCCTGTGCTCCACAACAAGAGAGGCCGCGACAGTGAGAGGTCCGCGCACCGCGATGAAGAGTGGCCCCCGCTTGCCACAACTAGAGAAAGCCCTCGCACAGAAACGAAGACCCAATACAGCCATAAATAAATAAAAAGCTGAAATCTCTGTGTCCCATTAGGACATCGTTTAGCTCTGGCATGTCTTAAATTAGAAGAACTTTTACAGATACACTGACAAAAAATTATATATCTACACTGCAAAGAGAAGGAGACAAACCAATGATTCTTTCCTACCTCTCCAAGCCACAGCCTAGATGTATTCAGTAACACCCTCTTCAAAATCATTGTAATTAGGTGTTAAGGCTGTTTATTCACATGTATTTATGTTGCTCTCTCTGATCTACAATCACCCTTTCCCCCTCCCCCCTCACCCCCCGCAAAGTCAGGACTATTTTGAGCACATTTCATTTTCATCAATGGAATGTTAACCTCTACTGCTTCCCAACCTCCATGAGCAGAGTCAAGGAGCTTTCTTATTTGATGCATTTCTGACAAAATGAACCCATTACTCCCCACCCCCTTGTCGGATGGGCAAATGCATTTATCTGTTTTGAAAGGAAAGGTAAAATCCAGCTTCATACGGGGCCTATGGAGATGCTAAGAGTCTCTACCTGACATTAGGCATTCATTTAAGTGGACATCACTACTCCCCGAGAAACACTCAGTTTGGTAAATATTTAATTAGAAGCATACACAGGCATGAGATCCACAAGTAAATGTGAAAACATTTTATATAAAGAGCCATTAGAGCTGGGCAAAGATTTCTAGAAGTGGTGATAACACCCTGACCAAAACATAACATTAAAATGGTTGGAAACATGATGCATAGTTTATGTATGAGGTAGATAACGAGCACATATAAAATAATCAGGGAAATGAAGTTCTGGCCATTGAAAATATTTCAAGTAAACCTGATGAGGATCAAAGACAAATAGAAACCACTATGTGAGAGTAACCTTGCAGCTGCAAGCATTTTCATTAATCCTCTTAAGTCCTTATAAACCTACAGATATATCTAAAAAGTGTAACCTGTTTGCATTAGTGCTCCACCCTCTATATTACTCATTACTGCATTATGGTTTAACTCATCTCAATACCTAATTTTAATACCACAGTGTCTGTACCAAAGAATGCCAAAGGCCCCCCAAAACACTACTGGAAACTGTCCCACAGGTTCCCTGCATGTCTCTTCTTACTTCTCCTCAGAGCTACCACCTCCACTGCTTTCCTCTGGAGGATGAAGGTTGAGTGTGGGTCATTTTTCTCCTCTATACAAGTGTCAGTCATGGTCATCTGGGTCCAAAGTTTCCCAGGTCAGCAGCAGTCAGGGGAAATTAAATCACTCCACCCAGAGCTCTCCCTGGAGGAGTTCCAGCCACACAAGCAGCACAAATACATGGATACTCATGCCTTTGTGTAGAATACACACAATGTCAGCCAGTCTCGAAAATAACAGCTGTAATAAAGCTAAGATGAGAGGCTCAGGGATATGAAGAACGGGGATTTGCTTAATGGCATCTAAGAAGTATTACTGGAGGAAAAAGGATGCTTTTAAGACATGGATAAAAACAAAAAGGTTAAATTACATTTTCTCTACAAACATAATATGTGCCAGTCTACAAAGGAAAAGGCCACTCAACAAAAGGCCAAACTGGGAAACCAAAGCAATAAAAGTGGGAGCTAAAGTAGTCACGCAGCCAAGAGTTCCAATCAATTCCTATTGCTCCGGGGGTTAGGTATTGCAAAGTCAGTACAGAAAAGCCACCCTGCATTCACTACGTTCAGAGCACACCTATTTCTCCAGCACGCCCGCGAGCTGCCATTTAGAAGTCACTCAGACAAAGGAAATATACGAACACTCAGGTAAGTTAGCTTAAAGGTGAAAGTTAGAATGGTGAATTGGACTAGTAGAAGTGTATCTTGACCTCAAAGGAGAATGATGAAGAAAAAATATAATTCTTAAGGAATACCTGCCAATGGCACAAAGAAAAATAGCCCAAAAATACAGCCCTTCTGTTGTATAAATTATCCTTGGTTTCGTTGCTAAGAAAAGATTCCAAGAGAGTCAGATGTTAACATCATAGGCCTTTCTTCCTTTAGATATACCTTCCTCTCCCTGTATTTCACACAGAAGATAGAGGCCTACTAAATGAAACGAAGTCCCTTGATCAAAGGCACAGCGTGCCCAGAGCAATAACACCTAAGGTCAATGTCTGAAACCACACACGGACACTGATCAAAGACCATCCTGACTGCATCTGTGTCCACCTCCAAATCCAGGTCTCTTAACAAAAACAGTGTACGTCTATGCACACGGCCAAGTCCCCAGCCCGCAAATACGTATTAGGAAATTAGGTGGTTAGCACTGGATTATAAACCTAGGTCAAAGGCACCAATTACAGCCTAAATTCATGAAGCAAATTGCCTCTCAGCAGCTGCATAGCCAAAGAAGCCCTCTCCCAGACTCAAAGTTCTTCCATTTCCATTACTAACATAGAGATACAAAGTAAAGAAATTTCTCTAGCTCTTCAAAAAATTAAAAATAGAATTACCATAAGATCTAGCAGTTCTACTTCTGGGTATATTCAATCCAGGGTCTCAAAAATATTTGTACTCCATGTTCACAGCAGCACTACTCATAATAATCAAAAGGTAGAAGAAACCCAAATGTCCACTGATGAAGAAACAAAATGTGGTAGATACGCACAATGGAATATTTTTCAGCCTTAAAAAGGAAGGAAATTCTAACATCTGCTATGACTTGAATGAGTCTTGAGGATGTCATGCTAAGTTATATAAGCCAGTCACAAAAAAGAAATACTGTATGATTCCACTTAAATGAGATACCTAGAGTAGTCACACCCAAAGAAACAAAGTACCTGGTGGTTGTTAGGGGCTGCTGGGAGGAGGGAACAGGGAGTTGTTGTTTAATGGGTATACTTTCAGTTTTGCAAGGTAGAGACTGATTGCAGGACAATGTGAATATATTTAACACTACTAAACTGTACACTTTAAAATGATTAAGATGGTAAATTTTATGTAATGTGCATCTTGCCACAATTATGTGTGTGTGTGTATGTGTGTATTTTTAAACTTGGGGTAGTCTACCCATGTAAGCGAGGCAGAGGCCAGACAACTGCAGAATCTCCTTGAAGAATTCAAGAGGATACTTCTATCACTTTCCCAAGAAAATAGATGGTTACCCACAGGCAGTTGTGATTAGAAGTCCTGTACCAAAACCCATTAATAAAGGAGTAGAAGTCTCAGTCATGGAGGACAAATCATTCCATCTTTCTCAGGGTATGAAATATCTATTTTCTTGCTTTCTAAAAAGAGCCAACTGAAGCTGCATGTCTAGGTGCCACAAGTCTAATTAGATGTACCTGCTTTACCATTTCTCAGAGGCAGCTGTAGAATGGGATAGAGTAGCCTACAACTCACTGACTTCCTATAAAATTGTCACATATTTTTGGAAGTCTTGCGCTCTGACACGTTCCCTCTCTGAGGAATAGTCCTCCGTGGAGATCTGTCATGTGTAGATCTACCCTTTTGGGGAACTTTTTATTGCCTCCCACCATAATTTCCCACCTCTGTCTAGTTCTCCAGAGGAATTTAATCACTGTTGTCCATGCTCTTCTCTAATGAACATTCAGTTTTCATATGCTTCTCTAAGTGGCATTTTTACTGTTGGCAGAAACCTAAATTGGTACATCTTTTGCAGTCAAACTGGCAATTGTACTAACATTTAATATGTGGATGTCTTTTGACCCAACAATTCCACTTCTAGGAATTTAGTCTATAGAAACAAAGATGTATGTACAAGCATTCTGTCCTTTGCATTCATGGTAGTTTAACACAAATGCATAATTACAAGTTGTGATCTAACTCTGACACTAGCCCAAGTTCCAAGTTGGCAGTCACCACGGCAATTTTTTCCCTCTATATTACAAGCATGTCTCAATAAATACGCTGTAGCTGTTGAAAACAAGGGAGATCTATATATTCTGCTATGATAACATGTTCAAATTTTAAAAAGCAAAGGCACAATGGTAGCTATAATCTTATTTGGGGGAATTCAAGGACACACCTAGAAACAATCTGGTGGAACTTACCCAACACTGGTAGAAGGGCTTACACCTTCAAAGGTACTATCATGGGGCACGTTGAACTTTTCTCACCATAAATTTCTAAGATTTTAAAATTACATTTGGAGGAGAAAAAAATACGATTGAGTTAAAAATATAAAGAAGTGGTAGCTGGAATAAAATGTACAACGGAAACACGTACTTTTATTAAAAAACAAACAAAAAACTGGCCTACTCACAACCAGACTTCAATGTTGAATATCTATTTCATCAGACTAGTTCCCAGGATGAGGCCAGGATCACCACTTAGTAGCGTCTGCCAACCAATAAGGATTATGCAGGGCAGGCTATACACTGTTAGAAGGACACTTCCAGGTGCCCAGTGGTGCACTGTTTCCATAGCAGGTGGGCATCACTATCTGCAAATGAACTGTCAATCTCACTGTGCACTGATAATGATGCTGCCGCCACCACCTGCCTGCCATATGTCTTCCCTACTTGTCACGTAACAAGGAACTGCATTTTGGCATGCTGATCACTGACAAGTCTGATACTACTGCTCAATGTTTGTTATAACTAGCTGCAGCACTTCATATAGCCGAGGCAGCTACATGATGCCTCACAGGATGCAGGACATAAAATATTACTTTGCCAACTGACCACTGACTAAGCCCCCCAATTTTTTTTAATATTAATTAATTTATTTATTTTTGGCTGCATTGGGTCTTCGTTGCTGTGCGCAGGCTTCTCATTGTGGTGGCTTCCCTTGTTGCGGAGCACAGGCTCTAGGTGCGCGGGCTTCAGTAGTTGTGGCTTGCTGGCTTCAGTAGTTGTGGCTCACGGGCTCTAAAGCGCAGGCTCAGTAGTTGTGGTGCATGGGCTTAACTTGCTCCGAGGCATGTGGGATCTTCCTGCACCAGGGCTCGAACCCGTGTCCTGTGTGCTAGCAGGCGGATTCTTAACCACTGCGCCACCAGGGAAGCCCCCAACATTTTACAGCAGACTACCCTGTTGTTCTTCCTTTACTTCTAAGTCCAAGAGCTGCTAATCGAAGGGCTGTGCCCCATCCCCAATTCACGCCCTGTGATCCTGTTTCCCATTAGTGGAATAAACAAGGAACATAGACTTCCCACTCTGATACTGAATTCGTTTTGTCTCCCTTAATCATCATGGTATAGTCAATAAAGACTGATGACAACCCCTGGGGTTTCCATTTTTAGCTCTAACATAATGCACAGATTAGCCAAAGGTATGACATCATAGGTCAAGAACTGGTCGTGATGGAACACTGTCTCAAAGCAGCGGGTAATCTGAAGATAATGAAATATGGTAAACCATGTTTGGTGTACCAGTAATCTGCCTCCAGTCACTGCTCCTATTAGTAGAACTCTAACTCATGCACTCCTCTCTGTATATATCAGAGAATCTCAAAATATAACGCTTCTTATCCACACCTAATCAACAGACTGGAAACTCGTTTCCAAAATGAAGAAAAGCAGATTTTCAGAGCCTGACATTATCTTTTTAGGTAAAAGAAAGTGAACACACAACTGTGAAATCAATCAAGCATGTGAACCAAACGTTTTTTCCCATTAATGATGAGAACATAAAGGTAATTATCCAACAGCACTTTCTATGAATTAGCAAATCATTGGACAAGTATATGCTTCCCTTAATGAGGGGACTCATCGCACATTTCAGCTGCCACTCCCATACCCACTCTCACCCACCACTCAACTCACCGGATAAAATGCCACCCAGCAGTAACATCAACAAAGAAACACCAAGTACTGCTTGTCATTCATTCAGCAGCCATTCCACCAACAGTCAACAACAGTCAAAAGTATACTAATTTAGTAAATTTTAGTATAACCACAATGCTGTGCAACCACCACCATTATAATTCCAGAATACTTTCATCACCCCAAAAGATACCCTTTACTCACTGAGCACTCATTCCCCATCCCCTGGCCACCACCAATCTACTTATTGTCTCTTTCAATTTGCCTGTTTTGGACATTTCCTTTAAATGGAAACATACAATAAGTGGTCTTTCGTGTCTCACATCTTTCACGTGGTATAATGCTTTCAGGTTCATCCAGGTTGTTCCATATGTCAGTACTTAATTTCCTTTTATGGCAGAGTGTACACAGTGTGTGCATATACCACATTGTGTTTATCCATGAAAATATACGTTTGAGACTACAGTCATAACAAAGTGCATTAAGAACCACTTGATTAAAATCTCATTATAATGATAAAAATAATTTTTTTTTAATAACAAGAAAGTACCTTGAGAATCAGTTGAGAGCAGCTGATACCATATGCAGAAGAGCTTACTATCATTGACACAACTAACTAAGCCATCGGAGTCAAATCACATAAGGGAAATATCTGAACCTCCCAACCTGTCTGGTTCAGAGAACCTCAAGCAAATCCATATATTTTTTCTTTTTTTTAAAGCCACTCTTTCATAAAGAGGAAGAAGAAATCTCTCAGGGCCTAAGTATTGTGGGATGGTTCAAATAACCAACCAACCAGCCACTTCAGAGGAAAGCAAACTTCTTCCCAACAGGTCATGTGCTCAGGACAAACAGCAGAGGCACTGTGTAGAATGCCAAAAATTATACAGATACCATCTATGGAAATATTCTTCCAAAAGACACAATTCTGTAAGGCTTTAACCCTCCTACTGGCTACAGCTGCTTCCCAGTTTCCTTGCACACACTCACTCATGATGAACCAGACTGTAACTCTGGTTTCAAGAATCCTCATATCTTCATTACTTCGCCTGTTTGAATACATCCTTGGTATCCACAGCAGTGCATCTCTCTCTGACCTGTCACATGTGCTCATTTCTATGTGATGGTCTGCATACCAGCTGACCCAATTCCTCTCCTGCCTGCACCAATTCCACAGTGGAAAATGAATGATAAATTCTTCTACAGCACAGAAGGAAAGGAATAAACAGAAAGACTCAATGAGCCCTCCTCCATAATTTAGCACGGAAAGATTTTTTTTATTCTTCTGCTACTAAAGAAAAGTCTCCATGTCTTTTAGCACATAAGATAATCTCAAAATAGGAAAACTGGTTTACTCATTACATAACTGAGCTATAAATTTATTAACCTGAATATCAAAAGACGAGATTAAGAATACAGTGAGGGTATTTAACAACATTCTGCCACTGTAGAATTACCACAGAAGTTTAGACAACTCTGTGGGAAAGAATTTAAAGCCAAAACTTCTAGCAGCTCTAGAGGGTAACAGAAAAATGTCCAGTGAGTATAAGCAGAATATACTGATACAACCACCTGGATCACACAACAGTACCAACCTCCAAACACTAGAAAATCACCAACTGAGGCTTCCATCTATAGCCGAGTTTATTGCGATCATTGGCCAAGGTCTTTATGCAAACTACCCTAAGGAGAGACTTTTTTGTTTGTTTGTTTGTTTTGCAGTATGCGGACCTCTCACTGTTGTGGCCTCTCCCGCTGCGGAGCAACAGGCTCCGGATGCGCGGGCTCAGCGGCCATGGCTCACGGGCCCAGCAGCTCCGTGGCACGCGGGACCCTCCCGGACCGGGGCACGAACCCGCGTCCCCTGCATCGGCAGGCGGACTCTCAACCACTGTGCCACCAGGGAAGCCCAGGAGAGACTTCTTGAAAAATCTCAGAAGAATTGTCTGAAGCCCAATCATTTCACTTCATTCAGTACATTTCAGAACTAGTAGGTATAGGAAACGGAAATCAAACTTACTGTATTAGAGAAAGCACAGGCAAAACTGCTATAAATACACGCTAAATTTCATATATATGAATGAAATCAAACAGAACAGTAACACATATCAAAAAAAACAAGAAAATTTCAGATTAGGTGAAAAAGAAACGATGGGCCCAAAATATATTGTCTATTTTCTCTGTAAAAGATAAACCAAGATGCATAGGTATGTTTAAATCAAATGAAATGATGCACTTATAAACAGAACCTGCATAACAAATGGTTGTAATTGATAGGTTATAAATAGAAATATTTAATAAAATGAGCATTCTGTTAGTGACATCTGATAAAATTCCTGTGAGTAAATGTCATGATAAACATAATACAGTAATTAAATCACTAAAATATTCAATGATAAGTGTGGGGTTCAAAAGCCTAGAAAAACATCCCATAGCTAATAGGAAATTATAGGCATGTTAGAGATACCCTGATCTGGAGCAAATGGGGAAAACAGAGAAGAATTAACTGGCATTGATCTAATAAGCAACTCCCAAACCTGGAAAGAATGAACATAACCAATTTTTAATAATTCCACAACATATCAGCAACCAATCTATCTGTGAGAGCTTTTTTTTTAAATACACATTTTTGCTTCTCTTGAATATTGTGAGACTATATTTTAGCTGCTTAGAGATGTCTGGGCTGTGGAGCTGGGGAAGTCACATTAATAACATCTACAACATAACAGTTATTCAGAAAGATTAAATAATCTGTCCGAAAATTATGCAAGATGGGGCTCTTCTGCAATACGGAATGGCAAACTCATACAATTTGGAATAGGGTAGCTTACAAAGACTGAAAATGGAAAATATCTCAGTAGTAAGTTACTTTTTAATGTTTAAGTTAAAATTATTACTATAAAAAGATTTTTTTTATTCCAACTCTTAGTTAGCTGAGCTTTTAAGGGATAAAGTAAAATGAATGACTATTTAAAATCAAATGAAAGGAATCACAGTTATTACCTAAGGCAAGCATATACCACTATGTAAGAAAAAGCAGATTCAGAGGAGTTATGTGAATTACCCAAATTTAAAGAGCAATTCAATGAAAGAGTTGTAACTACTAGAACCTAAATATCAGAGCAAATAAAATTTGAAATTATGAGAACAGTAATCCACAATAAAAAGTCATTTCAGTAAATGAAGCCTGTTATATGCCTGGAGAGATTTACAGTCTAAGAGCCCAAGGTCTTCCAAGTCTGAGAAGCTACCCTTTCAGAAGCTACACTTAAATACAGGGTACAATGCAGGGGGCTGAAGGGGTAATCCATGAGAAGCCTGAGACAGACTTCCAACTTTGGTTACTGCCTCCGGTTCTCTCCAAAACTATCCAGCTTATTGCTGTATCTCCTGCTGCTCTATAAGAAAACCAAAAATAAAAATACAAAGAAATGATTTTGTTGCGATGTTGCTTTAAAATAACTAAGGAAATAACGGAAGGTTAAAATTAAGCATTAAGAACTAGACTAAATGAAATATATGGAGAAGAATAAAATTAAAGTTTAAATTAGAATTAAAATCTCAAAAACCATTAGTATGATTTTTTAAATGGGAGAAAATATATGGGACTTAAAAGGGGGGAAGCTATTATACTTCTTAAATGACCAAATCCTGTGTAAAAAAGCACTCAACATCAATGAAGACTTATTATATACGAATTATAATTATATCTAAATTATACATAAAAGAAGCTTTTCTGCCCTTAACGCTTCTAAACTTAAGATCCTCCCAAATCTAGAAGCCTGATTCTGTATGCTCAGTGAATCTAGTTGATTATACAGTATGGCATGTTTAGCGAAACATAAAATAAAGCCACAGTACCATAGTTCAAAAAATTAAGATGAACACAAATTGGTGAAATAAATTATCACACAATCATGGAATAAAATGACACAGCCATTGTAATTATTACTTTACAAAATTTCATTTAAGGATGTGAGGAAATGTTCAGGTTATGCTGTCAATTGAAAAAATAAGGACATATAGATTTATTTGTATGTTTATATTTGAATCAGAGAAAATACCTCAAAATGTTAACAGTGCTTTGAATTACTTTTAATTTTCCTTTATCGTTTCCAAATTTAATATAACAAACATACATTGCTTTTATAATCAGGAAACAAAAACCCACAGAAGGAAAACAAAAGATCACCACAGTTAAGGTGTGGTCTAAGGTAACAGGAGTCACACTCGTAAAAAGCATAACCTGTGTGTCACTGATAATAGGGGAGACTTGATCCTCTGGCTCCAATTCTCCAGAAGGCTTGGAATCAAGTAAAAAAATTTTATTCGGTGCTCGCATGTCCCTACTTCCCTATTTTCAAAAATAACTTACAAATTATAGTAACCAAGTCTAACATTCTAAAAACCAGAGAAAGTATGTGGCGAATACTTAACCTGAGAAGGAAGTCCATGGGGTCACTCCCAAAGAAGAAAGGTCAAGAAAGAGGTCTGTAAAGCTTTCCAAAGTGAAGAACTAAAGAAATAAGATGGTCAACAGTAGGAAGATGACTAGAGGGACTTCCCAGGGGGTCTAGGGTTAAGACTCCACCTTCCAATGCAGGGGGTGTGGGTTCCATCCCTGGTAGGGGAAACTAAGATCCCACATGCTGCACAGTGCAGCCAAAAAAAAAAAAAAAAAAAAAGACTAGAATTACTCAAAATAAAGACACTCCCTGGCTCAAGAAGACAAAATACAAATCACTTTATGCATTCCCATTTGTATCTGTGGAAACTGCATAGGAACCCTTCATCTTTTCCTAGCAGTGCGAATGCTACCTCTACTAGAGTGATGACAAGACCAGCACCATGAAAACGAATGAAGATCAGAATTTACATTCTAGGCTGTATAGCCAAAGTGAATCCTAAACCTATATTGGTTTAGTCCTTAGAACTGGCAGGTAATTTTGGAGGCCAACAAATGACAATAGTGCTGAGGATGTACCTGGCCTAACTCATTTCAATCAATTTTGGTTAATATGCACTTTATTGTAAAAAGGACACTATTTAGAATCAGTGGAAACTTGAGAATAACACTACGGAGAAATGACAATATAATATGACACTAACTGAACAATCAGTTTATCTACATCTTTTAATAAAGCCGCATTTCTACTTCATTTTGTTCTCAATATACCTCATTTAGTACTAGCATAAGTCATTAATTGCTATAAGCAACCAAGAATTAGCACTCTGTAATACAAAAAATAACAACTCTCTCACCTGAAGTATCAGTGAAGTACTTTAAACAAAACGTGTTACCTATGGGATGAGAAATAAACCCATTTCACAGTATTACCTCAAATGTAATCAATCTTCGAATTCGACCTCTTAATAGTAAACCAAGTGGAAATAATATTTTGAAATGCTGGATTAATTAATCGAGTGTTCATCTGGGAGCTGAAAAGCAGGACATCCAACATCTATTTCTAACTGATGACCAAACAGCTGTGCTTGTTGGATAGGTAAGTTCAGGAGACAGAGACTTCAATTTGGGGCTTCAAGCTTGAGACTTTCAGAGAGACTGGGGGTTAAGAAAGAATGCTGGATGGGGCATACTTTGTACTTTATTTAGCTTACTTTGGGTCACAGTAAATTAAGTTCTCATCATATCTCCTGCTATTTCCCATGGAAACTCTATCAAGATATGAAAAATGTACCTGAAATCTCAGAAAAGAAGCAAACTGGATGTTAAGAGTACTCTCTAAGCTCTCCCTTCCCCAGGTCCACTCCCACTTCCTCTGAGTCAGGCAAATCCAAGTCAGTGTCACTGAGCACTTGGGGATTAAAAAGGTTTTCCTAAAAAAATAGGCAAGCAATAGACTCTCATCTTGTTAGATTGGCTTTTTTTTTTTTTAGAAGACGTTGGGGGTAGGAGTTTGTTTATTTTTGCTGTGTTGGGTCTTCGTTTCTGTGCAAGGGCTTTCTCTAGCTGTGGCAAGTGGGGGCCACTCTTCATCACGGTGTGTGGTCCCCTCACTATCACGGCCTCTCTTGTTGCGGAGCACAGGCTCCAGACGCGCAGGCTCAGTAGTTGTGGCTCACGGGCCCAGTTGCTCCGTGGCATGTGGGATCCTCCCAGACCAGGGCTCGAACCCATGGTTCCCTGCTTTAGCAGGCAGATTCTCAACCACTGCGCCACCAGGGAAGCCCTAGATTGGTTTTAAAGGCAAGAGAGGGGGGCTTCCCTGGTGGCCCAGTGGTTAAGAATAGCCTCCCAATGCAGGGGACATGGGTTCGAGCACTGCTCCAGGAAGATCCCACATGCCACAGAGCAACTAAGCCCATGCACCACAACTACGGAACCTGTGCTCTAGAGTCCGCGAGCCACAACTACTGAGCCCGCGTGTCACAACTACTGAAGCCCGCGCGCCTAGAGCTGGTGCTCCACAACAAGATAAGCCACTACAATGAGAAGCCCACGCACTCACTGCAAGAGTAATCCCCGCTCGCTGCAACTAGAGAAAGCCCGCATGCAGCAATGAAGACCCAACGCAGCCAAAAATAAATAAATTAAAAAAAAAATAAAGGCAACAGACGCTAAAGAAAATAAAATGACAGCCGTCTTTCTCTCATTCAACCTTATCAGGACACAAAAGAGAGCAAGTTCACGTTCTGTCATATTATATATTATATACTGCTCCCTGTTCTTAATTTGCCTAAGCCCTGACTCAGTAGTTTGCTATTATCGATTGAGCTCTTACAATATGCTGAGCACTGCACTAAGTGCTTTCCATATATTATCTCATTTAATGCTCATGACAGGACTGAATTACGTAATGCTACCCCAGAGATTCAAACACATGTCTATGCGGATCCAAAAGTCCGTGTGCTAAACAACGACAAATAGCCAAAAATAGGATATTGATTATATACTCACTAGATATTAAATGATAAAAGTACCTCATGTAGAAGTCAATTTAATGACACAGGGAAACCGTCATACTGAAGGTTACAAAACACTAAGTACCATGTAATTATTAGCTAAGTTGAAAATTATGCAAATACCCAAATGCATAAAAAGATTGGAATAATATACACTCAAGTATTAACAGATGTTACCCCTGGGTGGTAGTTTCTTTTTGCTTTAACTTTTCTTTCAAAAACATTTCTTTTAGAATGAACAAGTGTTGCTTTTGTCACTGATAAAACAGGCAGTACATGTTATTTATAGCAAAACAGCAAAAACAAAATACACTATCATAAACAAGGACAGAATGGACACTATCCCCAATATTAGCAGATTTCATAATTACATTTTCAAATAGGAAAATTATAGTCACAGAGAAAACTAGGCTGAAAACAGCAACAACAGCAACAACTCGTTAGTACTTTTAAGCATGTAAATGAAATATAAATGCAGAGATACCATTTTTCTTAATACATATGAAATTTTAACTATTTATGATACCAGTATTTGAAGAATATCCCCCCACAAACACATCTGTCTATATAAGCCTAAAATATCTCCGGAAAGATTTACAAGGAAATAACACTAGTTGTTTCTGAGAAGGTAAACTCAATTGGTAAAGGAGCAAGATAGAAGGGAGCTCTTTGATTTTATAGCATTTATTAGCATTTAAGTTTTGAACCAAACAAATGTATAACCTACTCAAATAATTAACATAAAAAATAAGCAAGGACCTTCAAGATGCTGGAGGAGTAAAACATGGAGATCACCTTCCACCCCACAAATATATCAAAAATACATCTACAAGTGGAACAACTCCTACAGAACACCTACTGAATGGTGGCAGAAAACCTCAGACTTCCCAAAAGCCATGTGGCTGACAGGGTCTTGGTGCTCCGGCCAGGTGTCAGGCCTGTGCCTCTGAGGTGGGAGAGCGGAGTTTAGGACACTGGTCCAACAGAGACCTCCCAGCTCCACGTAGTATCAAACGGCAAAAGTTCTCCCAGAGATCTCCATCTCAACACTAAGACCAGCTCCACTCAATGACCAACAAGGTACAGTGCTGGACACCCTATGCCAAACAACTAGCAAGACAGGAACACAACCCCACCCATTAGCACAGAGGCTGCCTAAAATCATAAGAAGGTCCAAAACATACCACCAGACGAGGTCCTGCCCACAAGACAAGATCCAGCCTCATCCACGAGAATACAGGCACCAGTCCCCTCCACCTGGAAGCCTACAAAACCCAGTGAACCAACCTTATCCACTGGGGGCAGACACCGAACACAACGGGAACTACTAACCTGCAGCCTACAAAAAGGAGACCCCAAACACAGTAAGTTAAGCGAAATGAGAAGACAAACACACAGCAGATGAAGGAGCAAGGTAAAGCCTCACCAGACCAAATAAATTAAGAGGAAACAGGCAGTCTACCTGAAAAAGAGTTCAGAGTAATGATTGTAAAGATGACCCAAAATCATGGAAATAGAATGGAAAAAATACAAGAAATGTTTAAAAAGGACCCAGAAGAACTAAAGAGCAAACAATGATCAAAAACACAATAAATGAAATTAAAAATTCTCTAGAGGAATCAATAGCAGAATAACTGAGGCAGAAGAAAGGATAAGTGACCTGGAAGATAAAATAGTGGAAATAACTACCACAGAGCAGAACAAAGAATAAAGAATGAAAAGAAATGAAGACAGTCTCAGAGGCCTCTGGGACAAGATTAAACACACCAACATCCGAATTACACGGGTCCCAGAAGAAGAAGAGAAAAAGAAAGGGACTGAGAAAATATTTGAAGAGATTATACTTGAAAACTTCCCTAATGTGGGAAAGGAAATAGTCAATCAAGCCCAGGAAGCACAGAGACTCCCATACAGGATAAAACCAAGGAGAAACATGCCAAGGCACACATTAATCAAACTATCAAAATTAAATACAAAGAAAAAATACGAAAAGCAGCAAGGGAAAAGGAACAAATAACACACAAGGGAATCCCCATAAGCTTAACAGCTGATCTTTCAGGAGAAACTCTGGAAGCCAGAAGGGAGTGGCAGGACATATTTAAAGTGATGAAAGGGAAAAACCTAAAACCAAGATTACTCCACCCAGCAAGGATCTCATTCAGATTCCAAAGAAGAATTAAAACCTTTACAGACAAGCAAAAGCTAAGAGAATTCAGCACCACCAAACCAGCTTTACAACAAATGCTAAGGGAACTTCGCTAGGCAGGAAACACAAGAGAAGGAAAACCCCTACAATAACAAACCCACACAATTAAGAAAATGGTAATAGGAACATACATATCAATAACTACCTTAAAGGTAAATGGATTAAATGCTCCAACCAAAAGGCACAGACTGGATGCATGGATTCAAAAATGAGACCCATATAAATGCTGTCTACAAGAGACCCACTTCAGACCTAGGGACACATACAGACTGAAAGTGAGGGCATGGAAAAAGATATTCCATGCAAATGGAAATCAAAAGAAAGCTAGAGTAGCAATACTCATATCAGACAAAACAGACTTTAAAATAAAGACTATTATAAGAGACAAAGAAGGACACTACATAATGATCAAGGGATCAATCCAAGAAGAAGATATAACAATTGTAAATATTTATGCACCCAACACAGAAGCACCTCAATACATAAGGCAAATACTAACAGCCATAAAAGGGGAAATCGACAGTAACACAATCATAGTAGGGGACTTTAACACCCCACTTTCACCAATAGACAGATCATCGAAAACAAAAATAAGGAAACACAAGCTTGAAATGACACATTAGACAAGATGGACTTAATTGATATATATGGGACATTGCATCCAAAAACAACAGAATACACTTTCTTCTCAAGTGCTCCTGTAACATTCTCGAAGAAAGATCACACCTTGGGTCACAAATCAAGCCTTGCTAAAATTAAGAAAATTGAAATCGTATCAAGTATCTTTTCCAACCACAACACTATGAGACTAGAGATCAATTACAGGAAAAAAAATCTGTAAAAAAAATACAAACACATGAAGGCTAAACAATACACTACTAAATAACCAAGAGATCACTGAAGAAATCAAGAGGAAATCAAAAAACACCTAGAAACAAATGACAATGAAAACACGACGACCCAAAACCTATGGGACGCAGCAAAAGCACTTCTAAGAGGGAAGTTTCTAGCAATACAATCCTACCTCAAGAAACAAGAAAAATGTCAAATACACAACCTAACCTCACACCTACAGCAATTAGAGAATAAAGAACAAAAAAACCCCAGGGGCTTCCCTGGTGGCGCAGTGGTTGAGAGTCCGCCTGCCGATGAAGGGGACACGGGTTCATGACCCGGTCCGGGAAGATCCCACACGCCACAGAGCAGCTGGGCCCGTGAGCTGTGGCCACTGAGCCTGCGCGTCCGGAGCCTGTGCTCCGCAACGAGAGAGGCCACAACAGTGAGAGGCCCGCATACTGCAAAACAAAACAAAACAACCCCAAAGGTAGCAGAAGGAATGAAATCATAAAAATCAGATGAGAAATCAAAAGAAATGAAGGACACAATAGCAAAGATCGATAAAACTATAAGCTGGTTCTTTGAGAAGATAAACAAAATCGATAAACAATTAGCCAGACTCATCAAGGGAAAAAAAAGGAAAAGACTCAAATCAACAGAATTAGAAATGAAAAAGAAGTAACAACAGACACTGCAGAAATACAAAGGATCATGAGAGATTACTACAAGCAACTCTATGCCAATAAAATGGACAACCTGGAAGAAATGGAAAATACAAATAGACCAACCACAAGCACTGAAATTGAGACTGTGATTAAAAATCTTCCAACAAACAGAAGCCCAAGACCACATGGCTTCATAGGCGAATTCTATCAAACATTTAGAAAGAGCTAACACCTATCCTTCTCAAACTCTTCCAAAATATAGCAGAGGGAGAAACTCTCTCACACTCATTCTACGAGGCCACCATCACCCTGATACCAAAAGCAGACAAAGATGTCACAAAGAAAGCTACAGGCCAATATCACTGATGAACATAGATGCAAAAATCCACAACAAAATACTAGCAAATAGAATCCAACAGCACATTAAAAGGATCATACACCATGATCAAGTGGGGTTTATCCCAGGAATGCAAGGATTCTTCAATACATGCAAATCAATCAACGTGATACACCATATTTACAAACTGAAGGAGAAAAACCATATGATCACCTCAATAGATGCAGAGAGAGCCTGAGAAAATTCAACACCATTTATGATAAAAACCCTCCAGAAAGTAGGCATAGAGGGAACTTACCTCAACATAATAAAGGCCATATATGACAAACCCACAGCCAACAGTGCTCTCAAGGGAGAAAAACTGAAACCATTTCCTCTAAAATCAGGAACAAGACAAGGTTGCCCACTCTCACCACTATTATTCTACATAGTTTTGGAAGCCCTAGCCACAGCAATCAGAGAAGAAAAAGAAACAAAAGGAATCCAAATTGGAAAAGAAGAAGTAAAGCTGTCACTGTTTGCAGATGACATGACAGTATACATAGAAAATCCTACAGACTCTACCAGGAAACTACTAGAGCTAATCAATGGATTTGGTAAAGTAGCAGGATACAAAATTAACGCACAGAAATCTCTTGCATTCCTATACACTAATGATGAAAAATCTGAAAGAGAAATACAGGAAACACTCCCACTTACCACTGCAACAAAAAGAATAAAATACCTAGGAATAAACCTACCTAAGGAGACAAAAGACCTGTATGTAGAAAACTATAAGACAATGATGAAAGAAACTGAAGAAGATACAAACAGGTGGAGAGATATACCATGTTCTTGGATGGGAAGAATCAACATTGTGAAAATGACTATACTATGCAATCTATAGTATACAATGCAAACCCTATCAAACTGCCAATGGCATTTTTCACAGAACTAGAACAAAAAATTTCACAATTTCTATGGAAACACAAAAGATCCTGAATAGCCAAAGCAATCTTGAGAAAGAAAAACGGAGCTGGAGGAATCAGGCTCCCTGACTTCAGACTACAGTACAAAGCTACAATAATCAAGACAGTATGGTACTGGCACAAAAACAGAAATACAGATCAATGGAACACAATAGAAAGCCCAGAGATAAACACACGCACATATGGTCACCTTATCTTTGATAAAGGAGGCAAGAATATACAATAGAGAAAAGACAGCCTCTTCAATAAGTGGTGCTGGGAAAAGTGGACAGCCAAATGCCAAAGAATGAAATTAGAACACTCCCTAACACCACACACAAAAATAAACTCAAAATGGATTAAAGACCTAAATGTAAGGCCAGATACTATCAAACTCTTAGAGGAAAACATAGGCAGAACACTCTATGACATAAATCACAGCAAGATCCTTTTTGACCCACCTCCTAGAAAAATGGAAATAAAAACAAAAATGAACAAATGGGACCTAATGAAACTCAAAACCTTTTGCACAGCAAAGGGAACCATAAACAGGACGAAAAGACAACCCTCAGTATGGGAGAAAATACTTGCAAACGAAGCAACTGACAAAGGATTAATCTCCAAAGTTTACAAGCAGCTCATGCAGCTCAGTATCAAAAAAACAAAGAACCCAATTGAAAAATGGGCAGAAAACCTAAACAGACATTTCTCCAAAGAAGATATACAGATTGTCAACAGACATATGAAAGGATGCTCAACAGCACTAATCATTAGAGAAATACAAATCAAAACTACAATGAGGTATCACCTCACACCAGTCAGAATGGCCATCATCAAAATATCTACAAACAATAAATGCTGGAGAGGGTGTGAAGAAAAGCGAACACTCTTGCACTGTTGGTGGGAATGTAATTTGATACAGCCACTATGGAGAACAGTATGGAGGTTCCTTAAAAAACTAAAAACAGACTACCATAAGACCCAGCAACCTCACTACTGGGCATATACCCTAAGAAAACCATAAGTCAAAAAGAGTCATGTATCACAATGTTCACTGCAGCTCTATTTACAATAGTCAGGAAATGGAAGCAACCTAAGTGTCCATCGACAGATGAATGGATAAAGAAGATGTGGCACATATATACAATGGAATATTACTCAGCAATTAAAAGAAATGAAATTGAGTTATCTGTAGTGAGGGGAATGAACCTAGAGTCTGTCATACAAAGTGAAGTAAGTCAGAAAGAGAAAAACAAATACTGTATGCTAACACATATATATGGAATCTAAAAAACAAAAAATGGTTCTGAAGAACCTAGGGGCAGGACCGGAATAAAGACGCAGACGTAGAGAATGGACTTGAGGACACGGGGAGGGGGAGAGGTAAGCTGGGACGAAGTGAGAGAGTGGCATGGACATATGCACACTACCAAATGTAAGATAGATAGCTAGTGGGAAGCAGCTGCATAGCACAGGGAGAGCAGCTCGGTGCTTTGTGACCACGTAGAGGGCTGGGATAGGGAGGGTGGGTGGCAGATGCAAGAGGGAGGGGATATGGGGATATATGTATACGTATAGCTGATTCACTTTGTTATACAGCAGGAACTAACACAACATTGTAAAGCAATTATACTCCAATAAAGATGTTAAAAAAAATAAGCCCCCCAACACACACACACACACACGAGAAAAACTTAAGACAATGTTATTGGTTTCCTAGCAAAGAAAAACATCTAGAAAAAATACCTAAAAGATAAAAGATATGTTATCTAATTTAAATGTCTGCCTATTTTATACAATAGTTTGTCAAAAATATCCTACGTTTCCATACTGGCTTTCCTCAAATGTCTTCACAATGTCTGTTTCAGCGAATGAAACAACAAAAAGGATTTAGTTTCTTGATTTGACTTTGAAAATCTTTAGGAGAAAATAAAAAAAGATGCACTGCTTTATCCATATATGTCCTTTCTAAAAATGACACCTCCATGTATTTCTTTTTTTAAAGTTAAGAACATGTTATATAAAACAACCAAAAAATGTTTCAAATTATGTCTTCCTGGCTGTTTAAAAATTAAATTTAAAAATTCTGTAAGGAAAAGTATCTTTGCCTCGACATAGGTACACATCAATGCAAAGAGGAATCTCTGCAAGAAAAGGAAGAAACAAGAACCGAAAAAACATCAACCTGGACACACAGGGGTGGAGGACAGGGATAATGACTTGGGAGTCAAGGAAGAAACAATCAAATCCAAATGCCAATTCCAGGAAGGTAGACCATCCAAGGAAAACACACTTCCCACAGATTTGGAAGCAGGTCCCAGTGTCATCCAAACAGTTATTCTTTTCTTAGTGAGTACAATGTGCAAGCACTCCACAAGGTCTTGTGCTTGGGGCAGCATCAAGCTGACATATTACCAGAGCACCTAGCAAGGACACACACACCCTGGCCCACTGACTACAATCCCCCAGGGAAGGGCAATCCAGGCTAAAAGCACTGACCAACAGTTTCTTCCTCATCCATGTTTTCCCTTTTCCAGAAACAAGGGAAGTAACAGTTAAAGCAGGCAGACAATTTAAAATGTATCACAACATCATCTAGCCTGTCAAATTTTGTGTTCATCCATGATGGCCCAAGGAGAAACTAGAACTGCCAAGCAAACCAAGTGGACCTTGTTCAGAGAGAAGCTGATGCTTCGTCAGCTTTGGTCATGGACCAAGTTCCATGCTGGTGGAAGAACAGAAACAAGAAAAGATGACATTCAGCACATCCCTTTTTTTTCCTCTTAAGGCCAGAAAGGTCCCAGGGATCCAGGGCAATGGCCAAGTCAGACAGTACGGCAGATGGGTTGTGTGTATTGGAAAATGAGAGCTACTACAGGCTTGGAATTTTGAAGCTGTTCGTGTTGCAGGTCTGAGCACCTTTGAGGAGAGGGATGGTAAATGCAAGGTGGAAGGAGGGGAGGGAAAAGGAAGGAAAACCACCAGAAGGTTACAGAGACGGAAGGAAAGGAATGGGGAGTATGTGTTAGTACAGGAGGAGATATTAAAGACTATCAATACCACGTTCACTCTCTGAACAGCAAGAGAGACGTCATAAATCTACCTAGACTTAGTGATCTTATAACCATTTTCCCTTCGGGAAGCTATGATGAGCAACCACCAAAGCAGAAGCATGGAAGAGCGGCAACACGACTCATCTTTGTCTCTCATCTTCAAAGACTCTCCCATGCTGGGGAGCTCAAACCACACACAGCTTTTCTTCCACACAGCTGGCAGCACCACTGGCAATGGGAGAAACTAGTAGAAAATGTGAAAAGCCTCCAGGCTGCCTCAGAGTCAGTCACTGTGACGCACTGGGTTTCCCAAGCCATTATTTCAAAATGTAGCCAACTGATGAGTGATGGAGGGAAACAAAACACCAGCCCCCCAGTGGGAGAAAATCATTTGACGACAGAGGTCCCAGAAAACGGAGAAAAAAGGTCCTTGCCCCAATGGGAAACTTGACTGTGACCACAACCATAACAGTTTAAACTTTAAATTTCAGTTGAAAAGATATAAAAGATACTGTGACCATAACTCAGTGACATAAGCATAGCAGGAAAAGAATGAATTCAATCTCCTAGCTTTCTCTCGGGGAGGTAGGAGTCTGGCTGGTAAAAGATAATTAAAGCCACACCATAAAGGTGGTGCAGATTTATCTTCAACACATGCGAACATAACCCTCAAATCTTGTGTTTTGGCTACCACAGGTGTCCCCATTCATTGTTATTTAAACTAAATCTTTGGTGTCAAAAGATTACACTTTCAGAACTATAAAAGGATCAGGTAGATCAATTCAGCAAAAACAGGGCAAAAAAATGTTCACTCCCCTTTAACCGACAAGGAAATTAAGGAAATATAATAAAATAAAAGGAATCATCATCCAAGGTCATGGAGTTAGGTGAACAAGGACTAGATGTACTTCATACTTCAGGTCCCTTGGTTCCAGGAACCCAAGTTTTCCCACCTCCATCCCAGGCAAGGGGAATCGACCTGCCCTCCCCAGGGTGACTACCAGGAAAACTACACAGTGATCGGTAGATGACCGTTACGTCAGAGAGTCTGGTCAGAGATACCAGGATGACCAGTTGACCCTTTCTGGATTCTTTAAGATCTTACAAAAATAGATTCCTTTGTAATTTACGAGTGAAGAAAATAAGGCAGACTGGAAGAAATAAACTCATCCCAAGTCTAAGAATTTGAACATACACAATATTCAGCTGCATATCTTCTAGCCTCTGAGGTCACAGAAATGTCCTACCTCTTCATTGTAATGTGGGCTGACAATTGTGGACAGTGCTACAGGTCTGCATTTGAGGTGCTAGTTTCTATTTCCATCCTAGGAACTTACAAGGTTCCATCCTTTGTGCCCGGCCCAAAAGTTATTCCTAATGCAGCTGTCTGCTTCCATGCCCTCCCTATCCTGGCACACCTGAGGAGTCACAGCTGTCAAAATAACACACCCCTTTTACAAATGAAGAAACAGAGGCGACATGAATGCACAGACCATACAGTTAGGGATGCATCTCTCAGCTCTTAAGATTCACTAGGAAAGTTACGAAGCTTCCCCAGCTCACACCAACGGCCTGAGGCAATATTTCACCAAAATGTTCAACCAATTTCTAATTAGGGCCCAGGTCACTCCGCCTTACATTCCCTCCCCCTCCCTCTTTTTTGGATAAAGGGGTGTCAGAGATTTACAGGCTGCAGAAACTGGGCCTCGTGAGGGGAAAATCTGATGCTTAACGGGCCTCTCCTGTCCAGTTCCCCCGGCCCAACCCTCCATCGAAGTCTAGCCTGACAGGCTCTGAGGAGCTGGGCTCAGCAGCAACCCGCCAGGCTAAAAGGTACCCGACACACCACAGAAATGGCCAAGCGGAGCCAGTTAGGGACTTATTTACTTCCAGTACATTTGGACTATTGTTGGAGAAGACGGACATTATGAAGCCCAGGTCCCAGGGAATGGGAACGTCAGGGAGCAGTCAGGGGCCATCAAGCGTCTGTCACTTAGAGGTTTAAAATCCTAATGAATGATCCAAGTGAAAAATATTAACTTACTGCCTACTAGTTGGGTAAATCCCTCTGTCAAAAATCAATTTTCAAGAGAACAAATTATAAATGCTGCACATTTTCAAAAATACGCAGAAACAGCCCCAAAGTTGACCTCCCGCACTGAGTGGCTGCTTGGGCTGCCTCCCGAAGAGCCCACAGGGAGGGCGGCCTCGCAGGCATCCAGCACACTGCCAGCGGGGGAGCGATTAATTCATAACCATAACTCAGATCCAGAAAAACAAAAACATCCTTATTCTACCTGGTTTTTTTTTTGTGGTACGCGGGCCTCTCCCTGTTGTGGCCTCTCCCGTTGCGGAGCACAGGCTCCGGACGCGCAGGCTCAGCGGCCATGGCTCACGGGCCCAGCCGCTCCGCGGCATGTGGGATCTTCCCGGACCGGGGCACGAACCCGTGTCCCCTGCATCGGCAGGCGGACTCTCAACCACTGCGCCACCAGGGAAGCCCTCTACCTGTTTTTAAGGTCTTGCTTTTTATTTGTCAGACAGAGCTATGCCTGAAGTCTCGTTGAAGTGGGGCTCAAGGTCTATATTGTACGAGGAAATTAAAGAAGACAGGTGACAGGAAAACCATCTGTCCAGCTTCGAGCTACGCCATGAGCTTTCTACATCCCTTCTCTGTATTCAAAGACTTCCAATCTTTCTTAAGAACGGCCAGATAGAGGACAAATCCCACTACCTCTGTAAAGACTTATTGGGGGATCCTAATCTGATTCCTGACATCAGGAGCTGAGAGCTGAAGAAAGGGTCGGACAGGCTCTTTGCCCCATAGAGGGTGAGGGAGGTCAGACCTGGGAACAGATACTCCAGAAATGGGCACAGGGGAGTAATAGGACAGACAGCCCCCGACTTTACATGGGGAGCCAGCCAGGAATAAGGAACCGTGCTAAGATTCTTACAGAAAAAGAAGTGTGAAAGCAAGAAGCTGTGAAAGGGCTTGGCATGTCGACACAAGGGTGAGAAGTTATTTGTGACGTATCATATGGAGGGTAGAGTAGGAAGTAAGACTGGAAATGGAAACATCCCTAAATGACATTATGCTATTTTATATACAACCGGCTTTCCTTTACCTTCATTTAAGGAGTCAGATGCTTTTCTGCAGCCATCTGGGTGTCCCCAGAGTCTGTGAGATGACCATGACTGTGCATATAGAAAGCGATTCTGACAGCAACATGAAAGATGGCAGAGACTAGAAGGAGAACTACTTAAGATGCAGTTGCAGTGATTGAGAGATAAGGAGCATACAGACCAGTAGCTATGGGTAATACTGTGAAAAGGAAGATTTGGAAGTGATAACTATAGCAGAATCACATGAAATTGGGATGGGGAGACTGCTGATACTAAAGTTTGGGATAACAGGTGGGTGGTGACATTATTTAAGACCAACAACAAAGGTAGCCTAGCCAAGGCAGTTTGTGAGCAGGGAAGAAAATCGTATGGAAGCCAAGAACTACATTTTAGACATAATAGATGACAGCTATCTACTGGCATCTGTATTTGGGTATCTAGTATTCAGCAGCTGGAAACTGATCTTAAGGCAGAGAAAGAAATCAGGGGTGGAAATATTCATATATGAGAGACAGCTGAAGCCATTAAGTGCAGAAGGTCACACAGCAGGTGTGACCTCTCGTCTCTGAAAGACAACTATGATCTGTACGATTCACATTAATATTAATCCAATTCTGCCAAGAGACATGTTTCTTATCTCAGTTATTCAAATCTGTTCTTATTCAACTTCACACATTTTGATGTAATCTTATCGCAGTTAGACTGTAGGCAACTTGTGACAGAGATGATATTTTATTCATATTTTTCCTCCAAAAAGGTACCCAACCACCATGTGCCTTTTCTAAACTATTAGTTCTATGAGAACAGGTGTTCGTAAGGCTCAATCCCCAATGTCTTGAACAAGGTGTGGTATGGAGTAGTTGCTCAAGAAATAGTTCCTGAATAATAAAAATGAGTTGACTTCCCCAGGCTGCCACTTCCGGCCTTCTCCTAGGGACTGCCTCCAAAAGGATAAACCTACTCAACCTTTGTCTTCAGAAGAGGACCACCTGCTCATCAGCCCAGCCCAATCACTTTTTGCAGTCAGAAGAGGTGGGAAGGCAAAGTTGCAGCAAAGTTTTCTCGTCCAAAATGACCAGATTAAAGACAAAACCTGAGATTCCTGTAGTTACAGAAGAACACTCATGCACAGCTCCCCATAGCACACACCCTGAGCAGGCGACATGTTACACACGGTGCTTATTATTCCTAATGTCCTATTCATCAGCCTTAAATGGGATGAGCATGGTTCATCAAAAGCTCCTGCCAGGAATGATTTCTCCCAGGCTGAGCCATATTTCAAAACACTAATGATCGAAGTCCAAGTGATGGAGGCCCCGTGACTGTGGCAGCCCTCTTAAGTGGACATCAGCACTCATCCTTCAAGGAAGGGAAACAGGACAGAAGCCAGAGGGTGAGTCTACCGACAACACTAGAAATGTGCTCTCAAGTATTAATTACTCTATACCAATTATCAGCTGGTCTGAAGATGGGACGGCATTAAAGCCCAGGAGGAGTAACGACGGAAAGAATAAACACAAATACCGAAAGACAAGACAGTCTTGTACAAAACTGAAAAACGAGAACTCCAGCCAAGAGTCAACTGGCAAGATAGACAAAGAAGCTAACCTGGGCTTCCCTGGTGGTGCAGTGGTTAAGAATCCGCCTGCCAATGCAGGGGACACGGGTTTGAGCCCTGGTTCGGGAAGATCCCACATGCCGTGGAGCAACTAAACCCGTGCGCCACAACTACTGAGCCTGAGCTCTAGAGCCTGCGAGCCACAACTGCGAGCCACAACTACGAGCCCATGTGCCGCAACTACTGAAGCCTATACGCCCAGAACCCATGCTCCACAACAAAAGAAGCCACCTCAAGAAGAGGCCCGCGCACCGCAACGAAGAGTAGCCCCCGCTCGCTGCAACTAGAGAAAGACTGCATGCAGCAACAAAGACCCAATGCAGCCATAAATAAATAAATTAGTTAATTAAAAAAATTTTTTTAAAAAAAGGAAGCTAACCTACATTTCCGCTGCTTTACTTTCCTAGGGTTGCTGTAACCCAAGCACCACAAACTGGTTGGCTTACAACAGAAATTTACTCTAATGACTTCGGAAGCCTCAAGTCTGACTTCAAGATGTACACAGGGCCGATGCACCCTCTGAAGGCTCTAGGGAAGAATCCTTCCTCGCCTCTTCCTAGCTACTGGTGGCTCTTGGCCATCTCCTTGGCGTTCCATGCCGCAGCTGCGTCACTTCAATCTCCATCTCCACTGTCACGTGTCCTTCCTTCTCTGTCTGTGTCCTACCCTCTTCTAAGGAAGGCACAGGTCTTTGGGTTCAGACCCCACCCTAATCCAGTAGGATTTCATTTTAACCCATTACATCTGTGAAGACCCTATTTCCAGATAAGGTCACCTTCTGAGGTTCTAAAAGGACATGAATTCTGAGGGGACACTATTCATCCCGCTACACCCATCATTATGAAAACACCAGGAAAGACCATCCAAGCCAGCAATCCTCATGGGGTAGAATTGCAGCTTTTTAGGAATACCTGAAAATTTGCCAGAGAAAAGATAACTGGTAAGTGAAAGTAAAATGGCAGTTCCACATATCAACAAAAGAACTCGATTCAGTAAGAACCAAAAGTTTCGCTCAGATTTTAAACGCCTGAAAACAAGGAGCACATAGCCTTTGAGCTCACAACCGCATGGCCTTAATTATGAAGCTGCAGCCCTAAGACACCACTTCAGTCACCCAGCTGTAAAGAATTGGAGGGGACTTCCCTGGCAGTCCAGTGGTTAAGACCTTGCCTTCCAATGCAGGGGGTGCAGGTTCGATCCCTGGTCGGAGAGCTAAGATCCCACATGCCTCCTGGCCAAAAAACCAAAGCATACAAAAAAGAAGCAATATTGTAACAAATTCAATAAAGACTTTATAAATGGTCCACATCAAGAAAGTCTTAAAAAAATAAAGAATTGGAGGAATTTCCACCTTAGAACCAAGAGACAATTGTGCCTACTACCTTCTTGTACACCCACACGTTGTTCATGCCCTTGGGAAAGAAACACTCAAGCAACCGGAAATATGAGCCTCACTTTCTCGACACAGCAAAATCAGAGGCCACAGAAAGAAAACCTTAAGAGCCTGTGCCTAAAAATTGGACTCACTACTTCTGAATGATGTCTTATTTTGCAAAAACACCAAACCCTTTTTCTTACTAGCAAAGTTATATGTGCTAACCCTATATAGACCCTTGTAAGATGAAACTACCGAATAAAAAAATATTGTGAGAAAAGATAGCAGGAGCTGGGTTTCCTTCCCAACTGAGCACATCTGGACAGTCTCACTTTACTCTCGTCCACACTGTAAGATATTCTATACACTATCATTGAGCCTAAGCTCAGAAGAATCTATTTGCTGTAAACCAGGAGGTATAGGAAGTTGGAAGATTTGCAATTCAGCACATTTTATAGGGTTTTTGGCACATAAGGGTTATTTTTAAAGCAGGAAAAAAAGCCTGTTCTCTCCCTACCCCCAAACACAGCTGAGCTGATTCAGCACAAATCTCCCCCTAAAATAAAATCCCAATTTGCAGAGAACAGGCATGGAAAGTTCCAGCCCCAAGGACGGCATTTCAGAATCCTCGTTGAAAAGATCAGGAGTGGGTGGCTTCACCACCCACTGACCAAAGACAAGCTGACCAAAAATCAGTTATAAATGTAAGGGCTTCACCAGAGCCTACGAGCGACTTGGGAGTCCAGGGAAGAGAAGTCTTTAAACAACGTGATGCCCAGTAGTAACCAAAGACAGGAGATCCTGAGGGTTCTGGTAGCTAATAAATCATTTCCCATGGGTGAGCATACAGAAGACATTTCCAGGAATGCAGTTTAAAGTTCCAGTTTCTTCATTTAACTAAGAGGTCCTTTCTGAAGAAGGCATTACAATATACACCATACAAATACCACATTTCGCCAAAGAGCTATATGCTCAGCTCAGCACCCTGATGGTCCCTAAAGCACAGAGGTACTCTGCATAATCTGCAGATAAAAAAACCAAAAACCCATCAAGAAGAGCTCTTAAGTGGCAGCAGGGCGAGCGCCACCTTGCTGAGAACAAGCCTCCAGAAACAGGCCATGCTACTGTCATTTCTGCTAATTACCTTCACCAGACAAGGGAGTTGATGAGTCAAGGCAAAGGGTCGAGGGCATCTACAATGACCCTTGTCTCCAGTGCACACTGACACACTCCTGGCCCGTCTAAGTGGGAGAAGTCTTACTTGGAAAAGGCATGGTCAGAAAATACAAGCCATTCAAAATATCACTCGATTTGGTGAATACCTTCAAGCCATTTATTCAAAAAATTTACAGCCACATTGATGGTAACAGCTGGCACTGAGAAAGCAAGGACAAGCAACATCCCATAAACCTGTCGATTTAAATCACAATGCATTCACAACCTTAGGGCCTGTTTTGATCATTAATGTAAAGGACTTTTCCATAGCGTGAGTGTATCACGTTAATATGAAGTGGAAAATGTGGAGATGACAAGGAAATGTTTACAAAAACCAAACTAAAATACATTAGAGGTAATTAAGAACAAGAATCCCCAGACTGCCAGCTTTGTACTTAACACAGCGTATTAAGTAACACATGGCAAAAGTATTTTTAAGCAACAGGATAGCCGTGTGATATAGCCCGTGAGAAGAGTGAAAGAATCCTCCTCAGAAAAGCTCCATGACCTTGAAGAGCTCTCACCGGCTGAGTGGAGCACAGCTTCGGCTTCGGAAGGCTACACCGGGTATCTTCAGGGACCAGTCCTCAACCTGTGCTCCTCAACCTGGGCGCGGCCCTGGCCCAAGATAAAAAAGTGACCTGTCCTTCCCCTTCTCCCAGAAGCCTCACCTTTGCCGAGAGATTGAAGAGAAAGGACCATCAAGCTCCACGCTTGCTTAGCACAGGTACCTATGACCTCACATTGTCTGCGTAACTGAAGAACATGTAATCTGACACTGGTTTCTCTGAAGAACAATCTGATGAAACATCACTTCACCGGGACATCTCAAAGACTAATGAGATAATGTCTAGAGGGCTGAAGGCAATCAGAGGGCTGATCCACGGTGCTCTTACTACCTGCAGCTATCTGTAGACGAGGACGATGTGGCTGAAGAGGATCAACTTCTCACAGCAGGTAGAGTACATGTTATACACAAGAACTGGCGTATCCCAAAAAGCACCGTGACCCTGGCTATCTACCCATGATTCAGTACATACAACAGGAAAGTGGGCCTTTCCAGATGCCTTTAAATTCAAAATCATGATTAAAAGCATAGACATCTGGGGTAAGATACCTAATTCCTATGAGTTTCAGTTTCTATGCCTATGAAAATAGAAACGATACATACATCTTTCAGGGTGGAGGTGAAAATTAAGTAAAGTGAAAACAAAATTCAGTATTTTTCCATCAAGAAACAACTCAATAAATGACAGCTCTACTCTTTAGAATGAGCATTATATGAAGTGCCTTAAAAAACAGAAGTCTTTAGGTCATGCTACATATTGGAATAGCATGAAAATCACACATAGGCAGCCACCACCAAAGAACAAATGAGCCCTATCTTCCACAGCTGATTTAGACAATCAGAATATTTTATCCCATAGAAACAAGGCTGTTAACAGTGGTTGGGTTGCCGGCCCGGTTCATAAAGGCACATTAACCTAGAATAGAGATAGTATCATTTACATACAATACCAACCATTCTAGACAGACCAGGTTTACCATGAGTTCAGTTTTGAACCTGCTGGAACTGTAAATCCGGTACACATGGAAATCATTTCCACCCACCCCAAAGAGCCCCACGTCCCCAAAGGTACAACCCTCAAGTAAAACAGGTTTCCAAAAAAGAACAATCTAAAACAATATGAATTAGAAATAATTCCCTAATTCATAGCCCAATAACTTCCCAAATGTCTGCATTTATCAAGAAAATTACCCAATTTTTAGTGCCTAAAGAGTCAACCTAGTTTACGGAACAAATTTTAATGGCATAAAAATCAAACAAAGTCAGCCGTTGATTTACAAATGAGCCTCATCCCCCAAATTTACTTATATCAACAGAAACAGTGACAAAACCTTTAGTGAACAGACGAATTGGGGGATAGAGTTTCTGGAGATAGATGCTCGTCCAGGCTCTCCTATCTATTGCCAGGGCTGAAGCTTCATCGCTTCTTGCAATTTCATCTCATCGACCATTTTTGACCCTTCAATTGACCAAACAAGTTACAACTTTGAACACAATGGTTCCCATGGTGATAGAAATTTTGCAATCAAGGGACAGGAGTTACAGTGATTCATATGTCATTTATAAATGCTGTATTAAACAGATTAAAAAATATTTAGAGATTTTATGAAATAGCTGGAGAAAATTCCCAGTGAAGATCCCAGCTATTATTACCTTATTCCACTGAGAGCAAAATGACTTAGGCACACAAACTCTTGCTTTCCTTGGGCTGACCGTCTCTAAACATTAAGAAAAAAAATGTACACAGAGAAAGAAACTGCTCCTGCTATCAGAAGAGGACCTTAGCTCTGGTTCTCTTAGGAGGGCATCTCACCATTTTATACTCACTAAGGATGCCATTCTGGAAAATGAAGGGACATGTCGAAGTTACCAAGGATTCCATGCGTCCACTACACTGGGACCATGAAGAAACCCAGAAGAAATTAGCAAGACAGTTCTCTCCTCCATGCATATTCCTTAGTCATATTTTAGTGAAAGCACAGATGGAAGATGGTAAACAAGGGATGGGGAGGGCATTCTACCAGGCAGTATAGCAATTCAGACAGCTTCTGAAACACTTCCAGGATACGCACATAACCCACCTCTCCCTTAAACCAGATAACACACACACACACACAAATATACACTCCAATACAAGCAGATACACATTTTGTGGAAGCTGGAACCAGGTGACACCCAAATCTGCACAAGGGGTTGATGGCAGTCAAATTAGTTGCGCACTGATTCACATATCTTGACCTCAGACCTGAGAAAGTCAGGCAATGCTAGATTCTAAACGAAAGCAGTATTATTAAACAAAACCAAACCACATAATGCAACAGGCACCTGGAAAAACATGAATGACTAGTATTATCCTGGATTCTCATCCATGAGAGAGGAAAGGCAAATAATATTCCCAGTTCACAAATGCTAAAACCAAGGCTCAGAGAGGTGCCTGGTTACTTTAAGGCATTTAGCCAGAATTAAATCTCGGGAGTGAACCAAAGTGAATTTCCATAACTGAAATGGAGGCCACTGGATCTAACAAAGCACCTCACCACTTTACCTTCAATCCCAATGCTCTACAGTCTAGAAGCCCCTCCAAACTTCTTATTATAGACTCTCTGGGATGGTCAAATAATAGTCTGGGCAGAGAAGATGATTTTTACCTCCATTATCTTGTTTAAGCTGTGACAGGCTGTACTAATCAGCTTTCGTGCACAGGCACACACAGGCACACATGCTCTCTCTCGGTGCCTCTTAATCACCATGTGCTGCACTGAACAGCTGCAGAGGTCTGAAGGGAATTGGCAGAAATGTGTGATGATGTGCTAGCCACCCCCCTGAGGCAGCCACTGCCCTGTCTGCTCCCAGACTCCAAAGCACATGGGTGTTCTCTGTCACAACTGATGGGCCCAGAAGACAGGCAAGTGGTTTCAGGTGGTGAGTCAGGAAAAGCAGTTTGCATCAGGAATGTTCCAGCCCAGCAGAGCTTAGCTGCATCCTTCTCCCTAGGCAGGGATACAGTATTCATCGTTTACACAGTGTCACCGTGGGGGACAAAACTTGGGCTCAGCACAAATAGAATCCAATCAACTCTGATGCAGAGGAAACAGTAAATGAGTTTTCTCGCACAAAGAAGGAGCCTAATTGCTTAAGAATTGCCGCCATATCTGACACTGGAGGTCAGTTCTTTTATCCTGAGACAGAGGACTTACAAAGGCCCAGCAGGCACATAGTGTTTGAAAGCAGAGGCCTGGGCTAACTTTCTAGAACCACTCAGCAGCTGCTACCCTGAGCTGTGATCTCTGCTCCTAGGGACGAAGCACAATCAGGGAAGGGCAATATTCAAACAAACCAGGTGGAAGCCAGAATACACACCACACAACTGGCTGTGCACGAAGCAAACATGCGCTGCCACTCCTTTCAGTGTGGTTTTGGATGGATCTCAATAGAAATGAACACGTGCAGGGGGAATTCCTTGCTTGTCTCTATGCCATTGTTTATGAGTCAGTAAATTAGTGATATGGTATCAACTTGGTGAAACAGACGTCAGACATTCAATCAGATAACAAGAGATCGAGAAATTGAAAGAGGCTGAAAGCCATCATTTGCACTACACTTCATGAATGAATACAGCATTCTGTCAATGTTTTATACAATGACAATGTATAAAATGACGAGCCTATTTTATACAATGACAATGTATACAATGACGAGCCTATTTTCTCAAGGAATCTGAGGAGATAAATACTTGTTTTAGGGAATCCAGTTTGGTTTCTCTACCTCAAAATCAGCAATTTCATCTTTTGCCCAGCTTCAAAATCTCTTGCAATAATTTATCATTCTAGTAACTACAGTACTTTGACAAACCTCTCACAACTCCAATCGTTTAGAAACCTGCATGTAGGTAAAGAATGCTAATATGGCTTCACATGTCAAGGTCAGACTTAGAACCAAATGGCCTTACCTTTCTGAACCTATAATAAAAGTTGGCCCAAAACATAACATTTCCTGGAAGAATCCCCACCAACGGAAAGTAAGGAGAACACAAATCAGTCTCTCTCTGAACAGATTTCCCTCAATTACCGCAGGAATTATTCTATTCATTTCCTCTGTTTACCCAGGACACAAAGAAATGTCCGGGATATGCAGGTTGGGGAGGTCAGGGAAAATCAGTGGAAAATCAGAGGCTCATTATCAGCTTCCCAGAACAAGTTCTGCAGCAGGTCATAGAACATTCTGCTCTAAGAACACAAGGAAATGCCCTCTGAGGGCCTCTGAGCCGCTGCACTACACCAGAAAGTCTCCCAACGAACCACCAGGAAACCACACCCTCTTTCATAAAAGGCAGGCTCCTATTCCAAAAGCCCTCTTCTCCTCAGAAACAGGGGAGTCAGAAAAAAAGCAGCCACTTTCTTTCATTAGCAAATCCCACAGCCCCGACTTTTAATTCAAGTGGCTGGAGAGAAGCAGAGAGCTACTCTGCTTTAATGGAAGTGGATGGAGCTCAGGGCAATATGCAATTACTGAGACTGGAATTGAGCCTGGACCCTGGAAAGAACATGCCGTGAGAGCCCTGGAAATCACACTGTGGTCAGGGCCCCAATTTTAAACTTCTCCCAAGGGATGCCACTTCCTGAGACAGAGGCACGCCTCTCTTCATATCAAAGTAATACTACTTAACTTGGTGGAGGAGAGTCATTTGCTGCTCTCTGGGATTTCATCACAAGAGCCCAGATTAAAACAACCCCTAACCACTTGCAAATTATGTTTCTGCCATCACTTACCTTTTTCCCAATAAGCTTCTTTCGCAGAAATTCCCGGGCTTCAAACATATAGGGAATGTCATAGAGGGGACGCAGTTTCTTGTTCTTATCCTTAAAGCAAAATAAAATACCACATCAGGAATGGGAAAACAAAGCAAAAACTGACACATGAACACAGCCAAGAGTGCGAGATAATGACAACACACCTGAAATATGCTCTAGCTCCCAGTATCACAAATATTGAATAATTGCTAGATATACAGTAAACGATTAACAAAGTATTTGGTTAAATGCTTTACAGGGAACAAGACCATCTTTTTCCAAATGACAGGCTCAAAAATAAGCAATGGAATGTTTACACAACTGGAAACAACCTAAATGTTCATCAACAGGGAAAGAGCTATATAAACTGCAGTACAGAAGCAGCTTACTGAGTATTAGCGTCCTTCTAATATTTACAGATATACTATAAATCTCATTCTATTACTCTGTAAGCCTTTATTAAGCACCTACCAACTATTAGCCTCAGACAAAGCACTATGTAAATGTATGTTATACTCTTGGATGTAAAATCCTTGTAACCTAACAATAACAGAAGAAATCCTGCAGATATGAAGTAACACAAAGCAGTTCTGAATAAGTGCTAAATTATGTGATATAGACTAGGGACTAAGTGCTATTAGAATTCATGGAACTAGAAAGAAGTAATCAGGAGATGTTTCATTGACAAGGTGGGACTTAACATGAGTTTGCAGGATAGGAAAAAACTAGAAAGAAAATTAGAGTTGGGGGGAAAAAAAGACAAGCAAAAGGAGGGAGGCAGGAATAAACAGTATTTCAGCACACAAATACACAGCCAATTCCTTCATTATTTCTTGGGGCCCAGACTTCCCCCAAAAGAGGGGCTCTGAGCAGTATAACTGAGATGATGAGAGAGGGTCCGGATGAAGGCAACAGAACTGGGAATTGACAGGAACTTAAGAGCTAGGAGAATCTCTTTAAAAAATAAATTAATAGGTGACTGACAAGGGAGTGGATAGAGGGGATAAAAGCAAAGGAACCCGAGAAGTTTGCAGTCAGGGGGAGGACAGCGTATGGAGGACTAGAGCTTGTGTACAAGAAATTGGGAGATGTTGGCTAAATTGGTTGGTATGATTAATGTCTCTCCCGCTAGCTCCTAAGTTGCATGAGAACAGAGACCCTGTCCTTTTCTGTTGTCCTTTGTGATCCCAGACCCAAGTATACAGTACTCCCTCATAGTATAAACTCAAATACTTGGATGTACTACCACAAAAGAAAAATGCAGAATAATATACAAGAGCAAGTATGCTAGAAGGACAGGACTGCATGAACAGATATTTGAGGGGGGGGGATCAGAAAAAAAGGAGAAAATTAAGCCATAACCCCTAACCTAGATGCACACCATTGCTTCCCCATCCTGTATGATTAGCCCACCTGGCCTCAACTTTGCTTTGCCATCTTTTACACACCTGACACAAGATCTCTATATAATTCATTCTATACTTAAAGTATTCAAATTATGTTTTCTTAAATAGCCAACTACTCTCAAATAAAGAACATTTATCATTTTAATACCCCCATATTTAAAGTAATACTAATGACAATTCTGAGGTCAAGGGCATCGAAATAGAGGTTTCCTCCTAGACCCAAAGCAAGCCTTGGTGTCCAAAACACATCATTTAAACATTTCAATTCACTGATATCACCAAGAATGTGCGTAATTATTTGAGTTCAAGCTTCACATTCACCATCCACCTGTCTTCTAATTTCTCTGGCTTAAAAAAAAAAATAAAGGCAGCAGCACCATTCTCATGCTCTTCAAAGAACTTAAGGCACCTTTAGAACTGAAGGTGAATCTTTATCCTTTCTCAGAGTTGATGCGTGGGAATCTCCACACTCTGAACAGGAGCAACTGGGATTTCCAAACTCTGATCAAAGTCATGGGGAACCATGATCACTGCCTAATAAGTGAAGTACGGCCCGAAACATGAAAATCTTTAAAGAAATAACAAAGTTTTCCTTAACAAGGAAAACGGGACAAATAAGAGCTGCCTGGCTAGAGGGAGTGCTGGCCAACATAAGGGCAGATGTATAGGATTATGGATATTTTATAAGCATCCAGGCAGCCAGATGAAAATAGTGGGTCACTACTGAGGAGCCCTACAATAGTTATAATGACACTAATGATAGTGTAAGAATGCCTGCTAGACAGAAGATGCTAGGTGCCAGTAATGAACAGGATTTTTAATAAAGACAAATATCAATGGTTACCAGAATCAGCCATCAGGAATAAGGAAGTCCCAATGTATTCATATTCCCCTAGCAATACAGGACAATCTATTCACAGAGAGAAGCTGTGTGATTCACTAAGTGAACAATGTTTTTTTAAATGAATTGAACAAAATACTTGACATTTCCCTTACACAGCCTTATGATGTGCCACAGAACCTGATATCAGAACCTTACCCTATTTATTCTGAAACACCACAGAGGTTTAAGGCAATGTCACTTGTTTGGAACTCCAAAACAAGGAATGGTAAGAAGTAGTTTCAATAGGCATTCAGATGAAGATCATGGGATGAGATACAGCTAAATGTGTGAACACGGCAGTGTGAACAAGAAAGATGCTCGACAGGACTGGGCCAAGCCAAGATACTCTCAAAAGAAGGAAAGAAAATAAATAGTATACCAAACATTCCGACAGAAAAACAGGGTGACTTGAGTCTGATTATATGTCTCTCATGAAGCTCGGAAAGAACTAATAGCACGAGCAGAAAACAAGATACCACAAGTGAAAACAGAGTCATTTTGTTACTCTAACCCTGAAGATCTAGTAGCTATTGACATGTGCAAACACCTTACAAGAGAGATATTAGAAGTCCCTAAGAAACTACAAAATAAAAGCAATTCCTGCAAATTACCAGGTACATAAAAGCCTTTGAAATCTCTAAGAGGCAATTGAGGTATGGAATGTATTCTGAGAAAACAAGACCTTAGCTGAATCTTGCCTGCTAAAAAGGACTACCTAGTTTAGATTCTAATCTACATGGAAATACTTTAAAACGAAAAATAGAAAAGAATGCTTGATTTATCTGGTGGGCGGATAATACACAAACCAATATGTGCTGTAATCACTGTTCATCCTGAGAAGTGACATTGTATGTAGGCCCTGCAATGACTCACTTTAGAGATAACTTCAATCATCTTTACCTCTCCTTGGTTTGGGAAGGAGGCCCAATCTCAGCATCTAAAAGGCATGCCTGGCTTTTTATTTATTTATTTTTTTGAACAGGAGCTTATCATGCCAAAATGAGGTCTCTGTTTAGTGCTCATCTGGAGGGAATGGAAGGGACTCCTAATCAAGGTCTTATTCTCAACTCCGTTTCAGGCTAAATTTAATCTAGCCCATCTAGCAGCCAAAAAACTGTAGCCAAAAAATTTACTGGACCCTAGGATCCTGCAGGATTTATTAAAACAAGGCTGAATAAACACAAACTATGAAAACATTGATGAATGTGGCTTCACTAAAATTTTAAACAGTTCTTTACTGAAAAAGCATCATGAACAAACTGACAGGCCAAAGCACAGACTCAGTAGCTGATAAGTGAAACAAGATAAAGACAAGGCAGAACAGGATAAGAGAGAACTGGAGTACTGAGCCACAGCTGTAAACTTCTCAGTGAGGCCTACCCTGATCACATTATATTTCAGCAAAGACTCAAAGGAGGTATGGGATGTAGTCATCTAGAGACAAGCAGAGAGGACAGCCAATGCAAAAGCCTTGAGTTAGGAGATGACTGACTGGTGGGTTCAAGGAACAGCAGAGACATCACTGTGGCTACAGCTGAGTTCCAGAGGGGAGAACAACAGACAAAGTCACACATCTGACTTAACATCTGAAGGAATTACTTTGGTCAATGTGCTGAGAACAGACACCACAGCAAGGAAGAGAGAGAACAAAGGGAGACTAATTAGGAGATTATGGCATTAATCTGGGTGGGAAATGATGTTAGATTACATCAAGGAAGAGCAGTGAAGGGGTAAGAAGTGGTCAGAATCTGGGAATACTCTGAAAGTAGATAGATGAAATGTGAGATGAGAAAACAGGGAGAAATCAAGCATGACTCCAAGGTTTTTTTTATCTGAGCAAATGGAATAATAGGTGGGGTCATCACCTGAGATGAGGAAGACCACAGGTAGAGGCAGGTGGGTGAGATCAGGAGTTTGGTTACGGGCCTGCTAAACTCTCAAGTGGAGGTTTTGAGTAGGCAGTGTGGAGTTTGGAAGAAAGCTCTGAGCTGGTAATTTACATTTGGGAGTGGTGGGCATATAGGTGGTATTTAAACCTACGAGATTGAAAAGGACAGAGGACTGAGGCATTATAACATTGAAAGGTAAGGAATAAGAGACGGAATGTATAAAAGGAGACTGAGAAGGAGCAATCGGTGATCTCAGCAGGAGGAAACAACCAATGTTATGTCCTGGAAGCCAAGGAAAGAAAGTGAATTGAGGAGGGAAAGACCAACTGTGTCCAATACACAAGGCAAGGTGAATGAGCTGAGGACTAAGATCCGCTTGTTGGATCAAGCTAAGTGAGGGTCGGCCGTAACTTGGCAACATTAATTTTGGTGGAGCAGTAGGGGCAAGAGCCTGACTGGAACTAGGAACAGGAAGAGGAGAAGTGGAGAAAGTGAGTACATACGATACTTCAGAAAGTTCTGCTACAAAATACCAAGAGATTATGTGGCAGCTGGCAGAGGAAGCAAGGTGAAGAGAAGGGGCTTTGGTTTTTGGTTTCAGAGGCGTGAAATAACAGGCAAAGGTCCTGTGGAAAGCAAATAAGTGATAATGCAGACGGAAGAGGACAGAACTGTTAATGCATAGGTAAGGAGGGGGTGGCTTTCCATAGGAGCTCCAATAATTCACCTTTAGGTGTGTGGATGCAGGTACTGTTAGGTGGGTACACGTGGTAGTGAGTTGCTGGAAGTTCTCTCGTCACTTTGATTTACTCAGTAAAGGAAGGAAGAACAAATCAGTAAGAGATACTATCTAAGAGAAAAATTGGCCAAGAGGTACGAACAGGCATTTCACAAAAGAACTGCAGCTGGACATTAAGTGTATAAAAAAGGTATCACTTCATTAATAATCAGGGCAATGTAAGCTGAGATACTACAGGACATCCAATATATTGTCAAATTTTAAAAATGAGGATGAGGGGAAATAGGTGTGCTGTAACCACCGATGGGAATATAAAATGGTTCAAACACTGTGGCACATTCACGTGGTGCTACTCGGCATCATCTGGTTAAGGCTGAAGATATGCATCACTATACCTAGGCAATTCTACTTACAGGAGGGTATATACCCCAGAGAGGTCTCACTCATGCAAGACAAGGACCACAATGCTCATGGTAACGATGTAAAATTTACGGTCGGCTCTGTACAGTCATAGAGCAGAACAGAGAGCAGTGAGTCTGAGAGCAATGCAATAAATGAACAAATCTGAAAAACAACACTGAGCAGGAAAACAAGCTGTAGAATGATAATGATTTAAACACAGACTAAAAAAAGACACAAGCAACACTATTCCTAGAGCTATGTAAATAGCCAAAGTATAAAAATACCTAGAAACGAAAGTCAATGGTTAGTTAACTGATGCAGGATGGGCAAAGAAAGAAACAGAATGGGAAAGAAATGGGGTCAAGGATGAGTCCACAGGGACTTTCAACTTCATCTGCAAGCTTGTCTCTTTAAAAGAGGATCTGAAGCAAATGTGGTACAATAAGAAATGTTTGTTCTGTACCATTCTATAACGTTGGGGTTTTTTAAATCAAAAAAATGTTTAGGGATAGGAAACCCCCAAACCTTGTTTGGCCAACCTTTCCCTTGGCTCACAATGTCTCATACTTTTATTTCTCTCAGAGGCAAAATAACCTGCCATTCTTTTCCTCACAAGAAATGCATGAAATTCCTTTTTCCTTCCCTCAAAATGATTTTCTTTCATAGATGTATCTTTCCATGAAGCAGAAGGGAATAATTTAACTACCAACATGCTCTCAAATAACCAGGGTCAAAAACAAGTTTGATTTTTTTTTTTAAAGGAAGCTTGAAATATATTAAAAGTAGCCAAGCAGAATTATACTCTACAGAGATCTTAAAACAGACTGCTGAATTAAAATAAGAACAGACACAATCAGATTTAAATGGATAAAATTTCAAACAGTAAATGGACCAGTCCCAGTTGCCCTGCCACACAAGCTATGTTAATAAACAAAGGCTTCAATTTCCATCTGAATTATAGACTTAAAATAGGAACATTACCACATGCCCTGGGCATATTTACAATCAAGGACCGTTCAAGTCCCTTGGCAGCCAGGAGACACAATCCACGGGGATATCCACTATTTATTATCCTTAACATACACAATAGCACATTTTTATAAAAGGCAGATCTAACTAGATAGAAATCTATAGTCAGCAGCTGGGGAAAGGTTCAAAATCGTAACCACCTTGGCCAAATGGAAGATATCTTGCACCACTATACCTATAGGACCACACACAGAAGATTCATATACCCAAACACTCCCCAGGAGTTGTTTCAAAGAAAAAGACACTTTCCCTTTATGTCCCAATTAGCTCTTATTTCTTCCTCCTAAAAACCTCTCTCTTAAAGGTAAATAGGGTCTATTAAAGAGACAAGGTCTGGGAAAGTCCCAAATTCACAACAATGAAATATACTTCAGACATATCTCCAAGGAGGCAAAGGAGAACGGTAAATAAAAACAAATCAAATTGAAAAAATATTTTTTTAAACCTGAGATGTGATTATAAAAATTCACAAGTGTGGGCTTCCCTGGTGGCGCAGTGGTTGAGGGTCCGCCTGCCGATGCAGGGGACACGGGTTCAGGCCCCGGTCCGGGAGGATCCCACATGCCACGGAGCGGCTGGGCCCGTGAGCCATGGCCGCTGAGCCTGCGCTCCACAACGGGAGAGGCCGCAACAGTGAGAGGCCCGCGTACCGTAAAAAAGAAAAGAAAAGAAAAGAATTCACAAGTGTGAGAATGGAAGAGGGCTGGACTTTGAACCCCGTGCTTATGCAAGATACTTGGCCCCTGAAGTGCCTTGCTGCTTTTACAGAACCCTTAGTTTACTACACTTCTCTCATACTCTGCGGACCCACTGTTTCTACAACCGCCCACTCTTCATCAGACCTAGGGAAACACTCGGGTCTGCTTCTTAGAGTGTTCAATCCATTATGAAATGGATTATGATCCCCAATTACAGCAAGGAAAGTGAGGCTTACAGTTACGTGCCTCACTTCTTGTTAACAAGCAGAGCAGGGATTCTGATCCCAGCTATCCCAGGGGCTGAAGCGGAGGGGGGGGGGGGGGGGGGCCGGGCGGTTGGGTGCCCGCGGCGGGTGGCAGACACTACCCCCTCCTGGCTTCCTAGTGCCAAAAGGCAGTCATCTCCTGTCAGTAGTCGTCAGGTTTAGTGTGGGAGCTTGTAAACATGCAGACTTTCGGGCCACATCAGGTATTCTGATTCTGCAGGTCTGGGGTCATGTCCCCAATTCTGTATTTTTAATAAGTAGCGAGAAGGACTGTGGGCCACACTTTGAGAAACGCTGTGGAGCGCCTTTTGAGCACTTTGGACCCACTTAAACCAACGGAAATAGAAGAAAAGGGACTCCAAAGGTTTAAAGAGTCACAAAGCAACACAGAGGAGCTTGATAAACATCAAAGTGGCTAAATAAGTAGGCAAGTAAGTAAATACCTGGGGAACTCTCTTTCTGCACATGTAGCTGGAGGTAACTTGAAATACTCCTTAAAAGTCTTTACAGCTAAGACAATTGGGAACATTCTAGTAACGGTGGGAAAACAAGATTACCAAATATTTCTCTACCTGCCCATGCCAGGGAACAGCAGGACAGGCACACCCTCCCCTCACCCCCCCACCCCCAGACACCAGTGGTCTAGACCTACACTAGCCACAGTGACAGCAGAGGAAGTGGCAAGCCCTAGAAATTACCAATCTTCTGGCAACTTGCCAGGAGGAGCCGGGTTCTGCAGTATCCAAAGAGGGAAAGAAGGAAAGCAGATTTCGGCAGCCTCACGTCCTTGAAGGGACTCGTCTGTCATCTACGGTGTATAGTGCAGGATTACGTTCCAAAGGAACTCGCTCTTCCCCAAATCAAAGTACCTTTTCAAGACCATCATGCAAGTGGGAAAGTATCTGTCTCTGGAGATTGTTCTCCTACTCAATTACATCAGCCAACTAAGAGCACTTGCAGAAGTTCTTGCTATTTACTGCTCAGATGCAGTGAGGACGGGCGAGGAAGGGGACAGCAGGAGGAGGCCAAACATTAGGTCTTTTCACCCCCCCAAGACCCTGGGTCAAGACTTTAAAGAATACTTTTAAGGCTCTAAGGGCTCCAAAACCATTATCCAAGGCACCACATGGGGTGCCTGCACTTAGCTACAAATTCTTCTGCAGGCGTAGGGTCTGCCCCTCACAGATCTCAAGGCAAAAGAAGGTGAAGGCTCCCAAGTAAGAAGCGATGCAACCAGCAGCAAATGGGCTCCAAGCCCAAGAAGAAAAGGGAAAGTGAGAAAGCCCTCAGGGCCCCACCTCATCTTCTTTTCCCAGCGCAGGGACAAAAACTCTCCCCGACCCAGTGCTCTGAAAATAAAGATCCGCTCCAAGGGTGAGTGAAGCCTGTGCCACCTTTCCTGGAGGAATGGTGAGGATGCGGCCGGTAAAGAGTGGGATAATGAGACCAAAAGGGCATCGAATCCTTGAAGAGAACAAAGCTCAAGTTCAGCACTCCTGAAGTTAGACAAAAAGAGCCGTCCTGGACATGAAATCAAACATTCCTCAAGCATTTGATGGCAACAAATGATCAAGAGTAAGTGGGCAGCTTGCTGTCATCCAGAGAACAGAGGCCTAGGTTCTCGACAATGATTCTGGCACCAGCAGCTCCTGCCTGCCAGCTTGCCTCAGTTTCCTTCCAAGAATCAGCAAGTTAAGAATTACCTGCCATTATATTAATACATAACTTCGCAGTGAAAACCCATGCAAAAAATGACTTGAAAATCCTGTAAAAATCAGGAAGGGACTAAATATATTAGTGCAAAATCAGGCAACTCTTAAGTTTACATTCCAGGACTATTTCAGGTAATATGAACCCCATGGGGAAAAAACAGATCTACATGTGTTACTAAGAAACAAAGCTACTTAGCTAAGTTTTACAACATCTAATGTGGATGTTAACGAGAGCTAAAATATCAAGAGACAGAAGAGATAAACCGAAGTTACAGCACTAATCACTTTCTGCCTCAAGTTACTATCATTTAATTACTTCTTGTAGGTCTTACCTTTCCTACCAGACCACAGGAGGGAGTATTTGTGAGAGGAAAAAAGAGCTTAATAATAACTGTGAAGTGCCTAGTATAGTGCCATGTTCACAGAAAATGCCAACACACAGAGAGAATAAAACGGGGAATGCAAAAAGCCCTAGCTAAAAGATTTTTTTTTTAACTCAAACTGCACTTCTGATTAGGGGAATAAGTGGAACTGGTCAGTATATAAAAAGAACTTTCAAAGAGATGGAGGAGGCAACATCACTGTGGATCCGTATCACATTAGTAATGAATGTCTCATACAGCACCAGGTGAATGTGAACTATTTCTAATATCTCTACCTTATGGCAACTTTCACCAGACATGATTCTATACTACACAAAGGTAAGTATATTCCTGAATAATGATTAAAAAGATTCTAGACTAGATATCTCACTGTACAACCATAAAATCTAGGCTCTTTGTAAGCAGTGATGCAAAAGCAGTACTCCTGGCAGTTTCAATGTGTTATGTTAGAAAAAAAACCCAATTTTACAATATCTAAATAATTAGTGTTTTCTTTTGACCTGGCCAAAACTTTAAGGCAATCCTCTTCTCGCTACAAATTTGACGTAATGAATTCAATTACTTGTGACCTTTGAAGTAACACACTCGCAAATCTATTAGCTAATAGTTATCCTTACCGAACATATATAATAATTCAAGTAAAGCTGAACTGATACTGTTAAAAAAAAAATCAAGTTTGAGAGTTCAACACTAAATAAAATGATAGTAAGCTACAATATAAAAAGGGATAATTCCATTAATGTGGACTCCAAAGTACCAGCATCCCACCTCCCTAAAAAATTCACGAATTTGAGATGATACTAAGCCTAAATTGCCAGGGTAGTATTTTTTGTGGTTAAGATGGAAGAAAAGGATAGTGAAAGATTGTGCAGCCCTTCCTTTGTCCTCAAAAGGCTGGTCTGTGACAATACCAAGAGGTGTGAAGTTTTGCTGAATGACGCACCCTTCACATGCTGCTCAAATGAGCAAACGAAGCTGAGAAGAAATAAAAATAGTGTCTCTCTATTAAGGCCTCTTTCTACAGAGCTAATAGTTCTGAAGATTCGTGCAAACGCGAATTAATGTTAACATGGGAAACACCTTCATTGGGAAGAACACAAAAAAATCTACAAATAAGAAACCAGAATTTAAAAGCAGAAGGGAAAATGGGGGTCTTCAAGGACGAGAGCAGGCCTGGGGGTCTGCAGGGTCATGGAAAGTCACAGGGACCGGCATATCTCAACTGGCTCTGCCCCTCTGCAACTTCTTTCCTTTTCACTGGAAGCTCATAATTAACCAGTTGGCCCCAAATCTTGTTTTCTAGTAATGGAGAAATCGTCTCCCACATTTCTCACCCTTCATCCCCAGGCTAAAAATGGAGATCCAGTGCCCTCAGAAGAGACAACTCCGTTACTTAAAGTACAGGCTGCAAGCCAGATGAAATCCATCCAGCACGGTGACGTGCCACCGGCCCTCCCACAGTTCTAGAAGAGGAGGAAGGCTCCGGAGGAAAAGAAAACAAACCTCTTGCAATAGGAAGGTAATTTTCTCTGTAACAGACAGCAGGCTCGGGTGAGCCCATTCAGAAAAGAATACCATTTTGTTAGAGAAATGCTTCTTTGTGAATGCATTCCCTTCTCCACCGTATTAAAAAATAATAATTATCATTAAAAGTTTCTTCCTGGAACAACACAGAAGGGAAAATGATGCTGGGTGTGACACCATTATTTAGCTGGTGCCAGTGGAACCTCCAATTGAGCCAGATTTCCAGTCAAATTTGAGCAATAAATCGTGGTGCATTTCAGAAGCACAGGACTGAATTATGTAAGCGCACAGCTTAGGCCTCCCTTTAGACACTGAGATCCTGCCTTGCCAGCTACATCACTCCAAGGTCTAAATCAGGCTGCCAGGTCTACTGCCACATATTTTATCTACCAAATTTAAAGTACTCTCAGCCTGTGTTTAAATACTCAGCAAAACGGGGCCTGTACTTTCTTAGGACAGATATCATTCTAACCCTACAAAGATGACTCTTGTACTGTACAGTCTGTCATCAATCAGAAAAATATAGCATCTATCGCCAACTACCACCATGAAGAAGTATGGGCAAATGAAATTACCAGAATTGTGAACAGCACAGACATTCAGAGGCAGCACCCAGGTGGCAAGGCAACGTCATTATACATACATGGCGTGGCTTGGCTGACAGCAGAAACGGACCTTGACAAGGCTGAATCCAGACCCGGTGGAGGCTGCTCCCGGGAAAGAGACTAGCCCTCCACCCACATGAAAGAAACATACTCAGGAATGTGTTTTGTGACAGTTGTTCGCACCTAGTGAACAAGCAGACAAGTGACCAGATCTCCAGAACAGCCAGGTAAAGTTCAGAGGCAGGAGGCGTGAGCAGGGGGCATCTCGCCCTGCACCAGTGGGTGGTACCCACAGCTCTTCATCTCTGTGAGGAAGGACAGGGTACCTGAGACCAGGGCCTCGGTCTGTGACAAGGCAGTTTTAGCTCCTGCTTTACGTAATGTCACTTTAATTGTGCCTGTTTAACAATGTTTTTAGGTCAATCACATCACCATCCCGTTTTGATAACCACACACTTTCCTCGCCTATAGCTGGCCTTCCGACCTAACCCCCTTAAAACAAAAGGCTGTCCCTCTACCTTAAATTTCTATGCTTCATATTATTTCTAATCCCCACAGCAACCAATAAAGCTGGAACTATTAGCTCTTCTCAACTGAGAAGTTAGGTGTCCAGAGAAAAAACATGCCCAACATAACATCATGCCAGAGCAAAAGACCCCAAAAGAGCCCAGGCTAGTATTTCTCTACCACCTGCCTCCCAACCACTGAGGTAGCAGGAACTGCCATCACGCACAGGCTCTTCACTCCCATCCGGTTCCACAGGCACCTCCCACACAGACCTGAAAGGGTCAGTTCACTTCAGCACGGAATGCAGGCCTACCCAAGGCCACCAGCTCCTGAGAAGCTCAAGGAGATTAACTAAGTTGGACACACTATTTGTGCCAGTTATGAAGCTACTGTCACTCAGTTTTAAACCTAGCCTTTTTAAAATTCCACTTTGTGGTGCCGGGGTGGGAAAACTGCCAACCACATTTCTGCTTTGCCAGCTGGTTCCCTGCTAGGCTCTGCCAATAGGGGATGTTAAAGGGAGAATGGACAGGAAGAAAAAGGGACAAACTTTCCTATTCCAGTCAGCTTCTCCACAGCAATTCTTCTTCTTCTCAGCAATGGCAGCTTGTTCCAGTAGCGCCAATGGATTCCAGCTTGCAGTTTTCCCAACACGCCCAGAAACAGTCTCAACACACCTCCCTCAGAGTCACCAGAACCAATCAACTGGCAGCCCCTCCTGGGAGGCCTGGGGCCCAGCTCCAGGGAGTTACTCTTCCCCCCTTCATCGGCTCAACAGAGATCTGAGGCCCACTCGGCCCATCCCCCAAATGCTGAAGTTTTCATATCTCAATCTCTTATTGAAAGAGATTACCCAGAGGTTGTAGCTGTGTTGTGTGGTTAAAACCTCCATTTGACCCTGACCTCAGGATTCTCTTTTTACCTTTTTAGTATTTCCATACCTGATTAATAATTCCTTATGTAAAGTCGTCTCTGTTAAAACAACTGCTGTGGTTTCTTGACCTGCCACTGTGGCCAAAAGCACTTCTCTATGTAACTAGACAAAATTTGTAACCATTAGAGAGGAACACTCCAACTTTCTTGATAATCAACTGTCTCCTGAGAGAATACTGCCTCTTACCTATTCCAGATACCTCTATACCTGGCCAATCCCAATATAGCAGGATTACCTACAATGTAAAATGTGCACCAAAAAAAAAAAAAAAAAACAAGAAAAATGGTTGGAGTGCACATGAAGAGCTTCCACAGTTAAAATAGTTGATGAAGAGTAATGCGTGAGTATTTAATGGCTGGTAGCACAAGCATCACACTAGAGTAAAGGGAAGACTTCCAAGCCAGGAGCTGTCGAATCCACAGAGTCTACAAGATTAAGAATTTAAGCAGTAAGAGAACAATGTACCCTAATTTTTTTTCCAATATTTTGCTAGACTCTCATGAGTAGTGAATCATTTTGTGATTTTAAAGACCAACCATAACAGGTGTATATTCGTGGTTTAAGTTGGGATCACAGTAAAGACAGAAAATTAAAACCTTACCTGTGTCCATACTGTGGACACAGTTACCATACTGTGTGAAGAAGCACATACACACAATGTGAGGGTTAGTGGGGATGGCCAAACTCACAAGAACACCAATGAAATGTCATTTTTCTACTATAGCCAGATGGAAAAATGAGATAAATAACACCAGATTTGCTATTACATAGTTTATCATGCAATGTTGCTAGATGAATTCTAGAAACTTCTCTTAAGCCAACTGTGAAAAAAAGTGGAGCTAAATGGTTACCAGAGACTGAGGGGAAGGGGAAAAGGAATTGATTAATGGGTACAGGGCTTCAGTTCTGCAAGATGAAGTAGTTTTGGAGATTTGTCTCACAATAATGGGAATATCTTAAACATTTCTGAATCATACAATTAAATGGTTAAGAATGTAAATTTTATGTTATGTGTTTTTTAACCACAAGGAAGAAAAAAGTGGAACTCATTCAAGGTAATATTCTGATTTAATTTGGGAGAAGCCATGGCATGTTAACAAATTCAAAACCAAAATAAACATGAGAATTTTCTGATATGAATCCTAACCTTTTGTTGGCTACAAAAAGGTATTAATTATGGAGATAATCAAACATGCTAGCCCACTTCTGATCCCAACCACTATATTCCAAATTGTTTCCTTCCCAAACAAGCCCCATAACCGAATCTTCTACTCCCCTTTTTACGTTATTCCAGTGCCTGGATGTGACTGCAATCTCAATGCTAAACACTTTGCATACTAAAATGCCAAACGTGGGCTTCCCTGGTGGCGCAGTGGTGAAGAATCCGCCTGCCAATGCAGGGGACACGGGTTCGAGCCCTGGTCCGGGAAGATCCCACATGCCATGGAGCAACTAAACCCGTGTGCCATAACTACTCGCCCTGCGCTCTGGAGCCCGTAAGCCACAACTACTGAGCCCAAGTGCCACAACTACTGATGCCTGCGTGTCTAGAGCCCATGCTCCACAAGAGAAGCCACCGCAGTGAGAAGCCTGCACACCACAACGAAGAGTAGCCCCTGCTCACCGCAACTAGAGAAAGCCCTGCACGCAGCAACGAAGACCTAACTCAGCCAAAAGTAAATAAATAAATTTATTTTTAAAAAATAAATCTATTTAAAATAATAAATAAATAAAATGCCAAGCGTTCTGCAAGGCCATACTCAAATGCCACCCACCATCCTCAGGAAACCTTCTGAGCTCTCTAATCAAATATCCCGTCTTCTCTCTTGGTTCATCTGGCCCAAGTCAGTATACATGTGTCTTATATCTCATAGGTGATTTGAAACTATTTAAGTTTAAAAACAGCATCTGACTCATATTTTTAATCCCACTGTACTCATTTGATCCTCAACAGAATTCAACAGTCAGCAAATGTAATATTTTTGTTACGGATGAAGGAAAAGAGGCTCAGTGTAATTTAGACTAAAGTTCACAACAGCAGAAAATGGCAGGGGCAAAAATTGAACTCTAATTTAACCAACTCCGAAATCCATGGCCACTGGATTCTATTACAAGGCATCTAAGGACCCTATGATGCCTCTCCAGCTTAAAGCAAGAGAGAAGTCATTTTCTTCTTCCCAGTAATAAGCTCTTTGTACTACAGGCGTAGAGTTCACATGCAAAAAGAAAAGGGAAACCAGTTTCATCCTGAGCACTCCCTACAAAGCCCCCTGCCCCCAATGGAGATGTGCACAAGGTGACCTCCTCATCCGGCACCCCAGCTCTGCCTCACCCCTAGGTGACAGGGATGCTGGTGGCTCCTAACAAATGTTGCTGAATGTGAGAAAATTATCCAGGGTCACTGCTAATGAGAAGACAGAACACCTTGCCACTTAGCTACAGAATGTTCACCTAATAAATCTTACAGATTTGAACACAACCCAAGACCAGGAGGTTACTGGAAAAGACAAACAAAGTATTTGGAACCAGCAGCTTAAAAATCCACATCCCCACTGCCATACTTCCAAAAAATAAGGTATAATGCATACAGTTTGTTATCCGTACTAATCAGAAATAAAAGGCTGTAAGTAAAAACAAAACAAAAATCACCTAATATTTCCTTCTGAACAGTTTAACGGTAATATATGGTCACTTATTCTACCAAGGACATTCCTCTTTTTTCCTTGATTTAGCTTTATTGATCTAATTTTAATCAAGGACAAGTATACAGCAAAGGATAAAGGGTCAACAACCCAAATGCAGTGGGGAAACAAGAGAAAAACATTCTAGTTCAACAAATGGATCAGCTTATTAATGGGCCTAGAAGTCCTATCACGGCCATGTGACACAGAGAATTAGGCACTGTGGAAGACCAATCTGCATGCTCTTTTTTAATTGCGGTACACTATATTTCCTTAAAGACAAATACACTTTTTGCAGGATGGGATGCTGCCCAACACACCCGAACCGTAGATGTTTAGGTTATAATTAAATATGGAAACAATACCATTATGTAGGATATTCACTACTGTGTTGAGAACTGGAAAATCCCCTTATTTTATCTGCGAAAAATTTCAGTTAGTTGTCTTACACTAATTATGAACTAAGATTTAATCAGACAGGAATAGGCTCAAGTTAATGCACGTATAATTTATGAATTTTTTAAAAAGATTTACCAATCGATTTGAGTGTAACTAAGGGTTATGTTTAAGCGTCTTAAGTGAATTAATATACTGACAGTTGATGGCACTATAAATCTACCATTAGCAGCAGGTCACCGCAGGTCATTTCTTGTCAGCAGTGTACTGGCCTAGCACACAGAACCCAGTAGAGCACCGAAGAGAGAAACAGAGGGATGGACTGCTGGGGAGGGGAGAGGTGGCTTGAGCTAGAAAGAAGTCTTTCTGCATTAAAGTACGAAAACAGCATCACATGCCAGTCGCTGGGAAAATCGTCCCTGCTCTCCAGAGAGAAAAAAACCTCAAAAGGAGAAGCTTGATATACAAACCACAAAATTACAGGACTGGTAAAGAAATACAAGGTGCTGTTAAGAATGGAGAAATTGAAGCGCCTCAACTCTTCAAAAGGTCAGCTATGCTTCATGAGGAGATGAGATGTGAGCTGAGTCTTGAAGGATGACCAACTGCTACAGAGATGTGCGAAAGTGTGGCCCATTTGGGCAAGTAAGAAGTGGCAGTGGAAACACAAAGGGAAAACGAAAAAGGAAAAGAGGTAGGAGAATCAGGCAACCAAGGAACCAAGGGAGAATGGAGTTTAAGAAGAGAAGACAGAGTCAGCACATTCAAAGCGGTCACAATAATGACAGAAACGTGCCCACTCAAGATGGCAATAACTTCAGCAAGAGCAATTTCAGTCAGTTTTAGCAGGCTGAATAGTTGATAAAATGGGGGTGGTTAGGGTACACTAATCTTTCAGGAAAGAGTGGTCACCAAAAGAATGAAGCCAAGGGAGAACACCAGATTTAGTCCCAGTAAATAAGTGAAAATCATCTTTATTGGATGATTTAATAAATTAAAGGTGAGGGGAAGGACAGAGGGTTGACATAATTTTCATCATATAAAGATCTGATTATGAATGATTCATAAATATTCTACTTCCTATCCTTCTAATTACAAACTGTATGATCTGAGACCTACGTATTTATCTCCAACAGGAAATTAAACTTATTCATCTCTGTAGCCCCCAGCTCCTAGGACTGGGTCTGACATATGGTACACATTCAATTAATGTTTGTTGAATGAAATTACTTTATCTCTCTGGGCTTCATTTTCCTCCTGTTAGAAAAGGGGGGGAAAAGTGGCTGGGGATAAATGCTAAATGTTCCTTCTATCTCTAAATGCCCATCAGTCTGTAAATGTTACATAAAATGGATCAGTTCCCTATGATTCCTTGAAATTTTGCCATGTTTTAACATTCACATTCAAGTAAGGCATGAGAACATCAAAGCTGCATCCATCCACCTAAAAATGAAAATCTATGGTATTCTTAAGATCCTCCTTTGAGGTGGAAATATCTTCACCAAATCAGGTCACAGAAAGGAAATAGAAGATGATCTCTTTAGAAAATGTTTTGATGAGTCTCTTTCGTCCTCCCCTCCCTCAAGGTCACTGTCAGTCTCCAAAGATATGGGCAGTACTTGGAAACCTTAAAAATGTAAAAGAAACCTTTTAAAGTTCATTTTTAAAAATTCAAAAGTAATAAATCTGCAATTGTGTAAATGTCTTATTTCTTCTAGGCCTAAGCTGTTTAAGTTTTAATCCAAATTGGGAGCTAGGAAGCAGGAAAGAACAGAGAGAAGGAAAATAAATGAAGCCCCAAATTTCAGAGTAGAGATGCCCCTGGGATCTGCAGACAGATAATAGAAATACTTGTGAGACATGAAAACATCAACACTAATCAACAGCACTCAAATGAATAACCAATTTCCCATTATTATCAAGAAAGCCATACAGCCTTAAAAATCAGAAGGCAATTATGTCTGCTATTACTGTGAAATGCCAGATAGAACCAGACTCTGAGGAGAGGATGACTCAAACCTGTGGCCCACCTCGCCACCACCGCGCGCGCGCACGTGTACGTGTGTGTGTGTGTGTGTGTGTGTGTGTGTGTGTGTGTGTGTGTGTGTAGGGGGGGCGGGGGAGGGGGGTTAGCAGCTGTAGTTAAGACAAAGGTATTGATTCATCATCATCACCACACCCTACAACCCTAAGTCCACTGGCCCCTCAGATCTCTCCAGTCTTTTCTAGAACTTCCATTCAACCTGCAAAATCAGAATTTAAATATAAAATAATAGGACCTCATCCACATGAATTCTGAACACATGGGACAGATAATTTAATCTAGCCTAATCCACAGGAAATATTTAGATTACAGGCTTTAGCGATAAAGTTTTGGCCTGAGACTATTTCCAAAGAAATCAGAATTAATCCCCAAGTGGTGATGTGTTCATACTTGGTAAACTAACACTTTGTCCTGTCCGCATTTAGTTGACTATTCTGTTGATGGATCCAAACTAAAATCAAGTAGAACTGTTTAAAAGTTACTGCAGGGGAAAAAAAAAATCCCAATGTAACAGAATACTAGTGATTATTCATGGTTTTAAAAGACTCTCCTCTCTATATTAAGAACTTAAAAAATCGTTTTACAGTTATTCTCCCAGTGCTTCTGCAACATAAATTGATTTACCAATCATCAATTTTATTTGCAGCATTCCAGAAAAATTATAATGAGGAGCTATACCTTTTCCCTTTGTGTTTCCAATGCCTTTAAACTATGTCTTTGTAAAGTTAAGATTATCGTTATTTAATTTAGCACCAGTAAAGCTAAACTGTTCAAAAAGAGAGGATATAAGGGATGAAGAAAACATTAATGGCTTTAATTTTTTATCCCATTTTTCAACAGCTTTATACAGCGTTCAATGGTAACATATCATCCCTCACCATTCTACACCAAGATTATAACCTAAGAATTATGAGTGGCAGCGTAGAGGATTCAGTAGAAAGGGTTCCAGCGAGCAGATGGACGCATGACAAGGAAGGGAAGCTTACTGTGTATACCAGAGGCACCCTCGCAAAGATATGGTGGAGAAACTATAAGCAAATATGCAAATTTTGGCCTATCATAAAGGGGAATCTTATTCAGACAACCCATATGGGTTATGTATGATATTTATCCATTTAATCATTCCAACATTCCTTGTAGTTTGCATATGCTCATACTTTTCTAAGAAAAAATAAACAAGCAGTTAAGAAACCTACAGCAAAGGATGAAAGTAAAGCCAAAAATAGATCAAAGAAAACGCAGAAAGGAAAGAGATCCATCCACAGTCCTTGAATTGAAGAGGGGCTGTTACCATAAATCCAGATCTCCATGGTTTATTTTAACTCTTGTGCAAGTCCCCGTACTACAAAACCAGCAGGATATATGGTTAACAAAGGGTGGGCAGAGAAATTGTTCCAAATGAGATTTTAAGTGAGTCATGCTCCGTAACCCAGACAATTTCATTTACTTATCTAACTGAACAATGTATTTTTTCCAAGAAGCCATTAAGAAGACATTGCATATGCCTAAAATACAGTGATCATTTTAAAATGAAATTCAAGACAAAATGATATGGGTATGAAACAGAATATCCTTTACAGCTGCAGCTTGACCAAATTTAGCCTCAAAATTTTAAATTGAAATGTGATGAAACCTTGGGTCTTGAAGTATAATCAAAGGAGGCAAACATTAGAGAAGGAGGAAAAAACAACTGATGTCAACAAATCACAAAACACTGGTGTGCCCCAGGCTTCAAGAAGCGTCCTGAAAATGTCCCTACCGTTTTTTAAAGACATCTTTCCTAATGCAAGTAGATGTGAAAGTACAAACAAAACTGTTTTATTTTCTTCTGTACATGCTTAGAAAGAAGAAAGACAAGAGGAAGGTCCTGGGACTAAATAAACATGCTGCATAGCTTGGATTATTAAGGCAGCCAGATCTGCAATTTCAGTACCACCTAAATTCAATGATCTGTGCCACGAGTCAGATAATAGACAAATTTAAGTATCTAATACATATTGTTCTTAAACACTATCCAGTCAGCCACCATTAAATATCACTTTGCTAGCCTGTAAAATTGATATTTCATATCTAGGGAGTGTACAATGGATAACTTGGGAATGCATTCAAGGCTTTGGACACACATTTAAGGTTTTACAAATAAACATTAAAAATCAATTCAACAGCAAGAATGCTAACTAAATTTCATGACTATCGAACGTCTAGCAATTACAGTTACCCAGAAAGATACTGACTTGTTAAATTACTTTCAGGCCAAAAGGCTTCGATGGCTCAAGTTCCCCAGTGGCCACCATGGATGATATTTCTTAAAGAATGTCACCTCACCACTAATAAACTTATATAAAGGATTGTCTTTTTTTCCTCTTTGAAGAGCATGCATCAGAACACACAAGATGAATCAATATCACTTCTGTCTCTGTATAATCAGGAACCAACTCACAAAATTCAAGTAGTCATTGAACAATCTTGGGGAGGGCTTCACGTCTCACCGGTTTCCTCAGTGCTGTTCATCTTCCAATTAGTTTCCCCTCTGACTAACCCTTTCCTCCCTTCCACTGGTCAATTACAATGCCCTCCTTTAAGTCAGCCCCCTTGCATGACTACCAGATTTCTTCAGTTCTTTCCATTCTCACACTGCACTTCCAATAGTCTACATTTCAATAAACAGAACCTTTAAAAATTTTTCCTGCTTCGTTCCCATCCTCACATTTCCAGCCTTTCTGTCAATTTCACTACATACACGAGAGACTCAAAAACACAAGTCTGTAAAACTAGGGCTTGTGGTGAAGTTTTCCCCAGTTTTCAAAAAATGAAAAAAAGGGGACAGCAATAAGTCTGAATTTGACCAAATTTATTGTAAATTATTCCAGATTGAAGGACTGTTTATTATTCTTAAAAATACGTGTTACACACACACACACACACACACACACACACACACACACATTACGTTTTGGGAATTAGTTTTTCATTCTTTTAAGGAATAATAATGTCAGAAGAGGTGAGGCACTTTTCTCAAGTTTTAAAACTGGAAGGATGAGTTAGTGTTCCAGAGAGAGAGACACACAAGATAAGCAGTAGGAAAGAATGGAGAGTTCAAAAAGGAGGTAAATGCTGCATAAGGAGGCAGGGGAAAGTTCAGCCCGGGTGCTTGCCAGGCAGAAGTGTTAACCTCTAGAATAGAGGAACGAAGAGAACTTTCTGGGAAGGGGACAGACGTGTTTGGAATTTTACAAAGACCACCTGAGCAGCAGTGTGGAAAGACAGACTGAAGAGAGTGATATTTGAAACTGGGGCCCAAAAGCTTGTGCAATGGTTAAGACAAAGATTGAAAACTTCAACAGCAGGGGGAGGAGGAGTTTTGAGACAGTATTCTAAAGCTTAAATCAGTTAATATGTATAAAGTGCCTAGGTCACTACAATATGACCCATACATAGAAACTCAAGTCAGTACCTTTCTGTTCACTTTGTTTTCCTTATACCTAGGAATACCATCTGGATATGGTATAAAATAGCCATATCTTTCATTAGCCATAAATACCTGAGAACCCAAGGTTTCAGTTTAACATGTTTCCTCTCCATACAACCAAAAAGGCAAAATAAAATAACTGGTGTTTGTGCCCACCTTCATGAAAACTAATTATCCAAATCCAAACTACAGTCATGTTATGACATGACTAAAGTCATAACCAAACCAGGGAAAATTTAAGAAGTCTTCAAGGCAGAGCATAAAAAGATCTGGGCACAGTAGGTGCTCAATAAATACTTCATGACTGAGGATAAATTACTCTCATGCAATATCACATAAAGCAAAACAGCAAGGAGAGGCTCGGGCGAAGTCCAAGTTCACCTACTACAAGAGTCCCCAGGAACATACAAGTATGCTTGGCCTACTACCACTCTCTTTAGAGGTGGTAACCTTGATGATGAACATGTTACGAGCACTCAACCTCTCTAATAAGTACAAGCATATAAAAGCTAAAAATGGAAGGAAACTCATCTCCTTACGACACCAAACAACTGTGCTTATAGCTGCTGTTAGCCTGTTAACACAAACATTCACCAGGGGAAAAGGAGAATCACAACATTCTGCTGATCACTGTCTGATGACCAGTATCTTGTCAGTCAATGAGGAGAAGAAACCAGTTCCTTTGGGCAAAAATTCTTCATATCTAATAAGGCTTCAAAAAATCTAAGAAGGTTGAAGTAGATAGAATAAGGATATTGGAAAGGTTAGGTAACAGCTGTCAGACTTCACTTCTATAACAGCAGGCACATCTGCTTCAACGTCTGCTGGGAACAGTAACTCTACATATGTACTGGAAAGTGCTTCATGTGGGCCTCAGAAGGTGAGGTGATAACTGCCCTTTAAAGGAAAGAGAGCCAGAATTGATATCCCTCCCCAGTTTTCGATGAGCAGGGGCTTACCACCAGTCCCCATACCTCAGCAATATCTTTGTTGAATTAAACAAGGAAATTACTGTATAGTAATTACATGTACATTACTATACTGCCCCAATTGGTCTCTTTCCTATTTAGCGAAAGCAGAAACTCTGAAGTCAAAAAGAGGAAGATAATGCCTCATCTGCTAGACAGTTCTAGTCCTTCGCATTTCCACAGCAAGTAAATATTATATAGCTGTTGAAAAAGTCAGCGAACATGTTCACTGGCACTCCTCGGAGGTAGGGCAGACACTGCCCCTCCAGCTACACAAATGGTCAGAAGCCCCACTGTGCACAACCCACGATCATACCTGGTTTGCATAGGAGCAGTGGTCCAGGGGGCGTTTTAGTTACATTTTCTAACTTCCATACAACCTTAAGGACCTAATAGGCTGACTGAATTACGACTCTTGTCAAATTAAAAATCAGTACTTGGTACGGTAGCCAATTAAGTTCTATTTTCAGCAAACTAACAACCCATATCTGCCCCAAAGGATTGTAACCTATGACAGAATGAGGTTTAAATAGAAAAATAAGCATCTTTAAACAGCTCGGAGAGCTTAACCTCAAAGGAGCTGCATATCTCACCTGAAGACCAATACCATATCAGAATGCAGGCACAAGAGTGCAGGCCCATGTCAGGATGCAGGGTCCTAGTATTGGTTTTCAAACTCATACACATGTGTCACAAAAACTACTACTCTGATTAAGATCCTTCTAAATTAACTTCTCTTTTCCCCCTGGAAAACAATCAGACCCCAATGGTAATCATTCTCAACAACCATAAAGGAGGTGAGTGTGTTTAAATTAATCTCCCTGGCCTGGGAAAGGCAATCAAGAAACAACAGGAGGGCTTCCCTGGTGGCGCAGTGGTTGAGAGTCCGCCTGCCGATGCAGGGGACACGGGTTCGTGCCCCGGTCCAGGAAGATCCCACATGCCGCGGAGCGGCTAGGCCCAGTGAGCCATGGCTGCTGAGCCTGTGTGTCCGGAGCCTGTGCTCCACAATGGGAGAAGCCACAACAGTGAGAGGCCCGCGTACCGCAAAAAAAAAAAAAAAAAAAAAGAAACAACAGGAAATCAGACAGGTAAATAAGGTATTGACTGTTACTTAGGATCCTGCCAGGCAGGGCATGAAACTATTCTCTGCCTCCTTGACAAAAGATGTGCGGCCTTGAGGAGACACAGATATCATAGCTTGATCACAAAGATACCTGAAAGAAACTGGTAAGAGTTTTGTGGGAACTTGTCTTAAGTGGAAATGGGAATCTGGACTTGGCTCTGCAAATAATTCTCTAATTTCAGTATCTTGGGTTTCCCCTCTATGAAATGGTTATTGTGAATAATCCAGGTAATTATCATCATGTATTTTATGAGATTACAAATCTAAACATACTTTGAATATTTTCATAATTATTAGAATGCCATTTCATTATGATTTTTTTTTTTTTTTTTTGCGATACGCGGGCCTCTCACCGTTACGGCCTCTCCCGTTGCGGAGCACAGGCTCCGGACGTGCAGGCCCAGCGGCCATGGCCCACGGGCCCAGCCGCTCCGCGGCACGCGGGATCCTCCCGGACCGGGGCACGAACCCACGTCCCCCGCATCGGCAGGCGGACCCTCAACCACTGCGCCACCAGGGAAGCCCTCATTATGATTTCTTTTACTTTAATTATTAGTAAGAGAAAGGAAAGCGCTATCTAATATATAAGCATCTGGCTAATTTGCTCTATGGCTAGCCAAAAGTCATTCCTGGGATAAACAGAAGGACTTATAAGTCAAATCATGAAACAAGGTTCCGACTCCGATTTCTATTCCAAATGAAAACTTCAGAAGAACAAAAGTTTTCTTCCTTTCTTAATTCCTATGGAACCACAAATGCTGCTATTCCTTCTGCCCCAGCAACTTGGTATAACTGGAATGAGTTACAATTAAAAAGGAAATTAAATATCATAGGCAGTAATAAACCAGCTTCCATTTTTCTTGATGTATAGTTCAATTATATTAATTAGTATAATGAAGGAGGAAGAAGGCAGAATCATTGCCACATGGTATAAGCAAGTTTCATTAAGAACCACCTACCTCACTTATGAGGAATGTATAGAAATGTAAGTGCAGAAGCATTGTTTCTATGGGGACCTAATCAGTCTAATCATTTTCACGAGTTATAAGCCATAGAATCACAGGGCCTGTGGGTTGGAAGGGAACTTAAAAGTGTACCTCTAGCCTCCTATGCACTGTCAAATCCCCTCCACAATATTCCTACCATCTGGTTATTCAGCTCATGTGTCAAGGCCTTCAATGAAACGAAACTTCCTGGGACAGCCCACTCTCTCTCTCACTGAACACCTTTCTTAGAAAGTTCTTTTTTCATATTAAGCTAAAATGTTTCCCTGTAATTGGTTCTAGTTTTACTCCTTAATGTCCAACTCACTGCTGTTCTGGCAAAATCTTCCGTGGGTGGGACTATCCCCTCTAGCACTTTTGGCCCCCTACCCAGTAAAAGTGTCCCCAGTGATGCACACCAAGGCAATGTGTGTACACATTTCCAACTTCCCACCATTAATAGCCACCGTAAAAGTATTACAGAAAGGAACTCTGGAAATTTAGGCCACATCATGGCACTTTAGAAGTTTGGCCCTTTTTGCCAGGAAATGGGGAGCTTTTTAAAAAGTTGAGGATAAGGAGAGTGACAGAATCAGAGGTATGTTTCAGGAAGATTAACATAGCAGCCATATATAGAACTGGATTAGAGGGGGGACAACTGGAGAGAAGGAGGCCAGGTAGGAGGCCATTACAGTGGTAGAGGAAAGATGTAATTAGGACCAGAACTACTCACAAGGTGTTCTGGTCAACAGCACACCGTCCAAACCAATTTTAAACGACTCCAATCACCATGTAGCCCTAGTCTTCATGATGTATGCTACCGTAATGCGTCACTACCATGCAAGTCAGAGAACAGTCTTCATGTGCTGCAACAATCCCCCCCATGGTGTGAAGCTAAGGGTTTTTTGCATAGACTATTTAATATGCAAGTATGCAGGTGGGTACCCTGCCTTATTACATATGGGCTAATTAGGAAGCACATTATTTGTAAGGCATTAGCATAACAAATCAACTTAAAATGACACTTGAGAATAGGCCATTCAAAGTGAAAGCCAAGATTATAAATCTAAGTCTTTCAACAGGAAAAAAAACCCACCTGACCTAAGGGAAGCAGGCAGCTCTCAGCTAGATGGATGTGCAAAATGAAGTCAGGCACCTTATTTGGGGATCCAAAGTGAGCCGGAGCTACTAAATAAGCTTGACTGACAAGAACGATTACTAACTACATAATATTTGAATATATAATACATAAGGCACGATATGAGTCCCATTTAATATTCACAAAGACTAAGATTTCAACAGTATCATCATTTTACAGATGAGGAAACCAGAGCTCCAAGGTCCTAAATAACTCACACAAGGTTAGTCATTACCAAGTCACAGACTTGAAAAAGACTTGAAACCCAGGTCACTCTGACTGCAAACTGTCCTCTTGCTATAGCACTCGATTCAGAAATTACTTTAACAAGATAACAAGAACAAGGCAAACGATCTGAAGACACACGTAAAAGGGACTGTCAAGAGGGTGGACAAACATGACCAGTTTGGGTCAAGAAACCCTACACGGAAGGTAAGGGGCAGAGTATAACATCAAGGGCAAACTACTGAGAAAGGCCGACAGAGCTACAAGGCTGAGCAAGAAAGGCTACAAGCAAAGGAAGGTATCAATATCTTTGTTCAGCAAGGTCTTTGGGGTACAGACAGTGGACAACAAAAACAGTCTTTCTTCTCTCGTGAAACATAGGAAGGCTCATCACGTGTTCTGCAATAGCCAAAAATGTCTATCATATGGCAGAAAAATTTCAAAAGTCAACCAATTTTCTTCTGTAAGCTGACAAATATATTGGGCTTTCCCTTTCACCACCTTGAAATACATTCTACTCTGGAGTATACCGTGGTTATGCCTTTTTGAAGTCAAAAAACGTTAATACCCAATATCATCATCCAGTATGGCAGCTATACTTTTCTTACTGCCCATTCCTGTCACTGTCCCCAAGCATGGACACCCAAACTTGCTCTTCCAAGTATCCTAGTCAGCAGGTAGAGTACAGACACCCAAGTCTGTGTTACAGGCTAAAAGAATATCAATTCCAAAGCGGTTTCCTCTGCCAAACCCTCCCCTAGGTCAATCAAACTTCACCAGCTCTTCCTTAGAGCTCTTCAGCATTTATTTCTACTAACTACACGATGGTATTTTGCATACAATGTTAAAGTATCATTCTAACAATATGGTTTTTCCCTAAGTTCAATCCCCCTTCTGCCACATGAAGGCCGTACTTCCTCTTTATAGGGGAGTGTTTCCACTTGTTATTGGCAGGTGTTGAGAGGGTAACGAGGAGGTGTAGTGACGGCCTTGATTCTAAAAGGAAGCTGCAATGACTGGGACTTTCGTCTTAACAAGCTGGGTCACTGGATATAACATCTTAAGAGTCACAAAATTCACTATTTGTGAACAAGGATAAGAAGGGGCCTACCGGCTAAAAATCAGGAGGTGAGCATGCGGAAGACTACAGAAGAAATGTATCCAAATTCAAGGTTGACAAAAGAATAAGAATGTGCTTTGCCTGAAGCCACAAATCCCAAAGGATAAAGGGCAGGCACATTCTTACAACTCATCTGCCCCTGAGCAGACATAGCTGTTCTGAGCTAAAGTAAAACAGAGCCGTGTTCGAATAAGCACCAGTGTGGAAGTGACTGCCACCCCAGCATCCTCCTTCTGTGGTCTGGCCATAAACGTCTTGAACCCTTGATTTTAAGAAATACCTACTGTTTCAGACTCCCACTGCACTTAGATGTCTAAATGGCACAGTGACACATTCTCTCCCCTTAATTTCCTCACTACACCCATATATACAAGTAATACTACTTTCACACATTTTACTTAACCCTTATAATTATAGGCCTTTGCTACATTATGCCCAAGAAAATGAAGACTAGGAGGATAATATGCCCTGGGTCATAGGAATATCTTATAAGAAGATTCTTATTTTGCCCAGGAAACCACATACTGCATAGTCTGACCTCCAGGACACAAAACTTCAAACACACTCCACATCTTCTGTTTAAACATCACTGCCCCATATATTTCCCATCTTTTTAAAAACCACCACCACCGCCACTGAATCTTACATTAAACAAGAAATGTAAATTGTTTGTTTCCACAGATTATCAAAGTTGGCACATAAAAATCATGAGGAAAACTGGCAGATTCATTTATTTGGGCAATTTCAAAAGTTACCCCTTGCTTTTGAAGATCAACCCAAATAAATGAATTATTCAGATTCCATTAACTTTTGCCCTAAAACAACGGAACAGGGGCCAACGAGATGACGATTTTATAACAGTTTGACCAAAAGATAAAATGGTCAATATAAATTCATGGGCTGATTAGAAAGCAGAGTTAGAAATACCTGTTCGTTATATAGACCAGTAAATTTCTATTAAGATGATACAGAATGGGACTTCCCTGGTGGCGCAGTGGTTGAGAATCTGCCTGCCAATACATGGGACATGGGTCCAATCCCTGGGCCAGGAAGATCCCACATGCTGCAGAGCAACTAAGCCCGAGAGCCACAACTACTGAGCCCACGTGCTTCAACTACTGAAGTCCACGCACCTAGAGCCCGTGCTCCACAACAAGAGAAGCCACTGCAATGAGAAGCCCGCGCACCACAATGAAGAGTAGCCCCCGCTCGCCACAACTAGAGAAAGCCCACGCACAGCAACGAAGACCCAACGCAGCCAAAAATAAAAAAACAAAAGTTGAGTCCTTTAATAAAAAATATAGATTATAATCCTAACAACGTTCAGTTTCCTACAAAAAATATTTGTATTCTACAAAAAAAAAATTTGTATTCTAGTTTCAAAGGAAAAGTGAACCAGTATGGGAACACTTGTATTGCATCACTCAAGGCTTACACAGGGTATCAGCGGCATCTTGTTCATACTCGAAGGTCAGTACACTAAGTAGAGATCTTCCTGCCTACTGTCCTGTGCTTTGTGATTTTTTTAAAACTGTTTTTCACCTTGAACAAATGTACAGTTTTCTAGCTGTTGATCCTTCTTTAATTTTTGTAATTCTACACTGCAGTCGAGACTCAAACTGGGGTATAACATGAGAATAAATTTATTTTTACTCTTCAAACTTTAGTAAGCCCCACTCCTTAGCAGCATTATCCTGGGAAAATTTAATCAAACTATCTGTGCCTCAGTTTCCTCGTCTATAACCGGGGAGCATAAATCCCTTCAGTCACATACTGTTACGAGGATTAGATCTACAGCAACTATCAAGGACTTAGAAGCAGCATTTAGCACAGTGGGAGCCATCAACAAATATCTGTTACTGCCATTCAAACCTAAGCCACTCGAAAGTTCCAAGTAGCAGCAGCTAGCAACTCGAGGAAACGTGCACACACCTTCTAACAATGGAACCAACGCTCAGGGCCATTCCAGCCGGAACTTTCACACCTCATGGAGGGCCCACCAATGTCCATGTTAAAGCCAATTTGTACTTCAGGTATGATTAATCTTCTGCACTAAAAAACAACACGAGTGTTTTCTCACCAAGAAGTTCTTGAAGTTCGATAGGCTTCCAGAACATCTGTACGACTGTTTCAAAGCAGCAGCTTGCAGAATGAAAAACCAGGGTTTCAACAGCTTTAAAAGTATGGTTTGAGTCGAGGGACAGAAGCCTAGGAGACAACGCAGAGCCGGGCAGCGCGGGGAGTGCTGAGGGCAGGCAGAAGCACAGGACCGCCAGCATGTTCTCCGGAAACCACTGGAGCCGGGTCACCGCGGCCAGCGGCTCCGCCCTAGAGATGGAGTTCAAACGCAGCCGCTGCTGGCTCAGCCTCTTCTGCGACCCACCGGAGGACACAGTCGCAAAGAACGCTACACCATGAGACCCGGATGAGGGAAGGGGCCCGCCAGCTGCCGGTGGCCTGCTCCCAGCCAGAGCGTGCTGGTGTGCAATAGCCGCACCCCCAGCTACACGGGCGAGCTGCAGTGGCGCGAGGACACGCAGGTGCTGAGGAAGACAGGCCAGTGGCCTCCTGATAGCGGGCCACCTGCTGAGCACTCCCCCTGCCGCAGCCAGGTCTGCATTTCTGACCTCCAGATTCCACTCATGTGGAAGGACACAGAAGATTTCAAGAACGAAGGCGATCTGTACCGTCGGGCTGTGTTCTTGCTGCTGCAGATCGGGGAATGCACTCAGGACACGGAGATGATCCTGGTGGACAGGACCCTCACAGCCATCCCCTTTCACAACAAGGTGCTCTTTGCCGAGGCAGGGCCAGACTCTGAACTGCGGCTGGAGCTATATGGGGCCTGCGTGGAAGAGGAGGGGGCCCTGGCTGAAGCCCCCAAGAGGCTTGCCACCGAGCTCAGCAGCTCCCTGGGCTGCTCCTCAGGGAGGCGTGTGCGGGTGTCGCTGGAGACAGCTAGGGGCTCGGGAAGCAGTCCCATCTTGCTCCCCACCCCAGCTGGTGGTGGTCGTTACCACCTCTTGGCTCATACCACTCTCACCCTGGCAGCAGTGCAAGACGGACTCCACACACATGACCTCACCCTCACCAGTCATGAGGAGAACCCCGCCTGGCTGCCCCTTGATGGCAGCGTGTGTTGCCGTCTGGTGGCTCAGCCCTTCCGCATGACTCAGCCTACTGCAAGTGGCACCCACAGAGCGCAGCAAGCTGGGGAGCTGCAGGACTGGGTGCGAGCGCATGGAGTCCTGAGAGGCACAAACAGCTTCTGTCACCGTCAACCTGAAGACACAGACACCGGGGAGGAGCCGCTGTTTACTGTTGTGATCAACAAGGAGCCTCAAGTCGGGGCAGGTGGACCAGGCAGTGGGCTGGCTCTTCACCCTGAGCATCAGTAACCAGTATGGGGAGGATGAGGTGACACACACCCTTCAGGCAGAGAGTCGGGGAGCCCTGCAGAGCTGGACAGAAGCTCTGTGGCAGCTTTTCTTTGACATGAGCCAGTGGAAGCAGTGCCGTGATGAGATAATGAAAATTGAAACCCCCGCTCCCCGGAAACCACTCCAAGTACTGGCCAATCAGGGTTCCTGGTACCATGAGATGGTGACAGGTGATGCTCAGGGCTGAATAGGTCTGGGGCCTAAGCTCTGACTAGCCTCCTCCCCTCAATCCCTTCCTGGTGCCACAGCTATTGAGCCGCTGGATGACATCACAGCAGTGATAGACAGCCTGGCCCAGCTGGAGGGCACGAGGCTGGAGACGCCCCCAGCCTGCCCTGCCTGGCCCCTGCTCGCCTGCTTCAGTGGCCCCAACCCCAGCCCTGACCCATTCCCTGCTCTGGAGGAGATGCCGAACGGTCTCCCTGGATGCTGTCCCCGAGACCACTCCCCTGGGGCTTCTCGCTCGGTTGCCCCTCTCCCCCCGAAGCGGTTCCCACAGTCCAGAGGCCTCTGCAGCAAAGGCCCACCCCACACTTGGCTCCAGTCACCAGTGTAAGATGGTGTGCTGGCAACAGGGTCTGGCCAGAAGAAGAGGTGGTCTGTGTGCAGCTGGGCTCTGGATTCGGTGCTGTTTGTAGCAGGTTGGCCAGCTTGGCCTCCCCTTCCTCTACTGGACTGGGGGATAGGCTGGGGAGGGGGAGCAGAAGCCCCTTTTAAGCTGTGGTTGCCATGGTGCTGAGGGACTCTTTCCCAGGGCTGGCTGGGACCCCCTAAACCCTTCCTGGGAGAAAACTGGAACCAACACTGCCCTACCTCCCTGCACTAACCAGCTTTGAGGATGGCACTGAAGAGCCCTGGGAGGGAACGCACCTCCCTTGTGACTCCCACATTGACCATTAAAGTTATTTAACATCAAAAAAAAAAAAAAAGTATGGTTTGAGTTGGGCTGGAATGAGTTGGCACACCAATCACTCCTCTGTCAGAAGAGTTGGTTTCTAAAAAGCACCTTGGTTAGTTCACCAAGGCACTGGTGCCAATAAACCGTTGTATCTCATAATAAAGCATTAAACAAATAAATGGGGCATAGGATGGAGAAAGATTTACGATTTAAGCCCACCCGAGGAGACAATTTATGAAATAAAATGATCAACGTTCTAGAATTAAAAAGTAGTTTTACAAAATAAAATGTATTGAAAAATATCTAAATATAGAAAAATAAACAAATAGTAAAAAAAAAAAAATCTGAAAGTCATGCAAGAAGATACACTTATAGAGCCAATAAACTAATTCTACTTTTAAAGTAATCGAAGAAGATGAATGGTTTACATGAAGGGAAATCAAATGTAAATTACGTGAAAAACACATTCTTACTAGTAATCTTTTATGCAGATGAAAACAACTCTAAAGTCCAGTTAATCTAGGAAAACAAAAATACTGACGAAACAAAAACTCGATTGGATGTAGGAAAGTTTAGGTATTTATGTGGTACAGTCTAAAAATTCGCTTATATACCTTTAACCTATTAACTCACTTTGTGGATATAGTTCTAAAATAAATAATCCTAAATAGGAAAAAAAAGTACATGTTTAATGCTATTAAGAAAAAAAGAAATCTAGAACATGGACATAACTAGAAAATAGTATATTTGCTTAATGGAATATATGTGTGTTTAAAATTAAAAGTGCCATAATTCAAGAAAAATGTGCAACTTCCATTTCCAACAAAGATGAAACAAGGACCAAATCCACTGTCCTGCATAAAATCAAAAAAACCAAACATTTTGAAACATGGTTTTCAGTAAGATAGGTAACAGGCAACAGAGAACAGTGATCCCTAAGAGACAGGACACAAATGAGCCCTAACTGCTTACTGCCTAGAGTTTCTAGTGGGAATGGACAAGGGTTTGGGGGAGACCAAGCCTGCTAGAGCTCTTGGCACAAAGGACCAGGGTGGAGAGAGCAGCACAGAGAGATGACTTCTGAGATCCGCACAGGGCCTCTCTTGAGCACAGTACTGATCAGCCCAGGAGTGTGCTTCCACCTGAGGCCAGGGGAAGAACCATGGGAAAGCATTAGAAGCAACAGTGCCTACCATCACCATAATGACCCAACCATTTTACTCCAGGGTATTTATCCAGGAGACAAGAAAATATATATCCACACAAAAACTTGTACACAAATGTTCATCAAAGCTTTATATATAGAGCCAAAAATTGGAGGCAACTGGAAACAGCCCAAATGACCACCAGAGGTAAATGGATGGCTAAACCACAGTATATCCATACAGTGGAATACTACTCAGCAACAGAAAGGATGAACTATTGACACAGACCACAACACAGATGAATCTCAGATAATTAGACTGAGTGAAGAAAGCCAGATTAACAAGAGTAGATACTGTAATGATTTCATTTATATAAGCTCTAGAAAACGAAACTAATCTATCATGAGAGAAAGTAGATCAATGGCTTGGGGGTACATGGGAAGGGATAGAATGGGGCACAAGGAAACTCTGGGTGGTAATGAGTATGTTCACTATCTTGACTGTAGTGATGGTTTCATGGAGATATATATATATACATTTCTCAAAGCTTTCCAAATTGCACACTTTAAAAATGTGCAGTTTTCCTGCATATCCATTATGCCCCAATAAAGCTGTTTGTAAAAATAGACAAAACGTTGGGATTTCCCTGGTGGTGCAGTGGTTAAGAACCCGCCTGCCAACGCAGGGGACACGGGTTTGAGCCCTGGTCCGGGAAGATCCCACATGCTGCGGAGCAACTAAGCCCGTGCGCCACACTACTGAGCCTGTGCTCTAGAGCCTGCGAGCCACAACTACTGAGCCCACATGCTACAACTACTGAAGCCCGCATGCCCTAGAGCCCATGCTCCTCAACGAGAGGCCACCACAATGAGAAGCCTGTGCACCACAAGGAAGGGTAGCCCCACTCACCTCAACTAGAGAAAGCCCACGCGCAGCAATGAAGACCCAATGCAGCAAAAAATAAATTAATTTTTAAAAATAGACAAAACGTGGTTTCATGAACAGTTATAAATATCAGAATATAAACTAACACGTATACACTGGACACCATCATATGATTAGAGAGATCTACATAAATGAAGTTTGTTAAGGTCTTTGGAGTTTTTACTTTTGTAAAAATTTACACCCACTGAGTTTATCTAAACGGCCATTCTTATCTTCTAGAAACAAGAGCTGGGAGACAGTTTGCCCATGATCATACGAAAAGGTCACACAAAAGAAACAGACCACACAACTCATAAGATGCCAATCTCTGTTCTACATTACATTCGTACACACTTATAGAATAACAAGATTATTGGGAAAGAGACAGATAGCTCCTTCAGAAGAGTTGTAAACCAGGGAAACTAGAGCAATTTCAATAGGGTACCCAGGTGTTCCCAGCGGTGAAGCATGAAAGGAAACCCTGTACACAGGTGGGACGACAATGTGTGGAAATTAGCCCAGTCTCAGCATTCAAAGCAACCTTTCAAAAATCCAAGTTAACATGCCTTGACATACATGATGCTCACTTAAAAGCCAATTGTGTGGTTTTTGTTCAAAAAAAAGGGAAAGCCATTTTTCATCATAAGACATAAAATGTTGAAAGAAAAAGAGGGGGCGCCGCAGCTATGTATTTCCTAGGGCTACCATAAAAAATTACCAGACACTGATGGCTTGGAACAACACGAACTTACTCTCTCCCAGTTAAGAGCCCAAAGTACAAAACTCAAGAGTGTTGGCAGGGCCGTGCTCTCTCTGAAGGCTCCAGGGCAGCCTCTTTCCAGCTTCTGGTGGTGGCCAGCAATCCCTGGCAATGCTCAGCTTACAGCTGCATCACTCCAATCTCTGTCTCTGTCCCAGGGCCTTCTTGCATCTGTGTGCACCTGATCCTCTCATGAGGACACCAGGCATTGGATTTAGGGCCCAGCCTCATCAGGTATGACCTCCTCCTAACTGATTATCTGGAAGTAAGGTCTTCACAGATCTAATGTCATAGTCATAGGTTCTTAGTGTTACAACTTTAACATATCTTTTGGGGGGGTTCACAACTCAACCCACAATAGGGGGACAAATACCTAACATAGTAAAATTCTCTTCAAGGAGACAATAACAAAGGAGAGTAAGATTTCAGTTAATGTATCAAGTAATGTTTTCACTTCTAAATAAACAACTGTGCCCATTTCACACTGAATCAAAACACCTCAAAATGGCTAACAAAATGCAAAAATTGGTTTCCTTTTCTTTTTCCAATTTGAAAATTATATTTGCAACAAACATCCCTGACCCATAACTCCCTCTGATTAATAATATTTTCATTAACAAATATACTGCTTGAATTTGGGGGGCTGAGACTTTTTTTTTTTTTAAACAACCAGAAAGGAAATTAAAAAAAAAAGTTTCATTTAAGTCAGATGTTAATTTGCTTGTAAGGGGTCTTGTCCTTTCAAGCCATCATCATCATAAAGGCGTTTTATGATCTTTAATATAATGTGTATGTACTGGTACACTTAATTTACACTTACGCACAACACTATTGTTACAGTGTACACATACATTCTTATAGAGCTAAGAGTAAATGATTTAACCGCAGTTCAAACATTCTTTTCTGCTAGGTGTCTAATGTGTACCAACCATATAAGCTTAGCATAATTCAGAACATAATAAAAATTTGATTCCTATCCTCTAATTTATAAATGAAAAAAGTTTCACTGTTAAATAGTAAAATGTATTAACTGAAACTGATTAAACCCATCATATCACTAAGGAAGAAACTGAAGACTAAGATACAAGTCACCTGATATTCAAATGACCTCTCAGAGATGGACAGATGACGGAGGGTTCATTCTGCTTTCAAAGCATATGTCTCTGGTTCATATGCTTTGCTTGCCAGACAGTGCCTAGAGATGTCTCTTTAGTATATTACTTGGTAATTAAAAAGAGGAAAACTACGTGTTTCATAATCTGCTTATTGTTAGGCAGCATGTAAACAGCAGTATCAAAACTGCCCCCATACATACCTTTTTAACATTTGCCAGCATTGTGGCAGCACAGAATAGGAACTGGGGGGATAATTTTTTGATGATTTCTAATGATAAGCAAAATGTTTTAGGAGTGGATCTAGATCTGGCATAAGCAGACACCAGATCTGATACAGTCCATTTTTTCCTATCGTAAGAATTACCATCAATAATGGAAAATACCTAAAAACATTACACCATGTTTTAAAGACATACACAGAGAGGCCTCTCTAGAACTGAGGTCAAAGGCCACTACCTAAAGATTTTGCAAGCACAGGAAAATATTCTTACAGAATGGGTGAGGAAATACCAAACCTTTGTACACATGGAAAAGTATCATGCATCTGAGATACTTAAATCTAATTCTGACAAGTGAGAAAAGTCCCCTCAAGGTCTAAGTCTCTAAGATTCAAGGACACAGCTACCTCCCTTACTTTCTCTTGGTGAAGGTAAACAGCATTAAATCTAAATGAGTTTTCACTGAAATATATGCTCCGCTCCACTCCCCTCCTCTCACGTCCCTCCTGCATTGATTATATTTGTGAGACTATGCTTCCAGTGCATTTAAATTAAGACACCATCTTTCCCATCACCTACAATTCTCAAATGTCACATAAACTCTGAAGTGTTACATAAATTATCCAGTGGGTAGCAAACCACCAATGATGAACAATGAATAACACATCTTTTGAAGCAAATGGCCAGGCCAGAACCAGAAGAACTCAGGTGTTCTAAATATACTAAGTAATTTACCAAGTCAATAGAAATAGAGAGGACAGTGGGGATTAGAACCAAATAAATGTGATAGCTCTACTATGCATCATTAATTCAGTCTAAGATGCCACTTATTTTAAGACACATCATTTTATACTCCATTAAAAATAAAGCCGTCAGTTATGACTACAAGTTTTGTCCTGAAACCAGATGTTAAAATTTGCGGATGGGAGAGATACATCTTTTAAGAATTAAGGAAATGTGGTATGTTTCCAATAAGGGCAAGTATTGGCAAATACTACCCCATAGCTATTCCTACCTCGAATGTTCACTATGTATCATTCATATCAATTATAATCACTCAACCAGCAAGTGGACCTCAAATAGTTAAGACTATATTGTGCCAACCATATAGAAAAGAACATAGAAGGCACTCAACTAGCTTACAGCTTGGCCAAACATCACTCATCCAAATCACTTACACCAATCTAGGGAAAATAAACTTATATTTGGTCCTTTGGGAAACCAATAGCATGTGGAGGCCAAGTATTACCCTTGTGGCCCCCAAGCGGATCATTTTCTTTGCATTAACTCAGGGTGAATAATGATCAAAAGGCAACTCGCAGAGACACAGCCTCCAGCTTTGTTTGATGCACAATCCTGTGACAACATTATTAGCAAGAACCATTTCTCTTGCACCAAAATACTGAGTCCAGATGTCAACCTGGTGCCTGGAAAATATGCTGCACAGTGACAGCTGTTTGATGCTTCCATGCAGAATAGCTGCATTCTGACCAGACACATCCTTTAACCAAGGAGATATCAGTGCATTCAGAAAGAAAACATTACCAAAAAGAACTCTGGACACCAAAATTAAATTAGCACACACTTCTTTTTTAATCTGCTTAAGTCATAATAAATGAGGGGCAGTTTTGCAGAAAGATGATAAAGGGACTACTGCATTTTATGTAATTAAGCAATAAGCATATAGAAGCAATTAAATGTAGAGCATGAAATAGCAATAAGCATTCAGCACAACACAAATTACTCAACACATTCATTTCACCACACTTTTTTTTTTAATGGAAAGAACTGGTGACCTAGATAAAGCACTGAATTGAAAAATCAAAAGAATTTAAACAGCAAGATGTAGTGGTTAACGTACAGCCCTTGAGCCAGGCCTGGAGCCTATTCCCAAGGGTTCCACTTGCCAGCTGTTTGACCTTGCACAAGCAACCTGACCTCTCTTTCCAAGTGCAGTTTCCTCACATGCAAAATAAAGGTAATAAAACCCTCACCTCATAGGACCTTGGCTTTGTGAGGAATGAATTAGATAACGCAGGAAAATGCTTACCCAGTGCCTGGCACAGGGAGAAGGGTACAAAATCGTGTGTGCTGTTTATCATTAGTACCAGTTATAACACTATCAAGCCACGTATTTCCCAACCCTCAAGCATCTTTCTTGCTCTGAATTTCACTAGTTCTTTGCTTCTGTACCTCTAACATTTTTACTCTACCTCGCATTGTCTTCATTTGTATCACCTTGACTCAACCCACCCCCCATCAACATCTTTGAACATCCCTCCCCCTCAGTAACTAATATGACATCAAAAAATATTTCAGTTCTATAGTGCTGATAAAGAAATATCTGGGCAATGAATGAATGAAGCGTAAGTGAAATAATTCTGTGGGCTTGAGACCTCGTATCCACTGCCTGGCATCCTGCACTCTGACGATGGTGAGTGGAACAAAGCTGGGAGGCGAGGAGGGCCAGCGGCAGCAAGAGGCCCGAAAGCATTTCCATTTCCCTCCATTCAGAAGGATGCCTCTACATAAATGCTTCAACTCAAAGGAGACACTAATGTGCTTTTGTGGAATTCTGCCAGTCTGACGCATAAATATCCTTATCAGGGAGAGTCAAAAACTATTTAATTCATTACAGGCTGAGAGTTTAAAAAGCAAGAGAGGATTAAGCAATGCACACACCAGTAGTGAGCTACAAAAGGGCACTGTTCCAGTTAATACAGCTGCCTCTGCAGTGGAAGAGGAATAGAGACGATGCAAGATACATTCATATGGAATTCATATTAAAATATATATACACATATATACAAAGAAAGATTAACAAAAAAAGTCTGCCAACATTGAGTAAAAAAGGAAAGACATTTCAAAGAACCCTCTCCGTAACAACATGCATGGAATGAATAGACCTGGACAAGGAATATAAGCTGGTTAGAATATACCTAACAAAATAGATGCCAGGCAGGAACTGCCCCCCAAAATAAGTAACCAGAATTAACTGGGTATGTTGCTAGAGAGAAATCAAAACAGCCCTCAGAAGTGAGCCATCACTCAATACCCTAGGGTAGAAAGTCACCCTGTAATGGCACAAAGGATCCAACAGAGCTGGGCGAACATGTTTACAGCCCGCCTTGGACAAATGAGAGCAGACCTGCCTGACCAGTGCGGACAGTCCACCATCCTGAAAAAGCAGAGTTCAACACTGCCACTTCTGAAAAAACGCTCTAATGCTCCTGGGCCTCTGGAAACCAACCCAAGCCCTCCCTCTTGACCACTGTTAGTTGTGGGTCTGCAGCTGACACGTTTTCACCAGCAGTACCAAGACCTTGTCTATCCCCGTTTCAGTCTCCTTCTGGGATTTATTTCTCCAGGGGCAGTTCCTTATCAACTCCAGATGTGCAATGAAGACAAAGAATTTGCCTCCAATACATATTTAACATACTAGAATACAACCGTTAAGTCTCTCAGAAAGAAAGACAGGGGTTGGGTGGGGTGGAGGTATAGATATAACTCTAAATATTGCTAGCTTTCTATCCCTGTTCCCTCCCAATTCCACTCAGAGAAAGGACTGGATTTTAACCTGGTCCTGACCATCCTGAAGCACTACTTTCTGTTTGTGCAAAATGAAGAGATTTTTCTTCAATAAAGAGACAATAAGAGACAATAAAGAGATTTTTAAGGATAATTTTCACTATACACTATTTTTCTCTCATACTATGACCTTAGACTCTAGTTCCCAGCAAGAGACAACAATTTGCCTCTTGACAAATTGAAATTTTTTTAAACTCCCCTATATTTTATTATACTAGCTTAGAGAATATGAACATCATCTATACAAGTTTGAAACCAGAGAAAAACTATTCCTCCAACAAAACGAATGTTCACACAAAGACATGACACCACCTGCAAATCTTTAAGTTAGTTTTATCCTTTTGTTTAAAGTTATTCCTCAAATATCAAGATCATAAAAAAACCTTTGTTCTGTAATAATCCCCAATGATTCCACTCATATGGCCACTAACAAAGCCCCCATATAAAATGGAATTATGCATTGCAGATCAAGATGACCCCAGTTGAAATCTTGGTGCCTCCTTTTAAAAAAAAAAAAAAGAACCTAGGTAACAAAGAAAATTGGGGGACCATTCTGAGTCACTGAGCATACCCAGGGCATTTATTTGCCCCTCTAATGTCTTTGTAATCCTCTCGTACTAGAGGGGTTATGCTCTGTCTCAAGTTTGTTATGTAGGGAAACTGGTACAAAACCCACACTTAGGTCCTGAGGAAGTGAACAAGGTAGAAAAACAGATAGTGAAAGGACTTAATAAAATCAGAGAACGCGAACACTGACCCAACTGAGGAAAGCCGGAGGGTGTCAGGCTGTTAATGAGGTGCTGAGAGAGAAACAAGGCAGCCCATCTCGGACAACTATTCTAGCTCAGTACATGTCCCAGATTACGCTATAGCATATTCACTTGTTCAATCCAGTTTTACCAACAAATCCTCTTCCGTGTTGTTCCTTGAGGCTCTGCAAGGAAGAACGGGTCTGAAGAGGCTGAACGCTATAGAAAGGAGGCTTTAGATAAAGCCTAGTCTACAAACAACTGTGGTTGTGTTTATTGTCCTTTCCCTTCTCACACCAAAAACCAACACTTGCAGGCCTATAAATTCCAAGTTTTGAAGGCAATTCCAAACATAACACTGAAAGACCATAAACTCCTGTTGATTCCTTAGAATTAGAGAGAAGAGGAAATGGTTGGCATTAAGAACCCTATATGATGCCATCATCATCCAGAATTTGTGTCTTCTTGGTCTCCAGCATTATTCATGGAAGATAGCTAACAGATTTGTTAGAATCATTATTAGAACCTAAGAGTTATTAGAACCTCATTAGCAGAGTCCAATTACAGAGAGAGAACCATGCTCTTTTAGCTGAATATTCATACCAATGGAAAAAAATAGAGCCTTCTTAATCACTTTCATTATCAAAACAAACTCCCTGCTGGAGCCTTTTAACTGGAAGTGTACCATTTTAAAGACATTTGCATTTTATCAAACTATATTGACAGGGCCAATAGAAATAGCTTCTAGCTCCTAGCTTCACATCTCCCAAATATGTGATGACATCTGTAGCGATCCACTGAAAAATAAAATAGGAAGACCAGGATAGGAAGCTAGGCCCCTAGCACACAAGCATCTGGTTGGAGATCTCACTGAGCTGGCAACCAGTCTTTCTCCAATCATCTCTGTTATGTTAAAAAGAGGGAAAGGATAAAGAAGAGAAAGGAAGGGACCAGAATCACACCTAGTTTCACAATAAAATGTCCCAAAGATAAAGGGATGTCATTTACTAATAAACGAACAAAAATCAGAAGCAGTACTGATGGTGTATCAGGAGATGAATAGGTTTGCATGCTAGACATGTTCTACCCAAGATAAATGTGTCTCTCTCCCTTTCTCTCTTACACACACACGCTCTAAACGTGTAGGGTGCCTCAGTGTTATTGCCATGAGCTATATTTTGCTATTTATAGAGGCTATAAAAGTACTTAGCACTTTACAAACCACAGAACATAGGCACTAGAGCCTGGAGGAACTCAGCCTAAATTAGACATGGACAGAGTAGTGAGGAAAACAGGAAAATATTTACTTGTACCAAATTCTTGGCAAGAATAATTCTGGGAGGCAGTAAGAAAGGGACTATTAAGCAGTGATCTGTAGGAGAGTTCACACAAACCAGAATCAACTCATCAGTAATCCAAAACCTTAACTCTTGAAGGCAAAGAGTTGATATCATCATAGCAATTCTATGGCAATTTCCACCTCTGGAATTGTAGTTGTTTAAACATGAATTTTAGTTGTCTAATATATGATGCCAAATTCACCCAAGTAATATTAAAATGTGAACACTGAATAAACATCCAAATATTTAGGCAAGAAAAGAAAAACAAGTCAAAAAATGATCTTATGGCCTGGGTAAACTGCAAACCTAAATTACATTAAATTCAGCTCTTACAAGTGATGGTTACAAGATTTGCATCAACTAAAGAAGTCATCAAGTCCTTTATCCTCCTAGGTAAGTGAAAGATCTGGGCTTCTAAAATGTCTATGAAGTATTTTCCAAGAAATAAAGAACTAAAACACAAGAAATTCTCTCCACAGAGAACACAGACATTCACAGTGTACCCTCCCATCACCTCAATGAGCCACAGCTCAGGAAGGCCTCAGACTCACAGGGTTTAAGGGTTTAAGGCTGGACCTTAATTTAGTGTTCTCTACACTTACCAGGGATTCAGCACAATGGACAGTTTACAGCACTGAGTTTTATTACAAAACACTTGATGGTGTCACACAATTTTGTGATGTTATTATTATTCCCACTTCGCAGGGAACTTGAAGGACTTTCTCAAATACACAGCAGGTGTCTGGGAAAGACATGAGCCAGGCCCTCAGAATACCAACCACATATACTTTGTTCATGACCTCTATTCCCAAATAACACCATAACCAGTCAAAACCAGCCAAGTTCATTTTTCTAAAGGCAAAGCAGAAGTTCTCAGTAGTTGAGTATCACGTAGAAATTAGCAATAACCTAGAAATTAGCAATAACCTAAGGAATCCCTCCCATCTCTGAGGTCACTGAGGGCATACACAAGTTTCTTGGTGCTACCTATCTATAAAGTACTAGACAGTCTAATATGTTCATGGTGTGTTCTTAGGTATCATTTGTAGCCAATATTGAAAAGAAATCACCTAACTTATTCTGATGGTCTTTTCATAAATTTCTCTTTAGCCTACCAAAAATTACCAATTCATTGCAAAAAAAAAAAAAAATCAGGCTTCAGTCTCCTCTCATTCATCAACAGTGACATCAGCTCCCTTTCTCTATTCAAGGGGGAAACCATCTGCAATAGTTCTGCCCGATTTCCCCTGGAATTTTAACTTCGACTGCCTGCTTTCTGAACCCTCAGCGATGGGAGCAATTTACCTCCATCAACTTCACCAGTCACTGTTGCAATTTAGCTAAGACATTTCCCAGGGGCCCAAAAGAAAAGGTTCCAATTTGAAAAAGTCACATCTGATCCTACAAACGAGTCCTGAAAACATCATTTGGTACCAACAGATTATTTTTTCTGATCCCAAATTCTTCACTTTGACACAGAAATGCAACAAGGAAATAACGAGAGGATTTTCTGAAAATTCTCTCAAATATATAAACATTAAAAGACATTCTAGGGGGCTTCCCTGGTGGCGCAGTGGTTGAGAGTCCGCCTGCCGATGCAGGGGACGCGGGTTCGTGCCCCGGTCCGGGAGGATCCCGCGTGCCGCGGGGTGGCTGGGCCCGTGGGCCATGGCCGCTAAGCCTGCGCATCCGGAGCCTGTTGCTCCGTGGCGGGAGAGGCCACAACAGTGAGAAGCCCACGTACCGCCAAAAAAAAAAAAAAAAAAAAAAAAAAAAGACATTCTGGGGATTTCCCTGGCAGTCCAGTGGTTAGGACTTCACCTTCCAATGCAGGGGGTGCAGGTTCGATCCCTGGTCAGGGAGTTAAGATCCCACATGCCTCAAGGCCAAAATACCAAAACATGAAAGAGAAGAAATATTGTAACAAATTCAATAAAGATTTAAAAAATGGTCCCCATCAAAAAAAAAATCTTTAAAAAAAAAATAGACATTCTGATAAAAACCACAGCCTGCTCCATGCATGTTAAGGTTCTGCTTTGCTTTGGTTTTGTTATTTAACTCTACACCAAGCAAACTGAAGATGGTGGCCCAGGGCAGAGGAAGCCCTTGGCAGCATCTGCAATACAGCAACATCAGAAACCCAGTGAGGATGTGAAGTTCCTTCCAGAGTTAAGGACCATGAAAAGCCAAATCGCCCTATTAAAGTATTTCACACAAGGGCACACACATTGCACCTACGCAGTGGAGTTAACCAAAAGCAATGTGAAAGTACACATTACGTGGAAATTGGCAAAAGGGTGGGAGAGAGCTCTAGCAAAAACAATGAAACACTTTATATCAATAGGTAAAAAGTTAGCTGCTACCTTCGTTACTGTTGCAAAAGCCATAGTGTTCAGATTGGAATTAAGTCTTATCCCATAAATAATTTTATCATTATTTGAAATTAGACTTAATAGGCCTTGACAACGTATTTTAGTAGGTCTCAATCTGCTTTTCTAGGATACTGGTACTTCTCAAACAATGTAGAAAAAGTGTCATCACCACTAAAAATGTTACCAAAAATTAACTTGGTAACTATAATAGTCTCAGTTTGAGATTTTTGTCCATAAATTTTTCTTTAATAAAAAGGTGTGTTTATTATCAAATGTCAAACAGCAATAGATCAATGAACCAATATTAACTTAATATTGCTATTACTATTAATTACTATGCATAGAATGCATACTTTGGTGCACACATATGCTTGATTTTACATAACTTACATAAAGTGTGTTCTCTACTTGGAGAATTATCCCAAATCAAAATGATGGTATTAAATATTCCTATGTACTATGAGTTCTAGAAGGTTTGTCACCTGAACATGTTTGGAAGCCAGTGCTATATCTATAAAACTTAATGGTAGCAGGGTCCCACGTGTTTAGGAAAAAAAGCTCACATTAGATATTAAACAAGGGACTCAACAAGGTAACATGATTTTAGAGTCATTATTTCTCTTTTGGGGTAGGCTAAAGATTCCAGGGATTTCTTATCTTCCCCAAGTATAACTGGAGAAGGCATTTGCTCTTTCGGGCTATTACTTTCAACTAAGTTTCAACAGTAAGTGAACAAAGTAAGTGGACTGTCAGAAGATACTGATTTACAGATGATACTTTTACTTTATCAGCAGTACCACTCACAATCTATAGCCACACACACTTCAAGCCAAAAGATTTTCTGCAAGGTTCAGGTAGTACAATCAATGTGATTTCCAATGTTACTCTGGAAATACTGTTGTTTTAGAGCAGCGGTTCTCAAAATGTAGACCAAAGACCCCTGGGGCTCCTCTCTTTTCCTCCGTCTCCAACTACTTGTGTGTGAGGCTAGAATTGCTTTAAAAATTTCAACCAAAACCACATATCAAAACAAAGAAAATGCAGAAGCAGATAGGATTCCAGCTGTCTTCTATTAAGTCACACAGTAAACAGATTTGCATAAAAATGTAATGTGTCTCTCCTCATTTTATGGAAAACAGTTATTTCTCATAAAACTTACGTTAACATATAATGGGCTTTTTAATGAATTAAGTATTTTTAAATGTCAGTTTTCATTGCTAGTTATGTACGGAATGTATCAACAGATATAAAATAAACAACAGCTTTTTGGGCCCTCAATATATTAATATATAGGAGCCTTCAAACCAAAAAGGTTGAGAACCACTTTTTTAGGGGAACTCAAAGATTAAACTAGTTACTGACAGCATAAAAATGGCCCAATGCAGGAGAGCCTTAATGTGAAGCTCCCTCATCAAAAATCTTTTAAATAGAAGAGGCTTTCTACATAAACAAATCTAGTAAAAAGAAATCCTTCAGGGAAATCAAAACGAAAAACTTCACCTTACTCTTTATCCAAACAATTATTTAACGCTGCTCTAAAAACAGATCCCTTTTGGTCTCACCCTATGCTCAGGTTCTTGTACAATTATAATAGAATAGAACAATCTTTGCCTTTTTGATCACTTAACATTGTATCCTAATCTTCCCAGTAGAAATATAATCTTTATAATTTTGATAGATACAGAATTAGAATGCATAGTTATATACAAATATAAAAATTCAAACTGTACACTTAAGATTTTACTGAACGTAATAATTCAATTTATAAAACTTTTTAGGGACTTCCCTGGTGGTCCAGTGGTTGGGACTTCACCTTCCAATTCAGGGGGTGTGTGTTCAATCCCTGGTCGGGGAGCTAGGATCCCACATGCCTCACAGTCAAGAAATCAAAACATGGAACAGAAGCAATATTGTAACAAATGCAATAAAGCCTTTAAATATGGTCCACATGAAAAAAAAACACTTTAAAAAAATTTTAATGGACCATTGATATTCAAGAATTTACTTAAGCTAGCCTCTATTTCTGGCTAGACTATTTCTACTTTTTCTGAGGGATTGTGCTACAGTGAACATCTTCGGATACAAAGCTCGACTCTTCCTTTAAGCCCTTTCCTTAAATAGAGCTTTAAGAGGTTGGCGACTCTGATACAGATTATGCACATTTTATGAAGCCACCGCATCCTGAGCCAGTTTGACTGCTTGGTCCCAAGAGCAAAGGATATTACGCCACTGCATATCCAATTTCTTTCACCATTATTCCTTGAAAATAAAGAGGATTTTATAAATGTGAAACCACCGTAAGTTCAATGTAGAAGTTGCTTAAGAGTGTCAACCTTTCTGCGGATGAGAGTCAGCATCATGGGTCAGCCTGATGTGGAGTTCCATCTGAGCAGTAGACAAAGTCTAAGGCAAAGTCTTCTCTCTGCCAGACTAAGCTGCTGGTACATCTACATTACTGGTATGAGCTAAGATGTCCCCCCAGATTCATATGTTGAACCTCAGAATGTGACTCTATTTGAAGATAATTACCTCTTAAAAGGGCCTAAGTTAATGACAGTACCTAGGGTGGGCACTCATCTGATCTGACTGATGTCAGCGTAAGAGGTGAGAAGCACACACATACAGAGGGATGACCATATGAAGAGGAATCAAGACGGCAGCCACCTGCAAGCTAGGGAGAGAGGCCTCGAAGAAACCACCACCAACACCAACCTTGGATCTGGAACGTCCAGCCTCCAGAACAGTGAGAAAATAAATGTATTGTTTAAGCCATCTAGTCTGTGGTATGTTATGGCAGCACTAGCAAACTAAGTTACCAGTCCGATCCCTAAGGACATTTCCATGCTCCTCCCGATCTACTCCAAACCCTTCCATTTACAGATAATGGAACCAAGCTCGATGAAGTTAGGTTTCACCTGAGACTGCAAAGCAAGTGGAAGATCAGGAGAATCTAGATCTCTTCTCACACCAAAGCGCTTTCCACTATCCTAAAAGAACAATTAGGAGACTCCTAGATATTTCTGAGCACTAATATCAAAGGTCTGCAATTCAATCCTAAATCAATTTCTGGAACACAATTCTTGAGGACACTCAAAAACAGCCAATGGTTTTTAACAACAACAACAACATATCCAGGTGCAAGCCTCTGCAGAATACTATAGCAACCATACCTGCTACACAAAAGCTGTGCTTTCAAAGAAAAACTGAAATAGGATAATTTAAAAGAGACATGAGGGCTTTGAACAATTAAGAGGAAGGACTTGCTTTTGGCAGGGAGGTGAAGCTAATTTTAACAGCAGGGGAAAATGGATGTTGAATAAGGTCAAACGGCTAGTAAGACCAGATAGATCCTAGTTTTGAACCATGGATGAAGAAATTCAATCAAAAAGCTAAAGACTTAGGGACTTCCCTGGTGGCGCAGTGGTTAAGAATCCACCTTCCAATGCAGGGGACACGGGTTCGAGCCCTGGTCTGGGAAGATCCCACGTGCCACGGAGCAACTAAGCCCGTGTGCCACAACTACTGAGCCTGAGCTCTAGAGTCCATGAGCCACAACTACTGAAGCCCATGCGCCTAGAGCCCGTGCTCCGCAACGAGAAGCCACCGCAAGGAGAAGCCCTCGCACCACAATGAAGAGTAGCTCCCGCTCCACAACTAGAGAAAGCCCTCGCGCAGCAACGAAGACGCAATGCAGCCAAAAAAATAAAAACAAAATAATGAAATTAAAAAAAAAAAGCTAAAGACTTAAAGTTCCAGTTGACAACCTAATAGAATGGAAGAGACTGCTTGCTGAGTGTAACAGGAAGAGTTTAAACATGACTATGTATTCCAGATGTTTATGTCTCTGTACATCATCTGTCCTTAGCATGTTATTTCTTTGTTTAGCTTTCCTCCCTTAGTTGAGACTTTCTCAGCCAAATGAGAAAGTAAAGGGCCCCAGATGAGCTGGTGGCCAGAGCTTTCCCACCTTGAAATTCACCAAAAATAATCCACAAACTACAGCTGGTCAAATGATAGATAAGCATGGACAGCATTAGTTATTAACCCCTCTAGTCTAGGAATTTGCTTTATAAAGGAATTTACATACAAATGTTAAAAGCACTTTCCTCCCCCAAATCCTTCACCCCTCACAAAAAAAATCTGTTTGGGTTTGGGGATGATTAACTTAGTTGAAGTAAGGGACAGTGAGTTGTAATTAGAGGCAGGCAAAATATTCAGGTTCTTCACCACGCTAATCTTACACTTGATGGCCAAAATGGTAGTGGCAGGAGGCCTAGAAAACCATATGGAGATAAGATGAAAACAGTGATTTCCAGAAGTCCTCGTTAAGGTATACACGGAGAGCAACCACATGAAATCTATCTTTGAAATCTTCCTGTACTTTTTAAATGTGATCTAAAAATTATATTGTGCTATGAACACACTGTGATGACATACAAATTTGTTCAGAAGACAGTTTGCAATTACAATGCAGTTTCTAGTTCATCAAGTCCATATTGTTACAATATCAGCAATTAGTAAATGCCTAGACACACAGTAGAGTTTGAATGCTTGAAAGGTATGAACAACCAAAGGGCGAAGCTGTTAGACAAAAAGCTAGCACTTTAAAGAACTATTGAATACAGAGATAATTAGGTTAAAATTTTGGAGAGGCTTGTCCCTTAATAGCAAAAAGAAGACAGAATGATGAAACATAGCAGAGAGGTGCCTTTTGAGACTCTTACATAAAAGTTATACGTTAAGCTCTTTACTAATTTTTCTCATTAGTCATATATGCACATAGATGACTGTCCTAGGCAAAGGTAGAAAAGTTCAAAATTAATAGTGCTAAAGTCAAACACTTTCCCCTTAATTAGCTATGAGCAGGGGATCAGATTTCTCTAGAAAGTGAAAAAGGGAATGTTTGTTAAATAAAGGTCTCCTATGCATTGTCTTATTCAACCTCATTTACTACACAACAACCAGGCATTGAAACGCCTATCTTCTTACAGATGCAGAAACAGATTTAGTGGTGGGCTGGTTTCAGACACCAACTAGCCTGCCTACTCCCTTCAAGTCCATTCCTCTTCCATTCAGCATCAGGTCTCTGAAGTAATAAATAAGTAGGGCAAATTAACAAAGCTGTAAAGTAAAAAAAAAAACAAAAACAAAAAAACCCTCAGATCCATCTACATTCATCTGCCCTGTGACCCAACAAAAGCATTCCTAGGTATACAGGAGAAACAGATGTGCATGTCCACCAACCACATATACAGGAATGTTTATCAGCATCTTTATCATAATAGCTCCAAGCTGCCAACAATCTAACTGTCCAGTAAGAGAATGGATAAACTAAATATAGTTAATTCATACAACAGATTATACACAAAAATCTTAGAGGCATAATGTTGCACGAAAAAAGCCAAACACAAAAGGGTACTTAATGTATGATTACATTTAGTGAAGTTCAAGAACAGGCACAACTAACCAGTATTAATTAGAATAGTGGTTACCTCAAGACAAAAAACACTGGGAATAGGCACTTTCTGGGATGCTAAAATATTCTCTATGTTGATCTGGGTGGTAGGTACATGAGGGTGTACATACCTAAAAATTCATCAAGCTGTACACTTAAGGTTATTGCATCTTATACACATGACTGGGTGTTTAACTTCAATAAAAAGTTTTCTTTAAAAAAGCTTTCAGGGGCTTCCCTCGTTGCGCAGTGGTTGAGAGTCCACCTGCCGATGCAGGGGACACGGGCTCGTGCCCTGGTCCGGGAAGATCACACATGCCACAGAGCGGCTGGGCCCGTGAGCCATGGCCGCTGAGCCTGCACGTCCAGAGCCTGTGCTCTGCAACGGGAGAGGCCACAACAGTGAGAGGCCCACATACCATACCCCTCAAAAAAACAAAAAAGCTTTCAGGGGCTTCCCTGGCGGCACAGTGGTTAAGAATCTTCCTGCCAATGCAGGGGACACGGGTTCGAGCCGCGGTCCAGGAAGATCCCACATGCCGCGGAGCAGCTAAAGCCGTGTGCCACAACTACTGAAGCCCGCGCACCTAGAGCCTGTGCTCCGCAACAAGAGAAGCCACCGCAACGAGAAGCCCACGCACCACAACGAAGAATAGCCCCTGCTCGCCACAGCTAGAGAAAGCCCACGCACAGCAAAGACCCAACGCAGCCAAAAATTAAAAATAATTTTTTAAAAAAGCTTTCAGAAAGTGGCAAAGATAGGCAAAGTAATACCATTTACATTTAAATGAAGAATAACTTATTGTACTCGAAGTATAATAGGGAAGAACCTTCGTATTCTATTACAAGTTAATCACTCAGCGGGTACTGCCTATTCTCATATTATACATAGGCCCATCTCTGGGAAGCCTGCCTCCCAGGTAATGAGTGTTAAGCTAACATACCTTTGGTATGGCTCACAAGAAACATTCTGACCATGCCCACCTGTGAATGGCTGCAGGAAAGAAGAAATTAACACATCCCCTCCAGAGTCTGGCAGGAAGCAGGACGTTTCCCCCCTCCCCTTTTAGTATAAAAGAAGCCCAAATACTAACTCGGGGAAGATGGTTCTTTGGAACACTAGTCCACCCATCTTTTCAGTCTGCTGGCTTTCTGAATAAAGTCGTTATTTTTTCCCCCAACAACCCATCTCTCAGTTTACTGACCTACCATGCAGCGAGCAGTATGAGCTTGGACTTGGTAACAGGAGTAGAATCTGAAAATTACTTGATATTTGTACCATTATGTAAATATACTGTTATTTCTGGTAGCAGCTGGCAATTCTACCTCTTAGAAAATTAAGCTGTGTATCTAATTTGTTTGGGGGCAAGCAAAAAAGTTGGAGAAGCCCAGATTTTATGTTGCCACTGTACCTGGGAGGAGATAAGCCTTGGAGGGCAAGACTCTCAAGAGGAATGGCTAAAGCAGAGACTGGTGGTAAGTAAAACTGAAGACATGCAGGTCTAAGATACAAGGGGCAGGGGCAGGACACTGGAAGAACTAGGGGCTCTACACTCTGGGAACATAGCTTCTGCTTCAGAAGAATAAAGACAAAATGGGAAATACCAACTAGAATTCTCTAGTTTGTGATTTTTTTTTTTTTTTGCATTATACAAAATGTACTTACAGAACTTACCTGCTATCGCCCCCTGCCCTGTGCCAATCTGCTTTCAAACAATACACAGGTCTGAAGTATATAGTAAGCTGCTCTGAAAGCAGATGTTGTGAGGGAGGCACCAGGGAGAGAGGAAAGGAGGGCGAACAGGCAGCAACGTCACAATTGTTGGGGTGCAAACAGTGAATAATCCCCGAAGTGTGATACATAAGGTTGACATTATTAGGGCAGAAAGCCTCAATCACTGGCTGCTTTAGATTTACAATGATTTATTAAGTGATTTTTTTTTGATGCCAGTGCTCTAAATTCTTGAGTGCCTGCTGCATTAACTTAGCACAGTTCATAGCCTACGCTCTAAATGTCTGGATGTTGGTAGGCTACACAAGTGATAGGGACCTGCTACGTTGCTACATTCCTTACCCAAGGTCCTGAAAGGAGAGGCCACTGTCACTGTCTCTGAAGCTCTGAAATAGAACCACACTTGCTGAAGTTACCCCACTATCCGTGTACTCTGACAGATTCTGAAACCACCTGGTTCTTATGCTGCATCATTTTCCATGCTGGGAACACATCTCTCAGAAGCCAAAAATCAGATTACACAGAGTTCATAGGAAACCTCTTCCTTATCTGCCTAAACTAACCCTTTCTCTTGGATGATGCATTCCTTTCATAAACACGGTTAATCAGTTCTAGTCAGCAATCCAAGGTTCAACTGCCTCAAACTGTTAAGTTTATATATAAGAATATGAGAATTTGACATTAAAATACTGTAGATCAGAGGCCATAAAAATACAATCCATCTCCCCACAGGCTCCAGCACTCTCCCAACTGAAGACCAAAACTCCAGACAGATTTAAGACAAAAGCTCCTCTGGTTGTAATTGGTTTGTAAAAAACAAAAGTTTATCTACTGCCCACCGGCATCTATTAGCTCTAATACTTCAAAGCCTGATACAATGGCTCATTTGATTTGAAGCTCTATAAATCCCTGAACATTTCTATGTATTTTTCCATTCAAATGAATATTATTTTATGAAGCACAAATGGAAATACCAAACTTTTTTTCAAAATGAATAGGCTGTTCCCATTACCAAACCCAGAGGATGAGTATTTGTGGGGTTGGATACTGCCGTATGTGTGTATAATCCTCCTACATTCATATAGCACTGCAATCCCATTAGCAGCAGGCTTAAATTAATAAAATTGTTTGTCTTGTCAGCTTGTGTTACACGTTGTACAAACTTGTTAGATAATCAGCAGAGGCCTGACAATTCATTATCCTACAGGGAGCCAGTCTGAAACCTGCAGCTTCCGCGCTCAGACGGAGCCACCACATCAAATGAGAGCAGCGTCTGCAGACAGCTGCTGCACACTCTGAAGGGCACAGACACAGAAACTCTGCACACAGCCTACCGTTCACCAGCAGTCAAAGACACTTTCTATTTCACTCCCAGATACAGAGCACCTACGGCTGCCAGGCATCTGCAGGATAGTCTTCTGAGAAATCTCTGAAACAAGACAGATTCGACTTTTTTCTGGTCCTCAGACTGACTGGCAAGGGTTAAAACTGCGGTCAGATTTTACAGGGGGTTTTAACATCAGTGCTTGGCTCATACTAAACCACCAAATGTTATTCTTCTCCAGCAAAGATGAGGGAGGGGGAGGCGGTGAACCCCGCCTGAACAGCAGAAGGTCCTTTGGGTTTTGCTTCCATCAGATGCCTCCACAGGGCAAATGCACACAGGTAGGCATTTAGTTGTCAGTCCATCGGCTGTGGCAACACGAGGTGTCACTCTTCTCGGGCTCCGTGTTACCCAACGCAAGCAATGCTGCACTGAATTAAGTCAGCAGGAACTTACTTGGGTATCTCTGGTGAAAGGAAGTAGATGTCAGGTGCAGAGTATACTTCTTGGCATCACTTATCCAAAATACAAGTTGGTGGCAGATGGAAGACTGTATTCCAGTTGCTTTTTGTAGCCTACAGAGATCATCCCTACAACTCAGCCCCAGAGCTAAGAACAGCTATGCAAATCGGAACAAGCCCGTGGACCCCAAGGAATTTATTCAGGTCTAAAAGAAATGAAGCTTTGAAGAAAGTGAAAATGCTAATGAAAATAAGACCCACAACTTGAATACTATTTTCCCTTAGGCTTTTAATGCTTACCATTACTGACCAATCAGACCAGTGAAAGTTTTGCAGGCCAAAAAGTTTTCCCAAAGTGAAGAATTATGAGTTTCCCATTTGGGGCTGCAGAAATCTGGCCATCCAACAAGTCTGTGGTTCTGTTTCAAAATAGTGTCCCCTTCTCTCTGGGAGAGGATAATAATCTCCCACCTCGCCATCAGGCTTGGCCATGTGGTTTATAAAGCCCTTCCCCACAGAAGGCTTACTTACACACATGGCTGTTCTGGTGAACTTGGGAGGGGCTAGTTAAATCGCAATGAGTCAGTGCTTGATTGCCACGAGGTCTCTTTTCCCTCCGATACGATACTGGTAAAATCCCAGATAATGAATGATCCTTCAGCCTGATTCACAGCCATAGCCTACCTATGATGGATGGATGTATGAAAGAGAAATAAACCTCTATTATTGTAAGCTACTGAGCTTTTGTTACTGAAACAGAATTTAGCTTAAGTGGACCAAATAAAAGCTATAGGAAATTTGGTCCCAGCAAGGATACTGATGCTACAGTGAAAAGCAACAGAACATCCAGAGAGGCAGAACAGAATCTTCCACAGAATGATGGCTCACTTTAGGAAAGCAAAATTCTTTTACTCCACCTGACCTCCTCAACCGGAGTCCCATTTTCACTCAAGAAGATAATCTATACAATTCCAACAGTGAAATCATTTTCTGTCCTCAAAACAGAAAATACCGTGGCACAAAATGACATCACATTCGGAGTGACTAGTATCTATTTCATCTTTCTCTGCTTCCTATCTTGCTGTAAGGCTGCTAGATACAATTCACTTCTAACTGATAATCTACTTTGGGCTAAGTGTGAATAAAATATAAACAAATAGGCTCTGAGCTGCCAAGGGGGCTCTACTGAAAGTTAGTTTTTAGGAAGACAACTATTTGGGCTCTTCAGCAGTCAGAATTTTACCTTCTCACCATGATCTGGATGGCGAGGCACGACAAAGAGGTGACCATTTTAGCAGGATTCAATTGGCACAGAACTGTATTCGCTGGGCAGAGTTCAAAGATACGATATAATAATAAGAGTTAAAGTCCATTTCAGCACCGAAAAAATTCTTCAGGGTCCTAAGAAGGCACGATACAACAAACGGTACCTTAATGAACATAGCAATGAGGGAAGGAAAATCCACAGACCAAACTGTTCCACTTTACTTTGCTTATACATTTTGTGTTTTCTGTCAAAGAATCAGAAGAATACGTCCAGGCACCCTAGGGGAGCCTGTGTTGTCCTGCCCTCATTCCAGCCCTGTTTTACAACCAATAATCAGAATAAGGAAGGCTTTAGTTGGAGGCAGGGGTGTGGGAGTTTGGGGTGGGGGTGGGGGGGCGACTTTTTCAATTTAAAAAGAGAAACATCAATTTTCATGCCCAGCACACCTACATACAACATCTGGCTACCAGCATCCAAGGCTCCAATGGGCCTGTTGTACACGGCCTCTGCTCTTGGAGAGATTCAAGAATACTATTTCCTGGGCTTCCCTGGCGGCGCAGTGGTTGAGAGTCTGCCTGCCGATGCAGGGGACACGGGTTCGTGCCCCGGTCCGGGAAGATCCCACATGCCACGGAGCGGCTGGGCCCGTGAGCCATGGCCGCTGAGCCTGCGCGTCCGGAGCCTGTGCTCCGCAACGGGAGAGGCCACAACAGTGAGAGGCCTGCGTACCGCAAAAAAAAAAAAAAAAAGAATACTGTTTCCTATTATCATTATGGCTGTTAGTAAAAAATTCCACTCAGATTACCCTCCCCAAAGCACAAAGTACTCCAGTAAGAATTTGAAACAGGTCGTTCTGAACCCAGCCCTTTCTACACGACTCTCTGAGCAAGACACTTGACAGGATTCATTATCCAGGAGGAGGCACTGAACCTCTGGCCCGCTACAGCCCTGAAGAGGGCTGCGATCTGTCCCTTAAAACAGCTGGGAGTGAGTTAAGACCACTGGGTCAATACCATGTTTGTCTGCAAGCTGCCAAGGCACATAAACAGGAGTTCAGAGGGGAAAAGCACCCAGCACCTGATCGATGGCAAGCCAGCTGTCTTCGAAGAGCCACTCCCGAGACAGGAGCGGAAGCAAAGGAGGCCAAGTCAGAGGCCAAAGTCCAACGGCGGGCCTGCAAACTTCTGCCCACTGGCTAGATCTCTCACCTGCTACCTGTTTTTGTGTGGCCTGTCAGCTGAAAATGGTTTTTATATTTGTGAGGGAAAAGTCAAAGAGACTGAGGACAAGTGAAAATTCGATGAAATTCAGATTTCAGTGTTCATAAATAAAGTTTTGTTGGAACCTAGCCACGGCCATCATTTAGGTGGTGTCTCTGGCTCGTTTCAGCTACAACAGCAGAGCTGATAGCTGTGACAGAGATTGCATGGCCTGCAAAGCTTAATATTTACTAAAAATATTACTATCTGGCCCCTAACAGAAAATTTTAAAGTGTGCCAATCCCTGCCTTTGCTCTCTAAATTCCCCTTCTGCTCCCCCCCGGGGAAATAGAGCGTACAAGCCCAGCGCTCACCACTGGAACCACCAAGGAACACCGCAGAGCAGCCTGTCTGGCAGCGAGGGGCTGGCTGGGACTCCTGAGGACAGCGGGCAGCTTCATCTTTAGATTCACCATGCCTGGCACACGAAAGGTGTTTAATAACTGCGTGCCACTGACTGGCTTGTGAACCTAAGCATTATGATGGTTCCACAACAAACTCACCACACAGGGTTTACCGACACAGCCACCCCCTCCAAATTTCTACCCGCTCGTTTTTAGAAACCACAAGACACCAAGAAAGCTGAATGAAAACCACTCTCAATTTATATGGAGACCAGCATGCCCAGTACCATTCCTGCTGGAATCAACTCTTCGGCTCTATTAGGGAGACAATCTCCTAGGACGCTGACAGAAAGGAGGAGATAAGAGGGCAAGGCTGAATGCTACCTCTAACAATATGGCTGGCTCGGCTCCATCGATCAGATAGTCACACAGCAGTGAGCAGAAAGGAAAGCGAGCGGGGCAAGCGCCAGCCGTACACTCGGATGCTACTTGTGATTCAGGCGACAGCTGCACACTGAGTAATGCTCCCACAAGCAGTCGGCTGGGGAAGTGCCGGGCCTCACTAAGAGCTCCGGCTGCAAACCCACGCACGCTCTTTGGACAGCCAATTGCCCGTGACCAGGCCAGTGTCCAGAGGCTGCTGAGGAACCAGGAATGCAAAAGGGTCATTTGTTCGTAACAATCCTGGAAAACTGCAAGGACACTCCCTATTTTTCCAATCCTGTCCTAGCCAAGGATTTGCCAGAGCAGAAATATTGCTGTAAGTCCCACAGAACCCCACAGCATTATCTTTCAAACAAATGAGGACACTGAGGCCAGTCTCTCTAGAAATAGAGCCCCTAGGCCAAACGAGGCTATAACCCAAGCTTCCCTCTGCCAAGTTTCTTTTTCCTTTTTTTTTTTTTAAAATCAATAAATCTGTCTGCGTTGGAAAACCTTCCCCATTTTAACCCATCCCTCAAGTCATATTTATAAAACCAGGGAAAACACTGTGGGTGGTACAGAGTTTGACGTGGGCAGTGCACAGGCAGGAACGCAAGCTTCCACTCCTCACCTGATATTCTCAACAGTGCAGACCTCTACACTGTCCTAGCCCAGGCGCTATGGTACCAAACGTCTCATGTGCTCAGAGCCAAGCCAGGCTCTAAAGCCACCTCGAGGAGCTAAAAACGCTTCTTTTGAACCAAGTCTGACCATCCATAACCAGAGGCCTAGGTAGGCTTCAGCTCCCTTCAACAAGAGGAGAGACTGAACAGGCTTTGACAAGTAATTCTGCCAAAAAACCAATAGCAACTTAAAACGGATTTGTTCGCTTACATTGCCGATAATTCTTTAGATTGGCCTCCATAACATCAGTAAAGCACCTAGAATGGTCTGCCTTATCTGAGTCACCAGTAAACCAAAAGAATTCTACCACCAACATAACTATATATTACCATTACATACAGCCCAGAAGGAAGACTAACTTGAAGGGAAGCCAAGTGTGGAGTCCAAAGATACTAGTACAAATTCATCCCTTTAAAAGATATTTCCTACCTTATACTTCTGACTTTCTGGTTTGGGAAAGGTAAGAAGGTAGATGGTGGTGCTGACGTCCTTTCCTTGTCAAAATTCTCTAAAAGAGTAACCTCAAACTACAGGTCTAAAATCCCTTATCCACGACTCTGAACTCCAAGAGGCTCTGAGCGCCAAAATACTGCTTTTTATAACATATTTGATAGTAAAACTCAACCTAATCTGAACTTACTTGCTGCAAAACCTCACCTGATCAGATGTAAGGTTACTTTAAAGTCTGTATCCCATTTAGTGTGAACAACACAGGTTTCACTGCAGATCTATTAATGTGTTTAATTATGGGGTTGCTACCCACAACCCCCCTGAGGGGGATATATAATATATATACCATACTTGGACCGTATCACCCTTCTATAACCCAAAAACTCCTGAGTTCACACACATCTGACCCTAAGGGTTTTTAAACAAAGGGTCATGGGTCCACGTTTCCTTAAAACTTCCTCATCCCTCCCACCAGTGGCCAGCTCTCAGTCTTTCCATTCCTGGGAGCCAGCACACTGAGTGCCTCTAAGTCCTCTATAAGCCGACCTTCAAGCCTTCTCAAGATTTCTTCTTTGACCCAGCTGCAGCGTATGTAACCCGTTACTGGATTAAAAATAAACATCTATGCAGATGAGTCAAAAATTTTTGTCGTCGCACAAGTTGTCGGGTTCCACCTCTCTTATTTCCAACTCCCTACTTTAACATTCCCGCTTGCGGGTTGTGCTCACTTGCCTGAAGCAGAACTTCTTGTGGTTACCCAGTCTCCCAAACCAGCTCCACTTCTGTTACCCTACCTAATTTCATTAACTAAATTCTTAGTACTCTGGATCAAAATCTTAAGTCTCAACTGACAAATTCACATCCACTGATCTACAACTTAACCACTCCCTCCCCAGATTTAATCGATCAATCAAACCTTGCTGACTCTTCCTGGCATGAACATTCTTGCATCCTTTCCTTTCCCATGCCCACCGCCTAATTCAGGCTCTCCATACCTCATCGTTCACACCACCAAGGCCACCGCACCAGCCCTCCACTTTAGTGTCTCCTCCTTGCATCTAAAGGGCACTCTGAGTACACCCACCCTTCTCTCTTCTCACAACGCCTGCTCAAAAACCTTCAAAGGCTTCTCAGTCCACAGAATGAAGCCAAAACTATCCTTGGTGTAGCTAACAAGATCGTTCAATTTTGGTTCTAAGCAACATTTTGCAGGCTTATCTTAAGGCTAAACGGACATCTGAATCAACAAGGGGAATTTTCAGATCTAACATACACCCATGTCTCTGTATCCCCCTCCCACCTCAGATATTTAGGGTTACTTAGGAGGGGTACTGCATCACACTGTTTCTGTCATTGCTGCTCTCTGTATTTGTTCCCTTTATTTTTTAGAGCTCCTCCATAATTCCCACGTGCATTCACAATTTGGGGGCCACTTATAAGAAAAACTTTAGTCCCAGCACCTGTGTACGCCTTGCACCTTTCACTCACCCACCCTCCCGGTCTTGCTAAAATGCCGTTTCATCTACTAAGCCCACGTCTTGCAGCCCATCTTGAAACACTTTCTCTTGCCTCTCAACAACTATAGCAATTTCTAAATAACTAATTAATAGCTTAATTCTCACACATATAATTAGGGTATCTTTTGAAAATCGGTAAATTGACTTTAGAATTACTTCTGCCATATATCAGATTAATAGACTTCATGGCTACTAATTCAGATAGTAACTGCCAGGATACATACACCTGGCCAGTGTGGTTATAGCCCAGTACCCAAAGGGGGTTGGCAGTACCCTGGAACTGTACTGCTATGCGTACCAGCTTTGCGCACAGGGCACATCCTATGAAGAGGTGTAAAAACAGAGTCAGAGAAAATGTATTACCATGTATTATGGTCTGTCTGCATGAAGTCAGAGACAAGATGTCACGAAATGGAGATTACCAGGCCAGGAGAGCAGAGAATCATAGGCATAGTCAGCCAAGATGGAACGGCTCCCCTGAGCGCCAGCTACTAGCTTTGATATCCTGTTTTCACACAGGCTTGTGTTTTCACTGAGCTAGAAACAAGGTCAAAGGAATAGGCTACACAGATAATAAGGACCTACTATATAGCACAGGGAACTCTACTCAATACTCTGTAATGACCTATATGGGAGAAGAATCTAAAAAGAGTGGATATATGTATAACTGAATCACTTTGATGTACAGCAGAAACACAACACTGTAAGTCAACTATACTCCAATAAAAATTTTAAAAAATAAAAATTTTTTTAAAGGAACAGGCTAGCACAACACTGACTTTAGCAACTGATAACTAGACATTTAAGAAACATAAAAGATCAAGATGTTTCCTAATCCAAAGCAATAAAACACACACACAGAAAGAAGTGGGGGGTGGGGGTGGGGGGGACAATGGCTACCTTTGGGTCATCATCATACTAAAATATATTAATTCTACAATCATCAAGACACACTGTTCTCCCCTGTTGTCTACCAACAGTTTCTTCCTACATTAGTCAAATAAAAGGCAAAGAAACAGGAGAAAGCCCAAGTCACGATACAAGGCAGTGACTCTGATAACAGAAAAACATGAGTTGCCTTTAGCTAAAGCGCTGCTAAAAATTACTGCAGTGGCATGTCCTGAGAAATTAGTCCTTGTAAGAAAGCACCATGCTGCGGGCCTGCACAAGCCAGAGCCCCTTCCTCAAACCACTGACGGTCAGCATCATCAAATGGGTCAACCGGGCTCTGACAGCTGTTGTCAGCTGGAAAAAAAAAACTTTTTCTAAAGGATCTTCCAGGCTGAGCATGAAGTTTTGGGGATTATCTGACTCCAATTTCCCTCTAGACTACAGCTAGAGAAATTCATATGCAGAGTACGCATGATCACAGAAACATCCCTCAATTCCCAATGCCAATTCCTTGTAATACCCTGCAAGTCTGGGACAATGAGTTATAGTAACTGGCCATGTCAGTACAAGAGTTGTGATCTGTGTGAGTGAAAAACAGAAGCAAAAATTATTTCAAGTCCATGATTCCTCAGAGAGACAAGGGCAGGAATTGCCATGGACAATCCTACACGTTAAGAGTCCTTTTACAGCCACATGTGCTACTATATCCAAAGCATGAGATACAGGCCCCTGACCATTTAATGAGGGCACACCAACATGTCTATAATTTTCAAAGGAACGGAGATGTTTGTCACTTTGAAGAACTTGGCCAACCTGGAAAATAGCCCTGGAAACCACATTTTCCCTTCATTCTATATGAACTCTGCCACCCAAGCCATACCCTCCACATACACAATCAAAAGACACCTTATATGTACTGAGTGCAAAGGTTTTCATAAAATGTCTATTATTCCAACATCAGCTTTTTCAAAAGTTATTTTTAAGACCAAAGAAAATACAGAACAAAATGTACTGGCAAAGAAGTACAGCACACCTTGCCTCCAAGTCATATTGATTACCTACCGTCACACGTGACTAGCATAGGCTGACTACTCAGATGCTAAGATCGAACATTAGTAGCCTGTTAGCCATTTCTGCAACTCACTGAATAGAGGCTCAAAGTGGCCAGTCGTTGCTGGGGACGGAGGGGGAGAGGGACTGGACGTCAGTAAAGCCACATAAGGTGTGGCTTAATAGGTGTTTTTGTACTACCAGAAGCCAGCCACCAGTTACCTAGCCTACACCGCCACCGCACACACAGGATCCAGGTTCACAGGATGCAAGGAAGAGCAAGAAAAGGGCAGCCACACAGAGCAATCAGAAGCGTCTCCCAATGAAACAAGGCACAGAAAATCAGGAAGGAGGGAGACTTTCACTCTACCAGCAGGATGTCTGTGTTTCCATTCTTTCTTTCCATCTCTCATGCCCTCCTCTGATGAGTCTGTGACATTACAAACCAATTTCTCATTTAAGCATTCATTGGTTCCTGCTATTTCCTCCCACCTCAAATCACAATCCCTAGAGTTTGAGGCACCAACAACCCCTTGTTATGGAAATGAATGTAAGACCACTAGGGCTCAAAAGCTAGGTTAGCTGGCCAGAAAGAGCTGAATGCAATGTGTAAGAAAACGAAGACCTCTGCCTGATTCTTTAAGACAGTGCTATGACCAATACTAGACATTTTAAAAATTATTTCTAAAATTCCGACGCATTACAATTGCAGGCAGAGACTGTGCTCTGAAACAAAAAGGGATTTCTAAAAATGCCTAATTCTCTACCATGACCATTTCCCTTGAGTACTCCTGACTATTTGCCTACAGATGCTTAGGAGTAAAAACAACATCAACACTCAGGTGTGCCCACAATCACAGCCTCCTCGGCGGTAAGGGTGGAGAACCCCCAAATGGCCTCACAGCCGCCTCAACATTGGAGCATGCGCTCGGAGACCAGACAGACAAGAGCGGAGGCTGGGGGCTGTGCTGCGGGCCCCCTGGCCTGATGTCGCCCTCAAACATTCAGACACTTAGTGGCTCAGGCCATCCAGGACTATTACTGATCATCAGCATTTTATCAGACTATATGACGTTTCAGGACTTGGAAGGGTTATCACAGACTTAACTACGGTGGAGCTACTCAGTGTGCACAAGAAGATAAAAATCACTTAGGTAAATTTGTGGCAGCCCCTCGAAGGAGAACAGAAAGTGTACAGTCATAACTTCAGATAGTCAAAGAGATGGAATCCAAACCCATTTACGCTTGTGCTAAAAAACATGTCTCCCCCTGCATCATTACAAATCATCGATGGCATACTACAAAAGGCATAAGACATCGAAGATTCTGGTAACCAAAGCAGTAAAATTCTGAAACTAAGACATAGAGACATCCTTAAAGCTTCTACCGAAAGAAAGAAAAAAAAAAAAAAAGCCTGAATCTACAGGACAAATTAAGTCCCTTGTTTCCATCTTTTTCCCAAATCTTCACACAGTTGAGTGAGTGCCTCTTCCCATGAGTATCCTTCCACTTACCGAGGATATTTAAAGGATTAACAGTAGTACTGTTCTATAATTTAAGGTTCTTGGAATTCATCTTCCTAAATATCAGTTTATGAATGTAATCGAAATTTTAAAAAGGAAACCCTGCTCAAGGACTACATAACCTGCAAGATACAGAGACAAGGCTTAGAGAAAAAAACAGTTGCACTTGTGGTCATCTTAGAATTTACTTGAAGCGGCCATCTTAGCATTCAGAGGGAGGTGTTGTTTTGTTTTAAATAAACAGGAGTCTTTATTTAATCTCTCCAAACTCTGGCTTTCTACTATCCATTTGGGGAATGAGCACGTCATCATTTACATATTCACGTGGGAAACTGAGTGACCGTCAAAACGTTTCTTGGGCAGGATAGGCCAAGAGACAGACAAAAGTGCCCTATCAGGCAATAACATTTACTTCACGTTCACTGTGTGTGCAACACCTCTACCTTGGTCGTGCAGGGGTGGCCAAGAGTAAAAACCAACTTACTTAGCAAATAAGCACTTCATCAAGTACCCTGATTTTAATATAACTTCAATACACAAAGGGAAGCAAACAGAATGTATAAGGTCACCAAAAAGAACAAAATGAATTAAAAGAACAGGGAGGAAATGGGAAAGAACAGGAGACTAAGTATATTTAGCACACCTTCAATATCTATTAATTATAAATATAGATCTTCCCTAAATCAGTGTTAACTGCAAAGGGAATATTCATGATCACTTTGCTAAATAAACAGATGTTTGACTAAACTTACAACTTAATCACCATCATGAAAGATTATAATCTACTATCATTAAAAAACACCACATACAAACTTAATTCAAAAGGGCTTCTAGGGCAACTCTGAGTTCATTAGAACCAACATCATTACACATTTGAAAAATATTTGTATCTATGTGTAATTTACATGCCTGTTGATAAAAGACAGGTGTAAGGGCTGGGAAATGAAATGGAACCTCAACAGCAGGTGAGACTGCTCCCACTCAAACCACCATGATTACCTTGGCCAATTTCAGTAAGAGAACTACTCAAAATTACAATATGCTCAAGCTGTAATAGTCCAAGAATGACAGGCATACATGGTTAAAGTTTAAAAAGCAAAACGAAACACACACCTTAAAAAAAAAAAAGTCAGTACTACTTTCTTCCAAGAGCCGGAAACCATAAATAATCAACTTCTTCCTGAGGACCAAGGTGACCATCTCAAGTTCACAATCAACACAAGAACCTTCAGACTTACTGAATCCATTCTCTTTAAACTGTGGCTCCAGTGCTTTTCACAAAAACAGCTTCCAGAAGGGACAGGTTATAAAGATGACAGTGAGGACAGAGGAGACAAGAGAAGGAGAGAGAGGGTGCTGACCTTTCAATGTAGAGCTACCAAAAGGCTGGGGGCTATTTTGCTAGAAAGTAAAAACATCACCTTTCTCCCTGGCATTGGCATCGGAGTAATGACAGCAAATGCTTGCTGACATTCAGCAAAATGACAAGGGCTGCCTGAGGAGTGGCCTTCACAAAATGTCTAGGTAAAAAGCAGAGCTTCAAGGGAAAACACTTTACAGACTAAGGTTCCTGGACACTGCAAAAAGCACCTCTTCAAATGGAAGACATACAACAAATGACCAACACCTTGCAAGTTCGTGGGGCTTCCGACAGGCGTACAATTCAGTTCCTGCCCTAGCATTAAGCTCTGCACCAGTCATACATGTGTCTTCCTTTTCCCCAAGAGGAAAGTTTAATAGTTGTTTGATGAGACATTGGGTCCTGTAACACTGGATGTGACTGAAGGGTTTAAACAGAAAGCCCTGAAGCAAAAATAAAATGGGGGTGGGGTGACGTGTTACCTCCACAGCCCTGCCCAGTGACAGGTCTGTGTCTGGGTTTCTACCTCATGAGAGGTACAAGCAGGACCAGCACCAGAACCCAAGTGGAAAGAACAAGTCAAGCGTGATTTCTCTCTCCTTGGAGTCCCCACAGCACTTGGTTATACCCCTTCCGGCGCATAGCAGATGTTGCCTTGTTTAACGCGTGCTGGAGTTATTTCCACTACCAGACTGAATTTCTGACAGTGGAGGTTTTATCGTGTACCTTCGGAGCCCTCCTCATCCCCAACGCAATACATTGTTCAAAGTGAGAACTAAGTAACCACCTGAAAAACTGTACGGCTAGAAAATGACTAGTCACTGCGAACATCCCTATGGTGCAGGCTTTGCAGAGCACTTTCATACAAGCAGTAGTACATGGTACTTGCCACACTCCCCTGCCCCCCGCATACCTTCTGCTCTTTTAAGTATGACAAACAGGAGTTAACATGAACTTCTTACCACAGGGTTTAAAAATATATATATATTGCAACACAGATGAGTAGGGTTCAGTGGACCTGGAATAATAACTCTCTGAAGAAGTTCCTCCAGATACATGTCTAGCCTCTTTGGAGTGAAATGCTGAGTTACTACCCTTAGTGACCCTCTGGGAGAGTGACAGTTCCAGAAGTTCAAAGCTGCAGAAAATGACACTAATTCCGCCCTTTGGTGACACCACAGTGGAGCACGAGAAATACCCTTTAATTTGATGCAATTTAAACATCAGCCAGATACACATCTTGGAAGCACATGATGTCCTCTGGTCTCACGGGTTCCGCAGGGGAACAGTCCAGCTTTCACGCCCTTTTTCACACACTAACCCTAACATCACAACACCCTTTGTCTAAGGCTACGCACACTCAGCCATCAGCTGCCTATCAAGTAGATCTCTTCACCTAAGGTTAGAAAGAATACCTTTCTGAGGTTCCTGCAAGACTTACCTTTAGGCTAAAGACAAGCTGGGTGATGAGTCTTCCTGCTCAGATGATCAGAAGGGCAATCTGGGAACCTGTCCAACCCCAAAGTGGTAGCATTCAAATTGAGAACTGAGAACAGGACAGCAGAGCCCAGCAATTTCAGGGTATTAGATTTAACAATAAGGAATCCCTCACCTGTCTCTAGGGAAACACTGGGGAATTAATTACAAGGTTTTTAAAGATATCCAAGCTCCCCCAAAAGAACACTAAATAAGTACACAGTGTTATCATTTATAAGGAACAAAGTTCAAAAGTAGAGAAATCTACTGTGTTCCATTCTAACAAGGCGGCCTTTTAAAGTCACCTGCAGAAGAGAAATATTAGGTGTCTCATAAGGGCCGTAACAGACACACAGCTGAAGGCAATGTTAAAAAGTGAGGGAGGGGGGATAAGTGCTGGCCAAGAAGCACACAGGCAAGCAATAGGAAAAACCCGGGGGTTTGCAATCCAGTTTGAGAATTAGAATCACCTGTGGTACAAAGCCTGCTCCATTCCCGGAGATCGATTGTTCTGGTCGACTCCCGGGCGTTGCCGTTAAGTCCCACAGGTAATTTTAAGGTAATGCTCTAACAAAAAATGTTTAAAAAAAAGAACAAGCAAACAGAGGACAAAAGGAAAGGGGCATTTCAAGAAGCCATCTTGTAGAAGAGGAAACCAAAAAAAAGAAAAAAGAAAAAGAAATTGAGATAGTCTGGGACCTGGGACCCTCTGAGTGCTTGCACCTGGACAAACGTCTCCTGAGCAACAGAATACAAACTATAAGGGACTAAAAATAACTGTCCAGCATGGGCAGTTGGGGCAATTATGAATAAGATACAAAAAGGCCACCAACCAACCACCAAAGGTGCAAAAGCTCTTGATCCCCACACATAGCGCCACAAAGGGGATTGACAACAGACCACCCAAGGGACTTGGGCCTCCTGCCCAAGCCACTGATCCCCCCTACCCTCACCCCATTTAAGGGATGAGCTCACCCCCAGCCCACCTCGGGAAGCAAGCAAGGGTACCTGTTTCTTGTTCTGGCTCCCTCAGGCTGCAGCATGAGCCCCTAAATCTGTCTGACCTCTTAACAGCTTCTATTGACTAAACAGTCCAAGGACCCAGGTCAGTAACAAAATCATATTCAGCAGTTTTAAAAGAGTCGTTTTAATTTCTTGAGGAAGTTTGTTATACATAGGACAAGTCAATTCCGGGATGAAACACCCACTGAAGTATCTGAAACATTACGGGCATTCCTAAAAGAAAATTAGTTTCCCAGACAAATTTCATAAATCAGGTCATACTATAGCTTTTAAGGCAACTACTGGCCCAAATCACAAGACAGAAAAGTCAGACACTACTACTATTAGTGACTCTTGTGCCGACCCTAACGTACAGGGAGAGGGTGGGGGCATGGTGAGAGGGGGGTGGAGGGGTCCCTATGGCACCAAGCAACTTCCTGACGCCCGCTGTGCCCTACAACTTAACTCTGACACAACCTGGAGGCAGTGCCAGATCCCACAGGCTAAGGGCGAAGTCCTCCAAGACTGCACCCTCACCTTTCAGATGCCAATCACAAGTCTAGGTTGTCACCTGTGCTTCTTACCGAACAGCTATGAACTGCAGGTTCCAACAACCTCCTCCTTGGGTTTGATTAATTTGCTGGAGCAGCTCACAGAACTCAAATATTTTACTCACTAGATTACCTGTTTATTTTAAAAGGATATAACTCAAGAACAGCCAGATGGAAGAGACGCACAGGGCAAGGTCTGGGGAAAGGGCACAGGGCGTCCATGTCCTCTCCAAGCGCGCACCTCTCTCCCAATCTTCAGCATTCACTGACCCAGAAGCTCTCCAAAGCCAATCCTTAGGGTTTTTATGGAGGCCTCCTTAAATATGCACAGCTGATTAAATCATTGGATACCGGCGATTGGTTCAACCTCCAGCACAACCCTTCCCCTGAGGTCAGGGGGTGGGACTGAAATTCCAATCTTCCAGTCACAAGGTTGGTTCTCCCAGCAACCTGCCCCCATCCTCAGGTGAGCCCAGTCACCTTATTAACATAACAAAAGACACCTTTGTAGCGAAACAGGGCTGAAGACCAAAAGATATGTTTACTATAAATCACAATATCACAACTATAATTTTCTCTCCCTAACTATGAATTTCTCTCCCTACCTCCAGAGAAGACTGAATATGCAACAATGCTTTATAGGGAAAGAGCTTTCCAGAAGGGAAATATTTAAACTTTTAAGAAATGAGTGGCTATGACATCTTTATTATGGAATAACTGAAAATTCCTCAAAGCGTTAAAAGAATATAACTATTTCAAACATTTCTTAAGGGAAGCTTAACAAGATTTACACCTACAAGATTTTATTTGGGTTAGATGCCATCGCTTTTAATCTTAAGACCATACCCAGAACAATCCCACCAGATCCCCACACATACCACAGCCACCCAGGAAACACCGACACAAAAAGGTTGTTCTCAACCATACCTGCACATCAGAAGCATTTGAAGAGCTCTGAGGGAGGAAAGGGGGGAAAAAAGCTATCTGGGACCCATACTTGGAAATTCTGATTCAGTAGACCTGGGGTACATAAGGTTTTTAAGAGATCCCTAGGTGATTCTGATGTGCAGTCAAGGGCTGAAAATCGCTGCATTAAGAACCTCGACACTTAACATTTCCACTCCGCATTGCTCTGCTGATTGAGCCACGTTGCTCCAGAGTCAGACCATAATCAGTTCTGTTCCATGACACACAGATGAGTTACTGTGATTCTTTAGGGCGGTGATATAGTGGAGTTGAGACACTGATGAGTTTGTGGCTTTGTTTCTCATTAATCTTTTACTGTGTTCCAAGTTGTGTGTGCTTTTCTTTCCACAATTCCAAGTCAACACGTAAAAAATAAGTGTTTAAAAAAGTACCCAAGCTACCTTTTTTTTTGTTAGCCTTCTGCATTCGAAAGATGCTTGATGAATAAAAGATACCCACCCCCAAACACACAGGCATACCGAGCATGTGTCCATTACAAACAAATGTAGCCAGTTCCCTTAGAGCAGGAGAGACTGCAGAAACCTGTTTTGCCCTGCATCTTAACACCTGAGATCTGTGCTTGTAGGTAACAATAAGAATTTAATTATGGACAGCAACCTGAACCAGAAGAGATGTGCCAGAAAGCTGTACGTGTGCTTTGGGCTGGCAAATATTGGGGGTTGCGGCGTTGGGGGCCGGCAGGGGGACCACATGCGGGAAGGTTGTCAAGCCCCACTCAGAGGCTCTCTTCTGACTAATCTTTTACCACCATGATTTTAGGACTTGGAACCCAAGATTTGTTATCCACTTCCAGAGCAACATCTCAGAGACCATGCTCATCAGTCATTACTCAAGCAGACGCAGGTGCTTGAGAATTTCCAGAGCACCTTGGCCAAGAAATCAACTGTAAAAGAAACCCTCAGACCTCAGACAAGACAGGCTCACAGAGCAAGAAGTCCGGGTCCAATCTGCTATGTGGCATTTTCATTTCTACATCTCTTGCATAGTCGTTCTGGGATCTGGGGGTCAGGATGCCGAGTCTTATCCACTAATCAGCTATATACCCTCAATGAGTTACTGGCCCTGGGAGGGGGCATTTTGGGTGGATTTATTATCACCCACCCAGGGGGAGGGACAGCTAGAGGCGTCATTAAATCCGGAAGAGCTCAAAGCAGTCCCTTGGGGATGCAGGTCAGGGGCTGGCAGACGATTATTACCAAAGAAATCACGGTGGTTGTCTGGGCCTCGGAAAGCACCCAGCACTAGGGAGAAGCAAGTTATTAAAAAAGACAATAAAATAAATAAATCAGCCTTCTGGGTTCACATAAATATTTTGCTAATCAGTTGAAGGACAGTAAAGGGAATATAGAAAGAGTGCCTAACATTTAATGGGATTTGGGGAAAATATTACACTTTCCGAAAGTTACTCAAGTGTGACAGGGAGCCTGTGAGCTAAAATTACTTTTTCAAATGACCAATATACTAATTTCTTCTTCAGAACCACAGGGAGGGACCCACACAAATGACACAGTATCACAAAATAATCACCAGCCCTGCCTATTCTTTCCCTTCCTGAAATTGCAGCCACATTTCAGCACAAACCAACCACTCTCAGTTTCATCAGAATAAAACCAGAGGGAGCCGATGTCCCTGCAAGCTACACACCTATGCACAAATTAAAATCTCTCCACTTACACTTCCTGTGCACAGACACAACTAACCCTGGAAGTGTCCTTCCAAAGCCCTCTACTGGCTCTTACAGCTAGCTCTCCAGAGCCAGAGGGGAACAGGGAGAAAGTTTATCAAGTGGGGGCAGGAAGCGGGGTGGGGGGAGAGTCATACAGGACATCTGCTATAGGCAGACTGGTAACTCAGCTCTTATTCCTCCATCCGCCCCTGGTCTTCTGTGTTCCCTGGACCAGGATTTATCTGAAGAGATGGTCATCTTTAAAGGATGGAGAGGCACGAAGAAAAAAAAAATAGTAAACAGATGCCAACACTTTAATCTGGGATCCTCTCACCTCTGCTGATGGAGTTCTCCCAGATAAGCAGCCGATCCTTAAAGAAACAGCTTTCAGTGTGACCACAACTGTACTGCCTGTGCCTGAGAGGACCCCCTAGGAGTAAACAGTGGGCTGGTCTTGAGCAGGGAACTGGGGGTGGGGGCAGTGCAGGTGGGGAGATACTTGCCAACAGCAAGTACTGACTCTCAGAGAAAATACACACAAAAAACAAGCAAGAAGAGTGCAAAATTGTGCGTTTGAACAATTTAGAGGAACTCTTAGTGCCTTCTAATTATTCCACATAGATGTTAACCATATAAGGAGTTAAAGTAACTGCTGGGTCGGTGCATAATGTGCTTTATGCTCCCAAGGCACCAAACCAGAGTTTCTGGCCAAGTAAAGAATGCAGTTCACCTGCTGAGGGGCAGGGCACACAGAGTACACTGCACACCTGCGCCTGCATGTCAGTGGCTGCCTTTTTGCCTGAGCGTATATTTGGGATGCTGACTGTAGCTTATCACCTCAATGATTTGAGCCATAACTCTCTGCAAACACCACACCACTTCTTGAGATCAGACAAGACTGTTGCCAGTGCTTAGGTTTCAAAGAGAGACAGCAGAGCTGCAGAGAACCTGCATTTGTCTCCTTTCCTGGAACCCTGAATGGGCAGCATCCTCCTCAGGGGGGCAGTGTTGGTAATATTGCTTCAAATTATGATAGTGATTTTAATATCTACTGGCCACCAATGCTGTTGTATTTTAGTTAAATATAGCTGCTTCCTATACACTCACCTGGGGATAACAGTTTTTATCAAAACAGGCTGCAGTGTAATAATCTGCAATGTAATTGTGCAGATACAGAAGCACGCACTGTGGAAGGAAGTCACTGACAGAGCGGCACGTGGGACGAAACAAATAATCACTGCCGGCCACACTCACAAAGCTGCCACGGGGGCCTTTGTGTTCCCATTAAAATGTCTCACCATGTCCTAGCCAGGGCAACAGAAGACAGCAGTGGTCCCCCGGAGAAGATCTACCATCTATTCCACACTTTATTTCAGAAGCAGCAAGTTCAGCTGTTGGGGGGGGAAGGGCAGGGAGCCATCCTGGCAACAAGACACAAAGGGCTTGGATTGCCGCCTGCTTCTAAATAACACAAACAGGTAAGGAATTAGGTGATTAGAGAGCCTTCTGCCAGCAGGGCGAAATATCAGCCCCTCTGGGAACGCATGTCTGTGGTGGAAATTCCTTGCACTGTGTTACAGCACAACCCGCCCAAGAGCTACCTCAGCTCTGAATGGACTTTTTCCTACTTTCTACTTCAGGCAAACCTTCTCTTTTAAGAATGAGGATATAATAATTGTAAAGACAGAAACAATTTATCCACACAAAAATTGGTGGAAACTTGGTAAATTACAGGATGTCCACATTCTGTAAAACTGCACAGCCATTAAAAATCATGTTTTAGAAAATTATCTAAAGGCCAGGGGAAGTGCTCTGTTACAAAACATGAACACAGAAGCAGCTAAGAAGGCCGTGAGATATTAACAGTGTTGATGCTGCCTCTGGATTGGTGAGATATAATATTTTCTTTAAAAATTTTCCAAAATTTATGAAGTGAACATGTTTCATATATAAGAAGGGAAAAAATGTCTATGGTAGAAAATGTATGTAAAGATGAAATCAGAAGCTTAAGCCATCTAATAGGGTTACCGTATGAAAATAATGAATGAAAACTAAACAAATAATCAAGTATCCAGGAGCAGATGCTCAAGGGGCTCGGAAACCTGTACAAAGAGGACGAGTACTGAGCCTCTACTAAAGAGAGAATCCAATCTCTTCATAGAGTTGGCCTGACTGTTCTAGACAGTGAAAGTACTGCCAGGAAAACTTCATATAGGAGACAAGACCACTAAGGAGACACAGTTGACCCACTTTTCTGATGTTAAACACCCATTGGAAATATAAATTTGGATCTCTCTTGATATCAACTATGTGCCTCCAAAATAGCTGCGGGAAATATTTTAATTTGTAAAATACACTGAAACAAGAAAGCAGAACCAGCTGCTGCTCTGGTGGCTGGCAGCAATTCTGAAAAACAGGAGCTCGGAGAGCAGTCCACCCAGTGTAAGGGAGAGGGTCACCAACCTGCCCAGTCAACATCGAAGTCCAGAGGACACGTGTGGAGACAAGTAAAACAGATCTCAGTTAGAATCCTGGTTCCTGCACTTACCAGAGAAGGAGCCTTGAGCAAGTTACCGAATCTTCCCAAGCCTCTGTCTCCTCATCTCTCTAACAGAGACGGGGAGGGGGGAGCTAACACACGCGCTGGGCCACACTCTGCCTGGGCCACGTGGGCATCCAGGGCACCTGAGCCTTCCTCAGTATCCAGCACCCCCTTTACTCCAATTCTGTAAACAATAAACAGACTTCCTCTACAAGAAAGAGAACACGTTGGCCCATTAGAACCTTCCAGTCTACTTGGCAGCTGGACTTCGTATCGTGAATGAATACATCTACAAACTGACTTTCAGATCACATCTTTGTGAGTTCACTTAGCGTAAATCAATTAACTCAGCCAAACAGACTGCACTTCTCAGCCTGTGAAGCTCAGAGCTGAGCCCTGAAAAGAAGCCCGGCTGAGCAGAAGACCTTCTCTAAGACCTTAAAAAAAGAAGTGTCCCTCCTCCTCAGTCTTAATAGAGTCCTCACCATAACGCTAAACATGCGTGAGTACTTTTGTGCGCCTGTCACGATTCACAAGGCGCTTTAGGATCTTGCTATGCTGTGTCCTGAACCGTGACCAAGCTGTGTACGTGCATTTTCTTGCATCCATCTGAGCGCTGCCTGCACGTGCTGAAGGCAGGCACACTCCTCTTCCTGCACCCTTCTCTCTGCCTTGCAAATCCAGTGAGTATAAGCAAGCGCACGTGAGGTGTGAATCCAGCTCTAACGGCACACCACTTCAGGAATGTTCGCACTTTTCATCATGAAGTTCACCCAGAAACTGTTAACAGGCCCCACCTCAACTAAACAGCAGCTCAAATAGTATGTCATATACCCCAAGAAATTCCACTGCTCCCTAGAGAGCTCTGTCCTCCGAAGCAGACAAATTTCTTCAGGCGGAACTCTCATATCTCCTTTCACTAGAATCCTCAGGAGATGTTCTAAGCTGAGAAGGGATACGCCTGGTTTCACAGTTGGCTCTGAAACCCGGGGGGAGAAAAGCTCATCCAGGAAACAGCAGAGATGTTACTGCGTTTAAGTCCGGCTCCAGGAAGAAAAACGGTACCGTCAGAGACCAAAACCGTGGAAAAGTAAACCGCCACTTTGCCACTGCGAGGAGCAACAACCCAGAACACTAGTCTCAACAGAAACACCTGCAACTGTGAAAGACGAACACTGCAGGCTCCAACCACAGAGACTCGAACACAAGTAGCTTACAAACCACACCGTGGCCTAGCCTCTACTCCGGGGTTAATGCCTGGATTTCACGTGAGAATCAACAGGGTGCGTGCCTCTGCCTCTGCGCTGGGGCTTGGAGGGAGGGTGGGAGGAAGGGAAGCCAGGAAGAGAAGGGCCATGGCAGACCCCTATCCACACTGCAAGTTGACTGTTCGATTAAAAGATATGGCATCAACGGAGATCCACTTAATCTTTGTCCTCAGAGCAGTCCTGTGCAAACCCAGAAGGCCAGAGCTCATCTGTAGCAGATGAGAGGCAATAATGTTGGCAGCCATATTTGCGGTGAATCTAACAGTTAACAATCAAATGATTTGCCCTTGTAGAACTTCCCGTCGGGGGATACCTTAGAACGACACATATGAACATCATTTTCCTAGCAGGGAAGGGGGCAGAGGTGGAAGAAATGTACCAAGGTTAAGCAGAAGCCAGAAAGAGCAATGAGTCCCTACTCCCCAGCTTCTGAATTCCAAGTCACTTCAGCAACACCACCACGCTTTAAGGTATACAAGCATGGAGCAGTGGGGAGGAGTCAAAAACTGCTTCCTTAGGTTTTATACCCTCAAGTCTCCTGCCGCATTAAGCTCAGTTACCTCTACTACCACAGCGGGCTCTGCATCCCTGAATTAGCCATGGCAGGAGTTATAACTGAGCAGAAAAGACACAGTCAGTGTAGACTGAAGGTAACAGGAGAAAAAGGGAAATGAAACTATCTCCTTAGGTCCTGGCTTCCTCTTATTAATCCTGACCACCACCAAAGACAAGGACCGCGCCAGAGAGAGAGAGAGAGAGAGGTCTAGACGGCAACGGAAGAGGGAATGAGAAAGCTGTTGGGAAAAGTATCTTGAAGCTACAATTGTCTAAGGCTTGCTTCCTCCCACGGGCACCATGGAGGTGAACCATACATTCTCTAAAGAACTGGGAGTTTTGAAGCCTTCTACCACTAGTTTCAGACACCAAGGTTGAAACCTGACATCACAAATGCCATTCTCTCCTTGACCAAACACTATTCAGGTTCCTTTGAACTCTCTTCTCAACTAGACCCTGCCTTTTGGGCACTGTGTTCATTGCTGCATTGTCCATTTTAGTAAGAATCCAATTTTAGCCAGATTTCCCCACCTTTGATATCTGATCACACTGGATATCTGATTGGGTTTCTTATCCTCCACCATCTCCAAACCCCACCCTGCTCCTTAATTAGAAACTCCCACCCTCCTTGTGGTACCCAGAGCCCAATCACTCTCTTCCACGCAAAACCCCATTGCAGTGGTCCCTACACCTATCATAAATGTGCTGAATCGGGTGTACCTTACTGTTCTTTAACAAGCGTCATGAAGAAGGAAACACTCTGCCCCGCCGCAAGCACCCTGCACAGCCTCATTTTAAAAAGCAAAGACTCGACTGCGATCGGTCAGCCACCTGCTTCCAATCAGTATCTATCAGCTACAGATTTAGAGACTTGACCAATGAAGACATAAATTATGTAAATTCTTGGAGCAGAGGGATATTGGCCTGGCTTCAACCACGCCAATGTAGTTTTCTAGAATCTAAAATTACATTTAATAGCGCTCCCCTGGTGGCGCAGTGGTTGAGAGTCCACCTGCCCATGCAGGGGACATGGGTTCGTGCCTGGTCCGGGAAGATCCCACATGCCGCGGAGCGGCTGGGCCCGTGAGCCATGGCCGCTGAGCCTGCGCGTCCGGAGCCTGTGCTCCGCAACGGGAGAGGCAACAACAGTGAGAGTCTTGCATACCGCAAAAAAAAAAAAGATGACGCTCCTTCTGGCTGAACCAAAAGCAAGGCAGCTAAAGGGAGACAGTGAACTTCAACTCTGCAGAGGTGAAATGAGGATTCATTTGCAGGCTCATGCAGCATCCAAAACACAGAGAATTTCAGAGCAACATTCAAGACGAGGGCAACACCGGGGGCAGTCAAGAGCTCCTTTGTAACGCATGAGAACAGTAACAGGATGACCAAATTTCCTGTGCCTGGAGTGACGTCATCATTCATATCAAAGCTTACAAATTTCCTCTCTGCACTCTGGGAGGGAGGGTGGCAGGGGGAATGGGAGGCACCACAGCAGGGATAGGAGAGGTAACTGAAAGAACTCCAGGGACTTCCCTGGCAGTCCACCTCCCGATGCAAGGGGTGCAGGTTTGATACCTGGTTGGGGAGCTAAGACCCCACATGCCTCGGGGCCAAAAAACCAAAACCATAAAACAGAAGCAATATTCTAACAAATTCAATAAAGACTTTAAAAATGGTCCACATCCAAAAAAAAAAGAAAAAAAATTTTTTTTTTTTAAAAAAAAAAAGAAATCCAAAGGAAAACTAGAGTGGCAGGAGCACAAATCCATACTCTCACCATTCAGATAATTAAAGAAATACTTCCAAGTCAAAGCACAAAGGCCAACAAAAGAAAGGGCACCAGCTTGTATTAAAACTTTTGAGGACCCTGAGGTGGGGGAGATGACGGCGGGAGAGGGCAAGAGGGTAGAGACACAAAGACACAGGCCACACGTCTCCAGAGTAGCCACTCGGGGATGGGCACAGGAGCAAGGAGAGAGCACGTTCAATTATAGTTCAAGACAGAGATATCAAACACTATCAGCTTCTGCCCTGGGAATTCGTTTCTTGAGGGATGATGAGGGTGAGAGATGAAAGGCTGTAGGATTTTATTGCCCTGAATTTTCAGTCTGTCAAGTCCCATTTACTACCGCAGGCACCTTAGGGCTAATCTGTATCTCTGGGGATGGAGACAGCTCTCTCAAACAGAGCCCCAGTGACTCTTCTCCCACTGTGGGATTTTATGGATATCTAATAATAACCAGGGGCCCAAATGGTGTTACAAGCAGAAGCCGCCTTACGGCTTCTCAACTGAGAAGCTTACATTTTCCGTAACACTGATATTACGGAGTCCATGCATCTCCAGAATAACTGTAACTTCTTGGTATGCAAACAGGACCGTCTAGACTGAGAGAACCATCACTCCTCCCAGAGAAGAGGGTTGGAAGGGGGTGAGGGAAGAAGAGGTGAAGCCAAAGGGCTTTAAGAGCGAGGAGGCAAGCGCCACAAAGGATCTTCGAAGGTGAGGCAGAAGCTGGCCAAGGGCAGGGAGGAACCCGGATGTTTTCCTGAAGAAAACACTGAGCTGGTGGTAGCTTAATACACACTGAAAGGAAGAGCAAAGGGCTGGGATAACTTTACGCTTTATAAGAAATAAATAAAATAAGCTGCTTTGAGTGATGTCAAGTATCCCTCATCTTAAAGTACAAACTGGCCTAATAATCCTGGCTGTCCCAATGGCCAAAACCAGCAAGGGGAGCCAGCTGCCAGCCCTCCCATGCAGAACACAGTGTGTGCACTCCCTCACAGCAGCTGCACTAACAGAGAAAGGGGAAAGGGGGGCCAATGAGACTAGTGTGGGTGGTACAGTCTGCACCCCCATCCGTAGGGACCTGCTCCAGCCAGAGCCTGAGGGAGCCGGCCTGGGCATGGGGCACACCAGCCACCCCTCCGCAGACACCCACCTACAGCTTCTGCAGGGCAGGCTTTCTAAAACAAGCCCCTCCAGCCGGATGAGCAGATGCTAAAGGCAGTTCTGTATGAAAGAATGCAGCTTTCTCTGAATTCCAGACCACCTTACAAAAGACAACAGCACATTAAAAAAAAAGAAAGAAAAAAAACCCTCAAACCTTTCTACCAGCCTCCCTAGTACTGATGGGGAAAACATCCCAGGAAAGATAGAGCAGTAAACTCAGAAAGTCAAGTGTCAGGTGTAGTCTGTCCATTCCGCACATTCCCAGATTATGCACAACGAGATGAGAGCCGATGAGAACGAAAGGAGACATTATACAACAAACACGTGAGTATCAACTATGGGCCGGGGAGTGAGCTGGCAACAGATCTGAAGAAATGCGAAATCTACTCGCCCCAGAAAAATCATACAGAGTATGAAAGGGGGACGAGAGAAAAGGGCATTTTAAAGCAGAAACTAGAAACTACAGGAACTACAGGCGACCCTTACGTGGGTTATCCAGAATTGGCAGGACAGCAGAAGGAACCAGATTCTGGTACCGATGTCTGAACACAGAGACGCAGCAGATGCCCACATAAAGGGGAAGCTTCTGCTCAGCCTTACGAAGGGCCCAATACGGTGAGACAAGGATGAAGGAGATTATATCCACTGGCTTCTAGCAGAGAAGTAAGGAGCACAAAGTCTCCATGATGTCTTCACGGCTAAACCAAACAGAGCTCCTCCTGTGAAATAGCAATATGCCAAGGTGGCCACCAACACAACCCTGAACCACGCAGAGGCATCTGCAGCCGAAAACAGGCTCGGATCACATGAGATGGTGAGATGAAGGCCTAGAAAAATGTGAACAACTCACAAACTGGCCGAGGATTTCAAAGGCGAGCTGAAATGAAAAGTGACGTTAGAAATATGCCTAAGCCTGTAATTTGCAGGAGGAAAAAAAGCAGCCGTCTGTGTCCTTCAGCTTCCCCTTCTAGTCTCAGTTCTGAAAAGCCTTTTCCATGTCACAGCAGTGACATGACCTGATACTGCTTCATCCACAATCTACCACCCAGTCTAAAGTCTACCTTGTGACCACACCGTGCACAAACTGGTCAGAATTTGAGACTCAATTTCTAAGATTATAAGCATCTTACTAATAAAAATAATTTCCCAGGTCCACAGCACGTGTAACACATGAGGAACTGAAACGTTTGGGTTTTGAACTGAACAAAATTTTCCCAGTACAAAGCTAATCAGTCCACCAAGGAGAGAAACCTACAACCCTGGCCTGCAGAAGTGCAAGGCACTGGATGACTGCACTAAACTTGCCTTGCATATAAATGTTATGCAAAAAAAAAAAAAAAAAAAGTAATTTATCTAAACACCGTGTAGGTAGCTCTGCAATCAGTATCTCATAAATAAAGAAAGAAAGATGAAAGGAAAGCTTCTCTAATTGATTTAAAATTTTTTTCCAAGCAAAGAAATAATCTGACAACCAACAAGGTCATCAAGAGTTTAAAAAAAAAAAAAAAAAAGATAGCCCTCAGGGGAAAAAGCGCACCTAAAAACTCCAATGAATCAAGACATCTGAACTGCTATCTATGAAAGAGGGATAATTTGGGAATGCCTGAATAAGAGTAGAGGTGTTAAAAGAAAGTCAGTTGGGGAACAACCTGCAGAAGCACTTAAAATCCTGAAATTAATCCCTCTGGTGGACTGAACCCAATCTGCCCCGGGGTACTGGAATACCACTATGAGGAAAACCAGTGCCCAGGGAGAGGCAGGGCTCGTCACCCCAATGGCGGCAACTAGATTGAAACTAGGAGTGGGGAAGAGGAAGTGCCTACAGAAAACCAAGCCGTGTGTGACCTGACCATCAAAACAAGCAATCCAATTAGGAAGTAGGAAAAAACCCGACTGCAAAAACTCCCTCCTGGGGCCTTCAACACCCATACACTGGCTCAAGGTGCAATGGCTAGCAGAAGCAGTCACAGATATTAGCTATGGATTAGGAGCGCTAAAAATGATGTCGCTCAAAAATAATGTATGGGTTAGGTCTTCAGCCTCAGCAGATAATGTCGATTTAAACATTTATTAAATGCCTACAGTAGTCACAGCACTCTGCAAGCTTCGGAAAAAGAGGGGAGAGAGGAAGCGGAGAAAAACATACCATTCCTGCCATCAGGGGAGTTTAGGCTTCACGGTGGAAAGCAGGCCTGGACATCAACAGACAGAACAGGATGATACAGAGAAGGAAAGGACTGGGTATGGAAATCCCTGGCCTAAAGAGGCTTTCGAGAACCAAGGCAAGAAAGAGGGTTACCTCAACATAGCAGCTATGTTAAATGGTCAGAGGACAGTAAATATGATGGGGCTGTCAACTCTGGAAACAAAAGAAACTTACTGCAGCTCACAGGACTGAACAGAGACAAGAAATATGAACATAGCAGCACTGGGAAGATTTAGATAAATTGAAAATACAGAACTGGTAGCAGTGATGATTAAATGAACGGAGAAGAAAGACAGAGAGAGATGGATTGAAAGACAAATGCACAAGGTTTGGGAAAGGCTTAACCAGCAAGACCCACTAAGGAGACTGTTAAACTCCCACAAAAATTATTTGTAGGGGAGAGGCAAGATCATGGAAAAGGGGATGCATCAGCTAAAGGACACAAAAGAAAACATAATTTGTAATAGAGAGAAAAAAGTAAACCAAAGGGAAATAGATAGGCAATTGCTGTCTTCTCCAGGTTATAATTCACTTATAAAGAGCGGTGGAACATACATTTTAGGAAACTGGATCCACCCAGATATGAAATGTCTTGACTCTGGTGACCATTCCAGCTGAACAACAGGTATTAATCTTTAAAAAATGACTGGATATATACATCCTGGAATCTTAAATAGATGAGCTAAGACCAAGCCATCGTCTCCTAATGGTAATTTTTTCAGTCCTCTAACAAAGAAGTTTCAAGTGTTCTTCTCAAAAATGCCCAGATCAAACAAATCTGAAGCCGGTACAGAATGTCTCTGCTGGCGCTCTGACATATTCTATGTCCTTTGATCACATGCTGCAAGTCCCCAAATCTCTCCATTGGAAACCGGTGAAATGCTATATCCACTTCAGAGAGCTTCTGCTTTTCTCCAAGGTCCTCAATGCCAGGCTGGAGTCCCTCTGTAATCTGCTATTTGCCTTATGCTTCCCAGTCACACATGCAAGATCACAGTCAGTGGGTTTACAGGTTTGCCCCTGCTACACTTAGGGACTGCAGCCCCAGAGCTTCCTGTTGGTATGCATCTCAGCTGGCAGCATCGTCTGCTCTAGGGTCCAGAGGGACCACTCATCGTGCTTTCAGAAATCTAACCTGGAGGAAACAGGTTGAGAACCACCTTCAATCGTGTCAAAACGGCAAAGCACCCCTGGGGTCCTGCACAACAAATGGTGATATTAGCACCTGAAACCACCCTGCCTCTGAGAAAAAACCCTTAAGCATTGCGAGGTATCACTAATAATGTGCCTACCTGCGGCTCCATCTCCCATCACCTGCCTAAAGAGGAGACCCAGTGGGCTCAGGCCTGGGAAACAAACCCCTCAAACAGGCAGCGAGGACTCTGGGAGATTAGGCAGACTGCAGCTTTAACAAAACTGATCCTACAGTGCCCAGGTCTGAATATTTAGAGGCCGTGCTGTGAAAGAACATTTATATGTGGGTGAGTAAGTTCACAGGGAGGAGGCTGAAAGACAGGGTGATGGAAACAATACAAGTTGAAAGCATGAAACCACAGATGAGAGATGAGGGGAAGGGTTTCCACACTTCCCGGGGGTGGTGTGTGTGTGTGTGTGTGTGTGTGTGTGTGTGTGTGCATGCGCGCGTGCTGTCTTTGCCTACTACAATAGCACCGCAAGATCGGACTTCATGGGGAAATAAGTCAGCCCCTTCATCAAATGCCCAGGGGTTGTATTTCCTTTGTCATTAACACTCCAAGTGTAACACAAAGCCCGCAGCAGCCCTGGGCAATAGAGCACGAGGTTTTCCAGTTTCAGATCAAAGCCAAAAGCTCTCTAGGAAGTCCTGAGATGCACAATGTGTTATGTCCTTTAAGGCAGCAGCTCAGAAAACTCATAGCCTTTCTCCAAGATTTAGCACTTGGATCTTTGTGGCAAACAACTGGATAACACACACTACACCGTTAGAGAAACGCTGATACATGTTCGGGCCACAGGAGCGCCACCTACCAGTGTCCAAAATGGACCTCAGCCTGAAGGAGCTACATCTCCAAAGAGATGACGCTGGATTCGCCCTAATAATCCAAAAGCTTGGTGCCACAGAAACAGAACCAACAGCAACAGACATCCAACTGTACTCCTTCTGAGGGAAATACTACACACTCTAGCTTTTAACTCTGTCACATGTCCCAGCAACAAATCAAGCTCTAACCAAAATCTGGGAGCCGCGGCTAACCCATGAATTTCCGGGTGCTACTGGAAAAGAGTTGCCTAGAATGCAAACAGTTCCTTTGATCGTGCAGTTTTGTCCAGAGCCCTTCCTCTGGCTACAATTAGAAAGTAACCAAAAGGGGGGAATGGAAGTACACCGTTAGCCTTGGGCAAAACCTCCTTGCCTTCATGTATAATTTAATAGAATGAATTTGTCTCTGTATTTAAAAAAAGGAAAATCCAATTTGCCCTACTATCCCCACAATATACAAAGGTGTCTCAGAAGATCTGTATTAGCTGATGTCACGTTAATTTTTAGGGTAGGGGGAAGATAAACATTAAAAGAACCTCCCCGTTCTTAACTGCAGGGCAAGCCCCACTGGGTCATCATCTGGGAGCTTGTAGGGAGGCCCACCCACAGCAGGAATCTCTGCACACCACCTGCCTGCCCCTGAGGAAGCTCATGCAAAGACTCTCCCTCTTCATCTCCTCCTCCAGTTCCTTAATCTGCACCTTATCTCACTCTGTTCTTTTGTGTAGAATGAGCTCCAATACCATAAGCTGCCAAGTTGCTTTCTCTCCATTTCAAAGCCACTGACACCCCGTCCCCCAAAATGTCCCCAAATTCGAGAGAAGGCAATCTCCTGAGGGTTTCATTCAGCACCCTCCACGGTCCCTCTGTCATCTCCAAACAACTGTCAAGCATCCTTTGTTTCTGTGAGTACGAGACCATTACCCAATTCCCAAAACATACCCTCGACATCTTCTTTGGAGAGTCCATCAGCCCTGTTCTAACTAGGACAGCCGCATCGTCTTGTACACATTGTGCCGTGCACGAGGGCACCTGGCCAAGTGGACCGAGGGAGAGTGGGAGCTAAAATTCAGCCTCCACTCTACTTGCCAAGCCCTGTGCCCTGACGTGAGACTGCCTGAAGGAAGGGGCACCCTTCTCTAACCTGCACAAGGGTGCAATGCGGCCTAACAGAGGTCCCGACATCCAAGCCTTGAGTACTTGACTGGACTCCCCTTGTAGTACAGGAACTGTTGGTATACAGTAAAGAACACTAGGGAAACCAAAGACTCCAAGGGGACTCCTGCTTGCCTAGTCATTACACACATATAGTTACAGCCTCACTGGGATCTCTGGGTGATTTCTGTTCCTATACCCATACTGTAAATCTCTTTAAGATAAGCAGAGAGCAGAATCTCCACTCATTGTGAGGGTTCCAGGGAGAATTCTTCAAGTAGAAAGACTCCTCCAGGGTGAGAGGCTACTGGAGCCACATCCACAGCCTCTCCTTCCTCATACCTTTGACCCCCAGGTGAGCTTTACCAAAAACAAAACCAGAACCCCTCGCTACAGATCAGTTTTCATCTAGCATGATCCTCTTTTATAGACGCAAAGTACTTTCATGTTTTATAAATGAAAGCCACCAACACAAGCACACTCAAACCCAAAAGGTGCCATCCCTTAAAATCGTTCAAGACAAAAGCCTACAAGGCATGGCAGACATGTTTTCAACACGTGGCCTCTGCCTAACTCCCAAACTCATTTCTTACTAACCCCTGGCATTAAGCATCCTCTACTCCAGTCATACAAAATTACTCACAGTTCATCACATGCCCCACATTCTCTCTCTTTTCATGAGTACCCGGGAATATTCATAGGACATGCATGATCTGGCCCTGCCCATATTTTGGACCACACAGGCATCACACCACTCATGCACCATCCACAGAGGCCATCCACTCCCTATTCCCAAACTCACCCGGTTCTTGTCATTGCTGCTGTCTCGGTCAGAAATTGTCTTCTCCTCACTTTTTACCTAGCTAACTCCTAATCAGCCTTCAGGCCTTAAATCACTTCCTCAAAGAAGCCTTCCCAGATTATGCATTCTTATAAACGCTAACCTTTCCTTTCATAACACAAGACATAAACGTGATTACTTGCGAATTTCCCCTACTAGATTTTAAAGTTCCATGAGAGTAGTTCCACGAGGGTTTATTCCCCACTGCAATCCCAGCATAGCATCTGGTACAAAGTGGGTACCCAGTAAGTATTTATCAATGACAATGAACCTATTCATTTGAATTCCTAAACCTGTGCTGTCCATTACAGTAGCCACTACACACCTGTGGCTACTGAGCCCTAGAAATATGCTAGGATGAACTGAGATCCGAGTATAAAATATACACCAGATTTCCAAGACACAGTAAAAATAAAAGTAAAATATCTCATGAATTTTTTACATTCATTAAATGTTGAAATGATACTGTTTTGGATATAGTAAGTCAAATAAACTGCATTAAAATTAATGTTCTTTAAAACATAGCTACTAGACAATTTTAAATAACACACAGAGCTCACATTTGGGGCTTGCATCATGGACAGTGCACATTTGGGGCTTGCATTATTGGACAGTGCTGGTCTAGAGTGCCCTTTCTCTCATCTGCTCACTTCTCGTCTGTGAGCACTCAAGAGGTATACGAGCTGCTCCTGGGAAGACTTCCCAAGCACCCACCACAACAGGGCTCTTCACAGCACCCACCACCACTGTACTCAAAGTGTATTATATTAATTTCTTATGTGACCCTCATTAAAATCTTCCAAAGGAATTTAATGAACAAATAAGGGAAATCATTCTTCATTTCACTCAAAAGCCATATGTTGACTCTTAGAGCTGAGACTCACTTAGAACTTTCTTAAAATGGAGTAAGATCTCAGGAGTGAACAGAAGTCTAACAAATAAAATAAGAGATAACCTACCTTGGTAAAGAAGAAGAAATTCTATAAACATGATCCTGCCTAAACTGGGAGATGTATTCCAACAACTTTTGTCATCCGCTAGGCTAAGGGAAATCCATCCATTACCCCCTGAGGAGTTCCAAAGGATCCAAGAAAAACGAAAACTTCTCAGTGGTAGTTTAGTTCTTACTCCAGAAAACTTGCTATCGTCAGACCTAAGCTATAAACTCCCCCACGCCCCTAAAAACTGCTTAAAATTCAGCTACTGAGTCTCCTTAATTCCAACTGCATGGCACAGATGCAGAACTGTGGACTACTCCCAGCGCTGACAAAACTGGACATGTGTATTTACTCTGTGCAATGAGGCAGAGCTACAGTTACCGAGAGAACCTTATTTTGGCATTTCTAGGCTTTCGTGCATTTACATTCTCAACCTTACCACAATCCTGCTTGCTGCATTAAATTGCCTCCTCTGTGGGAAAGAAAAGGCTGGGGGGTTGGGGGTCGAGATGAACTGATTGGCCAGACATTCAAAGAACCCATCTTGTATGGGTTTCTTACGCATGATCTGACTCAAAAGACAATCACAATATTTTCATTTGACTCTTACGGGCTGTCTCTAAACTCTCACACAAATGAAAACAGGGCCTGAATTTCAACTCATGAATGCACCAAGACGTGCAAAACATCAGAAAAGCAAATTTCAAGTCTCTAGAACTACAAAAGGGATACATTAAAAAGCCACACAGCACTAACTTCAACCACACTGTTCAATTTGCCTGTGGCACCGGCTCTCACTGAGGACCCAGTTCTATAACCAATCGACACAGTCACACACTTTAGTTATCAGAAGGCAAAAACAGGAGCTACAAAGATGTCTGTAGAAACAAGACAGCCAGACAAACAAAGAAGTTCAACCACAATCCCTTTCCCCAACCTCTTATAACATAACAATGGAAAGAAAATGACCACAAAATTTAAAACAAAACTGCCTGCAGTTTTCAGCCTAAACATAATTTCTCAAAGTTGACAACCAAAATCATACACATTGGCTAGGCAAGCACCCTTGCTGCCAAAAGATCCAACAAACAGCAAGAAACAGTACAGCTAATAATTCCAGTTACCACTTGGAAAAGATGAGTAGGTGGCCCCAGATAATATATATACCAAGATTCATTTCTTCCCAGAGCAAAAACGTACAGATCAAATCAAAATGACCAGCAGAACAAGCCTTACTATCATGCATGTGAGACATAGATCTTTTCCTCCCCTTACCCTCAGATAATAAGATCTCGTTAATAAACAAGACTCATTTACCACCTAACATATACCAACCTTAACCCCTCTCAAGCCCCTTAGGGAGGAATGCCAACAGGGCCCATCGAAAATGAAGGAGAGTAGTGGGTGTGGTTCAGGAGAAATTGAGACCTGCCCAATAGCAGCTAGGCTGCAAATGCTAGGAAATAATACTTTGGCGATTTACACTACTTGTCCGTTAGCATTCTCCCACACATGGACCACATCTAACTAATTCTCCACCTCCTCCCCTTTGGTTTTGGAAAAGAGGCTTTGCTGCTTTTCTCATCTCACCTGTGTATTCTCCCCCTCCAGCCTTGGTGGTCGGATGCTGGACAAGTGGATGGTCTTGTAGTCCCCAGAGTTCAGCTTCACGACAATGGCATCGGCATTCAGCACCTGCATCACCTGTGGGCGAGAAGGCAAAAATGCTTAAATGTTGCCTTGATAGCCCAAATCTCATAGCACACATGCTAAGGAGCAAGGCACACCCAGTTACAGGAAGAAGGATGAGATCAAGAGCCATTTGGGGTAGATCCAATATCTTTCTTTATGGTACAACAATGTTGAAGAAAACTATCCTATAATTATCAGCCCCCAAAGAGATGGTGATTTCTCATCGAGGCAGGATCTGTGTCATTCATAAAGACAGTCAAGCTTTTTTTAAATCTTTTGCCCTGACCAAGATTTGTGGTTAACTACAAAGCTTACGAACTGGAAATCCAGTCTCTACGTGCTATTGAACATTTTCCTTGAAACAGGTTCTAAGCTACAATCAAAATGCCTATCACAACATGATTCTAGGAAAAGAGGCAAGGGCTGGATTAGAAGAAGGTAGCAGCACTAGATGAGAAAGAACCAAAATAGGACGCCCCAATGCAGAGCAGAAAAATCAAAGGCAAGTGAAGGGCAAAAAGAATTGTCATCTCAGCGTGCGAAAGGAGATGCTCAGCTGTTAACCTCACCGGCAGAAACATTAAATTGCTAAGATATTACTTCAGCTACTCTGAAAGCCTCCTTTTCAGATCACTACTATGGGCATCTCTGTTTTGGAACCCAAAGTCAGTAACACTGGATCCCACTCTCAGCCAATGATTAACTCCCAATCTGGGGTAGTTTATGAGGATATCTATTCAAGGGCAAAAGCACAAATATTCCTCTGTGGAGGTTATTAGAACACTCCACCAACGTGTAGAGAATAAAATTCCATTGAAACCAGACTGGGACCACATCAGGGTTGTAACTAGACCTCATAATTCAGCCAGCAGTCTACAATTCACCCAATTATATTCAGAACCTGTTGTTACAAGGCTGTTTGGATTTTTTTGCAAGTAACACTTTACCGTGAGGTAGCTATTGACTACAAAACACAGTCACCGTATACAGAACCAAAACTAACTCTCCTAGGCTTCAATCAGACCCCAACAGGAGCAAACAGGTAGCTGAACAAACTACTGGGGTCAGCTGCACCGTGAGTGTAGACTTGCAAAATTCCCTTCCTCTTTTATATGTGAAACAAAAGGAGCCAGCCTCTCCTTTGCTGTGGTGGGTATCACACTGGTAAGTATCCAGAAGAGCCTTCACTAACTATTCCCTGGAAGGCTCACAACCTTTTACAACAGAATATACCCATTTATTTGCAGACTCCTGCAAGAGTGGCTAGTCTCTACCTTTTCCAGAGAACCAGCCAACCACACACAAAAAAAGAGTAAAGAGTAATTTGAGGGACAATCTGAAGAAGGAGCAAAAAGCAAAACCAAGTGAGAAATTTTACATGACAGGAAATAGCAGGAGGAACGCGCCATCAAACAGAATGAATGAAAAAAGAAAGACGACAGCTGGAATCAAGCTATAAGTCCATGGATGGCTGACTACCACTCGTGGATGGGAAGACATCCTGGGGTTTTAACACGGTAAGTAATGGAAGCAGTGTAGAGAAAAGCAGGCCAGGGCCAAAAGAGTAGTCAAGAGTCTGAGAAAGAGCTGTGTAGATTAGGAGAGGGGGTAATTATTTTTAATTTTCAACTATGTCTAAGACTAACTTGCAAACCTGAATGCAGGAAATAAAAAAACAGGCTCAAATAACCACAGCCATTCTGCTATAACCTTTTTCATAGATCTGAGAGTCACATAAAGGCTAATGCTAAAACTCAGACAGCCAGAATCCAAAACTCATCCGACCAGAAAACCTTAGTGAAGTCCAAGGGTAATCAAAAGCATGATGTGTGGTCACAAGAGGGCCAAGTCAAGGTCAGGAATGATTATCTAGGTATGACTGGTGCCAAAGTGTATAGGACCCTCCAAATCAAAGAGCCCCTTATACCAGGCCCAATCACTTTAAGTGTAGATCTTAAAAACAGCCAAGAAGGTATAACCGAGAACACAGACTCAGTAACTGCAAAAAACAGAGTACATCTTGTTCCCATTATCACCTAGACACATTAATGCCAAGTAAAAATGCCCATCATAATGGAATCTCCCTCTCACTCCCTAAAGACAGCAGCAGTGGCTTGGCCAACTGACCAAAAGAAAAAGACCTCAGCTAATGATTTCCCTATGCTTCAAAATCCCACATTTGTATGACATGGATTACAGCACATGGGGGTAGGGGAGGGGGCCACGAGGTATCCATGCTATGTGCTATACTGCTATCCCACCTTCAAACCAAAAATTCCACAAAGCCATACCAAGCAAAACAGCTCGTACAGCAAATCAATACTGCTCCTCCCTCAAAAGTACAGGACCACTGCCCAACAGATACAGTAATCAGCAGGCATCTCAAGTGCACGCTCATCACAGTATTTCCTACATCTCAGTGATGGACCAAGCTACACATTCCTCTCACTGCAAAACTAACTCCTATTAAATTGTCAATTGCCAAAAACATACGGAAGCTTCCTGTAATCAAGACATGAGAAATATCTAGACATTCTCTACTCCCTAGTCATGCTCAGAGAGAAATACAACCAGGGAAAGTATCATAGTGCTCGCACCTTCACCCCCTGATTACAGAATGTGAAGATCTAAGCACACCCCGGTGACAAGTTACTGGTATTCGTCACCCCTTATGATGCGTTAGCAGCCGCGGCAGCAGCAAACGGCTTCTTGGGGCTGTAAATTTCAGGCCTCAGCAGCAGACTCTGCTCGGCATCTCCCTGATTAGTAACCTCCTCTTCAGGAACTGTACACTCTGACGCTGCCAGCTAAACGAGGTCTGCCCTTCTGAAGGGGTGTGAGTGTGCGTGTCTGTGTGTGTGTGTGTGGGGGGGGGGGGGTTATGGTGTTTTATTCCTCTGTAAATTGTGTCATTACTGTCCAGAGAACAAGCAGCTCCTGGGCAGAGACATGGAAGAAACAATAAAATAGTAGTTACAGTCACACACTGTGCAATAAGTAAAATGCAGAGCGGATTACTATCCAAAGCCTGCTCGTCAGCACCATCACAGACCACATTTATAACAGTAATATTTCTGATGCTGCTTTTCATCAGGACATTCTGAAGTATGCCCACATCATCGCTTACTTTCTCCACAAGCTACTGATCCCTAGTCAAAACACACACACACACACACACACACACACACACTCACACACACACCCTACCCTACCACACGCTCCAAGAGCAGAATCAACACAGAAAAAAAGGTCACTGGCTGGACTTGAGATATATGCCCTAAATCCAATTCCCTCCCCATTTCTTAGACCTAAACTGTAAAAGGAAAAATGAGTGGCTTGATGACACGCGCAGACTAAGGGCTGCCAAAAGTCAGGAGAATGGCAGCGTGCTGTCAGGGGCAAGGGACGTCCATCCCTCCCCCTGGCCTCCTGCCACACTCCCCATCTGCGGAGCCCATCCACAGTGCTGCGCTCTGGATGCAAAGGGCTGCTGCTGCTCAGCTTGTAAAAACCCTGCGGCATCCATGCAATGAACATAAAGAGCCGACAACAGCCTCCTGAGCTAGAGACCCTCAGAAGAGTCCCAAGACACAACCACCAGTGCTCCCAAAGCTGCCTAAGTTATCAGTACCAGATAGGAAGAAAAGGAACATCAGCCCAAACAGGGCTCCTTCAGGCACCACCAGCGAGCGCCCTCGATGGGGCCACTGGAAATGGGACACCAAACACCCTTTCTACTGACATCCGGCTGCCTCTCCTGCTCCCCGAGGCTGTCTGCCAGGTCTGTTCTCCCCAAGCTACTCCTAGAAACACTAGTGAAACAACACCAAAGTGGGGGAAATACGGAGCACCCCACCCAGTTACAGCAATGGCCGGGGCTCACTGCACAGATCCCTTCCCCAGCCCCCAGAACAGCACAGCTGCCACCCTTTGTCCTCACACAATACAAAGTGCCACTTTCTGATGCAAATACCCCTAGGCACCTAAGCGCAAGCCAACAAACTGGACACCTTAAGGGGTACTTAAAAGGAAGCCAAGCACCAGACAAATTCCCACAGAGGGGCAGCCCACAAAATACCCAACCCATACTCCTCGTAACTGTCAAGGTCATCAAAAGCAAAGAAAATCTGAGAAACCATCAAATCCAAGAGGAGCTTAACGAGATATGACAACTAAATTTAGCGTGCTATTGAGGATGAGGTTCTGCAACAGAAAACAGACATCAGAGGGAAAGTAATTTTAGTTGATAATAACGTATCAATGATGACATACTACTTACAATCGGCGTGCCATAACCATGTCAGATAATAACAAGGGAAGCTGGGGGGAGTGGTGAAAGGGGTTAATGTGGGAACTCCGTAGTATCTGTTAATTTTTCTGTAAATCTAAAACTCTTCTAAAAATAAAGTCTCAATTTAAAAAGCTAGGTAAATGTTTACAAGTCTTTCCTAATTCAATCATTTTCTTATCAGCAAATTAGTTTGCTAACTTAGGCTACAAACCAAGTCTTGACCTCGTTTTGGTATAGGAGGGGCCACCTTCCTAGCCAGACCATCCCCAGAACTTCCTTTTCATCTGAAAGCCATATGACAAAAGGTCAAGGAAGTAGCTAGTATTTTTTGTTCTCTCCACGTTACCAAATAGGAATATAAAAGTCTAGCCAAAATTACTAAATATCCTTGCTTAAAAACCATCTCAGAGGGCTTCCCTGGTGGCACAGTGGTTGAGAGTCCGCCTGCCGATGCAGGGGACACGGGTTCGTGCCCCGGTCCGGGAAGATCCCACATGCCGTGGAGCGGCTGGGCCCGTGAGCCATGGGCGCTGAGCCTGTGCGTCCGGAGCCTGTGCTCCGCAACGGGAGCGGCCGCAAGAGTGAGAGGCCTGCGTACCGCAAAAACAAAAAAAACCATCTCAGAGAGACATGATAATGAGCTCCATTCAAAGCTATGACATTTTTGCACAGCAAAAAATCATCAGGGCCAAACCCAATAAGTACTAGAATCCACTGCATCCATGGATAGCTTATAACCTGACCTCCAAAACTGGACATGGCCAACAATATCACACAGCTAACCACTTAGGGTTATCTCCCGGATGAAGCCCTGAAGGGTAATAAGCTCCTTGAGAACGGGAACCACTTCTCATTCTTTTGCATCTTCTCGAAGCACCTAGTGTGGGGCTCTGTTGGTTAAGCAATCAATTGGTACAGAGAACCAAGCTAGAGGCCTCTATCTTACCAGGCCGGGCCGTGAGAAGACTCCACCCCCTCTCCCCACCCCCAAGTGTTATTCAGGTCTGTGAAATCTGCAAGGCCCAAGCATCCAGCAGCAGGGACAGGGATGCCAAGCCATGTGCTCAAGGGACCATATGGCTACCAACAGCACTGATCAGCTAAAACGCCACAGGGAAGGCTGGCAGGAAACTGGCAAGCCACGACAGGCACAAAAGTCTCAAGTAGGCTCAGCTAATCGCTGTGAAGTGAACATTCCTCTCTGCTAACCTGGAGAGACAAGGATAGCCCTCCCTAGCATCTCCTTCCTTAAGAAGAGAAGCTGCTTAAGCAGAGAATGGAAACCAGTCTTTCAGTGCCACATGTATCCAGAGAATACTTTGTTGAGTTTCAAATTTCTCAGAAGTGAGACTCTCGGCCAACATTCCAACCTACAGCTTTGCATCAGTTCCAGAAGTCACCCAGAGGGTCCCAGAGGCACCTGGTTAAAGAGTTCACAGGTCACCTTTAGCAGGCTTTGCAGGCTATTTAGCTGTTCCCTGTACAATTAACTCCTGGGAGAGAGTGGTCCTCTCTTCAGCAGTCACTCTATTTGTTCAGGCCTTAGGGTCACATCAGGCTCAGAGCAGAATCCTTCAGCGAGAACTTACATGACTGTCAGACTATGGTAGGGAGGGCCCAAGGCACGTGCTTAGGACCTTTTTAGGTTTCCTTGAAAGAGTAGTTTGTCATTAACAAATGTTTTAAATTCGGCAAAATGACTACAAAACTGCAGCTGGGTTCTAGCTTGTGAAAAGAAATACAGATCATTTTCCCTTTTACATTTAATGCTGATATCCCATGTTCTACAACAGGGTTTGGTAAATTGTGGCCAAGGGCCCACCACTTACTCTTGTAAATAAAGTTTTAGTGGAACACAGCCACGCCCATCATTTACATATTACCCACAGCTGTTTTCTTGCTACAGTGGCAGAATTGAGTAGTTGCAAAGAGACTGTATGACCCAGAAAGCCTAAAATATTTACTATATAGTCCTTTAAGAAAAAGTTGGTCAAGCTCCGCTCTACAACATATTAGAAAATGAACACACATGGGATGTACACTAGTTACCATTCCTGGGGAGCAAATATCCTCCAAAATACTCCTAAGGAAACAACTGCCATTTACAGAGAGATTTATTCCATTGTCTAAAAACTGGAAACGTGATAAACTACGTAATAACTTACTGGGGACTAGTTAAATAAATTACGATGCAGCCTTATAATGGAACACTGTGAACTAAAGCAAGTTCAAATATTTATTCTGTTACTCTCCCTAAATAACTCTACACAAAAATAAAGGGTTTGGGGGGCTGTTTTTTATTTTGTTTTGTTTTGTTGTTTGCCAAAAGCCCAAAAGGACAAAGATAATGGGAGAGAAGAATATAGCAACAAAACCTGGAAGCTGGAAAGCAGAGGGATGAGTGGTAACTGACTCCACAGACTCACAAAAGTTACATCCTGAGCTAGTGGTGAGAAAAGAAAATAGCCTTTCTGATTGATACTGCAGACTTCCCCTACCCAAGAGTAAGAAACTATCAAATCAGGAATCTCAAGGGGGGATGAAAATAAGGCCCAAAACTAGGACTGGTTTAAAATCTATGTAAGAAGCACCCGGATTTCAAGATGTATACCCTAAATCCCATACATGAGTTCATTGCTCCTAAGCCAGGGTTGAATACCTAATTCTTTGAGAGAGACAACCAAGGATCACCACATAACTGAGGAAAGCCTCTAATTCGGAAAATAAGGTGTCAAAATAACCAAAGAGAATTAAAAACAACTTAGACAACAAAGACTATGCAGGGAGAAAAAAATCTTCAAAAAATTATTATTAATTCCTCAAAAGCCTAACAGATGATATTCATCTCTGAAATAAGTATTACATCTTATTTTTTAAACAGTATAAGAGAAACATTCAGAGAACAAAGAAAGCTCTTAGAAATTAAAATACAGCATCATAAATGAAATGTCTAATAGAAGAGATGAGAGACAAATATGAAGATATCTAGAAAGAAAAGACAAAAAGATGGAAAATATTAAGAAAAAATTAGATGACTAGTGCACGAATTCAAACATCCAAACAGGAATTCTAGAAAAACAGAGAGCAGATAAACAAGATGGAAATCAACAACAAAATAGTTGAAATTCCCAGACATAAAGGACTAAAAATTAAACCACAACGTGCTCACACATGGGTAAACAAAGAGCATCATTGTGAAATTTCAGAATAAAGAAGAATTTGCTAACAGCTTACAGAAATAAAAAATATATCATAAGGATGAGAGGTCAGACCACTAAAATACATGGGAAAAAAAAACTCCAATAGTTAAATGACAGTGGAGCAATGACTTCATAATTCTAAAAGAAAATAACTTCTAACATAAAATTCTATACCCACCTAAACTATCATGTGTAATAACAGAGTAGATATGAAAGGTCTCAAAAAATTTACCTACCAAGCACTCTTTTCCCAAGAAGCTACAGAATGTGTGCCACCGAAATAAAGTAGTAAATCATAAAGAAGCCAAAAGATCCAGCAAACACAGTACCAATCCAGGAGTGAGGCAAAGAAAAACTCAGGATAATGGTAAAGAAATCGAAAGATGACAGCTTTATAAAAGAAAAAACAAGAACTAATCCAGGCTGGTACAGGTTACAAGGCTCCTGGAAAGTAGTATTGAAAAAGATAAAGGATAACAGACTGAATCAATGTCTTGAGAAGAGATTTAGACAGCCAGAATGTGGGGGCTGAATTAATATGTATGAGAAAGATATATACATAAATTTTAAAATAATTATTACCTCCAGGGAAAACAAAAAATCATGCAGGAAATGAAAAGTATTCATAATATGCTATATGGCTCGGAAGTGATTAGCATTTACAAAGTAAACATTGAATATTAACTGAGCCAGAATTATGGTATAGTCCTATTAGAAGGCATAGAGAAAAATACATGCACACCCATGTGTGAAAAAACTAAATCTTCTCCTTCTATGGTGTGAAGGAAAAGGGGTTATGCCTGAAAAATCAAGAGTGAGCAATGTAACATTTTATTCCAAGACATGGATTAGCAAAGAGTTGAAAATGGCTGCCTCGAGGGAGAGGGAAACAAACAGTACATTTCTTAAGCAGAGAATAGAGTGGCTGCCTCAAGGGAGAGGGAAACAGTACATTTCTGTTTTTCTTTTCCTTTTTTTTTAAAGTGACTCAGCCTTTGCAGTGTTGTTTTGGGAGGTCACCACTCTTTTTTTAAAATTTTATTTATTTATTTATTTATTTATTTATTTATTTATTTATTTATTTTTGGCTGCATTGGGTCTTCGTTGCTGCATGCAGGCTTTCTCCAGTTGCTGCGAGCAGGGGCTGCTCTTCGTTGCAGTGCGCGGGCTCTAGGAGCACAGACTTCAGTAGTTGTGGCACGTGGGTTCAGTAGTTGTGGCTCACATGCTCTAGAGCACAGGCTCAGTAGTTGTGGCGCATGGGCTTAGTTGCTCCGCGACATGTGGGATCTTCCCGGGCCAGGGATCAAACCCGTGTCCCCTGCATTGGCAGGTGGATTCTTAACCACTGCACAACCAGGGAAGCCCCCAGACAGTACATTTCTTAAGAAGACCCTAGAGTTCTTTAAAAATGTTTACGTGTTAAAAATAAAAACTTACAAACTTAAAAATTATATACAAAGGAATACAAGTCAGGACTATTCAAAAGTTGCTGCCAGTCTGCAATGAGATAAGGCACCTGTAGCAGAACATAAATCAACTACATCACCAAGAACATTTTTCTGTAGCAAGATTTTCTTGATGAAAGCAGCAATGCCTTGGTTTACATTCTGGCTCAAGCTCCTTATATCATATCAAGGTACTCTGAGTAGGCCTGGTATAGATCAAGGGTCAGCAGACTTCTTCGGTAAAGGGCCAGATAGCAAATATTTTAGGCTTTGCAGGCCATATGGTCTCTGTCACAACCATTCACCTCTGCCACCGTATCACAAAAACAGCTCTAGACAATATGTAAACGAACAGACATGGCTATGTGCCAACTTACTCATGACACTGAAATTTGAATTTCATATTATTTCAATGTGCCACAGAAATTTTTTTTCTACGTAAAATCCATTCTTAGCTCACAGGCCACACAAAAACAAGTGACGGGCCAAATCTGGCCCGTGGGCCATAGTTTGCCAACCTCCGAGACTGACAGTATGATCAACTTTGTTTTTTAAAAAAAAAAAAAAACCTGTGTCATAGTAATTCCATCTAGTATGAGTGTTTTTCCTTCTTTTTTATGTTTTTTCCTGTTTTAAAAACAAAAATAAGGCTGAAGAATTTCCAAAATTCAGTAAGTTTCAAAAACCATTTATCTACCTATAAACACCTTTTTCTCTCTACTCTCTGAACAAGTCTATATCCAAATGACCTAAATTTATGTTTAGGATACTACAAGATCCTTAATCAGTTGGCTTTTGGAGGCAATCTCCTCTACTCTGGCATTGTAACAAATAAAACTTCATTGTAATTAAAAACAAAAGCAAAAAAAATGCCTCACCCTGTTTTAAAACAAAAAAGACAAAACATAGATTCTGGGATCCTGGATTTTTTAAAATGGAAGAAATGTCCTATAAATGTCCTAAAGCTCTCCTTTTTCTAGTTATCAATAAAATCATATTCAAGACAAATGCAAAGCCACTGACTCAACTGTCTAATCCTTTAGCTGAAGAATTTTTCTTCAGCAATGCCTTAGGTTCCCCAACCTGCCAAGGCCAAAAAACCCTTCAAAATCTTCTAGGTTTCTCTACAAACTCAATTTCAACTGAGGAGGGGCTGCTAGGGACAGTACAGGATAATGAGACCCTCCCAAGGGTCATCTACATCACTAATATCACAGATGCCCAAAGTGATGATGGTGAAAAATGGAAGGCCTGCCTCCTTGGTGAGTGAATTATCATCCTTTCATTGTGCAGTGTAGTCTTTAGAACAGATTATAGGAAACATAAACACACCAAGTAAGTTTCAGTTAGGCAGAGTAGCCATGCCCAAGTTCCCAAACTAGTATGGTCCTCACAAAAAGAAGCAGGGGTCCATTCTGATCTTCATCAAGATGTGGAAGATGCATAGGGAGTATCCAACCAGGGGCTCCTCCCACTAATGTCCACTAAAAGTCACGATTATACTTAATCTTACAGGTGCTTAGAGACCATCTACCAGAAGAGGGAAGGGGCCGCTTGAACATTCTGTGACCTACTACTTTGGGCATCATAAAAAAGAAAGTGAAGAAATTCAGCCAATTCCTCGGAGACTTGTTAAAATTTTACCATTCTAAGAAAAAGCATTCCAGGATTTTTCAGACTGACAGTGCCACCTAGTGGCTTTGCATCTTAAACTCACTATTAGACATTTTTAGCACAGCCACTTCTCAAGCTCAAGGATATGCATATTTAACCACTTTAAGTCCATAAAGACAAAGCTTCCATTATGTCTTGCCAAAATTAACAAACAGTTAAAAACACTAGCAATTTTGGGAAAGTGAGGTCTACCACAGGTTCTAACACTCAAGGTACCAAACCCCACAATGAAGGAAAAAACACTTCTACAGCACTCCTGCTGGACCCAAACAATCTATCCAGTAGCTCTAGTTCACATCAGAGAAATCCATCTCAGGACACATCAGTGGAGAGCCCTCAATAAAACACATCACTAATTATTAGAGAAATGCAAATCAAAACTACAATGAGGTATCACTTCACACCAGTTAGAATGGGCATCATCAGAAAATCTACAAACAACAAATGCTGGAGAGGGTGTGGAGAAAAGGGAACTCTCCTGCACTGTTGGCGGGAATGTAAATTGATACAGCCACTATGGAGAACAGTATGGAGGTCCCTTAAAAAACTAAAAATAGAATTACCATATGACCCAGCAATCCCACTACTGGGCATATGCCCAGAGAAAACCATAATTCAAAAAGACACATGCGCCCCAATGTTCACTGCAGCACTATTTACAATAGCCAGGTCATGGAAGCAACCTAAATGTCCATCAACAGACGAATGGATAAAGAAGATCTGGTACATATATACAATGGAATATTACTCAGCCATAAAAAGGAACGAAATTGGGTCATTTGTAGAGACGGGGATGTTTCTAGAGACTGTCATACAGAGTGAAGTAAGTCAGAAAGAGAAAAACAAATATCGTATATTAACGCATATATGTGGAACCTAGAAAAATGGTACAGATGACCTGGTTTTCAGGGCAGAAATAGAGACACAGATGTAGAGAACAAACGTATGGACACCAAGGCGGGGAAGCCACGGGGGGGGTGTGATAAATTGGGCAATTGGGATTGACATGTATACACTGATGTGTATAAAATGGATGACTAATAAGAACCTGCTGTATACAAAATAAATAAAATTAAATTAAAAAAAAAACACAAAACACATCACATTAGAAAAAATTCAAATCCACAAGAGTCCCAAAACAGAAAGGAGAGAAATTTGAAGTCCTATATACTTGGGCATAAGAAATCTAAGAGAGGGCGTTCCCTGGCAGTCCAGTGGTTAGGACTCAGTGCTTTCACTGCCATTGGCCCAGGTTCAATCCCTGGTGGGAACTAAGATCCTACAGGCCATGCAGCATGGCCAAAAAAAGAAAAGAGAAATCTAAGAGAATGTCATTTGCTAAATGGACAGAACCTCCAGAATATGAGAGAGATTTCAAGGGGTCAATGTCTATAACTTTAACCCATGAACTTCTAGTGAAGTTATGCAAATTCAAGGCAAGAAATTTAAGTTCTTATGGTTTCTAAGTCCGCTACAATAAATACACACGTGCATGCAATCATGCACACACATCCATGCAAGCCATGCAGTGGTTTGCCTAAAATAGAAATGCTTCAGCTCTTGACTGATTATTCAGAGCTCTGTATTATCACTAGACATCGTCCACAATGCATCTCCAGATGCTGAGAATGACTCACCTTGGCAACGAACTGCTTGTCCTTTTGGTCCAAATTAGCAGTGGGAGCCACATAGTCTCTCCATATTCTCAGCCTGCGCTCCTTGGCAAACCTGGCAACAAAGCAAGGATGCAAATTACTCAGACGGACTAGGTCAGCAATGGAATCCACCATCACCACAGGAGCAAACAGCACAGAATCCTACCCTATCTCATAGACAAGGCACCCAGCAGAAACGGCCAATCAAACCTGAACAAAGCATGACAGCCACAAGAAAAACTGTACAGCAACTGGAACTATCCAAGATGCATATATACCATAAACCCACGGCTGATAGGCTGAGGTCTGGGTGTACACTTTTCTGAGTCTGGACAGTACAAGTCCACCTCAATAATTAGCTCTTTTGGCTTATCAAGTACCTCCTGAGCTATTACTAAATGCCAGGCGCTGGAATGACGAACACAGAGCAACTACTCTCTTAAATGGGAGGGAGAACACACACATCTAACAAATATATTTTTTAAAAAGCATAGGCCCGCTCAATTTCCATTTGAATTATGAAAAGGTTGTCAGCAACCCAAAGCCCATGTGGAAAACAAGAACAAAATTGTCACTCTAGTGCAACTAATGATTATGAAAAATGGACAAAAATCCAATAGAATTTCACTGCCAAAAGGTAAAAAATCATGCTGGCAGAAATTTGTTTTAGAGTAGTAAGCCCAGGAGACATTTTTTTGAGTCAGATTAAGAGAGGGAAAGGGAATATGTGCAAAGATTTTTTTTTAATCATATATATATGCACACACATATATTATATATCAGTAAAAAACTGTCAAAGTATTTATTGAGAAATAAATGGATGGAGGGGAAAGGGACTATTAAACTATTATTTCTGAAAACAGTATTGCAACCTTTAAAAGCAGCATGTAGTAGTTGTAAAGCACATGAAATACTTCAATACAGATTTACCAACAATGCAAGCAAGTCTATAACACAGCATGCAAAACAACAGGCAAGTAATCATATCACTGAAACATGATTTGCATTCCTTGGTCTAAACCTGTTTTTTAATGATGAGCACTCTTAAAAATCTCTTATAGATGTTATAAAACATGTAGAAACTACTGTCACTGTAACTCACTTTCTGCAGAGAGAGGCAGGAACTTAAAGAATGCAAAAAGAACTACCAACCAAAATAATAATTTAGAATAATAGACTTACAGGATCTTCTGAACAACAATAAAAAAATTGAGCATCATGAAATAATGAGAGGTATCTGGAACGCTGTGCTTGATAAGGGTATTGTATCTTTTGAATTTAACTGTGGAACATAAAAATACTAGACAATTTGTACAACCATTGTGTTTTTTTCAATCAGTCTACCTTTGTCAGGCAGGCCATATCAAATGGCCCAGACAAAAAATCCCAAGTATTTCTGCTTACAGGTACAGAAAGCTGTAAAAGAGCTAGCAAAGGGGAAACACAGTCATTTAATTCACGTTCTTGCACATCTCCTAGCTGTGCACCTCAAAGGCAAAAATGTGAAGTTATCAAGACCGTTATAGTCTTACGACTCTGAAATAAGCCACACAGGCTTGAGTGGAACGTTGTCACTAATGGTCCTGGCCTTCTACCTAAATGTATCCTGAGAGACAGTTGCTGGGACTTTGAGAACATCATCTCTATTCATCTACCTGCTTCATTTTCTTCCATCTGCCCCATCAGGAACATCAAGTTCGCCTATATACCTGGAAACATTTTGAAACAGCCACTGATCTTGGCAAGATCCAACTAGCATTTGCCTGGAAATCAGTTATTGCTACATCTGCTTTAACCATGAGGCACCTAGCCAAAAACACCTCACAGTTGCATTAGCATTTATAACTACAACATACTGTTAGATAAATTAGGGCATCAGGCCTCACAGCAACATTGGATAGTTCTGTTTGGGGACCCACCGGCTCTATCTTTCCATCATATGCCTGGCTCCAGCCTGTATGTCGGGAAGTAGCTGATAAGCTATTTCACTGTCCTCAAATAAGCCTCAAGTTTATTTCATTTCAAATGCCTAAAACCTGGAATTTAAGTGATGGGCTTGGAGAAACAGTGTACTGAAAACGCTAAAAAAGCAAGTCAGGTGAAGAATAATGTCTGAGTGAAAAATCTAGGCCCTTAGTATACAGCACTGAATTAGACTGAACCTGGAGACTTATAAGTAAGCCACTCCTCTCTGAGATCCTGGCCTCTTTTGGAATTTCCCTAATCCTTTACACTGACATGGATGGGTGAGAGAAGATCCCTAGATTTCTTCCCCTGAAGATCCCTACCAAGATCCTTGGCTGGAAGGCTTCCCCGACAGACCTTACCTCTCAGCCGCCCTCAGCTTTTCTGCACCCCGTGTGTAAACTGCAATCGACCAATCCACACAGCGGGCAAAACCTTCCTTCAGGAGGAGCTCTGTGATGTTGCCATTCTGAAAAACGAGGCACGTGAGAAAGCAGGCATAGATTAGATTCTATTGCAAGAGAATCTGTTTCTCTAGACTTCTGACATGATTAACATTGCCACAGTCTACTTTGCAGTTTAAAAAAAAAAAAAAGAAGAGCCATTTCTCTCATTAAGAAATCAGCCATAAGAGGGGAGATGCTGCTCTGCGACTCCTTTCAACAGCCTTGGCTTCACATCCCACAACACCCAGCACAGTAACTCTCACTTAACAGGGGTAGGATAAATGTTAGTGGCATTGAATGGAATTGACATTTCAATAGCTCTTCTTGTGGGCTGAGGATGTTAATCTTCAGTAGAGATTATACCTATTATTTCCTTCCCTGAGATCAGCACTTACTCCCCTTTTCATAAGGGGAAAGCTGAAGAACAGGCTGAGTAAGGGATAACTTAAGTTACATTTTGCCCAGTGAATTGCAATTCACATTCTACTGTGACACAGAGCCATCTGGCAGGGCTCTGGCAGACAGCTAGCACTCCAGAAGAAACAGACATGACCTTGGCACATTCCAAACCAAGCCTCCCAGCCTTCCACAACTGCCATCATGGAAGAATTCTTTAGCCAAAAAGTAACAATAGTTTATTCTGTATTGGATAGAGGTTACAATAATGAAAATCTACTTAAACTTGGGTGCTAAAAAACAAAGTCATTTCCCATCCAAGAATACCCCACCTACCAAAGTATACAACAGAGTAAAACTCCCAATAGTCAGAACTACAAGAACTTAAAGAACCTGGTTCCTACTCAAAAGCAGAGTTAGGCAGTAACTGGATAAGGCCTGGAACAGTTTTTCCATAGAATGGTTTCCTCTTCAGAGTTCTACCAAAACCCCACATAGCTAACTTCTAGACCGGCATACAAAACTCACCAATCCCATCCAGAAGCTTCATCACCACTTCTCACTGATGTGGCAACCTCCCACCTTTCTTATTGGCAAGCTTTAGGACCAGCCCTTGGGAAAATAAGTGCTAGAGTCCTTCCTCCCCTTATAAACCCAGTAACAACTGAGATGAGTTTTCTAAAAGTACAAAGTTGCAGATTTGTCCAATTCTATCAGGTAACTGATAACTCCCTAGAAAAGGCCTCAAAATCAGTAGATTATAATCCTGCCAAGATATTTCAGTGGCTCAAGAATATACAGGGGAAGAAGAAAAGCAAACTACAGCTCTTCAAACCCCAAGTGGAACCTCACACACACACACCCCACATGGCCCAGTCTGCATAGGCACACTCACTGGATGAAGGATGGTACCCAGAATGTTCTGGTTGTGGCAGCTCTCCAGAATGATCTGGACATCTCTCTGAAGCAGTCGAGACTCGGTGAAAAATTTGGCTTCTGCGGCAAAAGGTTCTGGTGTTTCACTGCCATCTGCTTCCCGTCGAAAAGTTGGGCACTAAAGCAAAAGTAAGGCGAGTGGGTGACGCAGCCTAATGTGAGTGCTGGGCTCGCTCAGGCCACAGGGAACCGTCCAAAAAGCACAAACCCCACAAAACTGAGCTTGGAAAGGTCTCAAATCAGGTCTTCCAACCCTTTTTAAAGCATACTGATAAAATGCAACTAGAGATATCGTCATCCCACACTTTTTGGTAAAGCAAACAAAACTCATGTTACCATGGGGAAAATCATCTTAATTATATCAATACTTGAAAATGACCCCTTGCCAAGTAGAGATTCACCAATGCCTCGCTTTAAATCCCTGATTATCTCTTTAATCAAAATGGGTATTTTATACTGACAAGCCACACTCAACAAACTTCAGAGCCTCCCATCCCCTCCTCCCTAGGTTTCAACAATCTCAGCACAGCCCACTCCAAACAGACCCTGAGTACTTAAAAAATAACGTCTTATTTGATCTAATTAGAACTGTCCAACTGCAAAGTTTAAAGTACTCTAGTCAATGTTAACAGCCCATACAAGAAGGAAACAGTACATACGAAGTCCCCAAGTAGAAGAGTCTGTCACTGAACGCTTCCACAAACCCTATCACCACCCTGTAGCCCAATGTATGATCTGACCTTGATCCCTGACAGCATGACCGTGACCAGGTAGTAGTCAGGCAGGAGCAGGGCCCTGACCACACTGCCGTCCCTCACGTGCTCGATGATAGCTGCATGACAGAACAAACGCCTTGAGTCATAGCAAAAGTCGTGCCGAGGATAAACAATGCCCAAACAAACTGCCCAGAATGCAGTTCCTCTCCCCCAAACCCCAAGAAAGCCTCCCTCCAAGAGGTGACAAAGCACCGGCACATCACGAGTGTTCACACAACAGACTCCTGCCCAAACTATTCCTGGGGGATTTGGTTCAGACCAACGTCTACGTCTTTTGAACCTTCTGGGACCTCATGGCTTACACCTAAGCAACCTAGCTTACAGATAACAAAGCTTATCTGTGTACTGAGTGCCTGGCAAAAAAATAACAACAATTCAGGATTGGTAATCATTTTATTTTACTGAGTCTGTAAGTTATATGATCTCAAAGTAGGACCAAGAACTATACAGAATGTGTGTGTGTGTGTGTGTGTGTGTGTGTGTGTGTGTATGCATGCACGCACATGGGCACACGCATATGTGTTTCGCTATATACAGAATACACGTCTACCTTGACGTTTTGGGGACAGTATTTAGGTAGCCATCTTTTAGAGAAAATAGGAAGATCCCCCATGTGCAAAATTACCAGCAATTTACTAGCTTGTAGCCGCAAAAGAATAACCTCAGCAAAATACATCTGATGCAACCTATATGAACTGGATTCAAGCTCCCTTCCAAAATACCGGGTGTTGTTTTACCCTTAACAATTTCCCTTGGGCACTAAAGCAGAATTGCTTTTATTAACCTCAAGGAGCTCAAGAGCAGATAGAGAGAAATCACCCTGAGTCACATCCGTCTTTTCCCGACAGCCTCACCATTAACAGGCTTCTGGTGGTGCGAGTCCACAAAGTGCCTTGGGTTCTCAATGGTATACTTGAGGTCCCGGAGAGTATGTGAACCATTCCCCTCACTCCACATTCCTTTCTTAGCTGCTTTTGCTTGCTCCTCACACTCCGAAAGCCGGTTCTGCTCAGGACTGGGACGTGAGAAATAATAAACACATGTGGTTAGTGAATTCACAACAGAAATATCAGGCTCATCTTTGATTCTGGGTTTCTTCAGCAACTTCTCCCCTTGAAAAGACCAAAGAGTTTGTTTCACATCTGTGGCTTCAGACCCAGGCCTATAAACAGAAACCCATCATGAGTGCAACTTCTGGATTTCAGACTTATTCCCTCAAACAAAAGATTCAATCATAACAGCATTTAATGAGAGTATCCAAAGAACACGCGTCTCGGTACTGCCACCATCAGTGATTACAAGAGAACAAGCTGGTGGCTCGGAAGGGAGCCGCTCCAGGAGGGAGAGCTTCATTTAACCACCCCAGATTCAGGAACTAGAATCCGGGCAGAGCTCGGCAGGACACAGCGCAGGGAAAGTGACTAAGAACCACCCTTACTCCCTGTTGTCTGCAGAACAGAGCTGGGGAATGCAGAACAAATACCATTACAGACAATGTCACCCCAAAACTACTTACACATTCAATAAGGCCAGCTAAGCAAAGCAGTCTGAAGATGAAGACTCCTTCATTAGACAGGAAACCAAACTACATACAAGAGCAGCCAGAAAGTCAGTAGACAGACCGGAAAACAAAAACAAAAAAACACCCAGAACAACCAAACCCAGAAATGGCTCTGCTCTTCTCTCTCTCATACGTATCCGAGCTGAAGTGAACCTGGAAAGCCTTTCCACGATGTCAGCGCCTCGTTCCATCAACAGCCTTCTGCAGAAACTGAAGCTCCCACCTTGATCAGTAGGGATTTTCAACAGGGACTCCTAACCTACAATTTCTCAAGCCAGAAATCCTCAGTACTGCTCTTTCCCTCCTCCCCACAAAAAAAAACAATCATCAGCTTCAGAGATCCAAAATTACTGCCAGAATTCCACAGGGGAAAAAAAAATGTAGCTTGAGATAGAAGCAAACATTGAAACTGAGAAACGAAGGCTTTAAATCAAGACAACTTTGGAGAAAAAAGGATTGGGACTCCAGGGGAGATATCTTTGTTGAGATGATACAATACTGCTTTGGGTTTTTTAAAAATTCTTCATTCTGGTTGCAAACTGGATTCCAAAAAACACTGCAACAGTAATCATGCCAGCAACTGTCCTTAAGACACAACTTTGGCGTGCTTCCAAAATCAGGACCTAAGACAAATGTCAGAATTCAACAAATTCCCACATGCTCACACCCCAATTATAAGCTCTAGCCAACGACTCTTTGGAATCATAAAGGACCAAAGAAGTATATGGTGAATGACTTCACCACAAAGCCTACGAAGGCAGGAAGGAGGCAAACTGTACGTTTTGGCCTTTCTTCCTCCCCATCATTGGTACAGTTCATGCAAAGATTTATCTAAAGCTTCTTCTACAGCTACAGTCATAATACAACAAGGATTTAATGATTTAAACAGCATCTTTGGGGAGTTCCCTGGCAGTCCAGTGGTTAGGACTCTTCACTGCCATGGTCCCAGGTTCAATCCCTGGTCAGGAACTAAGATCCCACAAGCCGCGTGGTACAGTAAAAAACTAAAAAAATTTTTAAAAAAGCCAGGATTGGTTCAAGATGGCAGAGTAGAAAGACATATTCTCACTCTGTCTTGGGAGAGCACCGAAAGCACAACTAACTGCTGAACAATCATCAACAGGAAGACGCTGGAACTCACCAAAAAAGATACCCCACATCCAAAAACAAAGGAGAAGCCACAATGAGATGGTAGGAGGGGCACAATCACAATAAAATCAAGTCCCATAACTGCTGGGTGGGTGACTCACAAACTGGAGAACACTTATACCACAGAAGTCTACCCACTGGAGTGAAGGTTCTGAGCCCCATGTCAGGCTTCCCAACCTGGGGTCTGGCAACGGGAGGAGGAATTCCTAGAGAATCAGACTTTGAAGGCTAGCAAGATTTGATTGCAGGATGTCAAGAGGACTGGGGGAAACAAACTCCATTCATGGAGGGTACACACTAAGTAGTGTGCACATCGGGACCCAGGGGAAGGAGCAGTGACCACGTAGGAGACTGAACCAGACCTACCTGCTAGTGTTGGAGGGTCTCCTGCAGAGGCGGAGGGGTGGCTATGTCTCACCGTGAGGACAAGGACACTGGCAGCAGAAGTTCTGGGAAGTACTCCTTGGCGTGAACCCTTCCAGAGTCCGCCATTAACCCCACCAAAGAGCCTGGGTAAGCTCCAGTGTTGGGTCACCTCAGGCCAAACAACCAACAGGGAGGGAACCCAGCCCCACCCATCAGCAGACAAGCAGATTAAAGTTTTACTGAGCTCTGCCCACCAGAGCAACAACCAGCTCTACCCACCACCAGTCCCTCCCATAAGTAAACTTGCACAAGCCTCTGAGATAGCCTCATCCACTAGAGGACAGACAACAGAAGCAAGAACTACAATCCTGCAGCCTGTGGGAAAAAAACCACATTTACAGAAAAACACACAAGATGAAAAGGCAGAGGGCTACGTACCACATGAAGGAACAAGATAAAACCCCAGAAAAACAACTAAATGAAGTGGAGATAGGCAACCTTCCAGAAAAAGAATTCAGAATAATGACAGTGAAGATGATCCAGGACCTCAGAAAAAGAATGGAGGCAAAGATCAAGAAGATGCAAGAAATGCTTAACAAAGACCTAGAAGAATTAAAGAACAAACAAACAGAGATGAACAATACAATAACTGAAATGAAAAATACACTAGAAGGGAATCAATAGCAGAATAACTGAGTGAGAAGAACAGATAAGTGACCTGGAAGACATAATGGTGGAATTCACTGCTATGGAACAGAATAAAGAAAAAAGAATGAAAAGAAATGAAGACAGCCTAAGAGACCTCTGGGACAATATTAAACGCAACAACATTTGCATTATAGGGGTCCCAGAAGGAGAAGAGAGAGAGAAAGGACCCAAGAAAACACCTGAAGTGATTACAGTCGAAAGCTTCCTAACATGGGAAAGGAAATAGGCACCCAAGTCTGGGAAGCGCAGAGAGTCCCATACAGGATAAACCCAAGGAGAAACATGCCAAGACACATAGTAATCAAATTGGCAAAAATTAAAGACAAAGAAAAATTATCGACAGCAGCAAGGGAAAAACAACAAATAACATACAAGGGAACTCCCATAAGGTTAACAGCTGATTTCTCAGCAGAAACTCTACAAGCGAGAAGGGAGTGGCAGGACATATTTAAAGGGATGAAAGGGAAGAATCTACAACCAAGATTACTCTACCTGGCAAGGATCTCATTCAGATTCAATGGAGAAATCAAAAGCTTTTCAGACAAGCAAAAGCTAAGAGAATTCAGCAGCACCAAAAGAGCTCTACAACAAATGCCAAAGGAACTTCTCTAAGTGGGAAACCAAAGAGAAGAAAAGGACCTACAAAAACAAACTCAGAACAATTAAGAAAATGGTAATAGGAATATACATATCAATAATTACCTTAAAGGTGAATGGATTAAATGCTCCAACCAAAAGACACAGGCTTGCTGAATGTATACAAAAACAAGACCCATACATCCGCTATCTACAAGAGAACGACTTCAGACCTAGGGACACATACAGACTGAAAGTGAGGGAATGGAAAAAGATATTCCATGCAAATGGAAATCAAAAGAAAGCTGGAGTAGCAATACTCATACCAGATAAAATAGACTTTAAAATAAAGAATGTTACAAGAGACAAGGAAGGAAACTACATAATGATCAAGGGATCAATCCAAGAAGATATAACAATTATAAATATATATGCACCCAACATAGGAGCACCTCAATACATAAGGCAACTGCTAACAGCCATAAAAGAGGAAATCGACATGATCCAAACAGAAAATTAATAAGGAAACACAGCTTTAAAAGACACAATAGACGAGATACATTTAATTGATATTTATAGGACATTCCATCCAAAAACAACAGATTACACTTTCTTCTCAAGTTCGCATGGAACATTCTCCAGGATACATCACATCTTGGGTCACAAATCAAGCATCAGTAAATTTCAGAAAATTGAAATCATATCAAGCATCTTTTCTGACCCCAACGCTATGAGATTAGAAATCAATTACAGGGGGAAAAAACGTACAAAACACAAACACATGGAGGCTAAACAATAAGTTACAAAATAACCAAGAGATCATTGAAGAAATCAAAGAGGAAATAAAAAAATACCTAGCGACAAAAGACAATGAAAACACGATGATCCAAAACCTATGGGATGCAGCAAAAGCAGTTCTAAGAGGTAAGTTTATAGGAATATAAGCCTACCTCAAGAAACAAGAAAAATCTCAAATAAACAATCTAACCTTACACCTAAAGGAACTAGAGAAAGAAAAACAAACAAAAGCCAAAGTTAGCAGAAAGAAAGAAATCACAAAGATCAGAGCAGAAATAAATGAAATAGAAACAAAGAAAATAAGGGCAAAGATGAATAAAACTAAAAGCTGGTTCTTTGAGAAGATAAACAAAATTGATAAACCATTAGCCAGACTCATCAAGAAAAAGAGGTCGGACTCAAATCAATAAAATTAGAAATGAAAAAGAAGTTAAAACAGACACCGCATAAATACAAAGCATCCTAAGAGACTACTACAAGCAACTCTATGCCAATAAAATGGAGAACCTGGAAGAAATGGACAAATTCTTAGAAAGTTATAACCTTCCAAGACTGAACCAGGAAGAAATAGAAAATGTGAACACACCAATCACAAGCAATGAAATTGAAACTGTGATTAAAAATCTTCCAACAGGGGCTTCCCTGGTGGCACAGTGGTTGAGAGTCCGCCTGCCCACGCAGGAGACACAGGTTCGTGCCCCGGTCCGGGAAGATCCCACATGTCGCGGAGCGGTTGGGCCCGTGAGCCATGGCCGCTGAGCCTGCACGTCCGGAGCCTGTGCTCCACAACGGGAGAGGCCACCACAGTGAGAGGCCCGCGTACCACAAAAAAAAAAAAAAAAAAAAAAATCTTCCAACAAACAAAAGTCCAGAACCAGATGGCTTCACAGGTGAATTCTTCACAGGTGATGGCTTCACAGGTCAAATATTTAGAGAAGAGCTAACACACAACCTTCTCAAACTCTTCCAAAATATTGCAGAGGAAGAAACACTCCCAAACTCATTCTATGAGGCCACCATCACCCTGATACCAAAGCCAGACAAAGATACTAAAAAACAAGAAAATTACAGACCAACATCACTGATGAATATAGATGCAAAAATCCTCAACAAATTACTAGCAAACAGAATCCAACAACACATTAAAAGAATCATACGGGGCTTCCCTGGTGGTGTAGTGGTTGAGAGTCCGCCTGCCGATGCAGGGGACACGGGTTCGTGCCCCGGTCCGGGAGGATCCCACATGCCGCAGAGTGGCTGGGCCTGTGAGCCATGGCCGCTGAGCCTGCGCGTCTGGAGCCTGTGCTCCACAATGGGAGAGGCCACAACAGTGAGAGGCACGCGTACCGCAAAAAAAAAAAAAAAAAAAAGAATCATACACTATGACCAAGTGGGATATATCCCAGGGATGCAAGGATTCTTCAATATACGCAAATGAATCAACGTGATACACCATATTAACAAACTGAAGAATAAAAACCATATGATCATCTCAACAGATGCAGAAAAAGCTTTTGACACAATTCAACACCCGTTTATGATAAAAAAAATCTCCAGAAGTGGGCATATAGGGAACCTAACTCAACATAATAAAGGCCATATACGACAAACCCACAGCAAACATCATTCCCAATGGTGAAAAACGGAAAGCATTTCCACTAAGATCAGGAACAAGACAAGGATGTCCACTCTCACCACTATTATTCAACATAGTTTTGGAAGTCCTAGCCACAGCAATCAGAGAAGAAAAAGAAATAAAAGGAATACAAATTGGAAAAGAAGAAGTAAAACTGTCACTGTCTGCAGATGACCTGATACTATACATAGAGAATCCTAAAGATGCCACCAGAAAACTACTGGAGCGAATCAATGAATTTGGTAAAATTGCAGGATACAAAATTAATGCACAGAAATCTCTTGCATTCCTATACACTAATGATGAAAAATCTGAAAGAGAAATTAAGGAAACACTCCCATTTACCACTGCAACAAAAAGAATAAAATACCCAGGAATAAACCTACCTAGGGAGACAAAAGACCTGTATGGAGAAAACTGTAAGACACTGATGAAAGATATTAAAGATGATACAAACAGATGGAGAGATATACCATGTACTTGGACTGCAAGAACCAATACTGTGAAAATGACTACACTACCCAAAACAATCTACAGATTCAGTGCAATCCCTATCAAATTACCAATGGCATTTTTTACGGAACTAGAACAAAAAATCTTAAAATTTGTATGGAGACACAAAAGACCCCAAATAGCCAAAGCAGTCTTGAGGGAAAAAAACAGAGCTGGAGGAATCAGATTCCCTGACTTCAGAGTATACTACAAAGCTACAGTAATCAAGACAATATGGTACTGGCACAAAACCAGAAATATAGATCAATGGAACAGGATAGAAAGCCCCCAGATAAACCCACGCACCTATGGTCAACTGATCTATGACCGAGGAGGCAAGGACATACAATGGAGAAAACACAGTCTCTTAAATAAGTGGTGCTTGGGAAACTGGACAGCTACATGTAAAAGAATGAAATTAGAACACTTGCACAAAAATAAACTCAAAATGGATTAGAAACCTAAATGTAAGACCGGACACTATAAAACTCTTAGAGGAAAACATAGGAAGAACACTCTTTGACATAAATCACAGCAAGATCTTTTTTGATCCACTTCATACAGTAATGGAAATAAAAGCAAAAATAAACAAATGGGACCTACTGAAACTTAAAAGCTTTTGCAAAGCAAAGGAAACTACAAATAAGATGAAAAGACAACCTCAGAATGGGAGAACATTTTTGCAAATGAAGCAATGGACAAAGGATTAATCTCCAAAATATACAAGCAGCTCATGCAGCTCAATATCAAAAAAACAAACAACCCAATCCAAAAATGGGCAGAAGACCTAAATGGACATTTCTCCAAAGACATACAGATGGCCAAGAAGCACATGAAAAGCTGCTCAACATCACTAATTATTAGAGAAATGCAAATCAAAACTACTATGAGGTATCACCTCACACCAGTTAGAATGGGCATCATCAGAAAATCTACAAACAACAAATGCTGGAGAGGGTGTGGAGAAAAGGGAACCCTCTTGCACTGCTGGTGGGAACATAAATTGATACAGCCACTATGGAGAAGAGTATGGAGGTTCCTTAAAAAACTAAAAATAGAATTACCATATGACCCAGCAATCCCACTACTGGGCATATACCCAGAGAAAACTATAATTCAAAAAGACACATGCACCCCACTGTTCGTTTCAGCACTATTTACAATAGCCAGGTCATGGAAGCAACCTAAATGTCCATCGACAGACGAATGGATAAAGAAGATCTGGTACATATATACAATGGAATATTACTCAGCCATAAAAAGCAACGAAATTGGGTCGTTTGTAGAGATGTGGATGAATCTAGAGACTGTCATACAGAGTGAAGTAAGTCAGAAAGAGAAAAACAAATATAGTATATTAATGCATATATGTGGAATCTAGAAAAATGGTACAGATGAACCGGTTTGCAGGGCAGAAACTGAGACACAGATGTAGAGAACAAACGTATGGACACCAAGGGGGGAAAGTTTTGGGCGGCAGGGGGCGGGGGGGGGCGTGAACCGGGCAATTGGGATTGACATGTATTCACTGATGTGTTTAAGATGGATAACAAATAAGAACCTGCTGTATAAAGAAATAAATAAAATAAAATTCAAAAATTCAAGAAATAAATAAATAAAACTAAAAAAACAAACAACAACAGCTAAAAAAACCCAGTATCTTTAGCCTCCAAATTACTGATGTAGCTTACACTTTTCTGAGACTAAAGTGTTAATTAAAGCCAGCTGCAACCCATCCTACTGAGTGAACTTAACATATGATATATGCACTATAAACCTTACATACCTAAAAATCATTTCTAACAAATTCACACTGACACTAACAACAAATACATTTTACCTATTACTTAAGTATATACAGATCCATAAACCGAAGAGCCCTAAAAGGCTTTGGAGAGAGATAAATTTTCCCTGACCTTAAAACATAACCACTGAGCCCCTGTCAGTTTTGCTAGATTCCAAGGAGCAGATTTTGCTTGGAATTTGATTTATTCACTCTGCTTTATTTTACATTTACTTATTCCTTGTACCTCATATAATATCGTACATCTACTTGTTGTTTGGTTTGTTGTCTGTCTCCCCGTTAAATTGTTAGCAGGAGCTAAGTGTCTTTGTTCACTGCTATATTCACAGTATCGAGAACACAGCCTGGCATATAGTAAATGCTCAATAAATATTTGGGGATGGATGGATAAATACTCTGGAACTCAATATCTACGGTGTAAGGCATAAGTCTACTGATTCTTATGAGTATAAGAACAGCACTGCTTCGTCTCCAAGCCTGTTTTTGAATTACATACATCAAATGCCATTAATGAATGCTGAGTAACCTCCTCGCTCAGAAAAATACACACGTACACCTGGGCAGGAATATCCTAGAAGCCATGAGAACACCAGATATTACCTATTTTATGTCGGGGGCAGGAATGAAAATGCAGCAAAGCCAGTGTAGAGTCGACTCCCCCAGTTCTCACTGTGGTGTGAGAGGAAGTCAGATAGTGAGAAGAGTAATGGACACTTACTTGTTCGCTCTCATGCCTTCTCTCCGGGTGGCCAATCCCTCTGCAACCAGAGATTCTGCAATGTTTTCCCCATTGGTATCTGAGGAGGAAAAAAGAGGTGTGAATCTTGTGTTTAAATCCATCTCCAATAGCAAGAGAGCTCTCATGGGACCACTTTCACCCGTAGCTCTTCAAGGAATGATGTTGCCAGAGAACGGGACAAGGCAGCAAGGTAGGGTTGGGTTTTCCAAAAACCCAAAACGTCTAGTCTCTAGGACCCAGAGGTCTATAAATCTTCTCTGGACTAATTTTCTAGTGTATCTCCTCAGCCAAAGGCAATCTCAGGAACTCCAGGAGACTGACAGGGAAGCAAGACACATGCAGCAGCCCAGGAAAGGATAACTAACACTGACCTAAGGAGGAGAGGCCTGGCACCAAATGCAAATTCTGCCGCTTAATAGGTCTTTCAGCATCTTGATACACGTACTCATCTATAAAATGGGAAGAGTACCTGCCGAGATGGGTTCTTGTGAGAATTAAATGTGTGTAAATCGCCAAGCGCAGTGCCAAGCACACGGCAGGAATTCACACAACAGATTCAAAAGGCAGCCCCCCCACCTGGACAGTCAGACAGATTCACCTAGGACTGCCTACGATGTTTCACACTGGCAAGTCCAGTTCCTCTCACGATGTCCTGTTCTCTGCTCCAAGAGGCCACCAAGACAAGTAAGCCACACCATTTGACAAACACTTTCTCCTAGTCTCAGAGATGCAGGGGACAGCATCTCGATTTCCAATCTCACACGGCAGCCTTCAGAGCAGGCAAGAAAAATGAAGTGAAACATAAAACACAAGCTGATTAGGCGCCCCCTGAGCACTTGAAACATTAATTGCATTTCCACGCTACTGAAAAAGCTTTTAGGCGCTCTGTATTCTCTTAAATCCCTGCTTGTCAGCCAAAATGATAAAAGAAGACAGCTATGAGGGAATCACCACATAAAAATCTTTAATACAGCAGAGAACAAGCTCCTAGATAAACTGAAACACAGCAGTCTAGCTGATAGGTAACGTCAGCATAGAATAAAATTCTCTAAGGTTTATGTATTCAGTACACTATACATAGACTTCCGCAAGCAACAACAAGTTTACATACCACCCCCAAACTCAACCTAAATGCCTTGCCATTAGCCCTGTCCAAATTTCTGAAGCACATAAGCCCCTGTTCCTACTGCCAAAAAAAAAAAAGTTGAGATGAATGCTGTTCACGCAAAGAACGTTGAGGTTCTGAAGCTGAGCGTGGATCACAAGAACCTTTCCACTGAGGTTACTGCTGAGGCCCGACACAGACACACACAGCTACCTGACATCAGTAAATATTACATTGGTTCTTTCGAAGCAACAGGAATAATCCCACAGAGTGGAAAGTCAAAAGGAAAGACTCCACAATGATGGGGAAAGTTGCGCAGTAAGGTGCCAAGAGGTCGGGGGTAGAAAGAACGACGGCCTGGTACAAACAAGGCGAACGGCCATAAACTCTCCAGTCAACAGCAAACGCAACAGCTCTTGGACAGCTCCTTGGCACAGAGCACTTTGAAAGGGCTGCTGGCTGGCCCACTTCTAAATGAGTTCATTGCTCCTTCAAAAGGGAGAAAAAATACAATTCTCTGGGCCAAACTCCCAAAGAAGGTAACAAAATGTGGTGGATAGAATACTGAAAACAGGGAATGTGTAGGGAAAAGATCTGATGCTTGCTTATTACTAACCAAGGTATGATTGTGATCAAGTCACAATTGGGGCTGGTACTCAGAGCAGGTGGGTGACTATATTTTCTCCAAAAGTTGAAGACTAATCAATCATCTCTCTCTCTTTTTTTTAATAAGTTCTGGGTTAACCACAAACTCTCAAATTCTGTCATTCTCCTCCATCATAAAAAGAGTAGCCACAGGGGTTCCCTGGTGACGCAGTGGTTGAGAGTCCGCCTGCTGATGCGGGGGACACGGGTTCGTGCCCCGGTCCGCGAAGATCCCACATGCCGCAGAGCGGCTGGGCCTGTGAGCCACGGCCGCTGAGCCTGTGCGTCTGGAGCCTGTGTTGTGGCCGGAGAGGCCGCAACAGTGAGAGGCCCGCGTACCGCAAAAAAAAGGAGTAGCCACATAAACAACAGGGATTTACTGTATAGCACATGGAACCATATTCAGTATCTTATAATAACCTATAGTGGAAAAGAATCTGAAGCTACACACCTGAAACACAATATTGTAAATCAACTATAGTTAAATAAATTCTTTATCTATCTACATATAGCAAAAGAAAATCTTTTTTCTAAACAAAAACAAAAGACAAAAAAGAGAGTAGCCATAAAATAGACTAAATATATAAACACTAATTAATTAGCTAAGGCACTGTTTCATTACAGTTGATAGTGAGAATTGGTTAAAGTATCTGAGTGAAAATATTAAACTTTAAGCCATTTAAGCCTTTAAAACTGAAAGATGTAGATGATTTCAATCATTCTTTCGGTAATTTTTTTTTTTTTTTTTTTTTTTTGCGGTACACGGGCCTCTCACTTTTGTGGCTTCTCCCGCTGCGGAGCACAGACTCCAGATGCGCAGGCTCAGCAGCCATGGCTCACGGGCCCAGCCGCTCCGCGGCACGTGGGATCTTCCCCGACCGGGGCACGAACCCGTGTCCCCTGCATCGGCAGGCGGACTCTCAACCACTGCGCCACCAGGGAAGCCCCTTTCGGTAATTATTTATCAATCACCTCCTATGCGCCAGATTCTATTAAACACACTAGTACGTTAACATGCTAAATTACATCCACTCTGTAATTTGCGTCAGTTTGAAAAACAAACTTTCCAAAAACAACTTTAAATTTTAAATGTCAGCTCCTCTTACCTTAAATAGACTTTTTTATAGTTGGAGACTAAGGCTATTTAAATGAACACTTACAGGCGGTCTCTCCATAGAGATATCTGTACCAAAAAAATGTTCTATAGTCCAGTGAGGTCTCTTGTCCGGTAACAGAAGATTGACCAGCTCTTACAGAATTGTATTATTTTGGGTAATGAAATTCTCGAACAATTGCATTTTGAAGACAGTATACTTCTATTTGTTTTACATTCTTTCTAGCCAGTAGTCCTCCAACAATAATGCTCAAGTGTTTTATTACCTACTATATTATTTGAATTATGGGTAAAAGGCAAATTTATTTACTTCTCTTTTTGAAAAGATTCCATATTATTTCTATAATTTCCCAATCAGGATGCAGATAGCCATTTGCTAAAAGGGCTGTTTCTCTACTGGGTAAATTGGACCAGAAGGCTCCAAGGTCATCCACAACTCACTTGTCTAAGACCTCTACACTTAAAATCAGAATCCTACAAGGATATTGTTAGCCTTATCATATACCCTGCTTGCTTACTTCCAGCTTACTAGTCACCCAAGGCAAATAGATTATCTAAAGCAGCTCAGTTAGAAGGCTAGTTTATCAAGAATCACAGGACACTTTAAAAGGTGTCTGCTCCCAAATAATCCAGATGAATATAAGTGTTCCTGTTCATCTGACTGCTTTATGGAAAACATTCTACCATTCTTTCAATGTCCTATTTCTGTTCAAACTCCATTGTGCAATCTCACTCTCCCTCTACCTAATGCAAAAAAGACCAGAACACCTAATATCCTATAAGCTATCTGGCCCAGCTAAACAACAGGCACACACACATATTTATTGAGTGCATTCTCTGTGCTGGAGCGAGATGCTTTACACATACCATCTCTTTAAACTCTCTGTATAACTTACAAATGAAACTAGGGCTTAGAAAGGTTCAGTTACGGGTTAAGTAAGAGTACATGGTAGAAGAGCCAGGAATCCACACCTACACCACTCTAAAGCCTGTGTTCTTTCCATTCCATTCCAAGTCATGTGGCTTACAGAAAACCACAAGCTCTAAACAAATCGTCCTTTCCTAAAGAGAGCCCCCAGGAGGAGAAGAAAAGCCACAAGACAGATAAAGCAAATAGAAGATGCAATAGGAAATCTATAGGAATTCAATTAGCACTCTGACCTAGAAGCACAGAGCCAATGAGTTCCACAGGCTGACAGCCTAAATACAGGGGAAAATAATTCTACGCTTACACGCACACCTAAACCAAGCCAGGAAATCGGGCACAGGAGTAAACTAGGAGCAGGAGTACCAGGGCACCTACATGCCACGAGCTCTGTGCACTTCCAATGAGACCTACAGCCAACACTCCCAGAGCGACCTCCGCCAGATGAAAACCAGTCTTTGGAGGAACTTCAGACTTGGAGAAAAATGAGTACCTTTCCCCCTTGGTACTCACCTTTTCCAAGGTAGATCATGCCATACTCTCGCCCCTGGGGAGTCTTGTTTTCTATCGTGAAGCAGACTTCCTTCCCAATCAGCTTCTTCCGAAGGAACTCTCGAGCAGGAAATGCCCAGGGCTGAAAGATAAAATAAATGTGTTCAAGAACTGGGCAGTTCTCACGCGGCACAATCAACATCCAAGCAACTTCACTCCTTCAATAGCCTGGCCATGCACTAGGCCTTGAGGAGAATATAAAAATGAAACATACACAACATGGATCATACGCTTAGGGGTCTCCTAAAAAAGGCAGGTCGGACAGTTGGTTTAACTAGCACGAGCCCTAAAAACAGGCATCATGGTTTCCCAGACACCAGCACTAGGAGTTCCCCCCATGCCCACCCCTCCATCACCCCCATCACTGTCTACTCTCTAGCTGTCTGCTGTCTACTGTCTACTGTTTAGCTGGTAAGGGATCAGCTTGGCAATGGTGGTTCTTCCCTGTCCCTCATTAAAGACCCAGATACAAGGAGTGAGCCACACATCCACAATGGGTACAGAGTCTGCATGTGATCTCAAGATACTGTGCAGGGACTTCCCTGGTGGTGCAGTGGTTAAGAATCCACCTACCAATGCAGGGGACACGGGTTTGATCCCTGTTCCGGGAAGATCCCATGTGCCGCGGAGCAACTAAGCCCGTGCGCCACAACTGCTGAGCCTGCGCTCTAGAGCCTGCGAGCTGCAACTACTGAAGCCCACGCACCTATAGCCCGTGCTCCTCAATGAGAGAAGCCACGGCAATGAGAAGCCCGCGCACCACAATGAAGAGTAGCCCCCGCTCTCCACAACTAGAGAAAGCCTGCGCGCAGCAAGGAAGACCCAAAGCAGCCAAAAATAAAAATAAAAAATAAAAATATATATATATATAAAAAGATACTGTGCAAAGGGATGGTTTTACCCCATCACTTTGGGATGGTACAGACAAAGGGAGATGTCTCCTCTGAAGCAGCACCGTCATAGTCAGTGGTCACTAGCACTTGAATTTACAGTCTGGACCTAGCTCAGTGCCCCAAGTTCCCTTAGAACAGAAATGAGGAAGGAGAGGGTAAGAGCTCAAGGAGTACATGATCTGCAGAAGTTCGTGTGCAGGAACAATGCAGCGTATAAAAGGGCAGAGTGGTATATGTCTATCACCAATTGGAGCCACAGAACATGGACTACACATAGTAAAGGCAAAACAGTGTATCAGTGACCTGAAAAGGAAGCGCCTGCCAACCTTTTCAGTCCATGAAGATTATTCCATGGGGTTAGCCAAGAAGCTTTTCTAGAAGAAAAACATCCATGACTTCCCAGAAACCAGAAGCCAGTTTAAATGTGGCAGTCTACCAACCCACTGGGCTGGTATTCACAAAACCAGTACTGTTAGACAACGACAACTGTGGATAGTTCTAGGAAGAACTAATCCTGAGTAAGTGCTCTTGAAGACACAAAAACAAGCTTATCCTCATTCATCTAATGCGCTCTCTTCAAAGTGCCAACAAGCAAAAGAACCAATCACTCAATGGCAATATGGAGTTCACCACATTTTAATCTCCCATTTCTACCCCTCTCCTCATTCATAATAATGAGAACAGATACTGTGACCAAAGAGTATGATGACTGATAATGAGCCCAACTACCAGCCACATCACAGAAACAGCACTAAACCAATTAACACAGCCTCACACATTTTTATCACCTTACTGAGCCGCTTACTCTAAAAACATCCTCAGCTATAGATCTAATGTCTAGGCTTCAGTTTTGAGTAATACACTAATACCTAAAATTCAGTAAAACATTGCTTTCCTAAATGTAAAGCTCTGACAAAACAAAGTACTCCTAAAGGAAGCCAAGACTTCGGTAAAAATTCATTTATCAAGGGTCAGTTCACAAGGAAATAGCTAACCCCTGTGGGGAAACCTCCAACTTCTACCGACTAGGCAGAATTACTAAAAGCTTTTAAGGCTTGAGGAAGGAGCACCCTTGTCTCAGGACCTCATGTTTTACAGCTGGTCAGTCACTGGGCAATAAGAGAAAGCTACACTGGAGGTCCTGAAAAGGACATACACCTTATCCTAGAGAAAGGTAACCTAGCTTCTTTAATATTCCAGCCTTCTCAAGTTGTGTTCCATCCAGAGTCAGGCAAATTCAATAAACGGACAAGATACGAGCTATGAAGAGAGGCGATTAGAAGATTCAGGAAAGCGAGTGACCGCATCACTCCTGCCGAGGGCAACAGGGCACTCCAGGAGAGAATCCTGTGCAGGTGTCCACACAGAGCACAGCCAGCAGAAGGCTACCTAATGGAGAAGGCCATCCCAGCAGAGCCTCCCAGAACAACTCTACGTATACAGAAACTGACTCAAAGCGTTCATCACATTAGGGGCACAATGACCCAATAGGAAGAATCACTGGTCTGGTCAAATGATGTGCCAGAGCTCCACCTAGGAAGCAATGGCTGTTAAGTAGCTGAGACTCAAAACTGCCTCTTCCCTTTAGAATGCCCAATGGCAGGTGATCTAGCAGCTTGCTCTCCACTCCCAGACCCATGCAAGGTTCTGGTGTCTACCACGACAAATGGAATTTTAATTCCCATCTTTTCTTTGCACCAGGTAGACTCCCAAACTACTGAAACAAGATTAAATCCCACAACAATGTAAACCCTCAAAGCTAGCTACTTTTGTACTTGGCCCAGTGCTCGATCATCCCACTGTCCCACCTGCGCATGTAATTAATCCCTCTCTGCTGCAACCACGCCACCACCCCAACTTTCAAAAGCTCCACTGAATGTAGAACGACTGTGACATTCATTTCTGTATTTCACATGAAACCAACATACAGCTTCACGTACAATGAGAGCTCAAGAAATCTGTGGGAATGGGCTTCCCTGGTGGTGCAGTGGTTGAGGGTCCGCCTGCCGATGCAGGGGACACGGGTTCGTGCCCCGGTCCGGGAGGATCCCACATGCCGCGGAGCGGCTGGGCCCGTGAGCCATGGCCGCTGAGCCTGCGCGTCCGGAGCCTGTGCTCCGCAACGGGAGAGGCCACAACGGTGAGAGGCCCGCGTACCGCAAAAAAAAAAAAAAAAAAAAAAAAAAGAAATCTGTGGGAAATAAATATATAATTCCCACAGTGCCCATCAATGCAGTTATCTAGGCTGCGTAGAGTAGCTAGGCAATGCTGGGGATTAGGCTGGAACAGGGCAGTATGGTTGGGGACACACAGCAGAGCTACTTTTATTGTCACGGGACTTAGGAGAGAGCTAAGTTTCTCTGAAAGCAGATATGAAAGAAGGCGGAGAATAATCAAGTGCATGATATTTGGAACAGTGATACAAAGGGAAGCAAATAAGCAATCATGTCCTTGACTCTGTTTGAATGTGACAAAACTAGACATGCTCCAAAACAACAGAAAGCCAGAGAGAAAGTAATGCTACATTCCACAATCCACTGATCCACAAAAGGAGACGCTCGGGTTCTTTTCCTCATTATCCACTGTACACCTGCTTTGTGTCAGGCACTGACGAGGAAGAAAAACACAGATGTCCCTCCCCTGAGGAGCCGACACCAAGTACAGAGACATATAAACATGGAATAGGGTGACAGCACAAAAAAGGGATGATGAAAGGTGATGTCAGGTGTAACTTCTCCAGAGGATGAATCACCAGGGCACAAGGAGGAGACGGAGCTTCCGCTGGAGGAGGCAGTTGAGCCAAGGCATGAGCAGGCAGGACTCAGGTGGCCTGTTAGGAGACCCGAACACTTCCTCAGGGTTGGGACTTAGCATCCCAGAAGGGGTTCAGTAAGAGAAGACTAAAAGTCAAATCACAAATGGGACTGTAACCCAGGCTACGGCATTTAAATTTGTCCAGCCCTAATGAGGAATCACTGAAGTATCTGGCAGTAATACTGAGCCAGGGGGAAAAAATGACATTATATCTCAAAAACATCTGAGAGCATACAGAGAAAGAATCAGAGGGAAGGAAAATGAAGGCAGAAAGACTGTTATCTTAATATTCCAGAGTTGAACAAAGCACTCTCTCAGAGTTGAACAAAGAACAATAGCAATTGTAATGAAGTTTCGAGAAGAGAGATTTTGAAAGAGCAGAATCTCTAGGTCTCGATAAAAAACTGGAGGTTGGCGGGGGTGTCTGGAATTGGGTTACCACTTGGCGTCACTGCTAACTTGAGCCAGAGCACCTTCAAGGGCATGGTGGGGGGAAAACCAAATCACAGCAGGGCAAGGAGAGACTAGATTACTGCACACAGAAATAGTGGCTGTGGCTGACAAAGGGCGAAATCTGTAGCTCTCAAATACTTCAGGCCACAGGGACCTTTGAAGAGTTACCAGGAGAGACTGAGCTGCTCTGGAAGAGACAAAAACCACTAGGCTGTACAAATATATGAAACTCCAGTGAGAGCAGGGATCAGATTACATGGTATTCTTTCAGGTGGGATAGTTCTGGTAAGATTTTATTGTACTGTTACATAGGCTACAGCTAAGATACTTCAGAACAAGCTCCAACTGGCCTTGATTCTCATCCACAAAACAGAAAATTAAAACCCAACCCTTCTTCCCTACAGGCAACACTGCTTCTTCCTTCTGGGGAAATGAACTTGACTGGCTCTAGCCAACCAGGGTCAACACTCTTCTCCTCTTAGAAGCAGGCAAGCTGTTACACAACACAAAACTGAAAGGGAAAGAACTATTCAAAACGTTGATCAAGAAAAGCACTTAGCACCCAAAATTTGAAAAGTGCTGAGAGGGATGTAATCTTCAGCACTTGGACTAACAGTACGAGAAATGTCTGTAGTAGCAGAAATTAAATAGCACTCGAGATTACCACAGCTAACATTCGTTAAGTAGCTTACAGGCCCATGCTAAACATTCCGCATTATCTTGTTTAATCCTCATTGAACAACCCTGAGGTATAGAGTAACCCAATACTTGTGCTTACTGATAGAGGACCAATGGAAAATAACTGATTTTGTCTATTTAGTCATTATCCCAAGAATCTAACTGCTGCTGATAGAATTTGGGGTGATTTGTCTCTATTTCCTATAACACTGCTTTACTATCTTCTTAATTCAAACAAAATGCTTTTTATTATAGATGGAAAAAACTGCATGTTTTTCCTTAAATGAAAGAACCCCGTGAGCTGCTTTTTTTCCCGCACTTCCATGGGAGAAAACAGCAGACGGAAGCTGAGGTACCAACTTGCCCATCATCATCAAGCTGAGGCAAAAGACAAATAATTAGAATCCAGAAACTTCATTTTTGATAGCCAAAGCACCACTGAAGAAGAGACAAGAACTGATGTTTCAAAGTACAGGAGCCAAGAAGACTGATGGCAGCTGCCTGGAGAGGTAACTTAAGGAGTCCCAGGCAGACCACAAAGAAGGCAAGGTGGCCAGGCATTAGAGATGGAGGAGAAGGGGGCTGGAGGGGACGGTGGAACAAAAGCTCAGAAGCTTGTCAAATCGCCATAACACATGGTTCTTGACAACTACTGAACCACAAGTTGCCCTAAGAAACTGATAACTTCCTCCCTTCCAAATGCATGTTTACACAAAATTTTGCAAACAATTTCATGGGGTTCACAGACGTCCTTAGGACACAGATCCCAGATTAAGAATCTATAATAAGGCACATTCCTAACATGTATAGTATATGCTACCATTTATGAAAATGAGCGTCTACGGTATAGCACAGTGAACTATATATACTCAATATCTTATAATAACCTATCATGGAAAAGAATCTGAAATACATATAACTGAATCACTTTGCTGTACACTTGAAACTAACACAACATGGTAAATTAACTATACTTCAATTAAAAAAAAGAAAGAAAGAAAAGAAAATGAGTGTCTGCTTGTATAGGTGATAAATGCCTCTGGAGATTCAAGCCTGCCGTAACACCAGTAGTCTCCTGGGAGAAGAACTAGATTTTTCACTGTGCATCCTTCTGAATTTTGAAGGTAAATGAAGAATTCAAACATAAATAAAAGAGCTCTGCCATAACTAATGCCAACCTCAAACAGCGGAGACTACCTAGGAAATGTACTAACCCGTTTCCAGAGAAAGAGGCATGAAACACTGATAAACCTGAAAAGGCTCTAAACCTATGGGAAAGTGTATGACGGAAAGAGACTGGGATTACTGGGATTAAAGGTAGCGAATGTATAAACTGAAGCAAGCCACTGTTGATTTGTCATCAATCCTGTGATATAAAAATACTTGAAATAGGGAGCCTACTTCAAGATGGCAGAGGAGTGAGACGTGGACATCACCTTCCTCCTGACAAATACATCAGAAATACATCTACATGTGGAACAACTCCTACAGAACACCTACTAAACGCTGGCAGAAGACCTCAGACTTCCCAAAAGACAATAAACTCCCCACATACCTGGGTAGGGCCAAAGAAAAAAGAAAAAACAGACAAAAGAATAGGGACGGGACCTGCACCTCTGGGAGGGAGCTGTGAAGGAGGAAAAGTTTCCACACACTAGGAAGCCCCTCACTGGCGGACACGGCGGGTGACAGGGGGGAAGCTGCAGAGCCACGGAGGAGAGCACAGCAACAGGGGTGCGGAGGGCAAAGTGGAGAGATTCCCGCACAGAGGATCAGGGCCGACCGGCACTCACCAGCCCGAGGCTTGTCTGCTCACCCATCAGGGCGGGTGTAGGCTGGGAGCTGAGGCTCGGGCTTCAGAGGTCAGACCCCAGGGAGAGGACTGGGGTTGGCTGCGCGAACACAGACTGAAGGGGGCTAGTGTGCCACAGCTAGCCGGGAGGGAGTCTGGGAAAAATTCTGGACCTGCCTAAGAGGCAAGAGACCACTGTTTTGGGTGCACGAGGAGAGGGGATTCAGAGCACCACCTAAATGAGCTCGAGAAGGGTGCGAGCCGCAGCTATCAGCACGGACCCCAGAGACAGGCATGAGACGCTAAGGCTGCTGCTGCCGCCACCAAGAAGCCTGTGTGCAAGCACAGGTCACTATCCACACCCACCTTCCGGGGAGCCTGTGCAGCCTGCCACTGCCAGGGTCCCGTGATCCAGGGACAACTTACCCGGGAGAACGCACGGCGCACCTCGGCTGGTGCAACGTTACGCTGGCCTCTGCCCCCGCAGGCTCGCCCCGCATTCCATACCCCTCCCTCCCCCCGGCCTGAGTGAGCCAGAGCCCCCGAATCAGCTGCTCCTTTAACCCCGTCCTGTCTGAGTGAAGAACAGATGCCCTCGGGTGACCCACATGCAGAGGCGGGGCCAAATCCAAAGCTGAACCCCAGGAGCTGTGCGAACAAAGAAGAGAAAGGGAAATCTCTCCCAGCAGCCTCAGGAGTGGCAGGGTAAATCTCCACAATCAACTTGATGTACCCTGCATCTGTGGAATACCTGAATAGACAAGGAATCATCCCAAAATTCAGGCGGTGGACTTCAGAAGCAACTGTAGACTTGGGGGTTTGCTTTCTGCATCTAATTTATTTCTGGTTTTATGTTTATCTTAGTTTAGTATTTAGAGTTTACCATCATTGGTAGATTTGTTTATTGCTTCGGTTGCTCTCTTCCTTGTTTTATTTTTAATATATATATATTTTTTCCATTTTCTCTTTCTGTGAGTCTGTGTGTGTATGCTTCTTTGCATGATTTTGCCTGTATAGCTTTGCTATAAAGAAACACAAGCTTTAAATGATACATTAAACAAGATGGACTTAATTGATATTTATAGGACATTCCATCCAAAAACAACAGAATACACTTTCTTCTCAAGTGCTCCTGGAACATTCTCCAGGATAGATCATCTACTGGGTCACAAATAAAGCATTGGTAAATTTTAAAAAATTGAAATCGTACCAAGTATGTTTTCCGACCACAATGCTATGAGACTAGATATCAATTACAGGAAAAAAACTGTAAAAAATACAAACACATGGAAGCTAAACAATACACTACTAAATAACCAAGAGATCACTGAAGAAATCAAAGAGGGACTCAAAAAATGCCTAGAAACAAATGACAATGAAAACACGATGACCCAAAACCTACTGGATGCAGCAAAAGCAGTTCTAAGGGGGAAGTTTAGAGCAATACAATTCTACCTCAAGAAACAAGAAACATCTCAAACAAACAACCTAACCTTACACCTAAAGCAATCAGAGAAAGAAGAACAAAAAAACCCCAAAGTTAGTGGAAGGAAAGAAATCATAAAGATCAGATCAGAAATAAATGAAAAAGAAATGAATGAAACAATAGCAATGATCAATAAAACTGAAAGCTGGTTCTTTAAGAAGATAAACAAAATTGATAAACCATTAGCCAGACATCAAGAAAAAAAAGGAGAACACTCAAATCAATAGAACTAGAAGTGAAAAAGGAGAAGTAACAACTGACACGGCAGAAATACAGGGATCATGAGAGATTACTACAAGCAACTATATGCCAATAAAATGGACAACCTGGAAGAAATGGACAAATTCTTAGAAAAGCACAACCTTCCGAGACGGAACCAGGAAGAAATAGAAAATATAAACAAACCAATCACAAGCACTGAAATTGAGACTGTGATTTAAAATCTTCCAACAAACAAAAGTCCAGGACCAGATGGCTTCACAGGAGCAATCTGTCAAACATTCAGAGAAGAGCTAACACCTATCCTTCTCAAACTCTTCCAAAATATAGCAGAGGGAGGAACACTCCCTAACTCATTATACAAGGCCACCATCACCCTGATACCAAAACCAAACAAAGATGTCACAAGAAAGAAAACTACAGGTGAGTATCACTGATGTACACAGATGCAAAAATCCTCAACAAAATACTAGCAAACAGAATCCAACAGCACATTAAAAGGATCATACACCATGATCAAGTGGGGTTTATTCCAGGAATGCAAGGATTCTTCAATATACACAAATCAATCAATGTGATGCACCATATTAACAAACTGAAGGAGAAAAACCACATGATCATATCAATAGATGCAGAAAGTTGTGACATAGTAGATGTGACAAAATACAACATCCATTTATGATAAACACCCTCCAGAAAGTAGGCATAAACGGAACTTACCTCAACATAATAAAGGCCATATATGACAAACCCACGGCCAACATTATCCTCAATGGTGAAAAACTGAAACCATTTTCACTAAGATCAGGAAAAAGATAAGGTTGTCCACTCTCACCACTATTTTTTTTTTCTTTTTTGCGATACGTGGGCCTCTCACTGTTGTGGCCTCTCCCGTTGCAGAGCACAGGCTCCGGACGCGCAGGCTCAGCAGCCATGGCTCACGGGCCCAGCCGCTCCGCGGCATGTGGGATCTTCCTGGATTGGGGCACAAACCCGTGTCCCCTGCATCGGCAGGCGGACTCTCAACCACTGCGCCACCAGGGAAGCCCTCACCACTATTATTCAACATTGTTTTGGAAGTTTCAGCCACAGCAATCAGAGAAGAAAAAGAAATAAAATGAATCCACATCAGGAAAGAAGAAGGAAAGCTGTCACTGTCTGCAGATGACATGATACTATACATAGAGAATCCTAAAGATGCTACCAGAAAACTACTAGAGCTAATCAATGAATTTGGTAAAGTAGCAGTACAAAATTAATGCACAGAAATCTCTTGCATTCCTATACACTAATGATGAAAAATCTGAAAGATAAATTAAGGAAACACTCCCATTTACCATTACAACAAAAAGAATAAAATACCTAGGAATAAACCTACCTAAGGAGACAGAAGACCTGTATGCAGAAAACTATAAGAGACTGATGAAAGAAATTAAGGTGACACAGATGGAGAGATGTACCCTGTTCTTAGATTGGGAGAATCAAAATTGTGAAAATGACTATACTACCCAAAGCAATCTACAGATTCAATGCAATCCCTATCAAACTACCAATGGCATCTTTCACAGAACTATAACAAAAAATTTCACAGTTTGTATGGAAACACAAAAGACCCTGAAGAGCCAAAGCAATCTTGAGAAAGAAAAACGGAGCTGGAGGAATCAGGCTCCCAGACTTCAGACTATACTACAAAGCTACAGTAATCAAGATAGTATGGTACTGGCACAAAAACAGAAATATAGATCAATGGAACACAATAGAAAGCCCAGAGATAAACCCACGCATATATGGTCACCTTATTTTTTATAAAGGAGGCAAGAATATACAATGGAGAAAAGACAGCCTCTTCAATAAGTGGTGCTGGGAAAACTGAACAGGTACATGTAAAAGAATGAAATTAGAACACTCCCTAACACCTTACACAAAAATAAACTCAAAATGGATTAAAGACCTAAATGTAAGGCCAGACACTATAAAACTCTTAGAGGAAAACATAGGCAGAACACTCTATGACATAAATCACAGCAAGATCTTTTTTGACCCACCTTCTAGAGAAATGGAAATAAAAACAAAAATAAACAAATGGAACCTAATGAAACTTAAAAGCTTCTGCACAGCAAAGGAAACCATAAACAAGACCAAAAGACAACCCTCAGAATGGGAGAAAATATTTGCAAATGAAGCAACTGACAAAGGATTAATCTCCAAAATTTACAAGCAACTCATGCAGCTCAATATCAAAAAAACAAACAACCCAATCCAAAAATGGGCAGACGACCTAAACAGACATTTCTCCAAAGAAGATATACAGATTGCCAACAAACACATGAAAGGATGCTCAACATCATTAATCATTAGAGAAATGCAAATCAAAACTACAACGAGGTATCACCTCACACCAGTCAGAATGGCTATCATCAATGAATTTACAAACAATAAATGGTGGAGAGGGTGTGGAGAAAAGGGAACCCTCTTGCACTGTTGGTGGGAATGTAAATTGATACAGCCACTATGGAGAACAGTATGGAGGTTCCTTAAAAAACTACAAATAGAACTACCATGCGACCCAGCAATCTCACTACTGGGCATATACCCTGAGAAAACCATAATTCCAAAAGAGTCATGTATCACAATGTTCATTGCAGCTCTATTTATAACAGCCAGGACATGGAATCAACATAAGTGTCCATCAACAGATGAATGGATAAAGAAGATGTGGCACACATATACGATGGAATATTACTCAGCCATAAAAAGAAACAAAATTGAGTTATTTGTAGTGAGGTCGATGGACCTAGAGTCTGTCATACAGAGTGAAGTAAGTCAGAAAGTGAAAAATAAATACCATATGCTAACACGTATATATGGAATCTAAAAGAAAAAAGAATGGCTCTGAAGAACCTAGGGGCAGGCAAGGAATAAAGACGCAGACGTGGAGAATGGACTTGAGGACATGGGGAGGGGGAAGGGTAAGCTGGGACGAAGTGAGAGAGTGGCATGGACATATATACACTACCAAACGTAAAATAGATAGCTGGTGGGAAGCAGCCGCATGGCACAGGAGATCAGCTCGTGCTTTGTGACCACCTAGAGGGTGGAATAGGGAGGGTGGGAGGGAGACGCAAGAGGGAGGAGATACGTGGATATATGTATGTGTGTAATTGATTCACTTTGTTATAAAGCAGAAACTAACACACCATTGTAAAGCAGTTATACTCCAATAAAGATGTTAAAAAAAAAAAAACAACTTGAAATATACAGAAAAGAAAGAGTACATCAAATGTGCAGTCAAGGAGGAGACTGGGCTATAACCTGGGTCCACAGCCTCTGCGAGGGGAAGCACCTACCTCATCCGGGGTGTCTTTTGCATCAGGTTGTGTGGCAGCTGCCCTGCGGGCAAGGTTTCCAGCGCGAATGTTGCTAAGGTTGATCTGCCTCTCTGGAGGAGGCCCACCACGAGGCTGCCCGCGCACAATGATGGCACACCCTGAGAGGACCTAGGTAAGGGGAAAAACAGAGAAAATTAGCCGTCTAAAGGTAACATCACCACAATACGATGGTCCACTCCTGTATCCCCAACATCTAGAACACTACTCGGCCTCTTGAAGGCACTCAAATATTTGCTGGATGACTGAATGAACAAGACTATTTTTAAGTTTATAAGAGAAATACCTACATAAAACCTTGGGCTAGATTCTGAAGTGACTGACCCAGCAATACAAATAAGAATTACACAAAATGATAGAAGACTCAAAATAGACTAGGGTGAAGAGGCATGCGAGACATGGAGATAACCTTTGTAATTTCATCCCAGCAAGCTGACCACCACCTGTGTTCTTTTCAGTATTTAAGAAGTTAATGTCTCCATCCACACATGCTGTTCTACGGTGGAAAAGGCAAGCAATGGAAGAAGGCCAGAGAAAAGTGGAAGCTGAAGGAAGAAGCCCCGACACGCCAGCCACACCAGCCAGAAGGAGCCGAGGATTCCCAGGGCTAACGTGGAGGCAGTGCAGCCAGAGCCCAGTGCTCACACTTCCTCTGTAGACAGTGCTCAGACTCTAGGCTAAGAGGGAAATACAGAAGAGAGAATCTAGAAACCCCACGCCCTCGGTGATTACAACAGGGGCATCGAAGAAGCACCTTAAAGCTCCCAAGTCCAGCAGCTCCTTTCCTCTCTCTCTGAAGGATGCCAGGCATAAAACCCACTTGGCAACTATGGAATGAGCTCTAAAGCTCACTTAAAATATTTGCGGGGGGAAGGAGAAAGGATTTCACGTGGGAGAAGAGAAGAGACGGCACACAGAAAAACGAGAATCATCGCCCAAGCTATTCAAATTCTTCACTCAGCGAGGCACGATTCAATCAACAGGGAGCCTTGAGCACTGGCTTCACAAGAGCTGAAAGGCTCAATCCCACCTTCAAAACAAGAAAAAGCTGCTGAATGAAAAGTTAGTAGATGGAAGGTTGGAGAGTCCTGCCAATGCAGAACTCCGAGACAGACAAGACCACGGAGTTTCCTGTAAAGGGAACAGTCCTTGGAAAGGAAGCTGACTCAAAGGAAGAAAGGAAGGAATATGAAGGAAGCCACTTTGATATGCATTTGCTTAGCTGACTTGTCTCCCTCACCTCTCCACCTTAACTCATGCTCTAAATCGTGGATTATTAATATAAATACAGAAGTGCATTAAACATATATGTACATCTTAAAGAATAAGAAGCAAACAACTATGTAACCACCACCCAAGTTAATTACCAAAACACTAGCAGAACCTTGGCTCCCCTGTGTCCCTCTCTACTCCCAGCCCCGTCTCCTGACCGCCACCACTATCCTGACCATTGTGTAACCCCTCCTTCCGTGCTTTTCTGTACAGTGTTACCATTTACGTATACATCTCTATGCAATATGGTGGTTTTGTTTTTCCTATTTCTGAACTCTTAAACTGAGTCTACTGTGTGTACCCAACAGTGACTTGCTTCTTCTGCCCTTTTTTTGGGTGAAACTCATTCATGCCAGAACACTAGTTTATTCACTTTTGTGGCTGTACAGTATTCCATTGTATGAATCTACATAGTCCAACAAATATACATAGTCCAATTTTTTTTTAATTAGTGCTAAGATTAACATCTCATTATCCCCAATACCTCAAGCATATAGACCTTGGTCTAAATGGTTCCTCCGTGGCTACACCATGACACACATAACGAAAGACTGTCTTCCTTACCTAGCTACAAGTCATGCTTTTCATTTTTATCCTTTGTGATCGAGTGTTACCAGCAATTAAACCCTACAGCTTCCAACCAAACAGTCTTGCTAACAGCCTTTCTTGAGAACCCATGTCCTGGACATCATCCCAGGGATCTGACATTCTAAAAAGACAAGCCCTCAAACAAAGCAAAGCCAAAGAAGAGATATACTAGGGCACAGGATGGTTGATGTCCCTGAAATGAGAAGGGCCAAAGGAAGAACAGGAAAAGAACCTGGAAATGATTCATTTACAGTCAATTCTTCCCAAGTGGCGGAAGAAGAGCACATTTTTGAATAACTGCCCTGAAATCATTCATGTACAGACCGCAACGGGACTGAGAAGCATAGAGCATACAAAGCAGAGCACCCGTCTCAAAGGGCTATTCCTTGATTTTTGTCAAGTTTTCACAAAAAGTAATAAAGCACTCCCAGGAGACCCAGTACCTCTTGGGAAGCCCAGCTGGAAACTCACGTTGGCTAACCAGTGAGCACGGACCCAGGCTAAGAAACAATCCTTATTTCTCAAGTCTGACGAAACCCGCTGAAAAGCTCAAGAATAGAATGACTGATGAGTACCCTCTTATTCCCCCTAAATATCAGCAAGGTGTTACCTCTAATGCCTTGACCTAGTAAAGTAGATCCCTGGGGGACAGTGGGTCTATAACTATTATCCCGGGCCCATTAAGGGCTTTAGTGAACAACTTGTACAAAGGAATTTTAAAAAACCTCGTTTGTACACTCTCCCCTTGCCCTGAAAGCTATTCTGAAGACTGCTGTCAGAGCTTCTTTGCATTACTGCACCAAATATGCCATTCAGACAACAGTCAGTACTTGAATTAATATTAGAGAGAGGTGATTTTATAGGCTGCACAACACCTTTTATACTATTGAGGATACAAATGCAAACAGCAGCCACCAAGTCAACCTCCCAAGCAACAAGGACAGATATTCGCTGTGGCAGGTACTGCTATTCCTGTTCCCCCAGGAGGAGAGGACTGGCATGGCTACATCTTTCCTCTGAAACTCTCTCCCCCTCATTCATTTGGCCACAGCCTTGGCGATGAGATAGGAAAAGACTGTCTGCAGACCATTATGGAAGGAAGAGACCTGTCTATATGGGAAGAATTTGTTTCCTTCCTATTATTTATAGGAACTGAAATAGTTCAAAACACATTCCACCTCCTTTTTTGCTCTCCCCATTTCATCTTCCAAGTACTGTTCAACTCCCTCCACCTGCCTCACTTATCAAAAGTCTTTATTCAAGTTCTTCCTCAATAAAAATATTTAATGGGCTTCTCTTGTCTAAGGTTCCCCACCAAATAAAGCCAAGGGAAAGACCTTCTGGGGGAAAAATACTTAAAATGTCTTTATTTGGGGCGGGGGCTGTGTTTGGTCTTCATTGCTGCACGCAGGCTTTCTCTAGTTGCAGTGAGTAGGGCTACTCTTCTTTGTGGTGCGCAGGCTTCTCATTGCGGTGGCTTCTCTTGTTGCGCAGCAGGGGCTCCAGGTGCGCGGGCTTCAGTAGTTGTGGCACGTGGGCTCAGTAGCTGCAGCACGTGGGCCCCTAGAGCGCACGGGCTTCAGTAGTTGTAGCGCGCAGGCTCAGTAGTTGTGGCACGTGGGCTTAGTTGCTCCACGGCATGTGGGATCTTCCAGGACCAGGGATTGAACCCATGTCCCCTGCACTGGCAGGCAGATTCTTAACCACTGCGCCACCAGGGAAGTCCTTTAAAATGTCTTTAGGTAAAATATGAAAAAGACCAAGGGTCTATATATCAAATTTAACTTGTATCTCATATGGCATGAAAACAAGTCATTTTTCCTCTGTAAATCACAAGACCTAACATCTGAAGTTGATTACTTATAATTTTATCCATTGATTGAGCCATTTATTTATTCATTCATTTATTAATTCAACACAAATTTATTGAGTGCCTTCTATATGTCAGGCATTGTTCCAGGCAAGTAACATACTTCAGTGAAATAAAACAGACAAAAATGTCTGCTCTTGGAGACAGGGGTAATTGTTCTGCCAAAGCTGTACTGATTCATGTTGCAAACTTTCATGGATGCGGTAATTATCATTAATTGCTAATTTATAGGGCATAGAAAGCAAGTCATATGGTAACTGCTTTATCCAATTATATTAATAAAATGATATATTCTAGAAAAATGATCTTAGTCCTACCTGATACAGCAGGAGGCTTGTGAAAACAGCTGTCAAAACGAGTCAGTGTGATTGAGGTTATGAATTAGACAGTTTTCATCTCTGACAATAAAGGCTGCAGAGAGACGTGGTGTGATTCAGAGGACCTGGCTTCAGGGCACAAGTTGGATGGTGACAAAGGCTGAAACAAGCCAGCTGAGAAGGAAAATGGGGACTCAAACTGCTCAAACCCACTAATAGGTTTACTGGGAGATTTACCTACAGTGAAACACTTTATGGGCAGCTATTAAAATACTGCACAGCAACAGGAACACCACCTTAAACCTTCACTAGATACTGATAAATGACTTGGTTTAACTCTTAAGCCCCTAGACCATGAACACCAAAAGATAGAAAACTTCTTATACAAAAACCTACCCAGGGCTTCCCTGGTGGTGCAGTGGTTAAGAATCCTCCTGCCAATGCAGGGGCCACGGGTTCTAGCCCTGGTCCAGGAAGATCCCACATGCTGCGGAGCAACTAAGCCCGTGTACCACAACTACTGAGCCTGCGCTCTAGAGCCCGCAAGCCACAGCTACTGAAGCCCGCGTGCATAGAGTCCGTGCTCTGCAACAAGAGAAGCCACCACAATGAGAAGCCCCGCGCACTGCAACGAAGAGTAGCCCCTGCTCACTGCAACTAGAGAAAGCCCACACGCAGCAACAAAGACCCAACGCAGCCAAAAATAAATAAATTAAATTAATTAATTAAAAAAAAAAACCTACCCACACTATACTTAGGGCAAAAAAAGTGATGGTATAGAAATCCGTGTCAATAAAATCAGCATTCTTTTTCACGGCACCAAGAGCAAAAATCATCTTGGCTTAAAAGTCGTATCTTCTTAGCTGAGAGCATCTTGTTAGCTCTACAAGGAGGACTAGCTTAACAGGTATACCTGCCTGATAAGCTATGACAAGAATATCTTAGCCATATCTGTCAATATGAAGATCCAATATAAAGAATAAGGACAGTCACCTGATGAACACCAAAATGTTATGAAATGGAAGCCCAAAATAAACTCATAAATTTATGGTCAACTGATTTTCAAAAAGGGTGCCAAGATAATTGGGAAAGAACCTTTCAACAAAACTATGCTGGGAAAACTGGATATCCACGTGCAAAAGAATGAAGCCGGATCTCTACCTCACACCATATACAAAAGCTAACTCAAAGGATCAGAGACCTAAATATAAGAGTTAAACTATAAAACTCTTAGAAGAAAACATGGTGACCATGGATTAGGCAATGGTTTCTTAGATATGACACCATCTTAGAAAGCACAAGCAACCAAAAACATTGTGCTTCAATGGACGATATCAAGAAAGTGAAAAGACAGTATTTACAAAACATATGTGATAAGGGTCTAGTACCTGGAATAAGGAAATACTGTAACTCAACAATTAAAAATGGGCAAGGAGGGGCTTCCCTGGTGGCACAGTGGTTGAGAGTCCGCCTGCCGATGCAGGGGACACAGGTTCGTGCCCCGGTCAGGGAAGATCCCACATGCCTCGGAGCAGCTAGGCCCGTGAGCCATGGCCACTGAGCCTGCGCGTCCGGAGCCTGTGCTCCGCAACGGGAGAGGCCACAACAGTGAGAGGCCCGAATACCGCAAAAAAAAAAAAGGGCAAGGATTTGAACAGATATCTATCCAAAGAAGATAGACAAATGGCCAGTAAGCACATTTATTATTAGTCATAAGGGAAATGCAAATCAAAACCACGATGACATATCACTTCATAGCCACAAGGGTGGCTATAATCAATAAAACAGACAATAACAAGTGTTGACAAGAATGTGGAGAAATTAGAACCTTAATACATTGTTGGTGATGCAATCACTTTGGAAAACAGTCTGGCAGTCCCTCAAAAGTTAAACATAGAATTATCATATGACCCAGCAATTTCACTCCTAGGTACAAAGCCAAGAAAAATAAAATACATGTCCACATAAATTTTGTACACAAATGTTCATGGTAACATTACTCATAAGAGCCAAAAAGAGTAAAAACAATCCAAATGTCCATCAAGCGACAAACAGATAAGCAAAATCTAGTATAACCATAAAATGGAATATTATTCAGAAATAAAAAGAAATGAAGTACTGATTGATGCTACAACATGGATAAATCTTGAAAACATTATGCTAAGTGAAAGAAGCCAGACAAAAAGCCACATATTGAAATGATTCCATTTATATGAAATGTCCAGAACAGGCAAATCTATAGAGACAGAAAGTAGATCTGTGGTTCTCAAGGGCTGGAGGGAGAGAACAGGGAGTGACTGCTAATAAGTCCAGGGTTTCTTTTTCTTTTAAGTACCAATGAAAACTGTTCTAGAATTAGACAGTGGCAACAGTTGTGTGAGTAATTTTATGGTATGTGAATTTATTTAAATTTAAAAAATTAAGATCCAATATGGAAGTACAAAAATATGACATAAAATGTCTATTTCCACAGGGGTATTTCCATATCTTGTAGGAAGATTAGACCCTTAGCTAAACAACACTAACAAAAGTTTTTTAAAAGGCAGCTGACTCAGACCCAAAATTCAGGCATGGGGATTCACAACAGAATGAAGGGCTTCTGTAAACTTTCAAGTCTTCGAGAAATAACAAGATAGAAGTCACGGGAAAGAAGCAGAACTTTAGTGAAATCTACAAAGCCCTAAAAAGGAGAAAGATGGCCAAAAACAATACAAGCTTTTTCTGAGAAACAACACAGCAAGTAGAATGAACTCCTTTCCCTCTGTGGCACAGAAAGGAGAACCAAGAAAATCATTAACAGTCTAAGAACCGAGAACAGGCCATAATGCCATCCAGAAGTCTGCAAAGGCCACAACCCAAAGGCTGCATGTTTAGAGGACAAAGAAGCAGGCCAGCGACTCTTCTCTGGACAACGTGTTTTCTCCACCTAAAAATACCATCAGGGGACGGGAAAGAACTCTTGTGCACTTTAATGAAGCAAAAAACTCTAAAGAAACGGAATTAAAGCACAAGTAGAACTTAAAAAAAAAAAAAAAACTGAGATTGGAGAAAATCTTAGTATATCAGAAAAAATGCTTCCTGGCAGCCAGAGCTGTTGCCTCCACAGGAAGAATCATCTCTTGAAAATTAAAACGTCATTTAGACAAGGAGCAAGCAATCCCAGAAGAGCCTAAGCCGTGTGGTCTGGGAGGTCTTTCCCAGCATATGCGCCAACATGACCGGCTTTTTCTTTCTTTTTCTGGCGAGAGCAAGAGGCAAACCTAAATGAAAGGGCCCAGCATTCAAGCACAATGACCTGGAAGCCCATGGCCTCGTGGCAGGCCATTTCACTTGTGCTGGGCGCACCAGCTCTTTCAGGAGAGACAATCCAGGGCCAGCTGTACCATGAATTGGGCCTCAGTTTGGAAAGAAGCAAGTTCAAATCCCAAGGGGACTCTAACGATCACCTGCAGAGGGAGGGCAGCTAACCCAGAGCATCTAATCAAGGCCCTTTTATTTTACAGATGAAGAATCTGCAAATGAGACAGGCTAAAGTGACTTTTGCTTAAAATAAAATTGATGGCAGAGCAAGTACTAGACCTGAAGTCCCCAAACCTGATGTTCTACTATGACACAGGAAGAAACAAGCATTTGGGGAGTTGCTATCTGTTAAAACGGTAGGTGAGGTTACCTACTGATTAAATCTTTTCCTCAGTTAAAAATCTCCATTTCCATGTGCCAGCAGAGCAGGTGTCAGAGACTAAATCACTAAGCCAGCAAAGCTTCCATGAGCTGGCTCCCCAAACCAAATCAACACTTATTAAACACTACCATATGCAGGGAAAGCAGACTTGCAGTCTCAATTTTATCAAAGAATACCCAAAAAGGAGACACAAAGGAAGAAAACTTCAGAATGATAAAAAGCAGGATTGGCAAACTACAGCCCAGTGGCCAAATCCGCCCTACCACCTGTTTCTGTACAACCCATGAGCTAAAAATGGTTTTTACATTTTTAAGTGGTTAAAAAAAAAAAAAGGATATTATGTAACACATGGAAAGAGTATGAAACTCAAGTTTCAGCTTCCATAAATAAAGTTTTGTTGGAACATGGCCAAGCTCATTCACTTATGTAATAGTCTATATGGCTGCTTTCACACTGAAACAGCAGAGTTGAGTAGCTGATACAGAGCCCACATGGCTCTCAAAGGCTAAAGTATTTACTACCTGGCCCTTCAAAGAGTCAGTCTGCCAGCCTCTGATATAAAACATTATGACAAGGAATGAGATGAAAACCAGTTTTATGGCAGGTTAAATGGTACATGCACAGCAAAAATAAATTCTGGACGACCACTTCAAGTTACACATACTGCTCATCTTTATAATCAGGGAAGGGGCAGTGGTAAGTGGCAATAAGAATTTAGTTTCAGAATCAAATCCATGTCAGTGGTGATTTTTGAAAGTTCATTGGCTCTATTAGCTTCAATTTCCTCATTTATAAAATAAGTATATCAGAATATCCATGAGAGGTGTGATGAAACCTAAACAAGGGAATAAGGCCCTTGGCACAGAGGGTGGCCAAAAGACTCAATAAATAATAGCCAATATCGTTTTTATAAGAAATGGCTTGGGAGTTCCCTGGTGGTCTAGTGGTTAGAATTCGGCACTTTCACTGCCATGACCCAGGTTCAATCCCTGGTCGGGGAACCGAGATCCCGCAAGCCGCTGGGTGTGGCCAAAATTTAAAAAAAAAAAAAAAGGCTCAAAGTGTGGTCTGAAGTAAAGACTGGAAGTATATGTACCACAGAAAAAGAACCATTTCCTCCTGGGGTTTACAAGTGAATATCAAATTCATGGAAATTCTCCCACCACTGAATTCAACCAGAAAGAATTAGAGAAATAATCCATGATCTCATTTCCCTGCTTTATCACCTAAGATACCCACTCTCTAGGAGAGTGGACTTAAGTGATTTCTGAACCTCTGTCCTCAGAGATCATGGCAAATAAGTATCGTATCTTAAGTTTATTCTTAACTTCAAACTTGACAAAGTGTCTTGACAATCACAGCCTCAGATGACCATGAATCTGAAATCAGATAGTCTTAAGTTTGAACACAAACTCAAGTGACAAGCATTCCGAACACTGTGATGACATTCCCTCATCTATAAGTGAGGACAATACTACTGCCATCTTCTCTGGATGTTATGATTATTAAGCGAGATGCCTCACGGTACCTGACACCTAGTAGGTACGCAAGAAATGTTAAGGGCACGCTGGTCTCTCTTCTCTTCCCTCCCTACTGTCCACTCCTCTCCATCCTCACAAAAAACTGTGGCACAGTTAGATGATGGCCATCAGGACTAGAACACAGGTTTTCCCCGTGCACTTTCTAATAAACCCCAAATATTAAACATCTGATATGAGAACTATGAATCAAAACAGTCGTGACTTAACATAAAGAACACAAGGCTGTAACCTGCACAAATACAGCCTAACCAGAAAGGAACTAGCTCAGTCTCCTAGAGGCCAGAAGCCCGGTGATGATCCTCTGCAGAGCCAAGTCCTCACCACCCCAATCCTCTGCAGAGCCAAGTCCTCACCACCCCAGAGCCAAGTCCTCACCACCCCAAGTCCACGGTGGTCAAGGAACCAGAGTTACTCAGAAATAAGAACTCAGCAGGAACTATATGGCAGGAAAACACAAAGTGTCATTCCAGAAAAATCCATTCCAGTTGTCAAAAGAGTTTATCAGAGTAAACGTCACGTGTGAAAATTACCAAAAAGGGAAAAGAACCAAAAACTGACTCCAGAAGAGCATAAGAGTGATCATATGATCACTCCAGGACTTGACCCCTCGACCAAACGTTTAGGGTCAAGTACTCAGACTATTAAAGCTGAAGGAAAATTACTGCAGTGATCAGGGCTTTTGGGTGGTGATTCTGCTGTTTAAAATGGCCCACAGGCGTAGTCATGAAGTTTTCTTAAGCACAAAGAAAGCTGTTATGTGCCCTACAGAGAAAATATTAGGTAATTTTCATTTAGGCACAAGTTATAGTGCTGTTGCTCATATGTTCAAAGTTAATGAATCAAGACTACATATCAAGTAAGAGGACTTTTTTTTTTTTTTTTTTTTGGCTGTGTTGGGTCTTCATTGCTGCGCACGGGCTTTCTCTAGTTGCGGCGAGCGGGGGCTACTCTTCGTTGCGGTACGCGGGCTTCTCATTGCGGTGGCTTCTCTTGTTGCAGAGCACGGGCTCTAGGTGTGCAGGCTTCAGTAGTTGTGGCTTGCGGGCTCTAGAGTGCAGGCTCAGTAGTTGTGGCTCATGGGCTTAGCTGCTCCGCGTTATGTGGGATCTTCCCAGACCAGGGCTCGAACCCATGTCCCCTGCACTGGCAGGGGGATTCTTAACCACTGAGCCACCAGGGAAGCCCCAAGTAAGAGGTCTTTAAACAAAAGCACACAGAACAAGGTCATATATCTATTACTTGATGAAAATGTGGTAACCAGAGGCTCACAGGAACTAACTCAGTATTTCTCAGAGGAGCGATGGTTCAAAATTCACTAATTCAGTGCTTGTGACTTGACAGAACAGAACTACCACAAATAATGACTATATGTTATAAATACAAAGAAGATGATATGGCAACCTCTGCGGGGAGAGTCACAGGAGTTACTTGCACTATTCTTGCAACTTTTCTGTAAGTTTGAGATTATTTTTAAATAAAATTTAAAAACCTTTTGAAAAAGGTGCAAAACATACTACCAGCTGCTTTAGAGCCTCAAAGACAAAACAAAACCCTAGAACAAGAACTCCTTGGTGATTCTGAAAATCTGTCTTGCTCCCCTCCCAAACCCCCTCCGCACACACAACTAAAAGAATGAATGTCAAACTGAAACCAAGCAGGATCCTGTAGGGCCCTCCCGGGTACAAAAGCCCCTCCGTGTCCCCCATTTCTTGTTTATAGAAGGCTTTAGTCTCCTAGGCCTTCCAGAGTTCCAAACAGCAGGCTCCAGCAGTTACTCATTAGGGGAGTGAGGGGATACAGAAACAAAAGGCAGTTAAACAAGAGAAGTAATGAGAATAGTTCAGTGATAAAACAGAGTTCTAGTTCCTCCTCAAGGGACACACACTATTTAACACATATCTCTGAGTTGTTCTGCACAAACTAAGACCCCCTCCCCAACCTGGGTAGAGGACAGTGACTACACACTGTATACCCCACACTGGCTGGCAGGCAGGCACCAGAACATTGATAATTAAGATTCACATCACCCTATTACCTCACCATCAACCAATCAGAAGAAGAAAGTCATACACCCTGCAGCCCTCTCCCCAAATGTTGCCTTTAAAAATCATTCCCGGGCTTCCCTAGTGGCGCAGTGGTTGAAAGTCCGCCTGCCGATGCAGGGGACATGGGTTCGTGCCCCGGTCCGGGAAGATCCCACATGCCGCGGTGCGGCTAAGCCCGTGAGCCATGGCCGCTGAGCCTGCGCGTCCGGAGCCTGTGCTCCGCAACGGGAGAGGCCACAACAGTGAGAGGCCCGCGTACCGCAAAAAAAAAAAAATTAAATTAAAAAAATAAATAAATAAATAAAAATCATTCCCTGAGGGAGGGATAAATTGGAAGATTAGGATTGACATATACACACTACTATATATAAAATAGATAACTAATAAGGACTTACTGTATAGCACAGGGAACTCTACTCAGTACTCTGCAATGGCCTACATGGGAAAAGAATTTAAAAAAGAGTAGATGCATGTGTATGTATAACTGATTCACTTCGCTCTACACCTGAAACTAACACAACATTGTAAATCAACTATACTCCAATAAAAATTTAAAAAAAGAAAATTATCCCCTGAAAGCCATCAAGGAGTTCAGGTCTTCTGAACACAAGCCACCTTGCTTGGCACCCAGCAAATAAACATACTTCACCACAACCTGGTGTCAGTAAATTGGCTTTGCTGTGTAGCAAAGCAGACCCAAGTTCAGTTCAGTGACAAAACCATTATTGTGTTGCAAGGACCATATCATCCCATATGATCCGCTGATCGCTTCATGTTCTTCTTCCAAATGAGATAATATGCTAGACGCATTCAAATCACAGAATTCCAACCTCTGAGCACACAGTTCAAAAAAGCTATCGCTGGGGACTTCCTTGACGGTCCAGTGGTTAAGACTTCGCCTTCCAATGCAGGGGGTGCAGGTTAGATCCCTGGTCAGGGAGCTAAGATCCCACATGCCACACGGCCAAAAAACCAAAGCATAAAACAGAAACAATATTGTAACAAATTCAATAAAGACTTTAAAAATGGTCTGCATCAAAAAAAAAAAGAAAAGGCTATCACTCCCAAAAAGGATCTTGAATTTTAGGGAGATGTCCTCTTCCTTCCAGTGCTAGTTATCTGGTGGGGATTTTAAAAACCTACATGTGTGATCTAATTAGATTTTATATTCAGAAAAGCTAAAAACCCCTTAATGTCTCAAAAGTTTTGAGAAACAATGGATGAAAGTTCAGAGTCCTCTATTGAGAACATTCTCTAAGAGGCCAGAGCACCATCCATATTTTTGGTTTAAATCCTGTAATCTTGATGGTAATCCCTTTCCTCAGGAGCTGGCCTTCTTTATTAATGAAGAAGAATCTGATTATCAAAAACAATGCCTGGGTCCCCCACTCTAGTCTAGAAACAAAGGGAAAGATGTTTTGGTAAATGCCAAGAGAAATCTATTAATTTGCAAGACACTGGATCCCAAGTTTAGATTTTATTTTCTTTTATCCTTACCAAATCCTGATTTCCTCTTCCGCAAGAATAAGAGTCTCTACAGCTAATCAACTATACTTTGAATACACTGAAAAGTTAAATCACTGCAGCCACCATGACTACAGATGGAGGGAGGCACAGCGCAGGGCAGGGGGTGGTATTGGCCCATCATCTTTCAACTGAAACAAAGAAAGGGGAGAAGGAGGATGCACGGAAAGCCTCTGAAGGCAATTACAAACCAGCAGTCACCTGAGAGCTTGTCGGAACTGCAGACTCAGACCCTACCTGGACCTCCTGATTCAGAATCTGCCTTTTAATAAGATCCTCAGGTGACAGGTATGCACAACGAGGTTAATCTCCCCACACACACACTTTATTCCCCACTGTGCCTGGGGAATCTGCCTGGCTCAAACATGTCCTCCGGCAAATTCAGCTTAAACTTTTTACTCAGAGAGGCCTTCCCAATCCCCAGGCTAGGTCAGCTATATGCCATATATGCTCTGAGCCTCTGTATTTCTCTCCCATAGAATTCATCACAACATTAAATAGCATAATGAATTGTATAGTATCAGTTTTCCACTCCATGGTGCAAGCTCTCTCCGGGCAAGGACTGCATCTATCTTATTCACCATGGTAGCCCCAGAGCCCAGAACAAGACCAGAGACAAAGTAAGCATTCAGTAAGTGTTTTTTCTGAATAAATGAATGGTCCTAGTATGTATCAAGCACAAGTATCAAGTGCTAGACTTTGGAAAGAAGGGACAAAAACAATTAAAACACAGTCCTTGTCCTTAAGCAGCTCATAGCTTAGTGGATTTTTGTTGAAGCTAACGAGAGAGCCAAGCTCTTAAGAGTATGCACTGCATTCACAGCTGTTTTTCCGACAAATGACAACAGGTAACCCAAAGGTTCTCCAAGGCCTTACAGGGAACCCCTCCCTAGCATGACCTACAGGCAAGCGCGTCCTCACCTAACCCTCCCCTCAAAGATTCTCCCCTCCCAGAGTTCAGTACTTTGTCCAGCCCTCTCTCTCTGTCCTCTCTAAGGCAACTCCTACAAACTTCAGTATCATTTTATTCTCCACTAAGAAGTTTGTGTTTCCTCTGGGAACATTTTCTTCAACCCGCTTTCTTCATCAGCCCTATTATGAAATGTCAAATTTCCTTGTTACATCCTTTAAGAATGTTTTACCTAACTCATTTCCAACCACTCAATTATTTCCTGCGAGCTATGAAGTCTATTGTCAACAGAAACCATTCAAATCTATGTCCCAGACCACACTGGAGAAATCTCCCGATTAACTATTCGATACTCAATTGTCCTCCCACTTTCCTCAGTCATTTCCTATATCCCCCAAAGAGATACTCTGTCTGAACAAGAACTGTCATCTCTTCTAGGATTATATTTTCGATGATTCTTATATTTATTCTTGTTTAATAGACAAGAATCTCTTGAGAGATTTACATCCCAAAGCCAAATACCACGGTAACAAAAATGCCTAAACTGATAGCGATGAGAGTAACATTTTTTTCATTTTATCTCCAGGGAAGAAGCTCACAGTGAAATATTAGTGGAGGCAAAGAACACACTGACAAGGAGGGAAGTGCTCAGTGGAGAAGACAAGCTGAAGCTACTATCAAGGCACCTCACAGCCCTGTCCAAGGGGCTCAGAACCCACCCCGCCTTCCCAACCAGACCCCAGTTAGAGTATAATACAGCCACTAAAAACACCGAATTCTAGACACTAAGGCTTTGATGTAAAGATCCATTCTAAGCACTGTTTGTACACCAAGTATTACAGATATGTTCATATGCCTGTCATGAATGGGATTAAAAATTCCAAGGGCATGCCTTCTGAATATTTTCCACATCCCACCCTGTAATACTGTTTACCAAACAATGACAAACTGTAACCCTAGCCCAAAGATGTGGTTTGTGGACTGTGAGAAATTTTAAGGCACTTCAAAAAGTCACCAATTGTTTTCTTAAATGCTTCAAAATACACACTTCTAGGGTGTCTGGCCTTAGCCTGTTTTGTGGGTTTCAAATCACCAGTGCCTTTTTTGGTTCAGATACACTTTGCATATCTGTCCACTCCACGTTTCAGAACTGCTAAAAAATGTGAGAGGAAGGTTAAGGTCTTATTTCTCTTGAATTGATGCACTGGCACTGCAGGTATCAGAGGTAACTCCCCAAAGACAGGTCTTCTGTTAAGGAAGCTCAAGAAAAAATGTGTTCTGAGGCCAAAGATTTTTCCTCCCCGCTTCAGGGGCAAATGGAGATGAAGCAAGTTGCCAAGGCAGGGTGGAGAGGCCTAGGTTGCATTCCAGGGGCTACTCAGTTAACGGGGTCTGTACGTCCAGCCCTCCCCACCCTTTAACTCTCGTGCCTCCTCCCCAACTCCAGTGCTCAGAGGAAGGACAGAAGTGTAAGCACAAAACCTGATCCAGAAAGGGGGAAAGCCCAGCTACTACTTTCCCAGCCTCAATGGCCACAGCTGCTGTCATCTTATTTCTCCTCCTCAGAGCACTGCCATCACTGCATCCCTGAGCAAAAGGTACACTAGGCAAAATAGCAAATCATAACCCCAGGATTAAAAAGGGGGTAGGAGGCCTGAACCAGACAGATACAGCTAAGTGAAAGTATATCAGACTCTTGCAACATTCTAGAGGAATGAAGATTCTTGCATTTACTGTTCTTGCATTACTGATTCTTGCATTACTGTTCCTCAGGTTTGCTTCTGTAAAGCCATGCACATTTTTTCTTAGAACTAATTTATAGCAAACGGATGCTGGATTATGAGCATAATACTCAATACTGTTCAGAATGAATCGTCTCTCAAGAATACCTAATATATTTATTTTGGCTTATATGTAGGACTGACTGTAGAACTTGGGAAGGTCAAGAAACTTCTGTGCTACCCATGGAGAGCACTGATGTTCCCATTTTATTGTCCAAACTTCTTTGGAAACTTTTCCTATTTGAAATGTTGATAGTCAATTTTAGATGTCAAAATAAAGAAGTACAAACCACAAATCTACCATAAACCTTTCAGAGTCCTTTATTGCTAAATTAATGTACCATCCCAAGATTCCCCTTACTATTAAAATCCTTCAGAGAGTGTGATGAACGCCATTATCACCTAATACAGCTGAAGATTACAAGTGGTCATTCCTTCCCCACTATATGCTGGTGTGCCCAGTCCACCCCCATCCTTAACCATAATGCACAGATTTGCACACCTCTTCAAGAAGTTAAACTAAGGCTATTTGGCCATGATCTGGAATTTGCTTACAAGTACTGCCCAGAAGAGACTGCTCCTCCATTTTTATTAAAAAATGCCAATAATATTCTACTTACCCTATACTATCACTAAAGCCCAGCTCTTTGATTCCCCTCACCGTTTTTTTTCTTTTGGTTTTTTTTCTTTCAAAATAAATGAAAGTTTGTAACACATAAAGCATAGAAATCTCACAAGAAAGTTTATGGACAGCTCAGACTCCTGGGGCATCTTTACTATGTTTAGCCTTGTGCCATCAACCCCTTTCAAAAACCGATTTTCCCCGTTCCTCAGATAATCTTTGAGTCCCAAGTTTATTATTCTCTCTACACTGGCTTTCACCTTCATCCTGTTGATAATCAGGGAAATACATTTTCTTCTGACACGAGAGTAGGAGAGATACTTTCATTCAGAGCACCAATCGGGGGACGCTGAAGAATTCAATGGAAGCCGCGCAGTCTGGCCGGCAGCCCCACACTGACTGGCTCTGTGACACGCTGGCATGAGATGACTAACACCCGGGCAGGGCAGGCTGAACCGGGAGCCAGGCCTGGGCTCCAGAGAGCCTGCGGGAGGTCTCAGGAGAGTCTAAAGCTCTCACAAGAGAGGAGTTTAACAAGATAACTCGGCTTTTAAGTAACAGAGGCAGCCCCCTGGCCTCTGGGCTGCAAAAGCGCTCACCTGCCAGGAGTAATAACACAAGCAATTACTGCACACAGAATAATAAAGCTCAGAGGGATTCCCAGGTACTCGGATGGAGTCTCCCTCCCCCTTACTTACACAAAGGGGGAAGGAATGGGAGGAAGAAATGCCCCACCTTCCATGAAGACTGGGGACAGTACTGTTAGGTAAGCAGCTAAATTACACTTGACAGAGTAAGTCACTGTTTTGGGTGGTTGCCAAAAATAAAAATGCCCCTGGTATTAAAGGTTATATATAAAATAATGCATCCTCCCTCTCCTGGAACAGAATTCATAAAGTTTAAAAGTTCACTAACATCACATTCCGGAGACTGGAAACACAGACTTAAATGTCTCGCTTCTCATTCCTTTCTCTACCACAAACTTCCAGGAGGCCTTCCTCACTTTAGGCAAGTTTCCTTCAACTTGCACATCGACAGCAGATTGCTCACAGCTGCTTTCACGAACATCTGAGTATTCCCACCTGGACCTACCCATTTCTGCTGCCTTTTATCTCATCCATTTTATTCCTCTGCCTCTGTCAAGACCTGTCACTTTCACCGTCTCCCCAGAAGAGATGTTTAAAACAGAGAAACTGATCTGAAAATATCACATCTGATTTTTCCAACCCATCCATTCTCCAAGAAAACCTTCAGTATTTAACTTCACGAGGTCCCACTTCCACCATCAAACAAGGTTACCTGCCTCTATTTAACAGCATTTTAATGAGAGGGACACCTAAAATCTCATCAGCCCAAAGCTTTACCCAGAATCAGGTGCACAGCCTGGTCTCAAGCCTGGGCTGCCTGTGCTCCATGAAAGCCTGGAGAGCCTCCACCCTGCCCCAGGCCATCCTAGCAGCTACTTAAAAAACCATCTACCTTCTGTTTATTTTGGCCTCTGCTGAACTATGCCAACCCACTCTTTCTCCCAGACTTGACTCTTCTTACTAAACCCATAAAACATACATTTTATCACTCAAATCAGAACACTTTTGAGAGTGAAAATGGGGGCGTTACTGATAATTGTGCCAAGACAACAGCCCTGGGCAAACTGTGATGTAAGTTGCCCTGTCCTTACAAAGGTGGGAGGCCAGGTAAGCGGCTGTTCCTCACAAATAACCAGTTTATGCTGGTCCTACACATTGTTCCTCTCTGCCAATCTCCCAAAGAGGACCAGAAAATGCCCAAACAAACTAGTCCACCTCGGGGCAAAGGAAACAGAAAATGTTTTATGTTGTAGTGGAAAATTTTTTCGAAATATATCAACTTCAAGTTTTGATCCTTTGGGGGTGGAGACGAAATGCAGCCCAGTCCTAAAGCACCGGAGGCTAGAGGGTTCCTGGGAGGATGGGGCAGAAGTCAAAGGAAACCAAAACTTTGCCCGTTGTATTTTTGCCTGATTAGCCTCACCTGCGCCGCTGAACCACAACTAGTATTCACATACAGCTGCCCTTTTCCACGTGTTACCTAAATTTGTTTAATCTTTCCTAACGGTTAAATTAATACCTCCAAAGCTCAGAAGGTTACACATTTGCCAGTGCACAGTTTCTGCTAAGCCAGGGCTTCCCAGACTTTTAAAGATTCCAGACCAGTAGAGTTTCCCCCACTTCCAAAAATTAAGGACTGACATGTTATACATTTTTTTATTTGTACCGAGGACATGAAAGAAAACAAAGGCCATCACATCATTTATAAAGTAAAGGACATTTTAGCCAAAAAAAATAATAATAGTAAGAATATAATCTCAAAATTAAAGCCAGTCCTTCAAATTGAACCGCCTTAACATCACGAAACTTGCCAGGCGCCCTTCTTCCTCTCATTTTACCTCAGCTGGTTCCAATTCCAGTCCCATCTAAGCTGGGGACAGATGCGGAAAGTGCTGGACTACTAACACCAGCCAATGGTCAGAACACCGCTTTCTCTCACTCATTCTATCAGCAACAACCCCATGAGGTGAGCACTGTTATTATGCTCGTTTACAGGCAAAGCTGGAAGGTAAAGGGTAAAGTCACTTGCCCAAGGTATTGTGGCTAGTAGCCAGTGAAGCTAATGACGTGGGCCACAGCCATCACAGAAAATCAGTTCGGTTCGGCCTCAAGACACAACTTATGTGTCTGTTTCCCAAAGTGTGGGCTTGTTTAAAAAACAAACCAAGAAAAACTGGTTTAGGTGGTATATGATCCCTGTATGTATGTACCAGCATTTAATATTTATACATAAATAAGAACTGTCTCCTGTCCCCTTTTCAATTCTCTTTCAATCCTTTCTATTAAACGAAGTTTCAGTTTGGCGGCAGGAAGCCTTTAGCACATCTCTACCACTTGTTACACACTTCCTTGAGAGCCCGCTGCGAAACGCTGTACCTAGCTAGAATTTAATAACACTCGCTGTTTAGTTTTCATTGCGGGGTTTTTCTAAAGGTACTTTCTAGTAAGTAGTAACCAGGAAGTAATACTGGTTTCCCATTTTCAATGGTGAAATCATTTCCTTTTAAAATAATATTTCAATTTTTAAAATAGCTGATTGCCCCAAAGATTTTCAAACTAAATAAAAGTAGAGGCAGTGTTCCAATGTGCTAAAAATATGGGAGGGGCACACACACACCGGAAGCCCCGGAAACTGGAGGTAAACCATCAGCAGGGTTGAGATGAGCTGCACCAAAGGCTGAAAACAAGACTCCCCTGGTTCAGCCTCTCCGAACAACTCTAAAAATGGCTGACTTTCCCCGTGCAGGATGTGTCAGGCTCACCACCACTACCACCCCACCTGCTAATCCAAGAAGAAAAATGAGGAAGAGCTACGTACCAGACTGTAGGAAAGAAAAGTCAGGCCTCTCACAGGACCTTGCCTCTGACCTCCTCCTGTCATCCATAGGTAGGTAGTTGCACCCTTTCTTAGCCAGGGAGCTCTCTAGAACCCAGAGAGAGCCGGTAAGGCTAAAGCTCTAAGAGCCTACTATCCTTGAAGTTCAAGACCTCAAAACATCTGGGGGCCTTCAACCAATTAAAGAGTAGTGATGTAATGATCCCCAGGAGCAGAGCCCTGCCCTCCACTGAAAAGATAGTGGTTTTCAAGGATACTGACTGGGGAAATAGACTACCAACCGTGAAAGCATTAATGAGTGTAAGGAGAGGATAAGCTGTATTTTGCCCTAAATCTAATCTAAGATGATCCTGGTAGGATATAAAAAGGTGAAGTCTAAGTAAAGCGCCCGCTACAACTACCGAAAACATTAAGTGCACTTCTAGGAATCTATCTTAGGGAAATGCCGACACAAGAACACGAAGATGTATCAAAGAATGTTGATATATCAACAGGAAAAGAGTGGATAAGCAAACACACCCAAACTATGGAATACTCCTCAAACATTAAAGAATGAGGTAGATGTATAATTATGACACAGATAGTTATGACAATTTAAAAAAGAAAGTTACAGGACTCATTACGACCTCATTTCTGTTTGTTTAAAAAGGGAGGGTGTACATATCTGCATGAAAAAACTGTGGGAAGAACATTTACTTAAGGGAATGAGAATGAATGGTAGAAAACTCATAAGGAGGGCAGAGAGAGATTTTTGCATTTAACTTTACATACTTCTATACTGTTTGAAGTCTTAGGAACAAGCATGAAGTTGAAAATTTAAATACCAATAATTATGAAATTACTAACACTGGATGGCATTCACCTGAGCATGTGGAAGTATTTCAGGGATGAACTAGAAAACTGCTGGTCAAAAGAAGGAAAGGCCACCAAGGAACTGCAAATGTGACCCTTAATCATAAGGACCTCAAAGACTTGAGAATTACAAGAAAGTTTTATTTACAAATTAGACAAGCTAGTGGAATAGAAAGTAAAGACTGGGCTTCCCTGGTGGCACAGTGGTTAAGAATCCGCCTGACAATGCAGGGGACACGGGTTCAAGCCCTGGTCTGGGAAGATCCCACATGCTGTGGAGAAACTAACCTGTGTGCCACAACTACTGAGCCTGTGTTCTAGAGCCCGCAAGCCACAACTACTGAGGCCGTGTACCACAACTACTGAAGCCTTTGTGCCTAGAGCCCGTGCTCTGCAACAAAAGAAGCCACGGTAATGAGAAGCCGGCGCACTGCAACGACGAGCAGCCCCTGCTCACCGTAGCTAGAGAAAGCCCGCGCACAGCAACAAAGACCCAACGCAGCCAAAAATAAATAAATTTTTTTTTTTTTTTTTAAAGTAAAGACTAGGGCTTCCCTGGTGGTGCAGTGGTTGAGAGTCCACCTGCCGATGCAGGGGACACGGGTTCATGCCCCGGTCCGGGAAGATCCCACATGCCACGGAGCGGCTGGGCCTGTGAGCCATGGCCGCTGAGCCTGTGCGTCCGGAGCCTGTGCTCCGCAGCGGGAGAGGCCACAACAGTGAGAGGCCTGCATACCGCAAAAAAAAAAAAAAAAAAGTAAAGACTAAGACCACCACAGAGGCCACTGTCATTTTGGGTTTTACGGGTGTTGTTCTTGTTAAGAACGGGGCTTATAAACAAGAAACAGGATGGATATAAATAGAGAAACCAAAAAGCCCATATGTGTGGTTCTGCAGGATTCTAAGAGCAGAAAGTGAGGAGCAGAGAATCTTCATGTTTGTAGATGACACTAAAGACTTCCATAGTAATAACGTGCCAAGTTATGGGTGCCAAATTATAGGAAGATCTGGGGAATCTATGCAAATAGAAGGAAAAGTGGCAAATGAGTGTTAAAATGAGCATATGGCCTAAATCAGGCATATAAAACAACTCCTCAGCTGTCAGTTATGACCTAGGAATAGGGTCTCGGAGTCACTGTAAATGGACCCCTGAGGACGTCAGCCTAATATTGAGCTACAGATTAAAAGCAATGCAAAGTGTCCTGGGAGCCATCAAGACAAGTACTAAAAAGAAAAAAAGAAGCCACTAACCCCTCTCGTATAAAATTCAGAGGCACTGGCCCCAAAAACATACACTTCTTTTGTCATTTATGTCCTGCCCCTTCAACTACATACAGCACAGGAGTTAAACAAGATCAGTGGGTCTCAAATGCCAGCCCCTGGATGAATCCCAAACGGACTCTTTCAGAATCACTTAGGAGTGGCTTTTTTAAAATACGTATTCCCGGGAATTCCCCGCTCGTCCGGTAGTTAGGACTCCACGCTTCCACCGCAGGGAACTAAGATCCGCGTGGTGCGCGGCGCAGCGGGGGAAAAAAAAGAATAAAATACGGATTCCCAAACCACACTTGCAGAGATTCTAATCCAGTGCCTCAGAACGGCCTTCTAGGTGGTCCTGATGCAACGACCTGTTTAGAAAATCACTGGCCTCCTTCTCTCTCTCTAAATCTACTCCGAGAAAGGATGTAAGAAAGCTTACAATAAAAAATAAACTGAAGAAACCATGGGAGGAACTACCAAGAATAGATTAAGATGATTCCTATACTAGCACATGAAATGGAAGTGGGAAAGATCTGCAAGACAATGAGAATGATCTAAAGGAAGACGCTTTGGCCTCAGAGTGTGAAAACCAGAGCTCAGAACACAACCAAGCCGCATGCTCCCGCCAGACTCCCACAAACAAGAGCAGGATCAGAATAAACTCTCCGCGTGAGTTACAGGTTCCCTGAGTGTCCTCTTCATCCCCACCCTTCGCAGGTCTAGACCTGCTGCCCCAGGAGAATGGCTGGGTGTTCGGAAGCAGAGGTGAGACTGCATAAATAAAACCCACTGGTACCATGTTCTTCTGGGTCCCAAGCAATCACTCCCACTAGCCTATCCCGACACCACCGCTGAAGCCAGGAATCTCCATGGCTCAATTCCATCTACCCTCCAGCCGCTCCAGTGTCTGATCACTTAGTCTGCTTCAAATTCTAACTCTGGTCTTCCACATTAGAAAACCATAATTCAACTAATCTACCTTCTCAAAACAAAACAAAACAAAAAACAAGCAATGGGAACAGAAAATATGTCTCCTGCAGGATAAGCAGCAATTCAAAGTGAAGACTACCAGAAGGCATAAGATTTCTCAGCTTTGATGCGTGCCTAAAAGACACGTGACATAGGGCTTCCTTCTTATACATTTGCAGCCTTTGGGGGCTGTAAGGAGCTTAGAGACGATGAGTCCAACCACTTCATTTAAGAGAAAAGAAAAGAGCCTGAGAGGCAGACTACCTTACCCCACAGCACACAGCTGCAGAACAGCAGCATCTGGCCTAGAACCTGTGTCCCCTTAATCCCAGGTCCATGATCTCTCTCCTCTTCCAGGTTGCTTCCCAGGGACAATGTTAATGCATTGGATTTATTAACTTGAAGCACAGTTTCCCAAATCTCCTCAATTCCCCCTATTACACATGAGGTTGGTGTTACAAGACCATCCCGAGCAGGCTACTTCCCACATAAAGAGAACGCAAAGCACCTCAAACTGTGTTAAGGCATAAAGAGAGAGGAGATGGTGCCTTAAAGTCTCCGTCATAAGCATGTAAATGGAGAAAATGTGCCAAGCCCAGTTTATATCAGAGACTGAACATCTCAAAAATGACATCTGAGAGTGTCATCTAAATTTTCATTAGGTTTATTTTCCCTGTAAGTTGCTTAACTTCCTAATTTTAAAAAAGGCCAACTGAAATCTCTGGGGGTTTTTTTCCTAAACATTAGAGCTAAGTGAGAAAAGCGTGACGTTAATTTATCATATTGAGTCTCACGGAAAGTAAGTGAATCCCCACAACACTCCATCTGCATCAAATGTTCACAACCTGTGATTCTGCATCAATTTCCGCTGTACGAACAAAAAGCATACGTCAGTCTCCCAAGAGAGGAATTAGCAACAGAAACTGGGGCGGGGCAGTGGGAGGACCTGGGTGGGTATCCATCTCCAAACAAGAAATCAGAGGAAAAGCTACCTAAGCCCAGAAAGAGTTGAATCCCTTTACTTCATTCCTTGTCCCTGATAAGGAAAAAAATTTCCTGCAATATTTAGCTATGCACTCCCTTGAAAAAATGAAACAAAATAAATCCAAAGACCAGATTCCAAAGGATATCTACTGAACACCCTGCTAGAACCATACGTATCAGCTGGACTGCTAGCCCGTGCTGATAAGTAAGTTTCGCAACAGGCCTTAGAACCTTCTTACTGGGATTCAAAAACCTGGTCAATTTTCTCTTCTGAACTTACTGATAAAAACTAAAATGTTCACTTATTTCCCAAATTTCACTCCCCAAGTAAACTGGGGCATAGACGCGCCAAATCATTTGCCTCGTTATTACCAGCACTGAACACTACCCCACCTCAGGAGCCCCCACTCCTGTTAATGAGCCACACTGCTCATGAGCTCTTCTCTCCTGACCATTAGTTTGAGCTCTGAAGCATGCTACTTCGCTTTTCACCATCACTGTTACCTAAAGCTTGCTACGTTAAAAGTGTTGTCAGAGGCCAGAGCTACTACATTCCAGGCAGTAAAAAAATGATGTCAGGAGCATAAACACTGACAGGTTCTAGCTGCTATGTAACTCTTGCTAAGCCTGCTCTTGGCATTTATCTTCTCATCCAGGTCCCGTCCACTGAAAGGTGGGTACCTTGGGAATACACAGGATTGGCTGATAGGAAGTCAGGAAACCTTAGTCTTGGGACTTCCCTGGTGGTCCAGCGGTTAAGACTCTGCACTCCCAATGCAGGGGGCATTGCAGGGTTCCATCCCTGGTCAGGGAACTAGATCCCGCATGCCACAGCTAAAGATCCCACGTGCCACAACTAAGACCCAAATAAATAAATAAATCTTAAAAAAAAAAAAAAACCTTAGTCGTGGCCCTGTAAGAAACATGAATATGACCAAGAGCAAGTATTTTTTTAATCAATCTCTCATCAGTTATATTTATTCAGTAGACTTAATGTCTGCTACTGATCTCACCAGGATACCAGAACAACCATCACCTCTGCTGCCTTTCCATCTTTTTTCACCGTAAAACACATATATTAATAGCTCAGGTTAAACCCATACCATTTATGTGAAACAATGAACTTGAAGAAACTGAAGAGCTACTATAAAAATTCTGAAATGGAGACCCCTAGGACCTTTGCACTTGCTGTTCCCTCTGCCAGGAACTCTTCCCCTATGGCTGGTTCTTTGATGTCCATCAGATCTCAGCTGAGGGAAGCCTTTCCTATCTAAAGGAGCCACCCCTCCCTTCCTCCCAACCACTCTGTCCCATTCCCCTACCGGAAATCACTATCTTATACTATCATCTTCTTGTTTACTTGTCGATTGTCTATCTCCTCTATGAACCCGTAAGGGCAGGAATCTGATTTACTTTTTTACCACTGTTTCTCTAATACCCAGACAGTGCTTGACACAGATGATCAATAAAATTCGTTCAGGAAAGGAAATATGATTGCTCATCATTCTATATCATTAGTTAGTACATGGCAGCAGCCACTGTTAGCATGACTAGAGCCAGATGGACGCTTCCTTTTCATACAGGAAAAACGACAGAAAGTCTTTAAGACATAGCAAAAACTTAGTGCTCCTTTACTTACAATTTTGATTGAAAGCTACCATGCTCACATGCTGGGAAGTGGGCAATTTTAAGACTAGAGGGAAAAGCCTTCCATCCTATTCCACCCACTTCTTTGCAAATGGCCCTACTAAAATATTCTTATTCGGCTACCTTGTCCCTTTGAACAGTAGAATAAGAGTGTTTTAAGCAGCTTAGCAAAGGTGTTTTTCTTTCACAGTCTGCAAGAGCTAAGTGCACATAGGAAGGAACAGATTAATAGACTACTACTCTATCCCCACTACACTCTGGAAAGACACATACTTCTTAGCTCAGAAATGTAGGAAACACTTAGCTATAATGATCTAAATTATAGGCAGCATTTCCTACAAGCTGTACACTGGAGAAATTTCCACTAAGCTACTCACCAGGAAGCCTACATCCCGCTTCACAACAACCTGGCAGCACAATTCCTGTCAAAGGAGGAAATTGTGGTCAACTCCTCCTTTAGGTGTCCCAAGGCTTAGGCATCGAGTGGTAATCTTGGTTCTTAGCATAAAACCAAAGACTGGCAGAGGGATCCTTTTCCCCTTTTAAATGGGGCAGGGTGAAATGGGAATTGAGATTTGGCCTTCCACACCATAAGCAGGATAAGATATGCTGCTTCCATGGCTGCTTCTGATAAGCACAGAAGATTCAAGAACTGCGGTGGCTTTATCCTGCTACGTGCTCCTGCTTGAAAAGACATGCAGACATAAGATAGGAGGGTTAGAGTGAAGACTTCGAAAAGGGCTCTATCCCCAAGACAGAAGTAAATGGGGACAGCAAAACCAGCGAAAATAGCCATCTCTAAGTAGCTGCTAAGTGGGGTGACTGAATTTTATACTCAGTACCCCAAGACTTCTCCCAACCTCTATTTAACATGTGCTGACAATATTCTGATGCAGCTAAAGAAAGTCTAGTAATTACTCAAGAAACCCAGAGATAGAATCCTCTAGGGTTTTGAGAAAACATCTGATTTGACAGAGACATTTACTTTCCCAGGTCCTATTCTGTCTGCCCACACAATTGCCAGTCTTATCCCAACTCAAAAAATATACAAATCCACCTTCGGTTTTTCCATCATTCTCACTGCCTTCTCAGTAACAGAAGGGCCCCACAATGCTTGTGTCAACTTACTGCCGAGTTCCTCCTTCAACACATTCCAGAACCAGCTCTGTCCCTTGGCTCCCACTCTCAATAGCAGACGCAGCCTCTTCCGTCATTTAAAAAAAACTGGGCAAATGCAAAAATTTTTTACAACTTCATTCTCAGCTCTTTCTTCTTCAACCTTAAAAGAAGGAATGCAGGACTTGCGAGGACAGCAAGGCGGGAGACCAGAAGAAACTTGCACTTGCCACGGCCTTTCCATGGTTCTTTGGCCAAAAAAGAGGAAGGGTGAGTACTCTTCTTCACTGCAGCAAACCTCAACCCCAGACCTTCAGACCTTCAGACCAGCCTGAGTCCAGACAAATCTCAGCCTGAAAGGCCCGCCTCTGGTTTGTCAGTTTCTGCCCCTCAACCCAAAGGCAAGCAAAGCAGTGGCCACTATTTTCCTATTCATCAAACTATTTCCTCCTCACTTTCCTCTGTCATAGAGCCCCATCTTCTCTTGCAGTTCTTACGAAGCAGTTCCTGGTACCACTGGAAACGATTACTCTCCAGGAAAATACAACTTTGCTTAGCAGAAGAACTTCACACAGAGCAATTGGCCAGGGGTCGATTCTTCATTCCAGACAGGCTTTGAAGCCTGGCACAATTCTGCCTGTCGCTCTGCAGTTCACCCAGCTTCCCTCACCTAATCCCTGCCTGGAACTCACCCACCCACCCCTTGCAGCTTGGTCACAGAAAAACAGCAGTATAGATGACCCTACCACTCAATCTTCAAAACCTCCGTCCAACCCTAACGTGTCTTCCACACCACACTCCTTTGCACCTAAGGACCATGAGCACCAAATAAAGTCACTTAGCACAACAGCAGCTCCCGGACAAGACAGGAGGAACGTCTAATCTTTCCTTCGCTCAAATACAGTCAGCTTCACTTTCCTGCAATTTTGCGGCCATGCATCACCCGCCCTGCCCTCTGCTAACGACATGCCCTGGAGTCAGAGGCACTGTACTATGATGTTCAAGAACCTGTGCTTTAGCAGACAGGCCTGGGTTCAAGTCCCAGCTCTGCCTCTCATTACCAATTAAAAAGTACCTGTCCTGGGGTAAACTACTCTTTCTAAACCTCAGATTACACACCGGTAAAATGTAGTCAATGATCCTATCTACTTGTTAGGTATTATAAATGAGATAATACAAACAGAATACTCAGCTCAAGACATGAGCCTTAATAAACAAGTGATTGTTGATATTCAGTATCCTCGGGAGTAATCTGTGGGCAGACATCATCACCCCATAGAATCCAGATGCCCTGGAAACCTCCAGAATTTGTAGAAGCAAAAATATGTTCAGCTTCCTTCCACTCCCACCCCCCAAATAAGGGGGGCCTTTAAGAAAAATTCAAGCCTTAGCAAAGGAAAAAACTCAGAAAGATTCACTCAGTGCTGCCAATTCCACTACCAGACCGCCAAGCACTGCTCTGTTCCTATGGTGAATGGAAAGATCAGTGCAAATGAAAAAGCTAATTTAAGAGGAGCCACTTCAGGATAATTCTTTCATAGGTCAAGTCAGTATTTCAAAGAGGTGAAAATATGTGGACCTTGGAAATTCCCTTCTCTTTCAGTTCCCGATAAATTCTGACTCTCCGTTTATGTATAAATAAACGGGAAAGCAATATTGAAAATCCTAAGAATCTCAGCTGGAGGCAGAATATCGCCTAAGAAATGAATACATAAGCATCAGTGGGAAAAAAAAGTCTTGAAATCTAATTCATACACACAAGCTGAAGAATACTTTAATCCTGTGAAAGACAGTAAACCACTGCAGAGCTTTGGGACAAAATCTCATAAAGAATATTTCCTGACGGAAAAGTCAGAATTGCAGTCTGAAATGCAATCTGGAAGTCTGCGGTCATCACAACCAGAAATTCTAGTAACAACCAAGAAGTGTCAGGTTCCAATATTAGGGAGTGTTGGGGGGAGGCCAACAGAGGGGACAATTGATAAAGAGAATTTATACTACAAAATTATCATGGAGCCGGGGGTAAATATTTTTTAATGACACTTGCAGGGTTTAAATTCACCATTCAAAGATGTAGGAAGCGGATATATAATCAGGCAGAATCTACGGTGTTACCGCAGTGGACTGGGAATCAGAACACTTGGGCTCTGGTCCTGGAACCAATCCAAACCACCAGGTGACCTTAGGCAAGTCACTTGCCCTCTTCAAACTAGTCTCATCTGTAGTGAGGGAACAATAATGATCGCTAAGATTCCTACCGGCCTAACATCTTAAGAGTCAAAAAGAGGGGGAGCACAAATATGAGGAGCTCTCAGGACTACAGACTTGACACAAGAGGTGGAGGGGAAAGGACGGGAAATGAGGGCCAGAGCGCGAGAAAACTTGGCGTAAGTAACTGAGCGTCGGTGAAAATATAAAAGCTTCAAGAAGACCAAGTACTCCAAGAGTTCCATGGAAGAGCGGACGTCAGGATCTTGAAAAACTGCAAACTACTCAGCATATGCCAAAATGGACAGAGGACAGGGGGATCAGAGAACAGATACCAACAAATTATCCCCCTTAACCAATCACTAATCTATCTGTCCTGGTAAACAGCCAGGAGACTGAGTGCCGCGATCACGGAAATCACTGTGACCCCCTAATGCCACGGTGTCCAGGAGGCAAGGCACCCAGGGGAGTCCGTATCGGCTTGCGTCTAGGGAGGGGATTCCGAGAACGGGTGAAAAGTGAGGAAAGGGGCAGAGAAAAGAGGATCTGGGAGACCATGCAGGCTGGCGGGAGGGAAAGGAGCCAGCGCCAGACTCCCGCACGGTGGTGGCCTGTGGGATCGGTGTCCCGGTCCCCGCTCTCACCATCTTGACGATGCCCCGCTGCACGGTGGGGACCGCGGGTCCCCCGGAGGAGCCGCCGCTCTGCGCGGAGGAGGCCATGTGTAGCAATGGAAAACCAGCGAGTAAGACGGTAGGCCGGCTTGGAGGTGTCAGTGTGGGTGTCGGTGTTGGTGAGAGGCCGCCGCGGAGAGGAGCAGGCGGGCGACCGGCTGTGGGCGATGGACGGGACGGACACGCCGGGCGCTCACAGGAGCAGCAGCAGGACTGCCAGCGAAAGAGACGCGATCTCCGCCGCCGCTACACGTTCTACTCGCCGCGCAAGCGTGCCAGAGCGCCACTGCTCTCCGGCCAATTAGAGCCCAGAGCCCGCCGGACCCCAAGCCAATAGACACCCTGCTCGCGGAACCCCGCCCCTTGCTCCCCAAACCTGTGCAGAACTTCAGGAAGCGCTGAAAGAGCTGATTTGCGGTGATGGGCTAAGTCTGGGGCGGGACTTCCGGGGCAGCGGTAGTAGGTAGTGTCGGGAGGTGTAGTGGAAAGGAAAGGACACGTCAGCATCTGGCCGCGGGGCGCGGTGGGCCATGGGAGCCCCAAGGGCGGGGTCAGCCTCGCCCTCCGGCTTGGCCCCGCCCATTACGCCCAGCCCCGCGGGCCCCTGGGGAGACCACGTGGAAGCCAGTTTTCCAGGAGGGCGCACCAGGGTTGGGGAGAGCTGACTGGGACCCCGAGCCAACGAGGCCGAATCCTAGAGGGATCTCAGTACTGGTGCACACCGACTTCCGACATTTTACCTCAGCTGAAAGTGTGGGAAGAACTTGGAAGCGTCTGAACGCCGTGAAACCTACCAATGTTGGCCTTGACACAGAACGTGGCCGCGCGCCCTCCCTGTAGTCGGGAGTGTATCTCGCTCGCATTTGTGTCTTCGGTGACTAGCACTTGTTAGGCACTCGATTAATGTTTTTTGGTGGAAAGACTAAATCTCTCTTACGGGGTGATGTCTTGTGCGCCAGTGAAGTTGCTGAGAACCTTGCTAACACTCCGTTGACGCAGGGTGAAGAGCCACGCCTCCTCCAGCCGCCCGACCCCATCCCTTTACCTAGCCCTAGTCTCTCTTTCGAGTAAAGTGATGGCGGGGTAGGGAGGCGCAGAGCAAAGACATATAAATGTTTACGTGAATGTTGAGAGGCAACTAATATTCGTCGAGTGCCCACTATGAGGAGCCAAGGATCTTACTTTCATGCCATTTAATTTTAATCTTGAAACTTGGTCCTACGCTGAGGACACTGTTTCCCCTGTAGCTCTTTTGAGAAGAGGTTATTCTCCCACGCTTCACCTTTCCCAAAGGCAAGTTTTGGGGTGAGCATCTTCCAAGATGCCTAGTGCCCCTTCCATACCATTAATTTGCCATCCTCTTCAAAAAAAAAAAAAGTCTCTGTGGTGGCTCATCCCACCTGATTATAGTACTCTCCTCCTCACTGGGGTTGTTGTCTTCTCTGCCCCAAATGCCACTTTGTCATTCATTGAAATTGACACCTGGTGCACACTCTTCTCCATCCAGTGATCCTGAGCGACTTTAACCTTTATGTGCCTGACTTATCCAATACCCTGGCGTTGACCTCATCTTTAGTGAACTTGACCTCTGCACCCGTTCAGCTACCCTCTTTAGGACAGATGAAGCATTACAACTGCTCCATAGCTGAAACTGTAAACTCAAACACCCCATTCTCTGATCATAATTGCTGTCCTTTCTCCCTTCTCACTAAGTTACTTCTTATACCTTGTATTAGTTATCTGTTGCTGTGTAACAATTTACCCCAAAACTTAAGTATTAAAGCAATAAGCATTTATTATCTCACAGTTTTTGTCAGGAATCTAGGCAGGTCTTAGCTTCAAGTTCCTTCACAAGGCTGGAATCAAGCCTGGAATCAATGGGAGCTTTGGTCTCATCTGAAGGTCCCATCTGACTAAGGGAGGATCTGCATTTAAGATCGCTCAGGCAGTCATTGGCAGGATTCAGGACCTCAGTTCCCTGCTATGTGGGTCTCCCCGTAGGGCACACAGCATGGTAACTGGTTTGCATCAGAGCAAGTGACTGAGAGAGTGAGAGGGCAAGCACGAGTCTTTTTGAACCTAATCTCAGAAGTAACATCCCAGGACTTCCCTGGTGGTGCAGTCGTTAAGAATCCACCTGCCAATGCAGGGGACACAGGTTCTAGCCCTGGTTCGGGAAGATCCCACGTGTTGCAGAGGAACTAAGCTCATGCGCCACAACTACTGAGCCAGCTCTCTAGAGCCCACGAGCCACAACTACTGAAGCCCACGCGCCACAACTACTGAAGCCCGTACGCCTAGAGCCCGTGCTCCGCAACAAGAGAAGCCACTGCAGTGACAAGCCCCTGCACCAATATGAAGAGTAGCCCCCGCTTGAATCTCCACTGGCCGCAACAAAGACCCAACGCAGCAAAAAAAAAAAAAAAAAAGTAACATCCCATCACTTGCTATATTCTACTGGTGCAGCCCACACTCAAAGGGAGGAGATTACACAGGGGCATGAATACCAGTAGGTAGGATCACTGGGGATCATCTTAGAGGCTACCTATCACACACTGTTCTTTAAGTAGAATTCAAAGTCCCTGAACCTCTCTGTCCTCTTTATATCAGCTCTTTTCTACTTTCTCCTGGTCCTTTAGACTCCATTATTTTTGCCCTTCTCCTTCCAGTATCCTTATCTCTAATCCCCATTTGTCTTCCACTGGACTCAACTGTCAAAACTGCAACTCTAGATCTCTCTGCCTTCTCCAAACCTACCACTTAGCTAGAGCAAACACTCAAAGATGCAGGTGATTGCCACACTAACAATTCACAGGCCCTCACACATTGCCTGGAATTTCTTCTGTTTCCTCAATCACTTTGGTCTCCAACTCCATTGGGTCTGGTGTGTCGTTGTTTAATTAAGACTATATTTTTAGAGCAGTTTTAGTTTCACAGCAAAACTGAGAGGAGGGTACAGAGATTTCTCCATATATTCCCTGCCCCCGCACAGACATAGCCTCCCTCATTATCAACATCCCGTGGTCCGTTTGTTACAGTTGATGAACCTATATTGACACGTCATAATCACTCAAAGTCCATAGTTTACGTTAGGGATCACTCTTGGTGTTGTACATTCTATGGGTTTAGACAAATGTATAATGGACATATATCCATCAATATAGTATCACACAGTATTTTCCCTGCCCTAAAAATCCCTGGGTCTGTTTTACAACTGATGGGAACATACTTTATAACAAAGGGAGCTCTACGTAATGCACTGTGTTAACCTAAATGGAAGGAAAGTCCAAAAGGGAGAGGATATCTGTATGTGTATGGCTGATTCATTTTGTTGTGCAGTGGAGGCTAACACAACATTGGAAAGCAACCATACTCCAATAAAAATTAATTTTAAAAAAATCCCTGGGTCTGTTTTAAACCTTCTCTGTTTTCCTCTTAACCCTGACTCCACTCTCTCCCACACTCTCCAATAGTACAAAGCCTCCTACTTCGGAGGGATAATAAAAACCATCAAGAACTCCCTCCATATAAAGACTCAGACGTAGAGAATGGACTTGAGGGCACGGGGAGGCTGGGATGAAGTGAGAGTGGCATGGACTTATATACACCACCAAATGTAAAATAGATAGCTAGAGGGAAGCAGCTGCATCGCATGGGGACATCAGCTCGGTGCTTTGTGACCACCTAGAGGGGTGGGATAGGGAGGGTGGGAAGGAGAGGCAAGAGGGAGGGAATATGTGGATATACGTATGCGTATAGCTGATTCACTTTGTTATACATCAGAAACTAACACACCATTGTAAAGCAATTATACTCCAATAAAGATGTTAAAAAAAAAAAAAAAGAACTCCCTCCATTTCCCACCACAAAAGCTAAAAACTTATCTTCCTTCTCATTCTTCTCCTTTTCTCCCTTGTTACAAAGAAAAAACTTCCTACTGCTTAGGCTAAACTCTCCATCTATGTCGTGGATCCACCCCCTCCACCTTCTCAAGGGCGCTCAGATAATTCCCTCTCCTGTTTCATAGCCTCTCAGTTTATCCTGGATTCTTCTCATTAATATTTAAATATTCTCAAATGTCTTGCATAGTAAAAATAAATTAATTAAATTCATCTTTACTCCACATCCCTCTCCAGATAGCTCTCCTCCCTTCATAGGCAAACCCTCTTGGCGAAATTCTTTGTGTTTGTTGCCTCTACATCCTCACCCTGCATTCAGTCCTCAGCTCCCTGCACTCTGACTACTGCTCTTATCAACTTACTGAAACTGTTCTCTCCCAGGTCACTCATGAGTGACCTTCTTGTGACTACATTCAATGGACACTTTTCACATTGGGCAGTCACTTAGCTGAGCTCTCCATAGCATTTGACATCGTACTCCTTGAAATGTCTCTTTCCTTCCCATGTTTCTTATATTCCTCCCATCTATCTCCATTGCAAATGACTCTCCCTTTGCCTACCCCTTAATATTGATGTTCCCCTGGGTTCTTCTCAAAGTATCTTCTTTTCTAGTGCAAAACATTCTTCCCGAGACGTCTAATCCATTCCTATGGCTGCATGCTAATGATTCCCAAATAGATAACTCCTGTTAAAATAACTCCCTTGCGCTCCAGACCCATATGTACAATGATACTCTGGATATCTGCCCATGGCTGTCACCTTGGGAATTCAAATTCAACATGTCTCACAAGGAGCTCATTATCTTTCCTCCCTAGCCTCCTCTTCCCTAGTATGTGTCTCAGCCCAAATAATGAGATGAAAAGCTACCCAGTTACAAGCCAGAAATCTGGAGATCGTCTGTGACTCCTCTCTCTACCTCATTCCTTAATTCTTAGTCAATCTCGGAAATCTGTTAGATCTACAGCAGTGCGGTGTAGCACATAAGCCCGACCTGGAACAAGACCGCCTGGGTTCACATCCCAACAGGATATAACCTTGAGCAGGCTGTGTGGTATCTCTGTTCCATGGATTTCTCCTCTGTAAAATAAAGATGATAATAGGACTTACCTCCTAGGGTTGTTCTGGTCTTGAGGATTGTATGTGTTAGTATATGCTAAACGCATAGAACACTGCCTGGATATATGTGTTAAATTTGCTGTGATTATTATTAAGTATCTCCTGTTGCTTAAGCCTGACATATTTTCACCCGGGTCGCTGCACTAGGCTTGTAATAGAGCTCCCTGACATCAGGGAGCTTCCTTTACCTACACCCCACCCATTCTTCCTACTGCAGCCTAAGTGATATTTCTAAAATGCAGATCTGATCAGGTCTTTCTACGCCCTAAGCCCCTCCCGTGATTTCTCTACACCAGCTCTTCTCTCACAGCTCTACCCTTCCACAGTGTGCCCAGGCCAAGTGAACTTGGTTTTGGCCATTCAAGACCACGCTCCTTGGCCTCCAGGGCTTTGTGCCTACTTTTCTGTCTGCCTGGAGCACGCTTTCCATCCCTCTTTCCTCCTCCCTGCCCTGACTCACTTCCCCTGTTTCCCCATCCTTCAATTCCCCACTTAGAAATCAGAATGTCTCCCCTGGAAGGCATTGGGAAGAATGCCTTTCCTCAGGGTAGGATTGTTTTGTTTTTTCTCCTACTCTTGGTCTGTTAGAGCACTTATGAGATTATAGTATCATTGTCTCTTTCCCTTTGAAAATGTCATCAGACTGTGTCTAATTTCCTTACAGTGGAATTCTGAGGCCATGCCTGGCACAGAGAGCTGCTCAGTATATATCTGTGAATAAGTGAATGACAGGGACTTCCCTGGTGGTCCAATGGTTAAGACTCCACGCTTCCACTGCAGACAGCACAGACTTTGATCCCTGGTCGGCGAACTAGGATCCTGCAGGCTGTTCGGCACAGCCAAATAAAATACAACAAAATAAATGAATGACAGAAAAGTATTATCATATTCATTTCACCTGTAAGGAACTATAGATTCAAGTAGGATGTTTGTTGAAGGTCACACGGCTAGAGGATTAGTAGAGAAGGGATTTGACACTAGTTCTTGTGACTCTAAAACTCATGTTCACTCTGCCATTAGTAGTGGAAGGAGACTTAGAAAACCTTAGAGGTGACTCCTGTGTGTGGAGAACATGAACACATACCGCCCCCCACACACACACAATCTAGAGATGGACAAGATTCATTTAAACAAACAAACAAACACCTTATTTTCTGTACTCCTTTGAGAGTAAATCTAGGAAATATATCCCCAGTAGTAATAATGGCCAAAGTATATTGAGCACTAAATACTAAACAGACTCTATGCAGAATGCTTTTCCCTACATTACATAATTTAATCCTTAGAACAATGCTATGAAATAATCAGTCTCTTTCCACAATGGAGGACATTAATGCTTTGAAAAGGTGAGCAACCAACTGTAAGTCAATTGGTAATAAGGGATGGAGTCAAGATGTGAACGCAGAAATTTCTGACCATAGTCTGCTCTCAACCATTTAACTACCCTGCTTCTAGGGTGGCCAGACATGCCCCCTCAACCTCGATCTGCACCTGTAGAATCCAGAGGCTTCAATGAAAGAGTTTTCAACTCTCCAGTGAGCTTCCTTTGAGTAAACGGGAGGAAATTCAGCACTAGACTAACTACCTGCTTCCATTCTTTTTGTTTTGTTTTGTTTTTTGTGCGGTACGCGGGCCTCTCACTGCTGTGACCTCTCCCATTGCGGAGGACAGGCTCTGGACTCACAGGCTCAGCGGCCATGGCTCACAGGCCCAGCCACTCCGCTGCATGTGGGATCTTCCCAGACCGGGGCACGAACCCGTGTCCCCTGCATGGGCAGACGGACTCTCAACCACTACGCCACCAGGGAAGCCCCCTGCTTCCATTCTTCCAAGCCCCTCTCCAACTTCAACCCACCCTCCTTACTGTCAATTTGCTGTTCTTTCTGAGATGCACATTTCAATCACACAGACTCCCTCCTTACCATTATAGTGGCTCCCCTTCTGCTTCAGACAGTTTCAACTGCTTAGCATAGCACAGGAGGCCCTCGCCTTCCGGCTCTGACTTCCTCTTCCTCCTCCTTCACCTCCTCTTCTTCCTTCTCCTTCTTTCTAAACTTTGTTACAGACTGAACTGTGTTCCCCAAAATTCATAAGTTGAAGCCCAAAGCCCCAATGTGACTGTATTTGGAGATAGGGCCTTTATGGAGGTAATTAAGGTTAAAAGATTGGTTTCCTAATCCAATAGGATTGGTGCCCTTATAAGAATAGGAAGAGGAACCAGCTCTCTCTCCGTCTCTCCCTCCCCACGCCCTCCCCGCCTGCAGGTGTACAGAGGAAAGGCCATGTGAAGACACAGCAAGACGGCGGTTGTGAGGTCTCGCCAGAAATCAACCCTGGCACCTTGATCTTGGACTTCTAGCCTCTAGAACTGTGAGAAAATAGGTTTCTGTTTCTCGAGTCATCCTGTCTGGTATCTTGCTATGACAGTCTGAGTTAATACAACGTTTTACTGTACTATGCTTATCTAAAAGAAAAGTCTCATATGGGACTTCCCTGGTAGTCCAGTTGGTAAGACTCTGTCCTCCCAATGCAGGGGGCCTGGGTTCAATCCCTGGTCGGGGAACTAGATCTGGCATGCAAGCCACAACGAAGATCCCACGTGCCGCAACTAAGACCCGGCACAGCCAAAGTAAATAAATAAATAAATAATATTTTTAAAAATAATAAAAGAAAAGCATCATAAACCCAAGTTGTCTAGATCAACCCTGTCCAAAACAACTTTCTGCAGCAATGAAAACATTCTATATATGCTCTGTCCAACATAGTAGGCAATAGCCACATGTGGTCAATGAGTACTTGAAATGTGGCTAGTGCAACTGAGGAACTGAATTTTTAATGTTATTTAATTTAAATTAATTTAAATTAAGTTTAAGTAGACATCTGAGGCTAGTGACTGATGTATTTAATCGCCAGTCTAGGTGATCAAACTTAAATCTTGCTGTCATATCTGATACCAGAATCTTATATGTTGGTTTTTTTTAAATTAATTAATTTATTTATTTATTTTTGGCTGCGTTGGGTCTTCGTTGCTTCATGCGGGCTTTCTCTAGTTGCGGTGAGCAGGGGCTACTCTTCGTTCTGGTGCACAGGCTTCTCATTGTCGTGGCTTCTCTTGTTGTGGAGCACGGGCTCTAGGCATGCAGTTGTGGCACGTGGGCTCAGTAGTTGTGGCTCGCGGGCTCTAGAGCTCAGGCTCAGTAGTTGTGGCGCATGGGCTTAGTTGCTCTGCAGTGTGTGGGATCTTCCCTGGCCAGGGCTCAAACCCATGTCCCTTGCATTGGCAGGCAGATTCTTAACCACTGTGCCACCAGGGAAGCCCTATGTTGGTTTTTATTTTTATTTTTTTAACATCTTTATTGGAGTATAATTGCTTTACAATGATGTGTTAGTTTCTGCTGTATAACAAAGTGAATCAGCTATACATATACATATATCCCCATATCTCCTCCCTCTTGCGTCTCCCTCCCACCCTACCTATCTCACCCCTCTAGGTGGTCACAGAGCACAGAGCTGATCTCCCTCTGCTATGCAGCTGCTTCCCACTAGCTACCTATTTTGCATTTGGTAGTGTATATATGTCCATGCCACTCTCTCACTTCGTCCCAGCTTACTCTTCCCCCTCCCCGTGTCCTCAAGTCCATTCTCTACGTCTGTGTCTTTATTCCTGTCCTGCCCCTAGATTCATTAGAACCACTTTTTTTTTTTTTATATTCCATATATACATAAAGTCTCTGGAGTTCCCTCATGCTCTAGTGGTTAGGATTCAGCGCTTTCACTGCCGTGGCCCAGGTTCAATCCCTGGTTGGGGAACTGAGATCCCACAAACAGGGTGGCATGGCCAAAAAACAAAAAAAAGAGTCTCCTTCCCAATATGTATAAAGCTTTTGAGCTATTTCCCTCTGCCTGGAGTTCTGTGCCTGCAACAGGAAAAAGATGGACAACATCTCTGCCTCCTGGAAGCTTACATTTTATTTTTTAAATTAACTAATTTATTTTGGGGGAAGCTTACGTTTTAATATCGGAAACTCAGGATGGGATCATTATGATGGCTGAACTTTAAATTTAGATTAGAGGTACTTGCAACCAAGGCAAAAATAAAAAAGACACATTAGGTTATATAATTATCACTGTGTGATCAAAGGAAGTATATTATTTTATGGGAAAAAACAAACTTTTCCCTTGACATTGAATTCTAGAAGGTTGTCATTACATGACTGTTTATCTAAAGAGCAATGAGTAATATGATGGCAATGTTTGCAGTAGAGTTTTGTGAGATGAAGAAATGTGGCTTTTTCTTATTAAAAGGTCACAGAAAACTTAAAGGAATACTATTGGATAGTAACCCAGTGAAAGGTTCTGTGGTAGAAAAGAGGAATCATTATAAACAAAAAAATCTGCTCTAAAAAAGGGGGTCACAATACATATTTCTTGGGAATTTTCTGTGGTCCAGTGGTTAGGGCTCGGCACTGTCACTGCCGAGGGCCTGGGTTCAATCCCTGGTCGGGGAACTAAGATCCTTCAAGCCACGCAGGGCAGCCAAAAAAAAAAAAAAAAAAAAACCGCTAAGGGGAAATACCTAATTATTTCCTCCCAGGTACAGATAGTCAACCAAAACAGTTAAGAAAGGGAAAACAAGACCCTCTAAGATATTCTAAATAGGTCAAGTATAGAGAATAATATTTAGGTATTCCCTAGCCCATACCATAGTCATACAGAGAGACTCTAAAATTGGAATCCATAAACTTGACATGATCCTGACCCTTTATTAAACCCTCCTGATATCGGTGTACTTTGGTTCAGGGTGTATAGAGAACAATCTGGAATATTCTAAAATTGTTTCCGACTTTTGACCTGGCAATTCCACTTTCAGAAATTTCAAGGGAAAAAATGTCCACCTGGGGCAGAGTGGGAGGAGTCCAAAGCAAGTATTAAGTCAAAGGGGTTGAGAGGAAGTGCTCTATAATGTGTTTGCCAAGGTATGAATTGTTTGTGGAACCTATACTTTGTGAAACTTACAAGTTACATAACCTAATTCTCAGTTTCCTCGGCAGTAAAAATGGGAATAAAAGTCGTGCCTGTCTCATTAGGTTGCTGTGAGATGATGAATGAAAAGTTCTATTTACAGTGCCTAGGATCTAGGGAGTTCTTAATAAGGTGAGTGATAATGATGATCTAGAGAATTTGAAGTTACACATAGCCCCAAAGATATGAAAAAAGCTAAGAAAATTTATGATATGTAAACAATGAAATACTAGGTAGCTTTAAAAAATGACATATCTTTATAGTGCAATGTAAAAACCATGACACGAAATAGTTTTGCATGTTGATTTTAACAAGGTAAGAAGATATGTATAACTTAAAAAGAACCCAACAGAATTTTTAGAGATGGAGACAGAGTTTAATGTTCTGTTGGTTTGCTGGGTATCATTTCTAAAGTTCAGAGTGAATTCTTTTTCAAATAAACTTAGTTTTCAGTGCCAGAAGATTAATTTCTTACCCTTTTTCTTGTGAAATATAAGACACAAGAAAGTGCTCCAAACAAAAATGTACACCTTAATGATTTATCACAAAGTGAACACTAATGTAATTACCACCTAAGTCAAGAAGATGAATGGCCAGCATTCCCAGAAACTGCCCTTTTAATTGCTGCTCTTCCTAAGCCTGTATCTTAAAACACTATAATTTTGCTTGTGTTTTTTAAAATTTATAACTGAAATTAAACAATATGTATTCCTTCATGTGGTTTCTTTTGCTCAGCATTATGTTCGTGAAATTCATCCACATTATTACATATAGCTGTTGTTTGTCATCTTCATTGCTGTATAGTATTCCATAATAATGACTATACCACGCTAGGTTTATCCATTCTCCTGTTGATGGATAGTTGGCTTGTGGCAGATTGTGTTTTCCAAAGATGGCCACAGAAATATCTCTCAACACACATGCTGTTTTTATAAAGTGATCTCAACATTCCTCGCATTAAAAGGTGGCGTCTATGTCCCCTCCCCTTGAAGGCCTTTGCTCTGCCTTAACCAACAGAGTGCAGCAGAGGTGACTTCTAAGTCACTTCATAAAGTATGCCTTGCACTTCCACCTTGTTCTTTGGGGATGCTTGCACTTGCCACCAAGCTGGGTGAAAGTCCAGGCTACACCATGGAGAGGCTGCATTCAGGTGTGCTGGCCAACTGCTCCAGCTGAGTTCCTGGCCAACAGCTGGCATCAACAGCCAGTGGTTGCCTAGTGGTTAGGAATCTGGGCTCTCACTGCCGTGGCCTGGGTTCAATCCCTGGTCGGGGAACTGAGATCCCACAAGCCCGCAGCCAAAATATATGCACATATTCTGTTCCCTGGTGGCCTAGTGGTTAAGATTCTGGGCTTTCACTACCATAGCCGGGGTTCAATCCCTGGTCGGGAAACTGAGATCCTGCAAGCCATGTGGCGCAGCTAAAAAAAAAAAATCCAGAAGCATGCATATATTTGCGTCTTCTGTGCTATTTTGGGGATTCTCTGGTGGTACAGCTGTATGAGGAAGAAGGCTTTAGATGATTTCAGCCCCTCACCACTGAGTCACAGCCTTTGAGTCTCCCCACAGAAGTCACAGACATTGCAGAGCTGAGGCAAGCAATCCCCTCCAGGCCTTTTCTGAACTTCTGACCCACAGAATCCACAAGCATAACAAAATAAGAAACGCATGTTCACGAATGTTTATTTATAGTAGCTAAAAACTGGATACAATCCTGTTCCTGGCACTATTGCTATAAAATATATATATATTATGCATTTCAAACTTAGCGCATAAAACCACGAACATGCGTTTCTTTGGGGAATATATAGGGGTCATAGGTTATGAATATCTTTAACTTTGGTAGATAATGCCAAACTTTTTTCAAAGTGGGTGTGCCAATTCAGACTGTCTACAGCAGTACACGAGAGTTCTAATTATTCCATATCCTCACCAGCATTTGATATTATCAGTCTTTTTTTTTAAATTTATCATTCATTTATTTGGCTGCGTTGGATCTAAGTTGCTGCGTGGGAGCTTTCTCTAGTTGCAGCAAGTGGGGGAGCGGGGGCTCCTCTTCATTGCTGTGTGTGGGTTTCTCATGGCAGTGGCTTCTCTTGTTGCGGAGCACAGGCTCTAGGCACGCGGGCTTCAGTAGTTGTGGCGCATGGGCTCAGTAGTTGTGGCTCGTGGGCTCTAGAGCACAGGCTCAGTAGCTGTGGCACACTGGCTTAGTTGCTCTGCAGCATGTGGGATCTTCCCGAACCAGGGCTCGAACCCGTGTCCCCTGCATTGTCAGGCGGATTCTTAACCACTGCGCCACGAGGGAGGTCCTTATCAGTCTTTTTTAATTCCAAACATTTTGGTAGAGGGGCAGTAGTATTCTCATTATGGCCTTAATTTGCATTTCCCTGATTTCTAATGAGGCTAAGCATTTTTAAATATGTATAACTGGTATTTGGTTATAAAGGTATTCTCCTCTATTATCTTCTAGGAGCTTTATTATTTTGCCTTTCACATTAATAGCAACAATTCCTGGAGGTACTGTGACATCATTTCGTTTGTCTGCCCTCAAGTCATCTTTTGGGATTGTAGTCATTTCAATGTTATCCTGATCCAAAATGAGAGGATCTAACCCTGGAACATTCTCCTGCTCCCAGAACTTATAAAGTCTTCATTGCAAACCAAATGATAAAGTCAAAATCCTGAGGCCCTAGAAGAGTAAAACACTTTATTCTTCAAGCAGTCTAATCCCACCAACTCATTTGGGACCAAGCTCTACAGAGGAGTACCCCACTCACTCTGTGCTCCCCATTACACACCTCACCTCCAAACCAAGTGCTTGAAGCCATGGTTCTCCCCCTTTCTCACTGTGCTGCCAAACAAGCATAAGTGTCCCCACTCCCATCTGGCCCCTGTGGCCAGGACCAGGTCATTAAGAGGAACGTCTCTCCTGAACTCTGGATTCCCAGATTTAGGGGCAAACATGAGGATGTCAGCGCATTTTAACTGTGCCTTTAGACCTTTCGAGCTTGGTGTTTGAATTCCCCTGGAAGGATTAGGATGGCTTCTCTTCCTGGGAGTTACTACCCATGGAATTGCAAGGCAGTTAGATTTCCAACCTGCTCTTCTCTAAGATGTGAGACCAAGTTCTTCCTAGCCATGACAGACAAATGGGAAGGTCTGTCCAGTTACCCTAATGTTTACTGCTATACAGATTCCACTAAGCATTCATTTCCCTTCTCCTTGTTTATTCTCTTTGTCCCACCCACCTTCCTTCTTGCTTCTGACTCATCCACATTCCTAAATGAATTTGTCTCTTCCCCAAAACTAAAAATAAACCCATTATAATTAAACACCCTTGACCTAGCCAAGAGGCCCTGAACACACCAAGGTGAGAGATAAAGCACAGAGCCATTTGGGATCGCAGCTCTGTGGACAGAGGGCGTTGGAGTTCAGTTAAGTTCCTTATATCTTCCTCTGAAATTGCTTCCCTCTCATGGGGGCAAATGAAAATACAAGACTCTACTAAAATCTATAAGGGCTGCAAAGTGCAGCCAGGGGGAAGTTGGGCTGGAAATCGGAGAGAGACAGAACTGAGTATTCTCCTGGTGTGCAGCCTGCCGATGTGAAGGAAATTGTGGAGACGGGTGTGCAGACCCTTGCGATTGGCTGAGGGATGAGTGAGGCCTTGAAGGTACCCCATCAACTCTGGAGTACCTCGGGAAAGAAGGCACTGATGTGCGGGCCCTCCAGGCAGAGCAGGCAGTGAAGGAGGATAATGCCTTGGTTACCCAAGGTGCCAGGGTGGGAGGGGTCTTCCATCCCACCTGCTGATGGAAACTTAAGAGGATAAATCAGGAATTCCCTGGCAGTCCAGTGATAAGGACTCGACACTTTCACTGCAGTGGCCTGGGTTCAATCCCTGGTTGGGGAACTAAGACCCCACAAGCCATGGGGCACGGCCAAAAAAGAGAGAGAGAGAGAGAGAGAGAGAGAGAGAGAGAGAGAGAGAATAAATCACTAAGCAATGAAAAAACAAAACAAAACAAAACAAAAAAACCCAACCCACCCTTAATACAAAAATTCCACCCCATGCATTATTTTCCTTAAGACTTTCAACCTCCGTCTCATATCAGTATAAAAACACTTTAGGGCCAGGAAATGCAAAGGAGCAAAAAGGAGTCAGAACATGGTGGGAGCATAGTAAATGCTTACAGAAAAGGGTTGTAAACTGGTTAGGAAGGAGGTGGTACTCATGAAGTTTTCCCCAACAAGGCAGCCTCACAGAGGCCCTGGCACCCCTAGCCTCCTTAGGGAGGGCATTTCTGAGGGTTCGTATGTACCCCACAGTGGGTACTGGTTGTATAACGCTAGAGGAGAGCCAAGAAGTTCAGCTCTAATCACTTATTCAGGTGATAGTGATGCAGCTGCTCTGCAGGACTGGGTCCCACCAGCCCTGTCTATTGGCCAACATACACAGAGCGCACCCTGGAAAGACAGCACATTGCTTCTCTTAGGTGACAGCACGATTGACAGTTATACCTTTCTAGCCTCCAGGCCAGAATTCACCTGGGTGAGAAAGAATGAATAGGCGTGCGCCCCATGTGATCATAAACCAACAGCCCAGAAAAGCAGCCGAAGTCTCTTTCTCATTTGAGTTTTTGCTTAGTCTGTATTTATTTATTTATTAATATTATTATTTTTTTCCCCAGCCTGGTTTTATTGCACATCGCTTCAGTATGCCTGCATAGCCATGTGTTCATCATTTTGGTAACTAAGAAGCCCCATTTTGCCTTCTATTGGTGCTTAAGTAAATTATAAACACTACCTTTTGCTCAATCTCTACAACGGGCCAGGCATGGTACTAGATATTTTGTATATACTGTCATATGATCTCATGAAATTGCTATAATAATCCCCCATGGGAGAAACGTTGTTTCCACTGTAAAGGAAATAAAACGGAGACTCAGGAGGATGGGATTCCAACCCAGGTCTGTGTGACTCCTAAGTTCAAGCTCTTGGTCCTTCTGTCCATCTATCCGTGAGGCATGGTTTTGGAAGCCTCTTTAGAGCCCATCCCACCTCATACAAAGGCTGAGGTCGTTGTCAAAGACATCCTTTCAGTAACATTTAATAACATTCACCTTATCTACCCATTTTTTCCTTATCTCACAAGGTCTTCTGCCCACCCAGCTTTTATTTTCCCCATCAAATGATTCTTGTTTTTTCAGTCCTAGAAACAAAATGCTGGGCTAGATGAGTCATTGTTTCAAGCCACTGTGACAATTTTCTGTGTTGCTCCTACAGAAACTGTTATCTAGCACCTTGGGTAATTTTTTTCTCTTTTATCCAACTTGACTGTCCTTTGTCTCCCAAGAAAAGTTCTGTTCCTACAAAGTAGCTATTAGAGGGAGTCTCCTCTAAGCTCCTAGGGTTAAGACAGAGCTGAATATATCTGAGAAGGTTTGGAAGTCCTGAAAATGATCATTAAAGAGGGGATTTGCTTTAATAGTCCCTGCTGGTCCCAGCCCCACCCCCATTTCCAGGGCCTTTGCCCCCTCATAGGGATTCCTCCCTCCCAGGTTCTAGGTAGCCAAACACTGCCCTCTGGCTGCCCAGTGGAGGCCTTATTGGCAGGCTAGGCCCAGTAGTTGGCCCTCACCTCCTTCTCCACCCAGCTCACATATTCTGGATGTCGTAGGATGGTCAAGTTGTTTGCAGGAAGCAGCCAGATAACTTCAGGGCTTGTTTATCAATGGACCGTGGACAGCTCCTGATCGTCTCCTTACCTTAGGGCCTAGAATTTCCAGGGAGAGACAGGATAAACCTAAAAGGAAATCTAAAAACATTGACAAGAACATGACAATCAGCACACGGTGATGGTGGTCCCGTGGAGTGGTCCACAAACAAGAACTTGAGGTGAGAGTATGAGGAGAAATGGCACCTTGGTGAGAGCCAGGAGGATTATTGTCTTGCTGGGCATTTGCTCTGCAGTTCCTACCAAGGGTAAGAACTCAGTTTTGGGACCAGACAGGACAGGATAGAGCAGAAGATGCTCCCTTCTTGGGATATGTCTTGGAGGGGCATGATTATCTCTCTCCAAATCTCAGTGCTGAGAGGTTACCATAGGAAGGGTGCTAATTAAAACAATGGGATTATTCCTGTTATGGGTTGAATTGTGTCCCTGAAAAATTCATATGATGAAGTCCTCACCCCCAGTACCTTATAATGTGACTATATTTGGAGATGGGGTCATTGTAGATGTAATCAATTAAAATCAGAGGTCATACTAGAGTAAGGTGGGCCCCTAATTCAATGACTAGTGTCCTCATGAAAAGAATGCCTTTTTTGAAAACACACACACACACACACACACACACACACACACACACACACACAGAGGAAGAACATCATGTGAACATTGGAGCCATAAGCCAATGAACTACCAGAAGCTAGGAGAAAGACCTGGAACAGATCCTTCCCTAGAGCCTCCAGAGGGAGCATGGCCCTGCTGACTCTTTGATGTCAGACTTCTGCCTCCAGAGCTGTGAGACAATAAATGTCTATTGTTTAAGCCCACCCGGTTTGTAGTATTTTGTTACAGCAGCTGTAGTGAATTAATACATCTCCCTATGACAAAAAGAAGCAGGTAAACTAGGGTTAGTTTATTCATTAGAAAGATGAAGTCCCACAGCAAATAAGTGGCCATTTGGCCTAAATCTCATTTTTTCCAAGCAATGTGCTCCCCTCCACACACGTGCCAGGGGTGTCCTCCCACTCTCTTTCGATGGAGCAGGACAGAAGATGCCACGCAGTCAAGAGGCTCGATTTCCTGTGTCTTCTTTCTCATTTCCTTCCCACATACTACTTCCTTCTACTTCAAACTTTCCCCTTTCACCTCCTACTCCATACATTTTTAAAAGATGGGAGTGAGTTAGGAGAGGAAGAATGTAGAAGCTAGGAGGCAGGACTCACTTGGGCATTTTATGTTTTATTTTTTTTAATTAAATTAAATTAATTAATTAGTTTATTTTTGGCTGCGATGGGTCTTGGTTGTTGCACGCGGGCTTTCTCTAGTTGAGGCGAGTGGGGGCTACTGCTTGTTGCGGTGCGCAGGCTTCTCACTGCGGTGGCTTCTCTTGCTGCGGAGCACGGGTTCTGGGCACACGGGATTCAGTAGTTGCGGCACGCGGGCTCAGTAGTTGTGGCTCCTGGGCTCTAGAGCGCAGGGTCAGTAGTTGTGGTGCACGGGCTTAGTTGCTCCGCAGCATGTGGGATCTTCCTGGACCAGGGATCAAACCCATGTCCCCTGCACTGGCAGGCGGATTCTTAACCACTGCGCCACCAGGGAAGTCCCACTTGGGCATTTTAACTACTCTATTTTGACCCTACCTTCTTGTCGCCTTTCCAAGCAGACCAGAGCTCAGGGGATTCACCCTCCAGTACAGAGAAACCCCAGCATCTGGAAGAGAGAGACAAGCTGTCGTTTTCCTATTTCAGTTGCTTGGTATCTCTGTGGACTGGCTGATGAAATTCTCTTGCCTTGTCTTCACTCTCAACTGGGGCTCTCCCAGTACTCAAGATATGTGAACTTGGAACTCCAGGGGAGTCTGCTCTTTACAGACTTGCTTTGCTTCTACCCTTCATCTTCATAGACTGACATCTCCATTATTGCCCAGGGCTCATAGACTGACAGCTCCGTTCTTACTCAAGCCTCCACCAATAGTTTCAAAAAGAGCTTTAATTTTTTGCGATCAGGGTGATAAAGAGAAGGGAAGCATGCATAAGAACTTCCTTTTCAAAGACATCGTTCTAAGTGAAATAAGCCAGACACGAAAGAACAAATATTACATGATCCCACTCATGTGGTACCTAGACTAGGCAAATTAATAGAGACAGAAAGTAGCATAAAGGTCCAAGTGTTAGGGGGAGTGCGGAAAGGGGAGTTATTGTTTAATGGGTACAGAATTTGTGATGATGAAAAATTCTGGAAATGGATAGTAAGGATGGATATACAACCCTGTGAATGTACTTGATGCCACTGAATTTTACACTTAAAAATGGCTAGAATGGTAAGCTTTATGTGGTGTATATTTTCCCACAATGTAAAAAGAAAAGAAAATACCAGAGGTAAAATCAGCATTCTTTATTACTGATCCAACAGAATCATTTTTTTCTGAGTTACTAAGATTGGTATCTTTGGGCAATTACGTTAGATAGTTTGACTGATATTTTTAGTGGTTGGTTTAAAATAAATTCCTTCTTTTCTCCTGAAAAAAGAGAATTCTATTCTCAAACCCAGCTTCCTTAACAAGGCTAATAACACCCAAAGGATTTTACTCTGTTGGGTTCCAGAGCATGTGTTTTCAATTCCATCCCTGGAGGAAGTCAGACTCACGGTGTGGAGAGCGGCTATTGGACGATACGGGATTTAAAGGAGAACTGGTGTTTCAGAGTGCTGGCAGGTGCCAAGTCTTTCCCAAGTCTGCATCTCTTTTTCCCCTTCAGACCTGATGCTGACTCCCCTGCCAATCACAGTGCTCGGACTCTCAGGGGAGAGGTGATGAAGGAAGCCTGGGTTATGAACAATTACTATCAAACTCAGGGTCCCTACGAAATGCAGAGCACTGGGCAGGCTGCAGGGGGAGCCCACGTGCAGACCCTGCAGGGCCACCTGGCTCTCCCAGGCAGGCTCCCAAGTAGCTGATACCCCGTGGCTGAGGTCAAGCAGCTCTAGCCAGCGTCTCTCCAAATACAGCTTGACTGGGATAATTACTATTATATATTATGAGAAACAGAAAGAAAACTAAGAGAAAGAACTCAAAGTACCAAGAGACAAGAGAAACCGGCATAGTGGGTGGAGAAAGTGAGGGCTTTGGTGAACCATCGAAATATTGAATAGTGGGAGAAGAAAAGAGAATCAGAGAGTAAACAGAAGCTTCCATGAAACATCACAGCTGCTGCACTTTCTTCCACAAAAGACAGAGACAGAGAGAGAAAGAGAGAGAGAGAAATGTGGAGCCGTCTAGGGAAGGTAAAAAAAATTGATTTCATGTAGTGGAGATTTGAGAGCGTAAGAGCGAACAAGAAGTGGACCTGAGGACTACAGTAAAGAGAAATTAGGTAAGCTGAGGGTTGGTGGTGAAAGGGATGCCAGCTGGGCTGATGATGAAACCTGGGACGCGGACCATTCAAAGCCTGGTTACTGTGCTTGATGGTGCCAAGCCAGAGACGGTAATGAGACTTGATTTATAATTACCTGTCTTTACACAGCTTGTCCTCTGGGTAGTAGAGTGACTTCTGTTGGGCTGAGCAGATGTTGCTTTGGGGGCCTTTGTGGACCCAGTAAAGATGATGAGCTCTGGATTCCTGGGACCGAGGTAAGATCCTTATCCTTGGGGAGGGAGCTCTCTTCCACATTGCCTTTGGGTCTTGCTAAGCAGCGGAAAGTTACCCAAGCTGGAGCACTGAGCTTTCCTAGGTAGGACCTATTACAGACATAGTTTCAGTGATGACTAGATCACATTAAAACAGTTCAGTCCCCTCTCACTCTATAGTGAGACCAAGACCAAGATCCCACAACCTTCAAAAAGCATAGAGGCAAAGACCTGGGATCATCAATGACTCATGTTCCTCCTCCCCTTCCCTTTCAAAAGTGCAGAAGTTTGTGGATATTTCAAAGGCAGCAGAAAGATAGCCACCCCACTATCTCCAGATAAGGTAACTCTAGGTCAGAGAAGGAATTTCATAGAGTAGGCTTAATGAGCCCAGGGATCAAGAGGGTAAACTGAAGAGCAGAGAGACTGAAATGACAGGAGTGCAGAATTAAGGCAGCAAGGGTGGGACTGGGAAGGTCCTAGGCTGGAACGGGTGAACTCAGTCAATAGATAACAGCGTCACCTGTTGGCACATAATAGTATTAGTAATAGTAGTAACAACAATTATAGTGTGATACTTAGAGTGAGTGTTCTGTACATGTGCATGATAAACCCTGTCCTCAGTCTCAAAGCTGGATCTCTGAGAGAACACTTCTTAACTCATTTTATGAGACCAATATTAATTACCCTAATATCAAAAGTGTTAAAGACATCATAAGAAAGGAAAACCGAACACCAGTATGTTTCATGAACATAGATGAATAAAAAATCCTCAGCAAAATATTAGTAAATTGTACCCAACAATGTCTAAAAAGAATCATACATCATGATCAAGTGAATTTATTCCAGGTATGCAAAGCTGGTTCAACATTTAAAAATCAATGAATGCAATCCATCACATCAACAGGCTAAAGAAGAAAACAAAATCATATCAATTGATGGAGAAAAGGCATTGAACAAAATCCAATACCCACTCATGATACAACTCTCATCAGACCGGGAATAGAGGGGAACTTCCTCAGCTTCATAAAGAACATCTATAGAATTTACACCTTAGGTTCGTCAATTGTAACAAACTGGAGATATTGAATATGGGAGAGGCTGTGCGTGTGTGGGGACAGAGGGTAGATGGGAAATCTCTGTACCTTCCTCTTAATTTTGCTGTGAACCTAAAACTGCTCTAAAAAAATAAAGTCTATGGGTATGGTGACACCTTTTTAGATACAACACCTAAGAGATGGTCCATGAAAGAAATAATTGATAAGCTGGACTTTATTACAATTAAAAACTTCTGCTCGTGTCCAGAGACTGTGCTCTGCAACGGGAGAGGCCACAACAGTGAGAGGCCCACGTACCACACACACACAAAAAACAAACTTCTGCTCTTTGAAAGACAATGTGAATAGAATTAGAAGGTAAGCCACAGACTGGGAAAAAATATTTGCAAAAAACATATCTGATAAAGGAATATTATCCAAACTATACAAAGAACTCTTAAAACTTAACAATAAGAAAACAAACACCTGATGAAAAAATGGATCAAAGCCCTTAACTGGACATCTTACCAAAGAAGATATACAGATGGCAAATAAGCATATGGCAAGATTATCCACATTGTATCATTAAGGAAATGCAAGTTAAGATGACAATGATATACCCCACTAGACCTATTAGAATGGCCAAAATCCAAAACATTGACAACACCAAATGCTAATGAGTTTGTGAAGCAACAGGAACTCTCATTCATTGCTGATGGGTGTGCAAAATGGTACAGCCACTTCGGGAGACAGTTTAGTAGTTTTTTTACAAAACTAAACATACCCTTACCATGTGATTCAGCAAGTGTACTCCTTGCTATTTACCCAAAGGAGTTGAAAACTTATGTCCACAGTAGGTGAATGCCTAAATAAACTGTGGTTCATCCATACAGTGGAATATCACTCAGCGCTAAAAAGAAATGAACTGTCAAGCCATGAAAAGACATGAAGGAATCTTAAGTGCAAATTACTAAGTGGAAAAAGCCAGTCTGAAAAGGCTATATATCGTATGATTCCGTTACATAACGTTCTGGAAAAGGCAAAACTATAGTGATGGTAAAAAGATCAGTGGTTGCCAGGGGCTTGCGGGCAGGGAGCGGGGTTGAATAGGTGAGGCACTACAGATCTCTTAAGGCGGTGAAATTACTCTGTGTAATACTGTACTTGTGGATACACAACCTTATGCATTTATCAAAACTTATAGAACTTTACAGCACAGAGAATGAAACTTAATGTATACAAATTTTAAAAAACTACCTAGAGGTCAGGGAATCCTAAAATGAATTGCAGAATATGACTAAATAATCTAAGTGTATTACAAATGTATGAAACAGCTTCAGGGACGGGAGTGGGGAAAATCAAGTTACTTGATTTAAGTAACTTTGGAAATGAGTGGAGTCTGTAAGACTAAAGGTAAAATAAATTGTACTTATGTATTGTACGGGCTTCACAGGTAAGCAAGGGAGGAAACCAGAATGATCCATGTGATAATGGACTGGAGTTGGAGACATCAGTATGAACTCATGTTTAGTTTAATATCGATACAAATGGTTACATATGGAACTATTTATAGATATGTCTATATACATGGATTAGTACACTCATGTACATTTCTTTGCTCTGTCAGCTGAAAGAATCCAGAAGCACTGACACCCCAGTCGCAGCAAGCATGCCTAGTGCCCAGGTCTTTGTTTCTCATACCATTCTCCAACAAAAGGTACCAGAGCTCCTTGGAGAAACGGCTGATTCTAGGCCTGGGGCAGGAAATATACAAGATAAATAAGGAGATACTCAACACACACAGACACACACAAAACAAAAACTGAGCCCCATGAAAATGGGGGTATGTCAAAGGGACAAAGGAGGCAACTGAAAGAGCTCCCAATGGCCAAAGCTAGAACGATTTGAGCAACAAAAAATGTAGCATATTGGATAATAATATTCCAAAGAATAAAATAAGTATCTGTAGTCCATATTGACAGACATACATTACTGAACAAGTAAGTGTGAGAGAAGGAAAATATCTCCTAAGCAGAAGAAATCCAAAATCAATGTAGACACTTCACTCTCAAGCAGGTGAAGCGTAACTCCCACGCCTTAAGTGTGAGTTGTACATAGGACTTCCTTCAGAAAAGTACCGTATGGAAAAGAGGGGAAAAGATTAACTTCGGTGGGGAAACCCAATAAACGCTACCTCAACCGGGTGATCAAGGTCAGCATCAACAGAGGTAAGTCACGTTGACGTGTGATGTGACATGACGAGGACTGCACTTTACCTTTTTCGGTCTTCTTCTTCAAAACCCATAAGCCCGGTCTGATCATGAGAAAAACATCAGACAAATCCAAACTAAGGGATGTTCTACAACTCCTCAAAATTTTATACGTTATCAAAAACAAGAAAAATCTGAGAAACTGTCACAGCCAAGAGGAGCCTCAGAATACCTGGTGACGAAATGTAGTGTCCTGGATGGAGTTCTGGAACAGAAAGAGGACGTTAGGGAAAAGCTGAGGAAATCTGAATAAGGTATGGACTTTCGTTATTAATAGCATATCCATCTTGGTTCATTAATTATAACAAATACTAGTGTAAGATGTTCATAATAGGGGAAACTGGGTATAGGGTGTATGGGAACTCTCTGTATTATCTTTGAAATTTCTCTGTAAATCTAAGACTGTCCTAAAAGATAAAGCCTATTAAAATAAAATGTATTTTAATAATGGAATGCTATCTTCCTCCCCAGATCTTCCACGTCATGCAAAGTTGGGCAGGATGGAGTGGAGAAGATTTGCAGAGCACAGAGCTAGCTGTCCCCAAGGAATAAATGGAACTTTGGGTCACCAGGCGGGTCTGAAAACCCCAGTCAGGATGCAGCCCCTTCCCCTTGGGCAGGTCTGATGTGCATTTGGACCCAAGGACGCACTCTCCACAAGTGATGGGCCACTGAGGTCTGAGGCACACAGTGCCAGACCTGGCAGCTTTGGGCTGGGCTCTTCCTCACCTGGCCTCCTGGAGCTCTTGGCTCTAACCCCTGAACTCCCCAGCTCTGCTGGGGGTTGTCTAGGGGAATAAAGACTCCCCACCCCACCCAGCAAAGCCTGGTCATAGGTGAAACAAGGGGAGGGTTGAGCTCAGAGGTTAGGGGTCCGTGTTGAAAAAGAGGGAAGAGGGGGGCATTTTCTGTGTCCCCAGTTAGGAGGAAGTGCTCTTCACTCTCTCTGTGGCACATTCAGAGGGAGGGAGCTGAGTAGCCAGCGTTTCAGACGCTGAGCGGAAAAGCACTGGGATTTGCAAGTGTTATAGCGGGGTGTGGGCTGGGAGAGTAGGGTTGGCGGTGCGGGCAGTTGCAGATTTAGCACCAAGCTGAGGAATATCCAAGGAACTTGAAGATACCCCACATTTTTGTAGCCAGGAAACTACTACGACTTTAAACTCGGAGGCACGTGCTGCCAGCGAGTGGTTTAGGCGAGGTGGCCAGTGCGCTCTGGAAAGCTGAGGGCTGGCAGAAGATGGGGCTCGCTGGAGAGAGGGAAGATGGGAGCCAGAACCCCACAGCCTACAGGGAGGTGCCACAGGGAGGGGCGGAAACAGCCTGGAACTGGCATTTCCACCCCCAGTGAGTGCCCAAAGGCCGGAGTGAGGTGTCAGAGGGAAGCCGTCGGTCTCTGTTCTGGCTGCGCCCTGCCCTCTCCAGCTTTACGCACGGGCTTGTCTTGTCTGCTGGCCCCTTGAAAAGGGCAGGGGAACTCCAGCGGCCTCTCCCGAGGACAGATCTTTTCCCATAGCTACAGGGCTTTACACCAGGGGCTCCCAAGGGCAGAAGAAGCCAGCTGTCAGGGCTCTACAACAGGGCGAAGGACAAGCAGGAATGGCCGTGGGCGGACTGGAGAGGGGCGCACAGGCTGGCTGGCGGGTGGCAAGACCTCTGAGTTAATGTATAATTGACAGCAGATGGCAGGGGCTGGCGGCAGCCTGGGGCCTGGGCCCAGTGAATGAGGGACAATTAGCCCCAAGCCCGTGGTTGGGGGGTGTGTGTAGGTTGAGAGAGCCAGACAGTGAAGGCAGATATTTGCTTCTCAAACAGTCTGGTGTGTTGGGCAGAGGGCTGAGTGGCTGAGCCTCTGGGCTGGCGAGGCCCCCCTGCCACAGCCCTTCCTCTCTTTTCCCTCCCCCCATCACCTCTGGGTCGAAAGCCTCTGTTTGTTCAGACCCAAGAGTGTGTTGTAAAGGTGGGGGGAGAAGGTAGTTTATGGGGGAAATCGCTGCCGCCACCATCTGCCAGGTCTTGTCCCTTCTCCCCCTGACACCCCTATCTCCACCCTCACACAGCTGTCTATGGGAATAGTGGGTCTGGACGTGGAGCCTTCGGCCCCCAGATGCAGGGGCAAATCAAGAGGAAGGGATGAGGCAGGAAAGGAGGAGTAAGATTAGAGCTACCACATGCCTTCCTTGGGAACTCCTCTCACCCAGGCATGGCAGAGTCCAGGGACCAGCAGTCCCAGCTGCCCTGGGAGTGAATGGCCTCTACAGCCACCAGAGCGTGTGCTGTCCTGCCCCTGGTGCTGAAACCACCTGCTGCAGTCTCCCCTGTCCCCGAGGGCTCCAGGCTAGTCTGAGGATGCTGGAGGAGGTTGGAAGAGAAGGGCAGTACATGTCAACGTAAGGTAGAAAACCCACTTCTGTGATATATTTGGCCCTGCTTTGAGAATAAGAGTTCCCAATCCTAGGATCAAGCTGAACATACAACATCAACACCCCTGCCCCCCAAACCAAAGCATTTACCACTGAAACCTATTCTTCCCCGCTCTGGGTCTAGTGTTAGAGCACCACACCCTGCTTACTTTCAGCCTGACTTCTGAGAGGGTTTCACAGACTCCAAGGTATGCGATGGACCCAAAGAGCTTTCCATGCCGGCTCCTTCACAAGGGGTCTGCCCGAGACCATGGTGGCAACAAAGCTTCCATGCGCTGGGGGCTTTGTTTCCCTTCCAGCTACTGGCCCCCCCACCTGAACAACAATCCAGATAACCTGTGGTATTCTCTGCGGGAACAGGAGTGTCATTCATAGCTCAGAGTCTAAAAGCACCAAATCCCTCGTAGAATGGAGCCTGATAAATCGAGAAATGGATAAACTCCCCACCTGCAACCTAACTCCCTTCAGAGGCTCATTCCCTCCATCGCTCCTGTTGCCAGTGTTCTAAAGTCCAGGGTCCCCCAGTTTCCAGGCAAGAACTCATCCTGGGCGTCACCTCAGTCAAGGAGCCAATTGAAGGATTGGTGAGGACACTCTTGGGAAGAACTGGTGCTATGTGATACTCTCTCTACGCACACCGCATTCTCTCAGAGATCCATGAGCCAACTTGGCTGGTATTTAGGTGTTGGTCTATATACCCATGGACCTTTTATAGCAATACACATAGGACCCAGGAGTTGACCCGGAACCCAGAAGTGCATTCTGGCTGGAAGCTGTGTCTGTAGTTCTGGAATTCATGTTTGGGCTTCTGTGCATTCAAAGCCTTGGGGACACAGTCTGAAATTTCCCATCCTCCTTATTCCCCATTCCCTTCAGGAGTACTGGCCCCCGAGTGGGTGTGCTCAGGAGTCAGGGGGCCTGCATGAGACTGGCTCTGTACCTGCTTCAGGGTGGCAGGTAGGCGCAAGGTAGGCTCTGAGGACTTCCGGTGGAAGGACACAGTGGGTCACTGGCTGTGGTTTGCCCTGACTCAGGGCCGGTGTCAGTCAGCCCCATGCACACCTCCCTCCTCCTCTCTCCTCTGCTCATGGCCTGTGACATCACTGGCTGCTCCCAGAAGGCTGCCCTCTGCTCCTGAGCACGGGCTTTCTGTGGCTCTGGACCCCCTGGCAGGACTGAAGCAGGAGCAGAGTGGAGGCTGTTAGCAGGACCAGACCACCACCATCCCTGGAGCCTGCAGGGGTCTCAGGAGCCCAGGCCAGGAGACTGAGACCCCCCCCCACCAAACAGGTAGCTCACTGCAGGCTCATTGTCTGCTCCGCCTCTCATGCTGGTTCCATGTCTTTGTGTGGCCAAGCCAACGTCTCTCGTCCTTTGTCTTTGCAGCCACCACCCTCCTGCCCCTTCAGCCCCCTCTCCTGCTCTCCCATCTTGTGAGGACCAGTTCTTTCATCAGACAAGTTAATATGAACGTTGGAAATGTGTGGTGTGGTGACCGGGGATGGCTTTCTGTTTTGAGTTGGGGTGATTTTAGGTTTGGAGATGATTTAGGTTTGGATGTTGAACCTGAGACCCCACAGCTCCTCTGAGCTCTGATCACTCAGGGGGGACACAGTCCTATCAAGGATTCAGGGTTCGGCTGATTTTCTGAGCTTCCACCTGCCCCCGCTATCCCGGCATAGCCTTTACATCCCCAGATTGACTTTCCTCTATTGCTTTGGAGGCAGCAGGGGTGGAGGCAGAGAAAGAGAGCCTCAGGATTAGAAGCTGGGAACTGCAGCTTCTGAGGAGGGACTGTCTTCTAAACCTCCTTGAGCTTTACTCCCTGGGTGGCCCCTGATTTGTGGGAGCCCCAATCTCTGCCTCAGTTTTCTTTTTGGAGAAACCTCTGCCTTCCTTCCTGACTTTCTGGAAAGATGAGAGCATGCAGGGGAATGTGTCTCTAACCGTCTAGAGAGGAGTGAGTAAAAGCTGATTTATCTCCTGAAATTTATCAAGTCGCTCTGGCTGCCATAGTCTTTGTGAGTTCATTGTTGTTTCCTTCGCGCTCGTCCCCCCTCCCTGGTTGCACTGTAATCTCTTGGAGGGCGAAAACCTTGTCCCTATTCTTTTTACTCCCTTCATCTTGAACAACCGGCTATGTGCTCATGATTAATACCTTATTCAGTAAATAATTGCAGATTAGTTAACTGAGCCAAGATGGCATGGTTATTACAGGAAAGTTCTATGCATAAGCTATTCTCTGGGGGAACCTCCAGCCCTGCCAGGGGTCCAGGCATGAAAGGAGGAGGCTTCAACTCCCATTACTAGCAGATAAAAGCAAGACGGACATGGTGGCCCACAACCTGTGTCCTGGGCTGCCAAGAGACTCTCTCGTGCTCGCACTGGCTTCTATACAGATCAGAGACAGCTCTCTCCTGCTTCTCCCTCTCTCCCTTTGACATGTCTTCGGTAAACAGTAGTTGCAAGAATGAGTGTCTGGTCCCAGAAACCTGGCCTCTGAAAGTATGAGATCTAGACCTCTCCAGAGTTAACAGGGAGCAGCAACCCCAGCGGGTTAGAAGCTGTCAAGAGAGGTGTCTTCTGGGAGAAACCAGGACTTCAGGCTTGTTCATCTCTACTTCCAGGGGGTGGGACCCAAGCCTCAATGCCAGGGGGTAGAGCTGAGCCCTGGTGTTTCCCCAGACCTTCTTGGAGAGTATCAAAAACCAGAGCAAGACCCTCCCATGAGGTGCTCTGAAGGAAGATTTCTGGCTGGTGGTTTGGAGAACATAACATCAGGACCTGCATGAGAGTAAAAGCCTTGAACCTGGTCCCCACCTCAGACCAGGGATATGGAGATCTTTGGTCCCTGGTGCCCTCTCTGGCTGGGCATAGCATCCTGAGCTTAGGAGGCAGGACTTGGTCCCAAGTGTATCACCTGGTGGCTGACAAGGCTTTTGAGGGGTCAGCGGCGACAGTGGTCCGTTCGGAAAAGGGAAACCATCATCCATTTTTACCTGACCTCTTGTATGGAACATGTGAGAAAGAAAGCCCTCCCACCCTCCCAGACCCTTATCAGGACATCCAGAAAGATCCAGTCCTCTGCTGGCTCTGTGATGTTTTAATTCAAAGGTTTAGTAAAGAGAAATTGAATTTTCGTAGCCAATCTACTGGCAAACTTTAGAAACCTTATCCTCTATCACAAAACACCCCAAGGCCATTCTAAGCAAGAGATGCTGCCCAAGGAACCCTCGATTATGGCAGGTCCAGCCTCAAGAACAAAAAAGGAGCTCCCAGGAGGAACTCCGCTCCCCAGTCTTCCCAGTTCCTGCCCTTCTGTGAGGAGGCCCAGCCTGGAGCATGCTGCAGGACGGTAAGATGCCCAGGAGAAGTGGGAAGAACAGGGTAGCATAGGAGGGCGGGAATGGCTCCGGGCTCCGCTTCCATCCACGTGGGTTCATGTGCCCTCAGCCAGCATTCTGGGGGAGCCCCTCCCAGTCACTCCCTCCCCGCTCCACCCTGCTTCCCTTAGACAATGAGGGCCAGTGCATGTGGCCAAGGAGCAAAGACTCACACGTGAGCCAGCTCCCAAAGAAAGTGGCATGTCTGGGGGACCCTGGCAGCAGAAGGGGAGCAGTCCCCTGGAGAGAGGATTTTCTCTGTGGTGGGAAGCCAGGCTAGCAGGGCCTGAGTAGCCCTCTCCCAGGAGGGTCCTCCACGCTGCAGGTGGGCTGGGGAGAGGGGAGACTTCAGGTACGATGCCTCCTTCTCCTGCCCAGGGATCAGCAGTGTGAATCAGCTGGGGGGGCTCTTTGTGAATGGCCGGCCTCTGCCCCTGGACACCCGGCAGCAGATCGTGCAGCTGGCCGTCAGCGGGATGCGGCCCTGTGACATCTCACGGAGGCTTAAGGTAGTGTGCTGGGACCTTCACCCAGTGATGCGCACAAGAAGCAGGGAGAAGCGGCCCCTTTAAGGCAAGTCTGGGGCTGTTGCAGACTCGGAGGGCCTTTGGGGCTTGGGCTGCCTCCTTGAGGGCTGGGATAGGGAGCTTCAGGGTTCCAAAGGTGAGGCTAGACTCGACTCTGGGGCCTGATTCAGTCAGTCTCACTTTGCCTTGTAGCTTCCTTCTGTCCCAGGGACACTCACCCTCTGCCCATCATGCCTCACCTGTCCCTGCTTCTCACCTGACCCAGGTATCTAATGGCTGTGTGAGCAAGATCCTAGGGCGGTACTACCGCACAGGTGTCTTGGAGCCCAAGGGGATTGGGGGAAGCAAGCCACGCCTGGCCACACCACCTGTGGTGGCTCGAATCGCCCAGCTGAAGGGTGAGTGCCCAGCCCTCTTCGCCTGGGAGATCCAACGCCAGCTCTGCGCTGAAGGGCTTTGCACCCAGGACAAGACCCCCAGTGTAAGTGCCCTCCCCTCCCCAGAACCGGAACTGCGGCTGCCAGACTGGTTGTCTGGGGAGGGAGAAGAAGATCCCTTCTTACTTGGCAGTGGGGCCTCCCAGGCTGGGGGGCGGGGCTTCGGGGCTCTCTTCTGACCCAAAAGTTTCTCTTCTGAAAAGCGGTGGTGGTGAGACAGGTGAGAAGAAGAAAGCGTGGGGCTGAAAGTAGGTTGCCCTTGGGAACGATGTGTGGGCCGGGACAGAGGAGAGAAAGGATACTGGGGAAACATCCTCAGGATGCAACCTGGGCTGGGCACCGTTTCCCCACTCATCACCCCACATCCTCAGGTCTCCTCCATCAACCGAGTCCTGCGGGCGATACAGGAGGACCAGAGATTCCCCGGGGCACAGCTCAGGTTGCCAGGTGGGTCTTGGAGCTGCCTCCAGGGATGTTCAGAGCCAAACCTAAGCATTTTACAGTCCTCCGATTCCTTTCTTGTTCTTTCTTGGATCACCCTCACAACAAGACGATAACGTGGGCCTCACAGGGGGTCTTATTCTCTCCTAGCAGGAGAAAATGGAGGCTCAGAGGAAGGGAAGTAACTTACCCAAGGTCACCAGCTAGTTGTTGGCAGGTCCTGGAACAGAGCGCAGCTCCCTAGGTCTCTAAGTTCACAGGATCTGCCGAGGAGACAGGACTCAGAGCACTTTTGAGGTGCTGCGGGATCAGGCAAGCCTGGCCCATCCTTGCGGCTGTCTCCCCCCACATGCTAAGCATGCTCCCACCATGGCTGCGAACCCTCCCACCCAGTGCCCCTGCGGCGACCCCCGAGTAACTGTGGATGCCCCAGCGGTGCGGCTCTGCTCTCACCCTGCATTGTGCCCTGCCTACAGCACCAGGGACGTGGGGACTCCATCCGACCAGAGGAATCACCGTCACAGACCAGCACCAGCCACTGTCTCCCTTTGCAGCTGTTTTGGCTCCAGTTCCTCCAACGCCACCTAGCGGCTCCGAGGCACCCCGGGGTCCCCACCCAGGGACAGGCCACCGGAATCGGACGATCTTCTCCCCAGGCCAAGCTGAGGCGCTGGAGAAAGGTGCCAGAGCTGGGGCGGACGGTGGGCCACGGAGGCAACGGCCCAGAGGCCTGCGGGCCGAGGCTGAGAGCTGGAGGCCGTGGATGCCCCTGCATCGGGGAGTAGGGCAGTTCAGGGCTGGCACGGGCGGGGAGTGGGGCCTTGCTCCTCTCCCTGCGCCCTTGCTGTGTGAGCCTCCATCTCTGCAGAGTTCCAGCGTGGGCAGTACCCTGACTCAGCGGCCCGCGGGAAGCTGGCTGCGGCCACCTCTCTGCCTGAAGACACGGTGAGGGTGAGTGAGCTCTGCCACACAGCGTGCACACACCACAAGGACAGCGCGTCTGGGCCGGGCAGGCTTCCGCTTCCGCTTCCGGTGACGGTGACGAAGAGAAGGCGGCCAGAGGCGGAGACGGGCTTGTTCGGAGCAGGAAGGAGCCAGGCTCCTCCCTGTTGCGCTTCTGCTGAGCTTTCCCCTCCACGGCCCGCTCCACGCCTTAGCACTGAGGAAGGGGACAGAGAGCCCAGGCCAGAGCAGGAAGTGGGGACGGCAGGGCTGAGGAAGGGTCTGCACTCCGAGTCCAGGTCAGGAGCACGTGGTGAGAGCAGTAGGTGCTGGGCCTTGGAGCGCACAGCCAGCTGCATCGTTTCTGCCCTCCTCAGATCTGGTTTTCCAACCGAAGAGCCAAATGGCGCCGACAAGAGAAGCTCAAGGGGGAAATGCGGTTTCCAGGTGATTTCTCTGCCCATCCATCCACTCACCTACCCTTCTTTCCTCCCTTCCTTCCTTCCCATCCATCCCTCCATCCATCCATGCAACCACCAAACATTACTCGGCACCTCCCATGCACCAGACCCTGTGTTAGATGCTGGACATACACAATCCCTGCTCTTCAGGGCTGCACTGCCCCCACTTTACCATCCCTGGGATTTAATCCTTCTTCCCCAGTCTCCCAACACCCCGCCTTGGGAAGGAAGGCAGTTTGGGGCTGTAGCATCCATTTCCGCCCCCTCCCCAGAAGTCATTGCCTTTCCTGGAACCTCCCTGCCTCTCACCTCCACTCCCTGCTCCCCAGACCCCTGTTCCTGCCTCTGGTGCATCCACCCTTACCTTGTAGGTGCTTCCCAGGACCTGACTGTACCAAGTGCCTCCCCAGGGACCGTCTCTGCACAGGTATCCAGGAAGAGGAGGAAGACTGAAGGGATCACTGCTTGTCCCGTTCCCAGTGGGTGCCTGAGCTAGAATGCATGACTCTGCTGGGCCCTCACAGTACATGTTTCTAGAAAGTGCCGTCCTCAGAGTTTACCATGTGAATGGCTCCCTCTGAAGTTGTTCAGGATACAGGCCTGGGGGTGGGGTGGGGTCATGCAGCCCTGGGGTTCCAGTTGTGCTAAACAGGAGGCATCACTGGCAGCTGAGGGTTTCCTCTTGCTTTTTCTAGCAACCCCCCGGCAGTGTGTCCACAGCGGTCCTACCTGCCCTGGCATCCTTGGCTGCCTCCAGCTATCCGCGGTTCTGGGGGACAGCATCAGACAGATGTCTGAGTGACACTCCACCACAAGCCTGTCTCAAGCCCTGCTGGGGTGAGAATCCAGGCCAGGCCTCACTCCTGCAGGGTGTAGGGAAGGCTAACTGACTCCTTGACCCGCCGGAGGTCATGGATCCCCAGTTGGGGTCATCAAAGGAACCTCAATACAGTTTTCCTCATTCTTTGCATGGCCCATAAAGTTGGGGAGACTAGTACCCCCGAGTCTATACTATCATTGACGGTCAGATCGGGCAAAGGGGCTGGGATGGAGATTCAAGTGTGTATATCCAGTGTAGAGAACTGATGTCCGCCCCTTTCCCCATCAGTGACTTTGAGGGGTGGGGTGGCAGCAGCGAGCCCAAGCTCACCCTCTCTTCATCCCTACAGGCTACTTGCCCCCCACAGCCGAGCTCCCTGGATTCACTCCTGCTTTGCCATCCTTGCCGTTCCTTCCTCTGCCCCCATCGCCAGTCTTGGTACCCATCAGGTCTTGCTCTGGCCTGGCTCCCCACTTCGAGGCCTGGGATGAGGGAGGCGGTCCAGAGTGGAAAGGAGATGGGATGGGAAGGATCTGATACCGCCTGCCCAAGCAGAGCACCGCTCCTTCCTCCTTCCTGTGTCTCCTACTCATCTGTGGACCTTGCCCTTCTTATGTGTCACCTGATTGCAGAAGCCGTGCCCACCCACTTCTCACACTGGCCTTAAGACGCTTCCAGTTGGCAGTGATAAAAACATCTTTTAAATTAGCAGTAGTTCTGTTGTCCATCATGTTTTTCTCATGAGCACTCATAATCCCACCCCTATATTTAACAATTATAAAGTTTGCCATCGGGCTTCCCTGGTGGCGCAGTGGTTAAGAATCAGCCTGCCAATGCAGGGGACACGGGTTCGAGCCCTGGTCCAGGAAGATCCCACGTGCCGCGGAGTAACTAAGCCCGTGCACCACAACTACTGAGCCTGTGCTCTAGAGCCCACGAGCCACAGCTACTGAGCCTGAAGTAGTACGCCACAACTACTGAAGCCCACGCACCTAGAGCCCGTGCTCCGCAACAAGAGAAGCCACCGCAATGAGAAGCCTGCACACCGCAACGAAGAGTAGCCCCCGCTCGCTGCAACTAGAGAAAGCCTGCGCGCAGCAATGAAGACCCAGCACAGCCAAAAAAAAAAAAATGTTTGCCATCTATCTATCTATCTAATTTAGTTATCTATGTAACTATCTAGTTATCATCTAATATATTTATGTGTCTATATAATTAGGTATCTAGCTATTATCTATCCAATCTATCTAATCTTTGTATTTATCTATGTATATATATATCTACATATGTATGTAGATATGTATCTATCTTGGTGTTTGGGTGCTCATATACCCACATGTATGCACATATAACACATACACACACTGATAGTACCTCGTGGCACGTCACCCCTGAGTCCTCCAGCATGCATCTCCAAAAAATAAGGGAAATTTTCTTACATAACCACAACACCATGACCACATCTAAGAAAATGTATAATAATTTCTTAATCTAAGAAGAGAGACATGGGGCTTCCCTGGTGGCACAGTGGTTGAGAGTCTGCCTGCCGATGCAGGGGACATGGGTTCGTGCCCTGGTCCGGGAAGATCCCATATGCCGTGGAGCGGCTGGGCCCGTGAGCCATGGCCGCTGAGCCTGCGTGTCCGGAGCCTGTGCTCCGCAACGAGAGAGGCCACAACAGTGAGAGGCCCGCGTACCGCAAAAAAAAAAGAAGAGAGACATGAACTCCTTAATTGCATATGTATATATATTTTTTTGCACAACAGCACACAGAGTGGAAATGACCCTTTTTAAATTCTGCTCAGCCCTTTATATGTGCTCCTGGGGCATGTTTGCGTGCTTCCTCTTGGCTGTAAGTTCCAACTCATCTCAATTTTGTCTCCCTGCAGAGAAATCACTAGGCTCCTCCTGGGAAGCCCTGGGATGTAGGGAAAAAGAGGGCTATGGGGGGAAAGGGGGACAGAGGAGATATTTGGAATGGGGGATGGGCTCATCCCTCCAAATTCTTTCCTTTTTGAAGAGCAGGGGATGGAATGATGATGGTGCAAAGCAGGGTAGGGGGGGACTGGGGGCATGTTTATTTACTTCCATCTGTGACAGGTACAAGTGCAGAAGTTGTCCTTCAGGAAGTCTCTTTATCATCAAATACTCTAGAGCTGTGGGGCTCAGTAAATAGCCACCGACCACATATGGCTATTAAAGTGCAATTAAAATGAAATAAAATGAATAATTCAGCTCCTCAGTCACACTAGCCCCAAATCAAATGCCCAGCAGTCACATGTGCCCGAGGTTACTGTATTGGACAGTAAATTTTATAGAACATTTCCATCAGCACAGAAAGTTCTATGGGACAGCACAGCTCTAGAATGAAATTCCGAGGGTAATCCAGTGCAGCCTGCCCCGCCCTGCCTTCTCTCCCTTCAAGCTGGGGACCCTGCTGGACAGACTGCTCAAGGAAATGGACGAGGTTCTGTGGGGTGACAGCATTCACAGTACAGCTGAGAATATGCCCTTCACTTCAGCAACAAAACTGACCTCAGCAATGGAAGCAGCTGTCATCCGAGGCTCCATGGCTGAGCACCATTCAAGTGGAGGATGGATGACCACTTTCGGGGAGCAGGGCATACGTGTGTGTGTGTGTGTGTGTGTGTGTGTGTGTGTCCCTGGGCATATGCATGCCCGTGCATCTCAGTGTGTAGATGTATTTATGGAAAACTGAGGAAGGGGTTCTCTACTAAATGACCCCCAACGTCTTATCTCTGAAGACTATATTCCACTCCACATCTTTGGCCTGTTCTTAATGTTCTGCAGGAAAGGAGATGCCCTGGTCTCTAGAGTTTGCAACCTTTTTAAATTGGATTAAAATGTTTACAAAATTCTTTCATATTCTTGAGGAGAAACATACTTCCAGAAACTTGACATCATTTTCCTCTATCCAAACAGAATGTCTCTCATGTTCCGGTTTCAGGTTCTCTACTCAGTGGACTTATAAACCAGGGACTGATTATGGGATGATGCAATAGGGGTCAGGCATCACTGGTATTTGAGAAACTTTTAGGAACTGTCTGGATGCTGCTTTATATAATATTGGGTTAACAATGAGAAAAATTTTCCCTTTTCCACTCCCTTTCAATTCTGATTGTGTCAAAGAGAAAATTTTCGTTTTGGTCCTACGCTTTAGCCCCTCTGTAACAGTTGCTAATCTACTTTTTTAACAGAGGGAAAGGGAGTCTCTGAGCCTTGGTCAAGGAAGGGAAATCTAACTAAGATTTGAAACATCACTTTGTTTTCATTGTATTTCTTTTCATGGTCACTTTCTATTCATGGCAAGTGATTCTGGTCTTCCATTTTATGATAGTGATCAAAATATCCCTTTTAAAATAAATGTACTTAAGAGTGTATGTCAAGAAAGACATTAATAGGGTAGACGGTAGGTAAATAAAAGCCAAACTTATGAAGACAGTGCAAGAATGACAGTCATTTTGGAAACTGTTTTGATGGAAAGAGCCATAGACGTTAGGGTCTACGCTAATTGAAGAATTGTGTCAGAGGTCCCAGTCATGGGCAAATCACTTCAGCTCCCTGTAAACAGTGAGGTAGGCAGTGATGGGGAAAGTACCTGTTGTGTCCAACTGATTGGATCAAAGGTAATGGTAAGGTGGGATGGTTGGTAAGCTTTGGAGGAAGGGTGGGCTATAGAGGCATAAGCTGTTATGACCATTAATAATCCTTCCTTTGTTCTAAGCCAAAAGAACATCTAGTCATATCTGGTTTCTGAATCCTTCAGGGCAAGGCTGGATCCTCATGGGATCACTGGGAAAAGTCTAGTGGTTCTGGAGGGGATGCAGAGAATCAATAGAAGAATAGGTTACCATTTGGTCTCCCCTCTTCTGGATAGAACTTGGAGTGACCGAGGTCTCAGTCGCCACCCACATCCACACCCCTACTCACAAGTCAGAGGCACACCAGGGTCTTGGGGGTGGACTTTTGTGATGTATTGTTACTCGCAACAGGTGTTTTGCTAAACTGGGTAGGAAAAGTTGTGGAACAGATATTCTCATGGATCTTGACTCTGGGGTTCCTGTTCGGTTTAGTGTAGTAGTTTCTCCTGGAGGATTTGGATTTTGGTAGGTGGCATCCCATCGACCTGGGAGGCAAGTGGAAATAGAAACGTTCAGTCGGTCGTTTGCTGATCTTTGCCTTTTAGGAAAAACCTGGTGAGATCCTGTGGGAAGAGAGAATAAAGTGATTTGTTCCATTCTTGATGAGGGATCACAAGGACAGAGTTGAGGTTAGTTTATAGGAAAAGGCAGTAGAAGTGATTTTTTAAAATCCAATGAACGGTGCAAAGTTGCATCAGAATTCACAGGGAGACTACAGTCAACAGGTTAGGTTTACTAAGAATTCAAACTGGATCCGGAGAGACGTCTAATGGAGTGAGAGTGTGCTAGGTGCCAGGCTGTTTACTAAGCATTTCACTATCATCAGCTCATGTAATACAATAATACCACGAGATAAACACTATATTGCCATTTTACCCACAAGAAGCAGACTTTGAGAGGTTCATTTGCCCAACATCAAACAAGTTTAACTGATAAACATTGAATTAGAACCCAGTTCTGAGTCCAGAAATGAGCTCTTAACCACTTTGATACACTGTCTACTAGAATGTTAGGCCTGGAAAGAGCCTGAGAAATTTAGTTCGATCCAAATACTTCATGGAATAGATAAGAAAACAGGCCCAGTGGGATTTCATTGTATTTTCCCTAGTTTGCCACAGTTAAAAGGTTTGTGCAGAAAACTGGTAGAAAATGAAGGAGAAGAGTGAATGTACACGGGGATCCCTATCTAGAGGCATATGGTCATTGAACCTTCACACCACTCTATGAAGTAGATATTATTCCCATTTTACGGATAAGGAAACCAAGGCCTAGACATGTTAGAGCAATTTCCCTGGGGTTACAGAGCTAGTAAGGACCACACCTTGTTAGTTTTGGTTCCAGGTCTAATACAATATCAAAAGCGGGGTCGATTGTGAAGGGACAAGGCTAAGAGCACTGAGGTGCCCTGAAGAGCTGTGAACAGGGAATGATGGAATGGAGGCAGCATCTTAGGAAAGTGAACTTGGGGTGAGAAGATATCGGGTGGGAATGGGACTGGTGGCAGGGAGTCCTGCTGGGGAGCCCTTGTTGCAGTGTAGGCTCTTGGTGGAAAACCTGGAACCCCGCTGTGGCGATGGCAATGAAGAAGGAGCAAGCACTCAAGAGGCACTGTTAAGGAGGTACCTGAGTTTTCAGGGTTTGGTGAAGGGAATGTAAGGGAGGAAGGAGAGATGGTGCTGGCGTCTTGAGTCTGAGAGTTTGCGAGGACGGCAGTGCCCTAGATGGCTGTGGGGAGGGCAGGAAGAATCACCTTTGAAGGGGAGGGTGAGGAGGCTGATTTGGAGGGGATGGCAGGATGAAGTCAAGCCAACTGTCAATCAGGAACTTGAGGGCTTCCCTGGTGGCACAGTGGTTAGAGTCCGCTTGCCAATGCAGGGGACACGGGTTCGTGCCCCGGTCCAGGAAGATCCCACATGCCGCGGAGCGGCTGGGCCCGTGAGCCATGGCCGCTGAGCCTGCGCGTCCGGAGCCTGTGCTCCGCAACGGGAGAGGCCACAACAGTGAGAGGCCCGTATACCACACACACACACAAAAATCAGTAAGTTGGAAAGAGATAAGGTTAGACTTCAGGAGAGGGGTCAGGGCTGCAGATAAATATCTGGGTGCCATCAGCACCCCAAGGATCCAGGGGCATAGGGGTAGAAAGTGCCTAGGGTGGAAAGAATACCCGCCAAAGTTACCCGCCTTCCCTACAAAGGGGGCAAAACTCCACATCTTAATGAAGAGAGCTACACAGGTACACCTCATCCTATGCCCTGCAGCCTGGCTGGCAAGCACAAGTGTCAGCGTGACGTAATAGTGAGAAACCTAGATCTGACTCCTCTCTCCAGCAAGTCTCGGTCTAGAAGCCCTGAAAGAAAAGGCACAGATTCGCAGTAAATGTGTGGAGTTGACGGAGCTGTCAGACAGAAGTCAGCCCGGGCTGCCTTTTGGTCTAACTGCCTCCTGCCTCCCCACCCTCCTCTCTTCTTCTCTTGTTCCTCAGCTCCTGGTCCCAGACCCCCCCGGTCCTTACACGCTTTACCTTACCTAGAATTCCCAAACACACTCTTTGGTAATGTCTGTGCTGTCTGCCAACAGGGTGCCACTTCGGTCAGATCGCATGTAGAAGCCATTGGGTGCGAGCACTGTGAGCAAGTTGCTGCCCTGAAGCTCTATACCAAAGTTGAAGGCAAACTTTCCCCAAGGGCGAAAAGTGCCAAAGGGTGTTATTGACCAGAAGGACCCACCCTGTGCTGCGGAAGGAAGAGATCAGGTTGGTGGGCCATTCTGGAGGAAAGCCTCCCTCAGTACAGCCTCTGAGAGGCTCCCAGGAGGCACGCCACCCCTCCTGGACCACCCTACACTGCCTGTGTTGGCAGGTCCCTCTCTAGAAACACAGGAGGGCTGGCTTCTGTTCTGCACCCCCCACCCACTCTAGGGGCCTTGAAGTGTAAAAGCAAACAGAAACTCTGCTTTTGCTTTTATATAAATAGGCCCTGAGTGGCAGGCCCTGAAGTCTGAGCTGGGGCTAAGGCTGGGTTAGACCATGAACCCAGGGGTGAAGAAGAAGAGCTACTCACCCTGGAAGTGGTAGATGCCCTGGCGGCAGGGCAGCAGGTAAATGCAGTCGGGCTGATCCATATTGCACTGCAGGAGGTCGTGTCGTGACGAGGTACCCACATACCCATACCGTCCCCTCAAGGCGAGAAAGGGGCGGTTGGCCAATTGAATCCCAAATTCCTCATTTGGGCCTGGAAGAAACAGGAAGAAGTTATCTGGATGGGCCGCCTCCAGGTGCTTTCCCAGATGGAAGCAGGAAGACGGGCACTAATGGCAGAAGGGTGTCGTCAATTATCTTAATATTTAGTGAACACTTATTATGTGCCACGTCTCACGCTAGGTGCTTGTGAAATGTTTGTGAAAGCACTTAGTACAGCGTGGAGGCCAAGAAATTTTAATATTCTTCCTTCCTTTGAGATGTGTGAATCTATTTGATCCTCAAGATAATCGTGTGAGGCAGGCAGGTTGGCTGTCACCTCCACTGATGATGGAGACAATGAACCTGAGCCTCAGAGAAGTGGTTTGCCCAAGTGATGATGAAAAGTCAGTGATTCAGCAGATATACAGAGCCAAATCTTCTGACCCCAACTCCAGTGGTCTTTCTATCATAACCCCCGCTCTCTCTGAAAGCATCTCTGGCTTGGAATAACCTGGCAAGGGCTGCTTCGCTCACCTGGAATGGTGGCACTGGCCACCAGCAGGCCATTGGCTGCGATGCCCAAGAAGCATCCACTGGGAGACTGCAGGATGATCCTGCCACGGTGCCAGTACATACGAAAGAAGGTTTCAGCCTCCAGCTGGTGCCCATCAGCCATCACTGTCCTATGGCGCCTCTGGAGAGAAGATCGGGAACAGAGAAGGGAAGCAAGGACCCCAAATCTCAGCTTTCTTCTCAGTATTTTTATTTTAGACCCTCTTTTCCACATCCCACCCTCTAGCTTTTTTTTATTCTCCCAGGGTACGCTTATGCCTTCAGATGCTTTTTGGAAAACATGTTGTGACCTCAGCTCTCCCACTTCTCCAGTCTGTGCTGTATCCCATATGGACAGAAACGAACCTCGGCCCAGACTCCAAAATCATTTCGAAGTGGATCATAGTCATAAACGTGAAAGCTAAACTATAACCACAGTTTAACTATAAACATCTAGAAGAAAACGTAGGAGAAATTCTTTGCAACTTTGGGGTAGGCAAGGATTTCCTGGGGCAAGAAAAAAGCACTAACCATTTATAAAATGGAGAAATTGGACTTCATCAAAATGAAAAACTTGCTGCTCAAAAGACACTATTAAGCAAGTGAAAGGCAAGCCACAGATTGGGAGAAAACGTTTACAATACATAACTCTGGCAGAGGACTGATGTTAGAACACACAAAAACCCTTACAACTCAATAACAAGACAACCCAATAACAAAGAAACAAAAGATCTGAATAGACACCTCACAAAGAAGATATACAAGCGGCCAATAAGCAGATGAAAAGATGCTTGGGGACTTCCCTGGTGGCGCAGTGGTTAAGAATCTGCCTGCAATGCAGGGGACGTGGGTTCGAGCCCTGCTCCAGGAAGATCCCACGTGCCGCGGAGCAACTAAGTCCATGTGCCACAACTACTGAGCCTGTGCTCTGGAGCCACAAGCCGCAACTACTGAGCCCGCACACCGCAACAAAGAGTAGCCCCCGCTCACTGCAACTAGAAAAAGCCTGTACGCAGCAACGAAGACCCAATGCAGCCAAAATTTAAAAAAAATAATAAAATAGAATAAATTTAAATAAATAAAGGGCAGCCACAAAAACAGTGGGAAAAAAAAAAGAAAAGATGCTCAATATTATTAATTATAAGGGAAATGCAAAGCAAAGCCACAATAAGATGGCATTACACATTTAATTTTAGAGTGGCTAAAATTAAAAACACAGACAATACCTAGTATTGGAAAGGATGTGGAGCAATTAGAACTCTCATACATTACTGGTGAGAATGTAAAATAGTACAATCACTTTAGAAAACTGCTTGACATTTTCTTCAGAAGTTAAACACACATTTATCGTATGACCCAATAATTCCACTCTTACGTATTTGCCCAAGATAACTGAAAGCATAGGCCCACAAAAAGGCTTGTACACGAATGTTCATAGCAACTTTGTTCATAATGGCCCAAACTGGAAACAACTCAAGTGTTCATCAACAAGTGAAAGGATAAGCAAATTATGTTTGTGTTTATGAGTAGAGTTATGGAATACTACCCAGCAATAAAAAGGAACGAACTACTGATACATATGACATCGTGGACAAATTTCAAAAACATCATGCTGAGTGAAAGAAGTATATATACTGTAATTACTGTATGATTCCATTTATATGAAATTCCAGAGTAAGCACACCTAACTTATAGTGACAGACTATATACCAGTGGTAGTGGGGAGGGCAAGAGGGGAGGGGATCTGACTGAAAAGGGGCAAGAGGGAATTTCTGTGGTGATAGAAATAGTCTCTAACTTGTGATATGATTGTAGCATGGTTGCATACATTTGTCAAAACTTATTGAATTGTACACTTAAAATGGGTGCATTTTATTGTATGTAAATAATGCCTCAATAAAGTTTACGTTTTTTTTTTTTAAAGAGGCCCCATTGAATGAAAGTGGGCCCATTGGATGAAAATGAATGTTTATTGACAAGGACCTCCACACTTTACCTCACCATCTGATCATCTGCCTTGAAGAAGGAAAAAGTGTGTCTGGAGAGGGAGAGCTCAGGGCTTAAGGGTTCTCTTACTCAGAAAGTCAAGGTCTCACCTGGGCTAGGTAGCAGCCATTGGCTGAACGAAGCTGCAAGGTAGGGCTCTTGTTGTCACATTCAAACTGGAACAAGGACATTGGGGTTACCTGCTCAGAGGCGGCACACACATCCACGTCTGCAGGGGAAGAACACATCAGAAGAAGCCTGAGTCTGGCCTCAGCCTCAGCCCCTCCTCCACACTTCATGGCTGGTATTCCTTCTGCTTTCCCTCCTCAGGCTTCATCACCTTCAGTTGCACCATAATGGCCTGGAGAAGACCCAGGCCGCTTTCTCTCCAAGCCCATGCCCCTGGTTTAAAGCCCTTCTCCATGGCAGCAGAGATCCTCTTGGGACCTCGGGATCTTCCTTAGCATTAGTTTCAAAAATCCTCACTGATCCCAAACATACTTTCCTCTTTTCAGCAGCCAGCCCTCCCTCCCTCTATGGCCGTGTTGGACCCAGCACTTGCCATAGACAACGGTGAGAAACTTCTGAGTCGTGGACCTGAGGCTGACCCAGGTAGGGCAGTGCTGTAGGATGAGCCACTCCTCGCCCCCATGGGGATCAGAGCCCAGGCTCAGGAGCAGGCGTGTGCCCTGTGGATACAACATGCCTCCTTCTCCATCACTCAGCGCCACAAACCCTCCAGGCCGCACTTGCATGTGGAAAGCTGTCTGTGTTGAGGGTTGGGAGACCAGACCGTCTAAGTGGGACAAGAAGGTGTGTGCAGAGGTCTCCAGGTGGTAGCATCCATCTTGGAAATGCAACAGGAAGCCACATTCCTTCAGGCAGGGAACTGGTGCGTCCACCCAGACTCGGCCCATGGTGGGGTCAGCCCGGGCATAGCAGTGGTTGAGGGGGCTGTAGAGGATCACGTGGACATGCAGGGCTGGCCGGGGGGTCCACATGTGGTAAGCTGAGAGGGTCCGGGAGGTGCAGAAAACATCCTCGCCATCAGATTCCAGATAACGACCACTGATGAGGCACTGGAGGGTCCATTTGCCACTGCGGTGGAAGTGGATTAGGAAGCATCCATGATGGCTCGTCCTTGGCCGGCCGTAGCACAGAGAACCATCCGCCTCGCACAGAAGGTAGAAGCCCTGCAAGCTTCTTAGTCGTACCACAGCCTGTGTGTCATGCTTACTGCTCACCAGGATCTCCCAGGTCTGGAGGCATTGGGAGGGAGAAGAAGGAAATCAGTACTGCCGAGAGACTAGACCGAGGAGCCCTGCAACTATCACCCCTGGCATTACTCCAGCGCCTTCACTGAGGGCAACCACCTTCCCTCCACATTGGCCTCCTTGCTGTCCACTCTTCTACCCTCTCATCCAGTGGTAATCTAAGGATCTCAGGGCTCCTCCACCACTGGAGCCACAGGGCTTCTCAAGATCCCAAGAGACACTCTAGATGCCCACTCCTCCAGATAATGGAGGGTAACACTCCCTCTCTCTTCCTTGGTTGCTTCCTTAAATACCTAACTTTCCAATAAATGCTTTTGTTTAAGTCTTACTTCTCTCTTTCTCACTGTCGCCCCTGGACAGCACACTCAGACAACACGTCCGCCCCCCAAAACCACCTCTCCACCATGGCAGGAGAAAAGAAAGACCTCTTACAGGCAGGCCCGGGCTCTGGGGACGGGGATGGGAGCACAGACAGTTGAGATGGAATTGTCTGTTTCAGCTGTGATCAACCTTGTTATAAGCGAGAGGAACTTGCCACTGCCTTGCTCTATAGCACCATCCCGAGAGGCGCCTACATCACTCTCTAAAATGAAGACCAAATCTCTGAGGGCTTCTGGAGTACCCCAGTCTCAAACTACAACCGGAACATAGACTTTGCAGTAACCCCGCTGGTCCAACTGCCCGGACGCCCTCAATTCTGCCTTCCAGCCTGGCCTCTCCACCTCTCCTTTCTGTGATAACACACCCACTGTGCTGGGATAGAGGGGAGGGAGCAGCCAGAGCAAGACAAGGTAGCAAAGCCAGGGCTGAGGCTTCACCTGCTAGAATAGGGTTAGAGAGGGGGAGATGGAGCAATGGAGACCTGTGAGGAAAAGCCTGGCTTGCCCTGACAATGGCAACACACACACACACACACACACACACACACACACACACACACACACACACACACACACACACACACACACACACACACACACGGCTTGGGAAAAATGGTTCCAGTGCAGGTTTGCTTTGTTACCTGTCTCCGGCCCAAACCCTTTGCAGTAGCAGTGACAGTATTCTTATATGTCTCAAAAGTGAGGTAGGATCCCGCCCAGCTGATGAGCCCAACCCTTAGGTCCTTGGCCTTGGGTTGTCTTGGCATCCACTCCACTTCATCCATGGGGCTGGCACCACAGGTGATGACTCAGTCTGGCCCAGCCTTCCCCGCCAGTGGTGAGGTTCTACAGGCCATAGGGCTCCGAATCAGGCCCTTAGTGCCTACCGGAAGATGTTCCCAGGCGGAACTTCCTAGGCAGAGGCTGGCCTGGGGCCCAGCACCTCTGTGACCCGGGAGCATTGTGACTGTGAGGGTTGCCTCTTATCCCACCATAGAGGAGAAAGGGCACTGGCTCAGCAACATCAATCCACAGCCCAGAGGAAGTGGGTCCAGGGCCACTGGCACTAGCCTCCCCACATCACTCCAGGCATCGAGGTAATTGACTGGGAATCAGAACTTCAGCCTGTGCCAACCACCACCTGTGACTTCAGGCAAGTCTCTCCCTTTCTTCACTTGTGTTCCTCATTTCAATCATAGGATAGAAATCAACCTCTTTCCTCCCTAGGAAGTGGGTTCTGCCTGGCTCCCTCGGGGCTCAAGTGTTTTTAGAGTTCAAGATACCTAAGAAAAATCTATTAACTTCTATGGCCCTTGGGAGGATGAAGCCAAGACATCTCAGAAGGTACTTTTCAGGGAGTGTGAGGAAACCCTAGATAACCAGCAAGGATCAGATTACTCATGCTAATCAGGAAGGGCTGGCTCAGGAGCAGGGTAAGGAGACTGGCCTTGGTGGGGGGACCACAGAGCACCCTCTTCGGTCCCCAGTTGCCCTGCTGCTGGGCAACCAGCAAGGGCTGCCCCTAAGGATATCAGTCCTTCCCTCACCAAAGAGCCTCTGTTGTCCAATAGCCTCCAGGACCCACTGCCTACTTCTCTAAGTAGCTGGGAGATGGATGGCAAATGGGCGTTAGGTGGTTTATAGACCCATGAAGGTAGAGCCTGTTACAGCAGCAAAGGTCCCTTGGAATTGGGGAAGGAAGATTTCCTCCATTGGAGCCCCTAAATACTTCCAATCTCAAGAGTAAAGGAGGAGAAGCTGAGCTAGATGAGGGCAGCGATGTGTGTGTGTGTGCTGGGGGGGACGGGGCAGGCCCTGCAGCCTTAGCTGCTTTGAGCCTCCCCCATATTGTCTCTTTGCAGCCAATAACCCAGCCCCCGACCTCTAGGCTACAGACAACACCATGTACAAACCACAGCAAATTTATTACTCAATATCCAGTGCCACATCATAGCACCACCCGGAGCCCTCACCTTCCCTCCCCACCTGGCCCCAAGGGTACACTCGAAACGGAAGAAACAGAAGTAAACCCAGATCCCTGCTCCTCCTCTGGCAGAAGGGGCCCTGGCCCCAGAAGCCCCTTTCCACAGGTCCCAGAAGGCAGGAGAGCGGAGCCCTCCGTGCCCAGAGAGCAGGGCCCCAGGCTCCAACAACAGAGACAACATGCAGGCAGGAGCAGAGGCCGCTGTCTGCGGGGGAGGAGGAGATGGGGGGGAAGGGCACTGCCTGAGGAGTCCAGGAGTCTGGTCATCCCGGGATGCACGCGGGAGCTTCTGGGCAGCAGGGGCCGGCCCCTGGTTGGTTAGCGCTTCGACAGCTCATGGGACAGCCAGTCCAGCCCATCATACAAACCTGTGCCTTGGGTGGCACAGGTGGCCTGGACGTACCACTGTGGGGAGAAGGAAAGAAAGAGGTCAGTAGCAGGGAAGAAAAGGGGATGCTTTTATTTCCTGCCTGGCCTGGGGCCCCTTTGGGAGAGGCAGGCCCTCACCGTGCGGCTCCGCAAGTGCTGTAGCCCCAGCTTGTCGGTCAGCTCGCTCACGGGCATGGCGTTGGGCATGTCCTGCTTGTTGGCAAACACCAGCAGCACCGCATCCCGCAGCTCATCCTCCTGCAGCTGGGAGAGGCAAAGGGGGTGGAATCCAGCTGTGTACGGGAGCCCCCCTTTTTCCCTTCTAGCATATTTGTGAGAAGAATAGAATATTGTGTCATCTACTGCTGAACCCAAGACAGAGTTATAAACTAGCTTGAGGCCATTTTGGCCTGAAGTCCAGAAAGGGTCTTCTTCTAATTTGACTCCTTGCCCTAGTCAAAATGACAAAATTTCCAAATGGAAAAATAAGAACGTAAGATGATGTTTCTCTCCACCACGTAGAACTTCCCCCCTCCCCACCAACTTCTCAGAGTCAGTTGTGAAGACAGGAGAGAATGCAAGGAAAAAGTAAGTCCTATACTTTTTACCTGACCCCAATTCAAAACAGGGTGAGCTACTTCTTGTGACTGTGTCCACAAAGAGAATCACACATTCAAGGCCTCTGAGGCGTCTCCTGACTCTCACACCAGCACAGAGGATCTCTCTGTCCCAGGGCTCTGGGTGCTCACCATCTTCTGGAGTTCATCAGCAGATTCCTGGACCCGCTCTCGGTCATTACTGTCCACCACGAAGATGAGGCCCTGGGTGGGAAGGAAGAAAGGAGGAGCAATCACTCGAGCCTGGGACACATACACCCTAGTCTGGCTCTTCCTCTCTTCTGCCCACGTCTAATTGTGTCTAAACCCTTCTCATCTAGTAAACTTCCACTACGGCTTTGCAGATGTTCTCGCACAAACTGGAGACACCCAGCAAAGGATACAGCCTCTGCCCTCAGGCAAGCAGTCTAGCTAAAAGATGTGCAAGGGAACAGGAAAAGACATGTGATGAGAGCTAAATCAGGCAGTGTAGATTCAGAATTCTGCTTCTCAGGAGACGCTTACGGTGGCTAAGTCTCAGAAGTCTGAGGCCAGTTCTGAAAATATGAGGAGAGGCTAGCCTACAAATGAGGGTAGAAGGAGGTAAGGGTTTTTTCCTGGCCTGGGCCAACATCTCAGTCTTTCTAACCTTAACCCTCTTCCCCTGGGGTTGGGGAGCCCCAACCTGAGTGTTCTGGAAGTAGTGCCGCCACAGAGGCCGAATCTTGTCCTGGCCTCCCACGTCCCACACTGTGAAACAGATGTTCTTGTATTCCACTGTTTCCACGTTGAAGCCTGCAGATAATTGGTAAAAATATGAGGAAAAAATCCTGAAAGGAAGGAACTCACTAAAACTAAGTGGATTCAGCAGGGATATAAAACTAGAAGGCAACGAAGACCCAGGGGAAAAGAACCCCAGAGGACCAGCTAGCCCACAGATGGGGCCGGGCTAGGTCACATCCATCCCGCCTCATCTTGCACGTAAAGATACCCTGACCCACTTCTCAGGTAGCAGTATCTGATGTCAGGGTCAGCTCCCTGCACAGAAATAAGGGCCTGGGGCAGAATGCAGAGCAGATCCTCAGAAGGGCCGCCGCCGCGCTCCCGCTCCTCCCGGTCTCGCCTCCGGACTCACCTATGGTGGGGATGGTGGTGACAATCTCCCCCAACTTCAGTTTGTACAGGATTGTGGTCTTGCCAGCTGCATCCAAGCCAACTGCAACGGAGAGGGGCACAGGGCTGGAGATGGGAGCGAGGGAGCCCCCTAGAGCCCAGGAAAGGGGAGAGGCCAGGACAGCTGATGGTGACGGGGGCGGAGAGCCCGAGCGCCTCCAGGTGCGCGCTGTTATCTACCTTCGGGGCCTTGAGTGCAGTAGGGTGGGGAGCGCCAACTCCTGCCCCCACAGCGGGGGAGGGGCGGCAGAGGATTGAGGGGAAAGAGGCGCAAAAGAAAGGCCGCGCTCCTTTTAAAAGTCGTCTCCAAGGGCGGAATCCTCCCTTCTTACGAGCCGGGCTGGGGCGAAGGGAGCTTCACCCCACCCAGGCCCGCAGCTCTCGGTCTCAGGCCCCGGGGACAGTGCTGCAGACCGCGACCCACCCGAGAGTAGCGGCCCCGGGGGGTTAGGAGGTGGGTGACTCGGGGTCAGAGACCGGGGTGAGCTGGGCTGGAGGGACGCAGGGGCGAGAAGGCTGCGCGGGGGCTGGTGCTCCAGTCCGGGCCGCGCGCTTGATCTGCCTCACCCATGAGGATCCGCATCTGCTTCTTCCCAAAGATCCGCGAAAAGAGCGCGGACACGGTGAGGCCCATGGCGGGGCCCGGGGGAGGGGGCGCGGGCACGGACGCGGGGTGCGGGCTGGAACCGGCCGCTGGGGGATGGGGCCCAGCAGCAGCAGAAGGAGGAGGCGCCGCCGCGGCCTCCGCGCGTCCCGGCCGGCCCTACGTCACCTCGGGCCGTCCCCCGCCCTGGCCCCGCCCCCGCCCCGCCTCCAGACCGTGGCTCCGGAAGACACTGAAGTTGAGCGAGCCTCCGCATCCTCCCCCGGTCCCGCGCCAGCTTTAAAGATGGAAAGGGCCTGGGTCTCCCCAAGTTGCTAGCGCGCCTGTCAGGTGTATGGCGCTGAACCGGCAACCCGGGCAGGGCCGAGGAAAGCCTACAACGCTCCATAACGGCCCTCCACCCCCATCTTCAGTGGCCGGTCTCTGGGCCTTGGTTTGTTGCGTCCAACGCACTCTGGGCTCCGGTTTAGCTCTTGGTGACCTCCAGCCTCCTCCCCGGGAGAGCGGAAGTTCTGTGCAAGTGTCTTAATCATCCCTTTTGTCCTCCCAGCTCCCAGCGAGGGACTCTGAACGTAGCAGGTGGTTCAGTGACCATAGAATCTCGAGAGGAGTACGCCAGAGGTGGAAGAAGATGCACTTCATGGTTCCTTCAAACGCCACCTTCATAGATCCCCAATCAGCAGAAACAGTGGAAGATCCCCAGTTCTGGCGGCGGGGTCGTAGACCCCACTTCTGTATACTGGAGAACTCTGCCTTCCCCTTGATGGCCCTGGAAACAATGCCTTTCAGTCGAAGAGGGCAGCCTTTCTAAAGTTCCCTCCTCACTCTGCCACAGACCTGGGAACCTGGATTTTCAGTGCACAGCTATCTAGGATTTTGTGAGGCTCTTGCCAAAGAGCTTCATAAGTTATTTCCGCACTCATCTTAGCATCTGAGGCGAAATAGCAAGATAGGAATTAATTTAAATTTCTTCTATGGCAGAGACTGGGTCAATGCCAGGCACCTAATATATGCTTAACAAATGCTGGCTGGGTTGAATGGACTAATTGGTTGCTCAGTGGAGCAAGGGCAGGCGTTTTGCCTATTCTGGATTTGCAGTGGGCTTCTAGGATCAGTTGCTTATGGACTGGACATGGTGAAGTGAGCTGGGAATCAGAGAAAGTTCCTTCCTCCCTCCCTCCTTCCCTCGCTCCCTTCCACAAATATTTACTAAGTACCCACTTTGTGCCATTGTTCCAGGCCTCTGTTAAATTCTCAGTTCTGCCTTTTTTTGGGGGGGGATGGGGGCTTGACTTCAACAATATTCACAGCCTATCATTTTCTCATCTATAAAGGGAGACTAATATCTGTCCTGTCTCATGAGGTTACGGTGAAGATTAAAATGATAAGATAATGTATCTGAATGTTTTGTGTGATGCAGATGATGTTATCTGGGCCACCAAGAATCTGGGTCTGAACAGACTTCTAGTGTCTGCCCCATCCTGACCCTCAGTCTGTAAAAAGAACAGACTCTGGGCACCAGGTATGAGTGAATACATGACTTTTTTACTCTTCAGTCACAGACTTGCATTCTTAAGAAGGTTTTTACAATGTTGAAGAGCACATTTAAAAGAGTTCCAATATAATAACACAACTAGTGGTGACCAAGTCATCTTTAGCTCTTTCAATTAGCCTTTTTCTTTCCATCCCTGTTGTCACTGCTCTATTTCACTACCATCTGATCCCCATGAATGAAAATGGCCTTCTGCACCTTGGTATCTTCACCTTGTCATACAAGACTTGATGATGCCACTCTTGTGATGAAAATCCTTTCGTGTCTTATCACCCAAGATAAAATCCAAATGCCTTAATTTGGGTCCTCATCTATTGTGTCAGCCCCATCTGTTGCCACCTCCTTCGCATACCCTAAGCTAGTGCCTTGAAATGATTCTCCTTGCTTCCAGGGTGAGCCAGGCTCTCTGATGCCCCAGGAGTCCTTGCATTTTTTTCCCTCTGCCTGGAATGTTTGTTTCCCTCATCTCTAGTTAGATAGGCAATCAGTACTCATCCTTCAAATCCCAAAGTATTTCCACTGAGAGCCTTCTCTGTCTCCCCTAGACAGGTCTCCCTCCTCTTAACTTCTGTACCACTTTGAATATACTGCTGTTTGCACGTCTGCTTCCTCTCTAGATGTGGTCTCCTTGAGGGCAGGACCTTGTTTCTTCATGGTGATCATCTGGCACAGCATTTGGTTATGTTGAGACTCAGACTGATCCAGATAGGATTCTAAACTTACTGGCTGTGTGACCTTGGGCGTGTTACTTAGCTTCTCTGTGCCTCATGTTTCCCTATCTGTAAAATAGTGCTAATAATACCCACTCAGCAGAATTACTGTAAAGACTAAATAGCAAAACTCCTGTGAAGCTTCTGAAATATAGTTGGCACTTAGGATGGACATCATGGCTATATATAGTCATCTATATATATTTGTTTAATGAACTCAGCAGAACTCAGGAAGGATGCTAATAATTATACTGTACACCTACTAGGTGCCAAATACTGTCCTAGAAAGGGTTGTCATTTTCGTGGTCCGAAAGGGAGTCTTAATTGTTGCTCTTTAGGGACACAAATGCACTGAGCCCCAAAACAGTGGGGTCGTGTGGCTCACCTGGGTCTTTGGTAAGGACACAGTGCGACGTCACCCCCGTCCCTCGCTGATCGTAGCGCTAGGGCAAGATCAGGCGCCCTCACCAAACCAGCATTCCTTCCGTGTACTCGACTTTGCTTGCTCTGCTCTGGTGGAGAGTGACCGACTCGTGGCCCAGCGGGGCTCGCAACAGGCGGCTTCCCACCCTTCGACTGAAGTAGCTCCGCCCACCTCGCGCCCACGGGGGCGGGGCCTGAGGCGTCGTGCTGTCGTCACTTCCAGTGGCCCCGGAAGCGCGGTTGTCTAACCGCTAGAGTTAGGAAGTCGGAATGGGGCTACGCTCAGCTTGAAGCTTTGGCCGGGGGGCCGGCCGGTGCTGCTGTGGCCCGGGCGAGCTGGGAGCGCGGAGCGGCTTTTGGGACAGTGCGGGCGAGCCCTGGCAGTGTGCTCCTCTCGTGCCAGCGTCGCTCCGCCATAGGACCCGCCCCTGCCCTGCTGCCTGGGACCTGGCGGGCGCTTCTGTCAGGCTGCCCCGCTGCCCTGCATCCGGTCACGAATAGCTGTGAGGAGCGGGTGTGCGGCCTTAGGGACAACTCTCTCCCCGCCAGCGTCTTCGTGACCCTCTCCCAGGCTGTCCGAACACTGACGTGGAACAACCCGTTCTGAACCCTCATGGAGAAGTTTGGGATGAATTTCGGGGGCGGCCCAAGCAAGAAGGACCTGCTGGAGACCATTGAGACCCAGAAGAAGCAGCTCCTCCAGTACCAGGCACGTCTCAAGGATGTAGTCCGCGCCTATAAAAGTCTGCTGAAAGAGAAAGAGGCGCTGGAGGCCAGCATTAAGGTGCTGTCGGTATCCCACGAGGCGGATGTGGGCCTTGCAGGTGTCCATCCTCAAGGCCTCACCTTTCCTGACTCTGTGGATGACCTATGCTCCACTCACAGCGAGGATAGCACTGGGACCGCCACCAGCTTAGAGACTGCGGCCAGTCTCACCAGCACCAAGGGTGAGTTTGGGGTAGAAGATGACAGACTGGCCCGTGGACCACCACCTCTAAAGTCCGAAGAGGCCAGTGGATCGGAGAGCGGCGTTAGCAGTAGTAGTGGGGATGGACCGTCTGGGAGTGGGGAGGTGGACAAACGACTGCACCAGCTGAAGACTCAGTTGGCGACTTTGACCAGCTCTTTGGCTACAGTCACCCAGGAGAAGTCCCGCATGGAAGCTTCTTACCTGGCTGACAAAAAGAAGATGAAACAGGACTTAGATAATGCCAGTAAAAAAGCAGAGGAGGAGAGGGGCCGGCTGGAGGGAGAATTGAAGGGGCTGCAGGAGCAGATAGCAGAAACCAAAGCCCGACTTATCACGCAGCAGCACGATCGGGCCCAAGAGCAGAGTGACCATGCCTTGATGCTGCGTGAGCTCCAGAAGCTGCTGCAGGAGGAGAGGACCCAGCGCCAGGACTTGGAGCTTCGATTGGAAGAGACCCGAGAAGCTCTGGCTGGGCGGGCCTATGCAGCAGGTCAGATGGAAGGGTTTGAACTGCAAACCAAGCAGCTGACCCGTGAGGTAGAGGAGCTGAAAGGTGAGCTGCAGGCTCTTCGAGATGAGAAGAATCGGCCTGACCCCCGGCTGCAGGAGCTTCAGGAAGAGGCCGCCTGCCTTAAAAGCCATTTCCAGGCTCAGCTGCAGCAGGAAATGAGGAAGGTAATTATCTTCATCTCCTTCAAACATTAGTCATTTAACCTGAAATGGGGAAATATTAGGGCTTTTTTTCCTCTTTTGATAGTTAGAACTAAGTGGCTGCACTATCAATTTTATTTTTAAATTATTTATTTATTTATTTATTCTTTATTTTTGGTTGCATTGGGTCTTTGTTGCTGTGCGCGGGCTTTCTCTAGTTGCGGCCAGTGGGGGCTACTCTTCGTTGCGGTGCGCAGGCTTCTCATTGCGGTGGCTTCTCTTGTTGTAGAGCATGGGCTCTAGGTGCGCGGGCTTCAGTAGTTGTGGCTCACAGGCTTAGTTGCTCCGCGGCATGTGGGATCTTCCCGGACCAGGGCTCGAACCCGTGTCCCCTGCATTGGCAGGCAGGTTCTTAACCACTGTGCCACCAGGGAAACCCTGCACTGTCGATTTTTGATGCTATTCAAAAAGTTTCATTTGTGAGTCCTGGGAAATCCTTTTCTGTGTGGTGTTGACAGTATCCACAGAGTGTGCTTCCAATAGGATGTGGAGTTTCTGAGTGTAGGCCGGGTTGGAGCCAGACAGCTCTGAGCATCTGGGCATTGGCGTCTTCCCGGCTGTGCTCTGTGAAGCAGTGTAGTGGCGGCTGTGCAGTGAAAGGTGGAGTGTATGCTTGTAGGAATATGCCTATATATAGGTAACAGTGTATTCCTATAGGTAGTGTGGCTGAAGGGGGCAAAGGGAATTTTCTCAGAAGAAATAACCTGTTGTATTGCTTGCAGTCAACATTTGCCTTGTGTGGAAAGGTATGCTATTTTACAGCGCCACCTTTCAGTATGGGGAGAGATCCAAGTCAATTTTGAACTTCCAGGAATATTGGAAGTGGAAAAGAATGTCATATGGTTAAGAGCACACTTCACATGTGAGGTTGGCGTATGAGAACAGAGCGCAGAAACGCTAAAGCCGAACAACAGCAGATCTACAGAGGTTCTTAATGTTGTTTGGTGTAATGTGTGTCTGGGAGCAGGTTACAGGAGCTTGGGTTAGCTCCCAAACGAACAGAAAAATTCCCAGTTCCCATTTTTGCCAGGCCACCTCCGTCCCGTAACCCTGTTGCTCCCCTCTCTTGCTTTCTCAAAGTTTGCCATCGGGCCTTGTGGCTTTTCTGGATGCATCTCCACCTGTTCCCTTGTTTTCCAGACAGCCGTCGCCGAAGATCAGCTACGACAGCAATCGCAGTTGGAAGAGCAGAGGGTGGCGGCCCTGGAGAATCAAATATCTGAGGTGTCGGAACTGCTGGGCACCTATGAGAAAGCCAAGCAGAAGGACCAGCTGGCCATCCAGAAGCTGAAGGAGCGCATTCTTCAGCTGGACCTGGAGAACAAGACACTGGCACTAGCAGCCTCTAGCCGGTCCCCTCTGGACAGCCATGGAGAGGAGTCCAGTCTGGATGTCAATGTCCTGAAGGACAAGATGGAGAAGCTGAAGAGGCTGCTTCAGGTTGCGGCCAGGAAGAGCCAGGTGACCTTGGATGTGGAGAAGCTCTGCAACCTGGAGATAATGCCCAGCTCAGAGGCTGCCGACGGGGAGAAGGCCAGTGCACTCTACTACCAGCAGGAGCTGAAACAGCTGAAGGAGGAGTTTGAGAGGTACAAGATGCGGGCCCAGGTCGTCCTCAAGAGCAAGAACGTCAAAGACGGGAACCTGGGCAAGGAGCTGGAGGAAGCCCGGGAGCAGCTGGCGGAGCTGAAGGAGAAGTACATCTCGCTGCGGCTGTCCTGCGAGGAGCTTGACTGCCAGCACCAGCAGGAGGCTGAGGGCTGGAAGCAGGAGCTGGCCCGGCTGCAGCACATCCACCGGCAGGAACTGGAGCGGAGCCAGCTGGACTTCAGGGACCGCACGCTGAAACTGGAGGAGGAGCTGCACAAGCAGCGGGACCGGGCCCTGGCCGTGCTGGCCGAGAAGGACCTGGAGCTGGAGCAGCTGCGTTCTGTGGCCTTGTCCTCTGGGCTGCCGGGACGCAGAAGCCCTGTGGGCAGTGTGGGCCCTGGGGATCCAGCGGACACATCTGCTCCGGACAGCCTGACCCAAGCCCTGCAGCTAGCTGCGGCCAATGAGCCCACTTTCTTCCTTTACGCCGAGCAGTTGGCCCGCAAGGAGGTGGAGATCACGTCTCTGAGGAAGCAGAAGCACAGGCTGGAGGGGGAGGTGCATCAGCTGCAGGATCGGCTGCTGGAGGAGGGGGAGCGGCATCGGGAGGAGGTGGGAGCCCTGCAGAGCCACATTGCAAAGAACATCAGGGACCAGAGTCGGGAGGGAGCCAACCTGGAGTACCTCAAGAACATCATCTACCGCTTCCTGACCTTGCCGGACACCGTGGGCCGCCAGCAGACGCTCACCGCCATCCTCACCATCTTGCACTTCAGTCCGGAGGAGAAACAAGTGATCATGCGGCTCCCAGCCGGTGGTAGTTGGTGGCCTTCTGGCAAGAGATGATGCCATTTTCACTAACTCCTCAATTTTCTGTGCCTCTTCTGTGAGAAGGGGCAGGCTCTGGTTTCTCCTGCCTCTTCTCTTACATTATCATTTATTTCTTCACTGTGTTGACATGGGAGGAATCCTCAGTGTGGGTTGGGATTTTCTGCCAAATGCCATTAATGCCATTTTATCCTTGGGCCCTAGAGGTACTAAAAGTGTTGGGACAGCATCTTCTGGTGGTGTGTGTGAGGGGAAGCGGGGGGAGAGGTTAGGACTCAGAGGTGCAAAAGTTGGGGAAGTGAGAGTCTTTTAAAATAAGGTGTTTTTGGTTTTAATATCATACTCCTAGTGCAGAGCTAGGAGTACATATGACTCCCAAGGGAGTTCAGTTAATTTCTAAACATGCACAAGGACCAGCTATTTACTCCATCTCATCAAAATCTTGAATCTGGTCAACTGCTGCCCCAATTCTCTGGGGACACAAATTCAGGCTGGAGAGGAACCAGGAAGTTTGAAATAGTGACAGATTGTCCCCTACTCCAAACAGCCAAGGAATAGTGAACTTGGGAAGTTCATCTTGGAACTGGGAAGCTTGGAATACTTAGGACTAGGTATGACCTAATCAATCTGGACAAAACACACCACTTGTGACCATCCTAGAGAGAACCCTGAGCACCAGTTGGATCTTAGGGATTTCCTGAGTGACCTGCTTTTGGCCTGGATAGGGTTCTAGGCCTCTCACATTTGTCCCTGCCTTAACCTGTCTGCCCAGGGTTGGCCTGAGATTGTGAGTGAATGACTTTGCTAGCTTTCCCTCAATGTTGAACTTCCATTAAGAAAAAAATTCTACCTTCTTACAGAGAGGGGTCTGATCAGGAAGCTCTGATCCTGCCTGGATATAAGGAGTTAGCTCAGAGATTTACACCCTTCCCCCGCAAGCTGTTTCTGCCTTTGTAGGGGCAGGGAAGAGGAAGAAGATCTGCTGCAGAGGATTCCAGAAGGATGCTATGACCCTCACAGGAAAATGGTGGGAATTCAGCTGAGGCCGGGCTGGGGTACTTGCCGCTCCGTGGATAGCATTCTGGCTAAATCTCCCCGTCCCTGCAGCCAGGGTGTTCATGCATTACTGTCACCAGAGTACTTTGCCCACTCACTTAGGGAGGTCATAGAGTTTCAGTCCGAAAGCGTCGTCTTCCCACACATGTTACTACTAAATGAGGAGCTCAGAAAAGTTGGGTTCAAACAGTATCACTTCCCTATTCTTTGCTTTCCCCCATCTGCTCTCGCTGGTTGTAAAGATCTTTGGATCCTAAAGACCAGTGCTTTGCCACTGACTGGGCTGATGTGTATCTTTCTGTTATTTCATCATAGTAGTCTGTTTTGTGAGGGTTTGGGGGTGCAGAGACTGTGATTAAGTGTTCTGATTGGGAGGCTGGGTGACCTGGACTGTTTACAGTAAGCAGACTTAGCGGAACAGAAGTGATGTGTTCAAATGATAATAACAATAACCACAGAATCATTAAACCTGACCAACTTGACCTGTGTGCTTCCTTAATGGTACACACACACACACACACACACACACACACACACACACACACAGGGAGAGAGAGAGAGACATAAATGGAGTGTGAATGTAAATGGGAAATGAAAAGGATGTAAGAAATATTTCATCATATTAATCCATGAGCTTGAATCTAGGGAGGAATACCTCAATGCTTTAACTGCCTCAATTACAGCCCAAATTTCTTAGCCTGGAATTGTGTATGAGTGTTTGTGTATAGGCAACTACACTGGAAAAAGCCTTCTCATGGGTTTAGTGGGTGAGATTTAAACTTCCATAATTACTGCTTTAAACTTGATTTTATTTTTTGAAATTAATTTATTTTTGGCTGCATTGGGTCTTTGTTGCTGTGCACGGGCTTTCTTTAGTTGCGGCGAGCGGGAGCTACTCTTTGTTGTGGTGCGCGGGCTTCTCATTGCGGTGGCTTCTTGTTGCGGAGTATGGGCTCTAGGCGCGTGGGCTTCAGTAGTTGTGACACACGGGTTTAGTTGCTCTGTGGCATGTGGGATCTTCCTGGACCAGGGCTCGAACCCATGTGCCCTGCATTGGCAGGCAGGTTCTTAACCACTGTGCCACCAGGGAAGCCCTGCTTTAAACTTTAGAAGTAATCTGCTTATGAATGCTTTATTATACTTCAAACCAGGATTCATGGTATTCTGGAAAAGTTTCTCAGGATATCAAGCTAAACTAAATGATGATGATGATGATCATGATGGTGGTGGTGGTGGTGGTGGTTATCATCTCTTAATTTTCTTACCTGGTCCCCTTAAATATAGGATATAATATGATTGTTGTTATTCCTAGGCGGTTTTGGACAGAATAGAAAGATCCATAGTCACAGCTGCTTTCTTAGGACTAATAATTCTGTGCTTTTGACTTTTGAGGAGATATTAAACGAGCAAAGAAGCAAGGCAGTTTCAGATTAATAATTTTAAGTATTGATATACATAAGGCTGTGCGAATGCGCCCAACTGAAAGGAAAAGACTTGGTCCCTTCCTACCCTTAAGGACACAAGTTCCCTCCCCTTTCCCCCAGATAAGTTTTCCAGTTATTTGACTAGTATTCCTGTTGTAGATACTCTAAGAAAGGAAAGGAGAGAGAGAGAGAAAGAATTTAGATGAGACACAAAGAAAAAAAATTATAGTTTATTACAAGATACTGAATATCTTGAATATAGTTCCCTGTGCTGTAGAGCAGGACCTTGTTGTTTATTTTATATATAGTAGTTTGTATCTGCTAATCCCAAACTGCTAATTTATCCCTCACCCCCTTCCCCTTTGGTAATCATAAGTTTGTTTTCTGTGTCTGTGAGTCTGTTTCTGTTTTATAAATAAGTTCATTTGTATCATTTTTTAGATTCTACATGTAAGTGATACCATATTTGTTTTTCTCTGACTTCACTTAGTATGATAATCTCTAGGTCCATGCATGATGCTACAAATGGCATTATTTCATTCTTTTTTTATGGCTGAGTAGTAGTCCATTCTATGTATGTATGTATGTGTATATATATATATATATATATATATATATATGTATATACCACATCTTGTTTATCCATTCATCTGTCAGTGGACATTTAGGTTGTTTCCATGTCTTGGCTATCATAAATAGTGCTGCAGTGAACATTGGGGTACATGTATCTTTTCAAATTACAGTTTTCTCTAGATATATGCCCAGGCGTGGGATTGCTGGATCATATGGCAACTCTATTTTTAGTTTTTTGAGGAACCTCCATACTGTTCTTCATAGTGGCTACACCAATTTACATTCCCACCAACAGTATATGAGGGTTCCCTTTTCTCCACACCCTCTCCAGCCTTTATTATTTGTAGACTTTTTGATGATGGCCATTCTGACTGGTGTGAGGTGATACCTCACTGTAGTTTTTGTTTGCATTTTTCTAAATAATTAGCAATGTTGAATATCTTTTCATGTACCTATTGGCCATCTGTATGTCTTTTTTGGAGAAATGTCTATTCAGGTCTTCTGACCATTTTTTGATTGGGTTGTTTGTTTTTTGTTATTGAGTTATATGAGCTGTCTGTATATTTTGGAAATTAAGCCGTTTGTTGCATCATTTACAAATATTTTCTCCCAGTCCATAGGTTGTCTTTTTGTTTCTTTTATGGTTTCCTTTGCTGTGAAAAAGCTTATAAGTTTGATTAGGACCCATTTGTTTATTTTTGTTTTTATTTCTGTTGTCTTGGGATACTGACCTAAGAAAACATTGCTGCGATTTATGCCAGAGAATGTTTTGCCTATGTTCTCTTCTAGGAGTTTTGTGGTGTCATGTCTTATATTTAAGTCTTTAAGCCACTTTTTACTTTTGTGTTTGGTGAGAGGGTATGTTCTAACTTCATTGATTTACATGTGGCTGTCCAGCTTTCCCAGCACCACTTGCTGAAGAGACTGTCTTTTCTCCATTGTATATTCTTGCCTCCTTTGTCAAAGATTAATTGACCGTAGGTGCGTGGGTTTCTGGGCTCTCTATCATGTTCCACTGATCCATACGTCTGTTTTTGTGCCAGTACCTCTCTGTTTTGATTACCGCAGCTTTATAGTATTGTCTGAAGTCTGGGAGGGTTATGCTTCCAGCTTTGTTCTTTTTCCTCAGGATTGCTTTGGCAATTCTGGTCTTTTGTGGTTCCATATAAATTTTAGGATTATTTAGAACTGGGATCATTTTAACTAAATGAGAGGAGGATATCAGCTCTTACTATACTGTGTTCCAATAATAACCTCCAGTAAAGCTGGGGAAACAGCTTTGGGAATTGGAAATAGAACTGTAATGAATTGGTCACCTTACCCAACCTTCAACCACCTCTACTCTCTCCCCTCCACTCTCTTCCTCTGCCTCTCCCAGGCAGCCTGGCTTACTGGGATTGATGGTTTTTGGAGCAAGGAACTAGATTCAGACATTTTGGGCTAAAATCTCAGTCCAATCTCCTGACAACTGTATAACCTTGATTAATTACTTAATCTCTCTGAATTTAATTTTCTTATAATGGGAATAATGATAGCTATTTCAGGGTTATATTCTCAGGTTATAAAGAAATTAAGTACAGAAAGAACCAGCACAGTATCTGAAACAAAGTAGGTGCTAAACCACATTAGTTTTTTTCCCCAAGAATTGGCAGAATTGGAAGTTAGACTGAGCTTTTCTTGATTTCTTAGCCACAAATGTTTCCATAAACAAAAGGAAAAATGACTGTCTTTTATCAAGTGCTTGCTCTGAAGCGGACTGCGTTATTTTACTTAATCCTCACAGCAGTCTTGTGAAGCATATCTATTTTGCAAATGAGGAAATGGAGACTTGGCAGGATGAATTGCCCAAGGCCCAGAGCCAGGGATGGTAGAACCTGGATTCGAACCCATTTATCTGAACTGAGCGGCCCAGCTCTTTCTGCCGTCTATGCCACCAGAGGGCAAAGTGGAATCCTGAGGACGCGGTGCTTGCCCAGGAGTTCAGGCGGCTGTGTTTCTGGCCTGGGCTGGGGAGGAAGGAGTCCTTGTCCAGGTGGTCCTCTCTTCAGTGGCAACAAACTGCCTTATAATTTCTCTGAAGCCTCATTTCTTCGTAACAGCAGAAAAACAGCAGAGCTCTTTCACACTGAAAGTTCTGAAATGGACTCGTTGTTACCGCTCGGTTTTATGTGAGTTTGAGTAGTAACAGCCTGTTTTTTCCTGGGACCCGGATCTCTGAATAACCTAAATATCAAAGCTTCTGAGAAACCCACAGGTCAGGGAACCCAGAAAAGTGAAGGTCACCTGCAAGCTAGTGACCCTCATGGGTAAACCCTGTCCGTTGACTTCAGCAAGGAGACCATCTCTGGTTCAGTGTAAATTTGTCCATCCCTATGGGCTGCCGCTGAGGGACCACACTGTCTTTCTTATTTGAGAGAATGAATCTAAAGGCTGATACCACTTTACTTGAACATGAGTTTTTTAATGCAAATCACATGCAAATTTTTTATTAGCTGAGACTGTGCTGTCCATACAGTCAAAATATTTTGGGGGTTAATATTTAGAGTAGGGTCCATTGTCTTTCCTTTAGTTCAACAGCTATCAGGTTTTAAAAATGAAGCCTCAGCCTGGGGAATTTCCTGCCCCTTTGGGTGGATATCTTTGCTCTGGCATCCTGTATAGTCCACTGGGATATCTGCCCAACTTGGAGCCTTAGCCAGCTGCGAGGAGCTTTGAAGGAGTCTGGAAGCCAAGCTTGTTTGTGTTGGTTTTGAACACTTACATTGTATCACCTGGTTGGATTACATTTCCCAAACCTGGGATCCTTAGGCACACTGTTTCCTCCACCTTCAAAATCCACCCCCCAACCCTATCCTAGCCACGTGCAGTATGGTCCTATCCTTTCAGACTCAGCTGAAACATCACTCCATCCATGCTGATTTTTCCGATACCCAGGGACGCTCAGGTACTTCCCTGAGGTCCTTTAGCACTTTGTTCATACAACCTTGGGCACAGTCATTTCTTGTACTTTCATTTTAAATTTACTTCTTGTCTCTTTGACTACTCTATAAACCTCTCATGGTCATGTCCCAGGCCTCATTCATCTTTGCACTCTCAGGACTTTTCATAATTTGGCACATACTAAATGTTCAATAAACAGCTGAATGAATGAACAAGAGACTGAAAATACCAATCTTGTACATTCAGAGTGAGAGATTTAATTTTTTGCTAGTGTTGCTTTCTCCCACGGTGCTGTTTACCTGCTAGTTGTCTCTTCGGCCATTTTAGTGGCTGTGCTGTTTCTCTCGGTCTCTGGGAATATGACTAGAATTGAGTTTAGGTAAATTAGCTTCCTTTGGTTGTTAGAGGATTTGGGGAGTTCTCTTTAGAGCTATGAGGAAGAAGGCTGAGAAAAGGAGGATATAGGATGTGGCGAGTGCTCTGAGGCTCAGGTGCTGAGCCAAACTTTGGGCCTGAGGTCTTGCTCCTGATGAGGACCCCTGCAGGAAGCTTCTGGCAGCGTGTCCCTGTATTTAAGAGACCCCTGTACTTGAGGGGTATGTAGAACAGGCATCGCCATTCCCTTATCTCTCAAGGGGATTAGGGACTTCCTTTTCTTCTGTCGTCATATCCTTTTATGGTTGTGGCAAAGTTCTTGTAAATGAAACTTTCTCTGCTGCCTAGGTTTAGTCAGGAACAAAAAAAGTTGATTTCTTTCTGTGAGTTGACACTTGGTCCTTCAGACCGGCACCTAACTTCTGGAGAGGGAGTAACCAAGATAATGCTTGTCTGGAAGGAGGTAAGAGTCGAGAGTGGCACTATCTTTCTTTCTCTTTAGCATCTTCCCAGGGAGCTTTCCGGGAGCCTCTTCAGCACCTTGGTCAGCACTTGTGCATGGCTCATGGTCAGTGAGTCAGCCAGCCCCATGGGTACAGAAGGAAACAGAATTTTCGACAATTTGTGAACCATGATTTGGAGACACCTGGGGCCAAAATCGTTCACATTAGCAATCCCTGGTCATTCAGCCATCAGATGATTCAGGCCGTATCTGGATGCTGTACAAACCACAGAGGTGACTCTTGGGATCTTTCCCAAGTTATGGTGGCAGACTTGGCCAAGAAGCTGGATCAGAGGCTGATCCAGCACCTAGCATGGGTTCACTAACCACCTCTGTCTCCTCTCTCCATTTCAGACCTGTTGCTCCTCCAATAAAAATGATTCCTGCCTTGAAGTTGCTTAGAGTCTGTTGGGGTTCATATAGCATGTTTATCCAAACTGCAATAGCAGGAGGACTCTGTGCACCAAGAGTGGGTTGGTCAATGGATGATGATGGTGAAGAGTCAGGGAGTGATCCAGAGTGATGAGGGAAGGCTTCAGGATATGAGCCTGGCCATGAGTGATGATCTGCCCTTCTTTGGTGGCTTAGGTGGGGAAGTGCATCCCACACAGGATGAAAGCATGGACCAAAGGCCTGGACTGTGCAAGTCCATCAGAGCATTTATGGAATCACAGAATGTTCAGTCCGTAAGGGATATTGGAGCTTGCTTGGTATGCTGCTCCCTTAAGAGAAGAGGAAACCAAGACCCACACAGGACAAATTGGCTCTATCACAGGTTGTGGCTTAAGAGTGAAGTAGAGGCTCTCGTCCAGAGTAGTGGCTGATGGGTAGCGGCTGGGTGGCAGGCAGAGTGGGGCATCGGGTGCACGGTGGGTTCAGGCAGTGTGGGTCTGGGTGAGCACAGCAGCGGCCGACACTGAGGACAGGGGGCAGTGAGACCTGCAGGCAGCAGCTCTACTGGTGTCTGAGGCTGAGTCTTCCCTCTCTTCTCTGGCTCCTGCTCTGGGCCTCTTAAAGAGATGCAAGAAGGGAAAAGGGAGAGATCCAGGAGGATGATGCTATTGGTTCAGCTGACTAAGGGTAACTTACCCAGTAACTCCCACCCATGAGTGTTTATGGACCTAAATTTTAACCCACTTGTAGGTGAAGTCTGCAACGTGGAGGTTATATCACTGTTTATTCATCAGTTCAGCACACACATAGTGAACTTTTACTCTATCCCAGGCACTTTGCTGGGCATTCAAAATATACTCAATGTTTAGCACAGGATATAGGTTCAGAGTTGAATGATTATAATTCGGTGTGGCAAGTGCTGTAATGGAGGGGTAGAAGGGGAAGACAGGACATTGAACTCAGTCTGCAAAGAATCAAAGAACTAAAGTGAAGGTGACACTTCAATTGAGCTTTGCAAGACTAAGACAACTGGCATTATCCACATGGACAGACAGTGGTGGTGAGAGTGGGCTTGGGGGCAAGTGGTAGATATAGGAGATTAGCTCATTCAGTGTCCTTCTAATCCCCTTTTGATTCAATCTTCCTGAACTGCAGAGATGAAAAAGCTAAAAATGATGTTTGTCAGTTTCTTTTGCAACTAGGATTCCAGAGGTACTTGAGGCTCCATCTGAGATTGGAGCTAGGAACGGACTGAGTGGGTGGCATGCAAAGTTTCTGTTTTTCTGGCCTGGCTGTAACAGAAACATGGCTCCAGAGCCAGTAGCTGCTGTGTCTTCCTGTTGCCCAGATCCTGGCAAAGGGGGTTTGACTTCCAGCTTCCAACCTGAGCAGCTGGGAGGGACACGGTGCTCAGCTTAGAGAAGAAAGAAGATGACTTCAGGGAGAAGAGTAGAAGAAAATATCAATGTTAATGTAAATATAGCCATGCAAATAAAAACTTCTTTTTTAAGTCAGAGGTTATTCAGAAAAGTAAAACACTTCTGTATTCACGGGTTATCATAGTAGGTGCATAATTTAAGAATTAAAATGCAGAGCTCTCAAACTTTCCATTATCCAAGTCATCTCAAATTATGTTAACTGCTCCCACTCGTTAGTTAGAGGCCCCCTCGACTGTCATAGAGTTTGGGACCTCAGGAGCACAGTGTGGAGTAGAGATGAAGATTTGGGAGTCTGCGGCGTGACACAGGCACTAGTGTGCGTGCGATTACTCGGGGGATGTGTAGACTTTGGAGAGAAGTGGGCCAGGGGTGGCACCCACCCCCTTTAAAAAGATCTTTTTCGAAATAACCTCATATTTACTGAACAGTTTCTGGAACAGTACAGAGAACAATCATACCCTTTACCCAGACTCGTCTATTGTTCACCTTGTGTTCCACTAGCTTTATCCATTGCTCTCTCTATGTATGCATATATATTTTTTCTGGACCATCTGAGGGTAAATTGCATGCATCATGGCACTTTACCTTTTACCAGTGACTATTTCCTAAGATGTTCTCTTACATAACTACAATATAGTAACAATCTTCAGTAAATTTTAACGTCCATACAATTCTATAATCAAATCCATCATCAGCATTCCAATTTGTCAACTAACGCAATAATATCCTTTATAGGATTTCCCCCACTCTAGTATAGGATCCTCTCTAGGATCACATATTGCCTTTAGTTGTCATGTCTCTAATGTCCTTTAATTTGGAATAGTTCCTTACCTTTTACTGTCCTTTATGACAGTGACATTTTAAGAGAATACAGCCCTCCCCCACTTTTTAAAATAGAAGAGTCCTCATTTTGAGTTTGACGTTTCTTCCCAATTAGACTAAGGTTATGCATTCCCTGCCAGAATGTTGTATCCGTGATGTGATTGTTGAATGAAAGAAAATTGTACAACGTAAGAGCTATGAGTTTAAATTTTATTCAGGGTCTTACTGAGGACTGTAGCCTGGGAGAGAGTCTCACAGTAGCTCTCAGGAGACTTCTCTAAAGGGGTAGGGGAGGAGCCAGTATGTTTATGATTTTTGGCTAGGGAGTCCATGCAATCAAGCGTACACCTTGGTAAAAGGTTACTGCTAGTCACAAGGAAAAGATACATCAGTTAATGATTTTAATGCTTTACCATGCATGGGAAGATCCAAGAATCTGGGTTCATTAAGGTTCTTCCTGAGATAAACATCTATCTAAGGGGCCTATTTTCCCGAAGCACAGAGCACCTCATCCTGTTTTTCATCCTGAATTCCTCCCAGCGTACACTGTTGGTCAGCGACTGCAGTGGCTAATGACTTAATCCTTGTACAACTGGATGGTGAGCAACATTCTTTGTTTTACATGCTCTTCTCAGGGTATCACTCCCAGAGGCAAACTATCATTTGCTCCTCATTGGTGATGTTAATTTTGATACTCAGACAAGGTGTCTGATTTCTTAACTGTATAGTTAATATTTTATTTTGCTACTAATAAACGATCTATGGGGAGATACTCTAAGTCCATGCAGATATCCTGGTTCTTTTCAAAATTTTCCCCCTAAATTTAAGATCAACTGATGATAATCCAACCTTTGCTATGATGGTTGAAAAATAATGATTTTTCAGCTCCAGCACTGTTGCCGCATTTATCTTTTGGTCCTTGGCATTTTCTAAGCAAGAGCCCTGCCTTCTCCATCACTTATTTAACATTTATTTATCTATTTATTATTAGACTGATGGATTCCTATTTTTCAATGGTTTATTATTCACTATTTTACTTAATTGTTTTGGCTCAAATTTCCCCAGATTGGTAAGAGCCCCTTCAAACTCCCATGTTCTTGTGACATGCTCCCATAATTTTTTGGAGTACTTCCTTACTTTCTGGCTGGAAAACATGTTTTTGGCTCATCTTATGGTTTCTGTGCCCTAGTCCTGGAATCAACTATTTCTCTGGGGATGCCTGGTTCTTTTTTGTGGAGGCTGGTATTAGAAACCAATATCTGGGAGCTATGCGAGCTCATTGCTACTGGGGTGTCTTTGCTTCTAGGTCCTTACAGCAGACAGACTTAGAAAATATTATGTATTATATATACATGTATACATACATGTGTGCACATGTAGCTATTCATGCATAAATACACACTTTAAAAATTCCAAATTTGGGGACTGCCCTGGTGGCGCAGTGGATAACTCTGCGCTCCCAATGCAGGGGGCCCAGGTTCAATCCCTGGTCAGGGAACTAGATCCCACATGCATGCTGCAACTAAGAGTTTGCATGCCGCAACTCAGGAGCCCGCCTGCCACAACTAAGACCCAATGCAACCAAATAAATAAATATTTAAAAAAGATAAAATGGATCATAGACCGAAAATGTAAAAACACAAAAACTGCAAAAAAAAAAAAAAATTGCAAGTTTGCACCAATATCTCTATTCCAATCCCTTTCCACTCAGTTTTTCCCTACCATCTCCTATCCCATATATGTTTCTTCTACAGCAAGAACACAAGGATGGAGCCCTTTAGTATTTCATTAATGTTAAATGTTTCTTTAACATTTAAAAGGTGGCAGAATAAAAGAGCACACAGAGACAGATGAGGAACAACCAGAAAAGAAGTGGAAAACTAGCAGAGAAGGTGTCAAAGAATTCAAAGGAGAAATAAGTTTTATCATGGAGAGAGTGTTCGGCCCTGTCGAATTTAAATCACTTTTCAACAAGATTTTTAAAAGCTCTTAAACATCCATGCATATCCCGGCTATGTAACTCAGAAGCTGTTTTCATTTTGATGCTCCCTTCCAATATCTGTCCATAGGAATTCTATCCTTTATTGAAATTATAACATGATGCATTATAATTTTGTGTTTGCTTTTTGCTTGAGATAATCTTACAGCATCTGTTCATTCTCCATGTGTCCTCCCACCCTTCATTCTGACCTGTTTTAATGGCTGTACTGATTAAAGTGGGAAGAGGCCTCCTTTCTTCCATCTTCTGTGGCTTCCAGAACCACTCCTTTGCCCCTTCATCTGCTCACTCTCCCACCACTCTGCTGGAAAGACAGTGACAACACTTATGTAACGTTTGCTAAGATGAAAACATATGGAGTTGCTGATATCCAACCTATAACAACAGCAATTTCATATGGTCTAATATATGCCAGGTACTATATTTACATGTATCAAAAGACCTGATTTAAGAGTGTCTCTGTGCTATTAATTAATCATACCTTATGAGGTATTATTATCATCATCCTTGTTACATCTGAGGAAATTGAGGCAAAGAAAGGTTAAATAACTTGCCCATAGCTAGCAAGCAGCAGGTGCAGGATTTGGGCCCAGGAAGTCTGGCTTTGGAGCCTAGGTTCTTAATCATTACACTATGATGCCCCTCTAGAATGGCATCAGTAAACTGAAAATAACCAAATCCAAGCTTATGAAGGGAGCTGGAGCCAGTCTCCTTGTTAACTGAGTGCGGGTGCCCTGTGTTTCCCCCTTTTTAGGGTTTGTTATTTAATGTATGTGTGCATTTCCCAATAAGTGGCAGGGCCAGAGGCTAGGGAGTGGGCCTGCTCTTCACTACTTCATCCCAAGTGTCTTGTGCAGTATGCAGAGTAGATGTGCCCTTAATACTTACTGAAGGAAAAAAGGAAGGAAGGAAGGGAGGGAGGGTGGAAGGTGGAAGTGGGGGCATAGATTGGAGACTGGGAAAGCTGGTGAGATGAACTGTAGAATATGTCTGACTTGTGTAGAGATTTGGGCTTTCAGGGGCCACAAACAGGGTAGAATTTTCTACTTCTGGCATCCAGAGTAGGACGGGCCAGAGGGATGAGTTCAAGCCAGAGATTCATAGTGTCAGTCAATGGCGAACCCCTGGCCAGCACGGCTGCTGCCAGGCTTCAGAGGATGGTGGAGGCTGGGTGGGAGGGGAGAGCCAGTGAGGAGTGAACCGTTGAAGGAGGAGCCTACAGTCCGAGAGTCCCTTTATGCTCTGGGAACCATAAGTCGTACAACATAAGGTCTGAAATACCTAGACCTGCCTGCCTACCAGGCTTCACGTCATTGTAAGCCCAAGGTAGAAACTTTCAGTTAATGTCTTTGAACTCTTTCCCTAAGTGCTAGATATGGTGGAAGAATGGCTGTAAACATACAGATGTCCTTAGGAAAGTGGGCTTTTGGTTTCTAGCACCCAGGACCCTAGTCCTTTGAAAGAGTAAGATATTAAAGGCCAAGGACCACCCTGGAAGAGATGAAAACAAAATGCTGATTCTGTCCTTACCTCTCTCTGGGACCTTCTTCGTGACTCATTGTTTTTAATCTGTCAAAAAGGGAAGCAATGCATTTGCATAGCTTCTCAAAGTTATTGTGAGGACTTTTTGTTTGTTTACTGATCAAATCAGACAATGTATTGAAAGTTCTTAGAAAAGTGTAAAGTACTGTAAAATGTAATTATTATTAATGTCTGACATCACATATACTAGACAACATAATACAATGATAAATAACTCTGTGTGGGTCAACTATTACCTAACTCCTACTTTGGCTCCCACATCCCACTGTCTTCCTAAGAAGTAGAGTCCTACTTTTTAAAAAAATTTTAATTTTTGGCTGCGTTGGGTCTTCATTGCTGCGTGCAGGCTTTTCTCTAGTTGTGGCGAGCAGGGGCTTCTCTTTTTGCGGAGCATGGGCCCTAGGTGCGCGGGCTTCAGTAACTGTGGTATGTAGGCTCCGTAGTTGTGGCTCGCGGGCTCAGTAGTTGTGGCTTGTGGGCTCAGTAGTTGTGGCGCACGGGCTTAGTTGCTCCACGGCATGTGGGATCTTCTTGGACCAGGGCTCGAACCCGTGTCCCCTGCATTGGCAGGTGGATTCTTAACCACTGCGCCACCAGGGAAGTCCCAAGATTCCTACTTTTAAAAAGATGAGGTGGGGAAAAATAGTATTAGGATATGTATTGACTTTCTATTGCTGCCATAACAAATTACCCCAAACCTGGTGACTTTAAAACAACACAAATTAATCATCCTACAGTTCTGGAGGTCAGAAGTCTGAAAGGGGGTCTCACTGGGCTAAAATCCAAGGTGTTCCATTCTGGAGGCTCAACAGGAGAACCTGTTTCCTTGCCTTTTTTCCTTTTCTAGAGGCTGCCTGCGTTGCTTTTCTCACGGTCCCCTTCCTCCATCCACAAAGCCAGCAATGTCAGATCTCTCTGCGCCTTCTCTATTGTCACATCTCCCTCTGACTCTCTTCTGCCTCTCTCTTCCACTCTTAAGGACCCTTGTGATTAGGGTTAGGCCCACCTGGATAATCCAGGATAATCTCCCTATCTTAAATTCAGTCAATTAGCAACTTTAATTCCCCTTTGCCATGTAACCTAACAGGTTCCGGAGATTAGGACATGAAAATCTGCGGGGGCGGGGGGGGGGGCGGGATATTATTCTTCCTACCACATTATATACTTTGTAAGTATTTCATCTGGAAAGAACTTTGGCAAAAGTGAAAATGGAAAATCAAAATTCTTCCTAACTTGTTGATAATAAGGGCTTCCAGTATTACTGGATAATTCCTAGCAAGATTCTTTTTCATGGGAAACTAGCAACACCTAGTGTCTCTCCAAATAAATTTCAGCAGAAAACTTACAGTGTCCTGTAATTAAAAAGGTAGACTAGAAGGTACAGCTCAGTGACTGATGGTGGAAAAAGGAAATTCTCACCATTCATAGAAGGAGAAGACTGATTCTGTCTTCTGTATGTTCTTTAGACAGTGTGAACCCCTACACCCATGTGTACATCCAGAAGTATTTAAATCAATTCTGTTTTGGGCCTGGCACCATGCTGGACTCTGTGATAGATGCAGAAAGATAAGAACATGACCCTCATCCTCAGATTGCACCCAGTCTTATTGGCAGTCAAGACACACCCTGGCAATTAAAGCATATGTACCCATTTACAAAACACTGAAGACTTAATGGCCAAGGGTACCAGTTATAATTAGGCTCAGTTGTACATACATCAAAACCCCAAAGAACACTGGCTTAAACAACAGAGAGGTTTATTTCTCGTTCTTGTGAAAGAATTGGTATAGCCCTGGTTTGGCAGTTCCTCAAAAAGTTAAACAGAGTTACTATATGACCCAGTACTTTTACTCCTAGGTATATATCCAAGAGAATTGAAAACATACTTCTATAGAAAAACTTGTACACTAATGTTCATAGTAGCATTATTCATAAGAGCCAGAAAGTGGAAACAACCCAAATGTTCATCAACTGATAAATGGATAAACAAAATGTGGCATAGCCATACAACGGAATATCACTCAACCATAAAAAGGAATGAAGTACTGATACATTCTACCACGTGGAAGAACCTGAAAAACATTATGTTAAGTAAAGAAGCCAGACACAAAAGGCCACATATTGTATGATTCTATTTATATGAAATATCCAGAACAGGCAATTCCATAGAGACAGAAAGCAGATTAGCGGTTGCCAGGGTCTGGGAAGTGGGGAGGGAAGGATGGGGAGTGACTGCTAATGGTACAGGATTTATTTGGGGAGTGATGAAAATGTTCTGGAATTAGTGGTGATAGTTGAACAACTTTGTGAATATACTAAAACCCCTAAAAACCATTGAATTGTACACTTTAAATGTGAATTATATCTCAGTAAAGTTACTAAAAAATACTAGGAAGGTCAAGGAGGCAAAAATGGGTGATGATTAATTAGAGGCCATGAAGAAGAGATGGGAAAAGTACTTTCCATTAGTTTTTTGCCCCCTTCCCCCCTGTTCCTTCTCCAGGCCTCAGAGAGGTTTACCCTTTTCTTTCCCATATATTAGGTCACCTCTTCCCCCACCACCACTGCAGTCAGCAAGCTGTTTACCGTGTGAGGCTGACCTGGCCCCAGACAAGGAGAGAGATGGCAGTTCTGTTCCCTACAGAGATAAAATGGTGAATAAGCTGATGGAAATAGAGCACGGAATAGAACTCACACCCCATCCCTCCTGAGGGTGTCCCCCCATGACAGGCACCTCTGATTCTGGGGAACAAATATCCTTTGGGGGGGTCCCTGGTCCTGATGGCACAGGGGAGGGGCTCTGTGAGCCTGTGGCCCACCACACAGTTTACCCATCTATCTGGAGAATGAAGAATCTTGGGGCAGAACACTCGAGGCTGCCTGTGTCCCTGCTCCCCACGGGAGGTGTGAACTAGCAGCGTCTGCATCTGCCCCCGTTGTGGCCTTGCTCTGGGTCGTCAAGCTACTCACCCTCCTGTCTGTTCCACTGATAGAGCAGTTCCTCATGTTCTGATGTTTCCTTCACAGCCATGTGACTTTATTCTTGATCTGTTCCCTGTTCCTCCTCTTGTGCCGTACAAGTACAAGATAGTACAAACGGAGGTACTATTTCTTCCAGGACAAGATACCACTCCTCACACCACTGTAAGAGTTATTTTACTTATTTTGTGGTCATCTGTAGACAGTGCAGGTTGGCTCAGGCTCCGTGCGTTAGCCTGAGTGACCCATGTTTGCCCCAAGAACTTCCTCCCCGTGCTCGTGGGTTCTGGGGATCTAGATAGTGGGATATGCATGGATGTCGAGTCTGAGACAGCAGAGCCATTGTAAAAGATAGTAGCCCAACTATCACACCCAGGAGAATTAATCAGGAGAAGTGGGGGGAGACATGATGACTAAATGTAATAAGGTATTCAGATGGGATCCTGGGACAGAAAAAGGAAATTAAGTAAAAATTAAGGAAAAAAAAAAGTATGGACCTTAGTTAATAATAACAAATCAATATTGGTTCATTAATTGTGACAAATGTGACATACCAATGTAAGAAGTTCATCAGAGGGAAAACTAGGTTTGGAATATATAGGAACACTTTACATTGTCTTTAAAATTTTTCTGTAAATCTAAAATGATTCTAAAGTTAAAGCTTTATTAAATCCTCCAAAAGTATATTGTCTCCACCTCCACGAGAGCACTCAGCTCTGACCTGGCCAGACCATTTTAAAAGAATAGTGTCATCCAATATGCCCTCTTTGAAGGGTAGTTATCAGATATCACCTGTATCATCAGTGCAGCCTGGAAGAGTTCCATTTACCTGTGTATAAAAGATAGACTTTTAAAGTCCTGGCTGAGTGGACAGGAAGATGAGAGCATTGGAGCAGAAGTACACATTCTGGTCTTAGGCTGAGTGAGGCCTTCCAGGGCAATGAGTGACAATGAGTGAGCCTGTGGTAGCCCTGGGCCATGTCCCAGTGGCCTTTAGGGAAGGACCAGCCCACGAAGACATCATCTCAGGGGGTCGAGGTAAGTTTTGCATCCAGGGCAGAGCTAAAAGTCAGGAGCTGAAAGTGTAGCCACATCCATGATCTGCTTGATCATTATGACCTCTGACACCATGAGCCATCCCTTCCTGAAACTTCTCTCCTTGGGAGCTATACCTGTTTCTTCTTTCTCCTGTGACTTCCTCTCTTCTTAGCTATGTGACTTGTCTCTTCTTCCTCCACCCATTAGAAAATGTTGCTGTGCCCTCGGGTTCTGTATTTGATATTCTTGCATCACTCTGAAACCCTCTTGGGTATCCATCCAGTTTCCTCACTGTCACTGCCACCGCTCGTGACTCCTGAATCTGTGTTCTGGTCGGGAGCGCATCCTTGTGCTCCAGCTGCATGCGGTCAATGCAGGGTTTCCAGGGGAGGGACGGACACCTGAGACTCAGTGTGTTCTAAGCCCTGTATTGATTTGCCTCTTCCCTCAGCTAGAATCACAGACCCTGCTCTTTCAAAATGATGGTTTCATGCAGAGTTTTTATTTTTTCTTATTTTTAAACTTTTATTATTATTATTATTTTGGCCACACTGAGTGGCTTGCAGGATCTTAGTTCCCTGACCAGGGATTGAACCTGGGGTCCGGTAGTGAGAGCACTGAGTCCTAACCACTGGACCGCCAGGGAATTCCCACATGCAGAGTTTTTAATTAAGATAAAAAAGATAGATATTGAGCAGTTTGGGAGGAAGTAAAACACCCCCCCCCACACACACATAGAATTATGGTTGGTGGCAGTGTAGGAATTACCCAATCAATACACTATCAAAGCTTGTTTACACGAACTTTTTATACAATACGAGGGGACACAAAATATACATTTAAGGAAATTACAGGTGAAAGTATAATACATTTTACAGCTCCTTCCAGCTCCTTTAGTCTCTCTCCGTTCTGGTTCTCAGCCTCGACTTAGGGGCCACTCTTCCTGGTCACCTTATTTTGTCTTCAGGCCGGGCTGAGTCCTTTGAAGTCTCCTAAGTAGATGGAAAAATCGGCTTTTCTTGTCTCCATCCTCCCCATGCAGCTAGGTTCTGTCCTTGCTCTCTGTGATGACACCCTCCTGGCCTTGCCCTTCATCCGATCCAGCAGGCTGATGAGCCTAGAGCCTCCCATGTGACCCGAGTCCTGAGTCCTTAGCCTGGAGGCCATGGCACTCCTCTCTTCGCCCCCTGGCTGCTCGCAGAAACTTCCTTGCGTCAGAGTACAGGCCAGCAAACACCTCCATGAAATCATAAGAAAGACCAAAATTCTGCAGTGGCCCAAGGGCCATTTCTTTTCAAAATTTAAAATCTTTATGGCTCCAGAAATGGACTGAGGGGTTTAGAGGTGGAATGAGAATCCACATAATAAGATTTATGTTCAAAAGTGGTGTCAGGGCTTCCCTGGTGGCACTGTGGTTGAGAGTCCACCTGCCGATGCAGGGGATGCGGGTTCGTGCCCCGGTGTCACACCCTCTCATGACAGTGAGAGGCCCACGTACCGCAAAAAAAAAAAAGTGGTGTCAAATTGTCTAATTTCAGCACTCTATTGCTTACAGTGTTAAAGTCCTGACACCAGAGGCTCAGGGAGATGTACTGATGAAGATACTTGGATGGATAATACTGGCTATTTCCCTTGGTACATTAATGCACAGTTGGTTTTTGAGACATCCAACAATGATGAGAAGTGTGCCCGTAAGCAGTTCTGGGCTCAGCTCTGGCACTCACATCTTAATTAGGTGGGTTTTGACTCATCATTATTTAGTTGCCCATTTTTCCTTAACACAGTGCTTTAGTTGTTTTATGCAATTAGAAGGAGGAAGCTTGCAAAAGTCATCACATTACAGAAGAGATATGACAGAAAAAATCATTAACTCCATCTTACTGTACGAATCCCAGCAGTAGTTAGGGACTTACGTGAATAGCACAGCTTAAATTATTTAGCTGACAATCCCTAGTAACAATACCAGCACTTGATTCTTCATAAAAGCAAAAGTGATTAGTCTGCTATATAACCTCATCGTTGGAAAAATGTATTTCCCATTGTAACATTTGTCATGATTTCCTTGGGAATGGACAAATTAAAAACAGAATTTTGACACGTCAAATTGTCCTGCAGCATGAAAGCCAAAATGAGTGTCTCTTCCACTAGAGGCCTGGGGTCCATGCTGCCTTGGGGAATTTTTTGCCTGGGTAGCAGGCAGTGTGGAAGAAGTTGGGCAGAACCTAATTTTCAGCAAGTTCTTATTTTTTCACAATCTTGATGAGTTCTAGGAATAATGCTGCAGAAGCTAATTCTTTCAGGAGAAGAGTGGTTCTAGAAAGATGATTGAGGTTCACGCGGGAGATCTGGGCGAATTTTAAAACTTCCCCTTTGGCAAACAGTTTAACTTAAACAGTTAGCAGACTCCTTAGGTGTGTGAGGATGTGGGCCAGATGCCAGATGCCAAGGTAGTGAGACACTGCTTCTGGCCTCAAAAGCTTCTTTCTAACCCTGGACCATCAGCCATTGATGTTTCCAGTTCTCCCGAGCACTTAGTTACCTGCTAGAAGGTAGGCATGGTCATGTCCCTTTCTTTGACCTATAGGAACTCTTGTGTGATTCCTTCACTTCCCTATCCCTTTCCCAACAAGTGACAAGGAGTTTTCTCTTTAACTGCACCCAATCTAGCCCATCCTGACTATTACAGAAAGTAAGATTTCCTACCACACCTGATGGTGGACAATCAATGAGATGGCAGATGCAAAGGCACTGTGGTTGGCACATAGTAGGCCTTGGTAAAGGGTATTTTTCTTCCCCCCTTTCCCTTTAAAAGTCTGATGAAAAATGTGAATTCTTATTCCTCAAAAGAAAGCTGATTCCATGTACATTTTTACTACAGCAATGTCTAGAAATGTTTACGTAAGTGATTTCTTCATTTGGGGGTTGGGTAATGGCAGGTATGATTTTACAATTACAATGTGTGATAAAATTGGCTAATTGTCTCCCAATATTTATTCTCTTCTTCTCCCTTAGTAATATCTGAGTGGGCACATTGTGCCTCAAGCTAAAAGACATTTGCCAGCTCCCTTGCAGCTATGAAAAAATATGTGACTACTGGATAATGAGATGTTAAAAGGAAGTGTTGTGTGGGATTTCTGTGAAGGATCCTTTTAAGGGAGGGAGTACCCATGTCATTTCCTTTACTCGATGCTGCTGCCTGGGATGTAGATGCAGTGGCTGTCTAGCAGCCCACTTGGACCATGAGGACAGGGGTCCCACACTAGGGATGGTGGAGAGTGAGGCAAAAGGCACTTGCGTCCTTGGTCACTTACTGGAGGACCATACAGGTCATGAGCTCTCTGTTTCTGCATTTGTTCTAGATGAAAGAAAAATAAATTTCTAATTTGCTCAAGCCACTCTTTTTTTTTTTTGCCTGCGCCTCGTGGCTTGCGGGATCTTAGCTCTCTGACCAGGGATTGAACCCGGGCCCAGCAGTGAAAGCACTGAGTCTTAACCACTAGACCTCCAGGGAATTCTAAGCCTCTGTATTTTAAATTTAAAAATTTTTTAAATTTATTTTTAATTCTGGTAAAAAAAATAACACAAATTCACCATCTTAACAATTTTTAAGTGTACAGTTCAGTAATGTTAACTATATTTACACAAACTATTGTTGTTTTACATTTTTTGTTTATATAAAGTCAAACCTAATCCCAACAAACACAGTAGAGTGCTTCCCTGGTGGCACAGTGGTTGGGAGTCTGCCTGCCAATGCAGGGGTCACGGGTTTGAGCCCTGGTCTTGGAAGATCCCACATGCCGTGGAGCAACTAAGCCCGTGAGCCACAACTACTGTAGAGCACAGGCTCTAGGCGTGTGGGCTTCAGTAGTTGTGGCTCGCAGGCTCTAGAGCGCAGGCTCAGTAGTTGTGGTTTGTGGGCTCTAGAGCGCAGGCTCAGTAGCTGTGGCGCATGGGCTTAGTTGCTTCGCGGCATGTGGGATCTTCCTGGACCAGGGCTCGAACCCGTGACCCCTGCATTGGCAGGCGGATTCGTAACCACTGTGCCACCAGGGAATGTTTTGTCCTGTTTTGTTTTGTTTTGCTTTTTTGCTGTTGTTTTTGGCTGCACCAAGCGGCACGTGGGATCTTAGTTCCCCAACTAGGGATCAAACTTGTGCCCCCTGCCGTGGAAGCATGGAGTCTTAACTACTGGACCCCCAGGGAATTCCCAAGTGAACCCAATCTTTAAAAAACAAACAAAAAAAACCTTTGGAAAATTGGCAAACAAGTGCATGCTTAAACATTTTAAATTAAAATAGCATTATAAACTAAAATAAAACATTTAAATAAAAATAAACTCTTTAAAGTATCTTCCCTGTTTCCTTGCTTTTTTAGTTAACTGATGGTCTTACCCTAGTTTACCCAAAATTCAGAGCCTGTGGAAAAGGCTTATATGCTATTACTTTAATCGGGATACAACCCAAGCAGGATGAAGAAAAGGAGAGCAAGTCCAGGAAGGAGAGAGAGCTAGTATGAAAATGCCCAACTGAGCCAGCCTGCACTTGGAATCAAGTGGGACTGATTTCTTATAGGACAGTTTTCTGAGAAACTACTCTTCAGGACAGTATGTCTGGATTAAGGAGGGAGAAGAATTTACTTGTCTCCCATCTCCCATTGGTTAACAGTTTGCTCCACAGGTGTTAATTGTGTTAATTCTTTTACACTCCCATTTGGGCACGCATGGGCACCAGGGCCGGCTTCCTGGGCTCGTGACCAGTGAAGTCATAACCGAGCTCAGAAGGGGGCCCACTCTGGAGGTTTAATGCTCTGTAGTCACTGCCTGGAAAGTCTTAATAATTTTATTTCTGAATTTGTGTTTTGTAAGTGAAGTCTGAGGGACAATGCAGCCTGCGCTGAGGGACTTAGAGCTTCTGCTCATGGTGGGCTCTTCTTTTCCCTGCCTCTCTGAGATGGGTTCTCAGTGCCCAGCTTTGTGCCACTGAGTCATTGGCGGTGCCCTGGATACTTGAAAGGGTCTGCACTCACCTGGTGAGTACCTCTCTGCCTGAGGGAGTGCAACATGAAGTAGCAGGTAAAATATACCTTGACAGGTCAAGAGAGAGACTGTGGAAGAAAGAAAAAAGCTTCTTTCCTGTTTTTGAACAAGCAACTTCACATTTTCATTTTGTACTGCGAATTCTGCAGCTGGCCCTGAGGGGCACTGAGTGGGTCTGTGTGTACCGTGCCTTGGTGTCAGTAGGGATGCCTCAGGGCAAAGGATGGGAGTGTGAACCATAGTGTGGAGCAAGGTGCTACTAGGTTTTCTCTGCCTGAAGTGGGTCAGAGGCCATATGGACGAGGTCACTACAATTGCAGCTATGTCTTGAACAACTGGCCAAAGGCCCTGTGGATGGTGAGACCATGAAGATCTGGACTGGCACATGAGAGGTGCTGATACAGTTCTCCTCCTGCATTTCTCAAATCACCTCCACCCTCCCACTGTATCTGGCTCTCACACTGTGATCTGTGGACTTCATTTTTGTGACGTGAAGATGTTTCCATGTCTTCCCTGAGAAAGGAGGGACACGTTCAATAATTCACAACTTGATGGCCAGCCATAATTTCTGAAAAGATTTAAGGTAGCAGAGTTAGCAGAATGGTCTACAGTCCCTGATGCTGCAACCTGTCCCTTGGCTGTAATAGATATTCATCATCATTTCCCTCCACCACTCTACCTCCCTCTCTCCCTTGGCCAGCACTTGGCTGGTCTGAGTTCCTTTGCTGGTAGACTGACCTAGACCTTCATCTTTGAGGGATCTGAATCCTTAGTTGCCTTAACTTGGTCAGGTACTGGTTGCTCAATTGTCCATCCATTGTTATCAAAGGGCAAGGAAGCACCGAGAGATACTACAGCAAGCCCCCTGGGTTTCTGACATATTCCTTCCTGACCCCATGTGTAGCATCAATGCTAGCTCATCATGGTAATTAGAAATAAAGTCATGTATTTGCCTGTTGGTCTACTGGAATGAGGAGATGAAAGTGACCAAGTAGGGGTTGGGGCCTCGAGGTTAGTAGAACTCTTACTGTGTTCCCTGGTGGAAGTATCCTCACCCAGGACCAGGACTGCTAATGCATCAGAGCCTAAGGCTAAAGAAACGGGAAGCACAAATTCTGTGAGTGAGTCACTGGGAGTGATAGTGAGAAGGGTTAATCCTACCTCCACTCGTTGGTTCTTGGTCTTGGGTCTTCTAGCTGTTGGACACACAGAACCAGGTTCTGCCTGTTGATTCAATACGTACAGCAAATCCTGGAATAGAGCATGATAATTCTAGCACCTTAAATGAGTCCTAACAGGCCGTTACACTCACTACCAGCCTGAATGTTTCAGGGTGATGAGGCATAAGGCAGTGGAGTCTGGTTATGTGTCCCTTGTCACACTTCCTCTGCTGTAAAATTGATCCCTTGGACCGAGGCAGTATCATGTGTGATATAATGTTTTTAGAAGAGGCATTTGTAAACCTTAAATGGCGGTGCTGTTGGAGGCATTATGAAAAGGAAAGGCAAATCTCATCTAAAGCAGGTGTCAAATCTGGAAAGAACACCTGCTCTTCCATGTAGGGTGGAAGGTGATATAAGTGTAATTCCTGAGCCATAGCGCCATATCAATAGCTCAGTGTCAGACTCTGCTCTTGGCAGGTTGGGCATTCAGCACTGGTAGTTGCTACATCAGTCTTAGTGAGGGCAATTCATGCTGTTTAGCCCATCCATAGCATGGTAGCATGAATGAAGGCTATGGATATAGCATGGGTCTATTGCACAAGCACTGAGGTAGCCAAGAAAGAAAGGCTGGCTCATGTCCATAAGACATGTCATCCTGTCCATCTGGTTGGTGAGAGCCTTAACTGGGAAGAACACCCCCTGTGGGCATTAACATGAGATTCAAAGATCTAAACACTTAGGGTCCACTTCCACAGATCCACCCACATACCTCTTCCCCAGACTGCCTTCTTTCTTCCTTCCCTCCTTCCTCCTTCCCCTCCTTCTCTTCTTTCCTTCCTTCCTGCATGCCTTTCTTTCTTTTTCATTGAAGTATAGTTGATTTACAATGTTGTGTTACTTTCTGGGGTACACCAAAGTGATTCATATATATATATATATATATATATATATATACACATACATATATACACACACACATATACATATAAGTATATTCTTTTTCAGATTCTTTTCCATTATAGGTTATTACAAGATATTGAATATAGTTCCCCGTGCTATGAGGTAGGACCTTGTTGTTTATCTGGACCTCCTTATTTCTGATATTCCAATCTTGTTCCTTTCAGGACTTGACCTTTAAGCCATTCTTTGAAACTGTTTAGGAATCTATGTATATCTGTAGTTCAGGCCACTTCGTATGGAGTGGATGACCAAGTATACTGCTCAGAGCTCTGCCTACAGGGAGAATTTGCCATCATCATCGCACCTTAGACCCACTCCTGAGTAATGCAGCTGCAGTATTTATTTATTTTTTATATTTTAAATTTTATTTGTTTTATTTTATTTTGTTTTTGTACCAATATATTGTTATTGACCCATCTATGAACCAGGCCTGAGTCCCTTCCTCTTCTGTTAATTGGTGTCAAGGAGTCCTCTATGAAGCTGTGGGAGTGAGTTGAGGAAGAGGTGTTAATGCAATAGAGAGAGGTGTAGGGGAATCTGGACCACCTGTTCAGGTGGCTTACTCATACCTTCTGGACTTGTTCAGGCCCAATCCTGAATATGCCATTTTCCATCATATGGTGGATTGCCGCACTTCCCTGACCTTATAGTCATTTGCATGGTCAATTCATGCAGCAAGATCAGTCAATCTCTACTAGGTCTCAGTGGTACCAGGAGCTGTTTTTTCAAATGGAAAATAGTTGTTGGCCACAGAAGGTCTGGCCTTGCTCCATAACCATCGTGTTTTGTGCTAACTCTCCCACTGAGGCTTTCCAGAGACTCTGCACAGTGTTCTTATCCACTGCAGATACTTCCAGCACCGCCAGAGCTGCTGAGCAGTACGATGGCGGAGCAGCTGCACCTCTGCTTGGACTCCTGCCTTCTGAACCCAATCCCAGGGAGAAGAGTGAGGGCAAATGGGGAGTGATGCAGGAGAGGAGAGTGAGGGAACATGAGTGCGTGTTAGTCAATGGGCCACCACTTGGATTTAAAAATGTCTGATTTCGGGCTTCCCTGGTGGCGCAGTGGTTGAGAGTCCGCCTGCCGATGCAGGGGACACGGGTTCATGCCCTGGTCTGGGAAGATCCCACATGCCGCGGAGCGGCTAGGCCCGTGAGCCATGGCCACTGAGCCTGCGCATCCGGAGATTGTGCTCCGCAATGGGAGAGGCCACAACAGTGAGAGGCCCGCGTACCGCTAAAAAATAAATAAATAAAATAACTAACTAACTAAATAAAAATGTCTGATTTCTCACAAGGAAAATATTTTTCCTATTTCTTTAATTTGTTGTTATATCTATGGATGATGGATGTTCACTAAACCTATTGTGATAATCATTTCATTATGTATGTAAGTCAAACCATTATGCTGTACTCCTTAAACTTATACATCACTGTTATGTCAATTACATCTCAATGAAACTGGAAGGACAAAAAAGAATGATTTCTCAATCTTGTGAGGTCATTTCCTGGCTTTGATTTTTTTTTTTTTTTTCAGAGCAGTCCATATGGAGGTGGAAGGGAGATGAATTTATCTGTCAGCTGCCATCTTGCCTTAGTCAAAGACTCATCCATGGGGCATTAATTGCCTCACATATGTGGGAGCTGAGGAAGTCTGCCTCAAAACGGAGGTCCTCAGGCAAAACCTGGAGGTTGGACATGAGAGATGTGGGATGTGGGCACAAAGGAAGGCAGCTGGGTCACTACCCTGCATAAAACTCCCTGTGTGCTCCATCCTATAATTAACATAAAGTCCAGTGATGTACCTGGTCTGGTTCCTGCTCACCTCTCTGACTTTATCTTACACCACTCACTCCCTCCACCACTGCATTCTAGCCACACTGGCTTTCTTTGTGTTTTTTGTTTTGTTTTGTTTCTTTGCGGTGCGCGGACCTCTCACTGTTGTGGCCTCTCCCGTTGCGGAGCACAGGTTCTGGACGCGCAGGCTCAGCGGCCATGGCTCACGGGCCCAGCCGCTCCGCGGCACGTGGGATCTTCCTGGACCGGGGCACGAACCCGTGTCCCCTGCATCGGCAGGCGGACTCTTAACCACTGCGCCACCAGGGAAGCCCCTGGCTTTCTTTCTGTCCCAAGTTTTCAGGATTTTGCCCTTGCTGTTCCCTCTGCCCAGAGTGCTCTTCTCCCTGATCTATGCTGGCTAGTTCTTTTAAAGAGTTCACTCAGTCCAGTGTAGCCCACCAGTTTCTGTCCCACCACTCTACTTCTAATTCTGTTTTTGCTTGTGTATGATCTTTCCCTGGTCCTGTGCTAGGGTTTGAGCTCCATGAGAGCAGAAAACTTGTCATTCTTTTTCACTCTTGTATTTACTGCACCTGGACTAGTGCTTGGTGCAAAGTAGGCACTAAATAAATATTTCTTGAATGAATGCTTGGATAGTGATACTAGTAATGGAAGTATTTATGACTAAACCAAGACTTCCTCTTTATAGATACAAAATACCTAAGAGATATTTGTCAGATAATTTTTAAAAATGGTATCCTGTTTTCCCATTTGACTGAAGAAAAACATAGAGGCTGTTTCTAGAGGACTAAAAGTTGGGGCAGCTAACTGCCAGAAACTTCATGGCTAATTTCCTATTGACCACGTTGAAGTTCATTCATATGTGTGTCATAGAGATGACCAGAGCCTCTAATAGGTAAAAAGAAAGCCTTCCAAGCCCTATCCTGTGCCAGTGAAGCTATTCTGTCATGTAGAAAGCACATAACATGAGACTTATTTTAGAACCTTTGTATTACTATTATTGTCTGCAGTCTCCAGAGGAATCTTCACATCACTCTTTGGTGTTACATCTGGAATGGTCCTTGGAAATCATCTAGTTTAGTCTTCTCATTTTATAGATGAGGAAAGGAAGGTCCAGAGAGGGAAAGGGACTAGCCCAAGGTCATTCTGTTAGTTAGAGGAAGAGCCAGGACCAGAATTCAGATCTCCTGACAAAGAGTTGAGGAATTTACAAGGTACTGTGACAAATTCTCCCTTATTCCTCTGCTTCCCTAAAACAAAAACAAAAACAAAAACCTCAAAGGATTTGCCTTAAACAATGTGCTTGTGAGTCCTGATGGGATCACCATGGGTCTCTGGATCCTGGCAGTGGTGGTAATGATGAAGTGCTGATCTTCCTTTCTTATTTTGCTTGGAATATTTTTTGAATTATCATCAAACATTACCCATCAAGGGAAGTAATTGTGTTTTCATTTAGGGTTCCAGTGAGACCTACATAAAAAGTCACAGGAACATTTCCATTGCAACTAGGTAACAAACGGTCTATTGAAATTCACTAGAAATAAATTACTGTGGATATGTTTTCTCCCAGTGACAGTTTTCTCCTAAGGAATCAGTAGACATGCCTGTCTTTTCCCTTTTGCTTTACAGGTGAAGGTTTGCAGAATTTCAGAAACTTTATCCAGGTCTCAGAAAACCAGAACCATTTTTCTTTGTACTATGATGCTGTAGTTAAAATTTAGAACTATCAGGAAAAGACTCCAACTAATTTGGAAAATCTGGGGGAAAAAAAAAAAAAAAACCTGAATGTTTACCTCGGCTGAAAGCAATTTGAGTCTATAGTCCCTTTCCTGTAAGACTTCTTTCCCTGTCTTCCTGCCGTCAGAGGTGGGAGGTAGGTAACATTTCCAATTTGCAGAGTTTTCTATCCACATTTGTTTTCTCTAGATAATTCTCAGGATGATTATGAGGATTTAGTTGTTGCGGGGTGGTGCACACCTATGTGCAATTTGAATAACTTAGTCCTGTGCATTTCTAGCTGAGCATGTGACCGAGAAGTTCTGGACCAGTGCTTTATGGCTGGAGCCCCTTGGTAAGCGTGCCCTTTCTAAACATTACGTGGGATGTGACCAGAGCAGCATGATGCTCTTTTGTTTTAAGGGTGGGTTTGGGGAACAACAGGACTTTGAGTTCATCCTTCCGGGTGGGGGGGGGCGCAAAAGATTGAACTGAAACTACGGGCTGGAATTGCCCGTTTCTCCTCCCTCGTGCAAATCACTTTCACATTTGTTGCAGCTGGCCCTGCTCGGTCCCTGAAGAGGCAATTGCACAACTTGCTGCATACGTCTTGTAGCCCTACCTTTGTGCCTCCGATCCCTCTTCGGTAAAATGTTCTCAGCGCACAAAAGCGGCGGCTGAAGGGAACAGCTTTGGGCACAGAGGGAGGAGGGAGCTGGCCGGCTGAAGCGCCGCTGCACCATCTCCAGTGGAAACGGACGCTGCTAACCCTGCCTAGGAAACTAATGGAGCGTCCCTAAGAAACCCAAACTCCAGCTTGGCTCACACCAGCTATCTCCCCCACCTCCAGACCCCCAGGTGAGACTAAATCCAACCAACCAACCCCGCGGCCGGCAGTCCAATCAGCCTGCCTGTAGAAGGCGGGCTTGCAGCATGCTTCTCATCCTTGAATTCGACCTGAATCTTAGCATGTTTTGTTTTGTGCAAAGAAAGGCCGTCACCCCCGTTTTCCTTTGTTTTCCAGCAATTTCTTGTCTTGTAGTAACTTAAAACATTTCCTCTGGGGATGGGGTGAAAAAAACTGGATATAAGTGTTTATAGTGCAAAGTCCTCTGGCTTATTTAGTGTGTGAGACATCAGAGATGCCTGCTAACTAACCGGGTTACCCACACGAGGCTTCCAACTGCCTCCCGAGAACGATGGCCGAAAGGCAAGGGTACGAATGTGATGCTGCCATTTGCGGGCATCCGTGTCAGCATTTATATTTAAATATATTTCCCTGTAAGAATTTTAATTGGAGATTTCGGCTCGAGGTGCTCCAATAAAACAGAGAAGGAGCCAAACCGAGTTATTTCGCTTCATAACCAAGCTTTATTTCGAGGCTTTCTTTCCCCTGCGGTTCTTGCCCCGAAGCGATCTGTAAAGCGAACCCACTCTGATACAGTTTGAAAAGTGCATTTTGTACTTGGCTCTTTCTTTGATCGAATTAATCTGGGCTTTTTTGTAGTTCTAAATGAGGCCTATGGGCTGACAATGTAGCTGTTTAAAGGGGATTTTAGGGGATAATAATAGCCAATGCAAATAGTGCCATGAGAATGGCAACTTGCTTTTGCACTTTCAATCACATAATAACTGCAAAGAAAGCTTTTAAAATGAATTGAAATTTTGTGGCATGCCATCTGGGATTATTTGGGGAAACAGTTCTGAATACTTCAGTTGGGCGAAAGAATGGTGGTACGTCTGCTCTTAAGCTGACATGTTTCAGATGGCAACCTTATGCTAACTGGTGCAAAGTTGGCTAGCATTATTTTTTTTAATTTTATTATTTTCTTTCTTTCGGATTATCTGCAAAAATTCTCTTTGATTGCTGGTATTTGGGTCTGAAAAACTTTTCCATTGTTGAAGAGTTCAATTCAACCCCTTGCAGCTGCTGATCCCTTCATTGTTCCTCTCGTTATGTGTACGCGTCTCAGATGAATGTAGCCAAGCCTTTTAGTGCCTTAATGGGTGTCTACATAAAGGTCATTTTTTCTGCCGCACTTGTTTTAACAAAAGTTTATACACAAACAACAACCACAGCTAAAACATTCACATTAATCAATTTCCTCCTGATTGCAAAATGCAAAAACTGCCTTAGGCCAGAGCCCGGGCATGAAAAATGTTTTCTGTGTAAGATGTTTTCTGTGTATGATGTCATAAAGCAGAAAATAGTTTAAGCAGTTTCATCAAGGGCAAAAGCAGGACAAAACATCATTGTGGCAACACAGTTTCTGAGATCTCCCCTTCTGGTGTTTCTGTGTCTATGTAGCTATGTCAGGTTACTTCGAGGGCAGAGAGGCTCTTAGGATGGAGTGAGTTGAGGTTTTAGCTCTGCCTTTGATGTTCACCCTGGTTTGGGAGCTGTTCTCTGTGAACTTCTGTTGGGTGTCAGGTATTGCCTCTGTGGGAAAGTGTAGGTGTTAATCAGAATCTGGAGAAAACTGCATAAACTGTATCTACAGTTTGCAAAATATAAATCATTTCCTTGCTGGTATAAAATTCCCCCCCCCCCCCGTTATACAAAAGAAAAGATGACCACAGCCATCCCTTTCCACCTGCAAACCCCACAGAAGGCTGTTTTTAGGATGAAGTAAATGATGAAAATAACAGCCACCAGTCGTAAACGCTGGTAAGGATGCTGCCATGCTAACTAAACTGCTAGATGCGCAGACAGACAAGCAAGGGTTTCTAAGGGATCTTGGTGCTTATCTTTGGTGCTGTGAGGGGACTGCCCAGCACGGTGGACGTCATGTGGGAATTACAGAACTCTGGCCACGTGGGGGAGGAAGCGAGGAGCCCCACCCACCCCGCCTCCCTGAGCAAACCCCGAAGTGTTTGCCTCAGCCGCTGCTGCCGTAATTCAGAGATGTGACCACATTCCTCAGTCCATCTCAGGATGATACCCAGTACCTGTTCCTGGCTCTGCCTTCATCCAGATCCTTCAGGAAGTAAAAATAAACACACTATAGGGTGTCCATAGGTTATTCTCCTTTGCTGTATCGGTTTGCCTGCTCATTGATCTTTTTAGCTCAAGACTTACACTTGCGAAGTTAAGGATTCAAGTCCTTAGATTCTTTGGAGGTTTTATGAAGGTCAAAAAGCTCTGTGACTTGGTCTCTGGGTGTGGCTCCACTGCTTCCCCCAGCCTCATCTGAGGGTCTCTTCCCTTCCCCGTATACATCTCCCGGACTGAGGACCTTCCCAGTGGAGCCAGCTGGTTCTCTCAGCCATTTGGGTTAGATGGGTACTTCTCAAACTTTAAAGAGCATGTGAATGACCTGAAATATTGTTAAAATGCACATTCTGATTCTGTTGTTTTGGGATGGGGCCTGAAAATCAGCATTCCTGCTGATGCTGATGCTGCCAGGGGCTCGAGATTCTAACTTACCCAGAGATGAGATGTAGCTCTCACTGTCCAAGAGCCAAAGTATCTATCTGTAAAATGATGGTAATAAAAATGGCCATTGGGGGCTTCCCTGGTGGCGCAGTGGTTGAGAGTCCGCCTGCCGATGTAGGGGACACGGGTTCGTGCCCCGGTCCGGGAAGATCCCACATGCCGCGGAGCGGCTGGGCCTGTGAGCCATGGCCGCTGAGCCTGCGCGTCTGGAGCCTGTGCTCCACAGCGGGAGAGGCCACAACAGTGAGAGGCCTGCGTACGGCAAAAAAAAAAGAAAAAATGGCCATTGATGCAATCTTGGATTTCTTGACTTTTCAACAATAGCTTTTGGGAGATTGGGAAGGGTTTGGGGACAGACTAGTTATAGGGAGGCTTATCTTGCAGTTTATCTTGTACCTCATCTGATTCTTTGGTTCCAAGCAGGAAAGACAAAGTAAGTGATACTTGGTCCCAATCTATGATCACTTCTATTTTAGTCACTCATTTTAAAAATTACCAAATATATATCAGATGCCTACTATATGCAGGCATCATGCTAGATGCTGTGGGTACAGTGCTGGCAAACAGATTCCATCCCTGTCCTCAAGTGGTTTATACTCTTAGAGTCTCCAGCAGGCAGCCTCAACCTTGGCTGCACACTGGAATCACCTGGGGAGTTTTTATAACTAATGGATGCCTGAGCCCCACTCCCAGAGAGTCACATTTAATTGGTTTGGGATGGGGCCTAGTCATCACTATTTTTGAAGAGCTCCTGAGGGGAATCTAGTGTGCAGCCAGGACTGAGGACTCCTGGCCCAAAGGGTTGAACTAGATGAAGAAGGATGTGGGTGGGCATTGTGAGAATTGCTGCCTCAGTACAGACTCCAGAGTCAGGGGGGGACAGTGGGATGACCATGCAGGTGGAGCTCTCTTTCCCCGTTAGCCTGCCTTTCTAGAGCATCATGCTTATCGTAGTGAGAGAGGAAACGGCAAACGTACCATGTGTGCACATCACGACTTTGTAGCGTCACAGCTACTTATGTGTCAATGACTTCACGTCCTGACTGTAAGTCATCGGATGTGGTGTCTCCCTGGCACTAGCCCTGCTACCATTCAGCCGAGGCTACTTTGGTCCAAAAGAGGGACAGAATTCCATCGGTTTTAGTTATGGTGACCAACTGTCCTGGTTTGTCTGGGACTGAGGGGATTCCCAGGATGCGGGACTTTCAAAGCTAAAACCAGGAAAGTCCCAGGCAAACCTGGACGAGTTGGTTACCATAGTTCTAGTGCAATGGCTCCTGCTGTGGGGTTCTCTAGCTTGACACAAAAAAGCATGATTCATAAAAGAAAAAATTGAGAAATTGGACCTCACCACATTGAAAACTTTTGCTTCTTGAAAGACTATGTGAAGAGGATGAAAAGGTAAGTACAGACTGGGAGAAAATATTTGCAAACCATATATCTGATAAAGGACTAGTATCTAGAATATATAAAGAATTTTTAGAACGCAACAGTAAAGACTAAACAGTGCAACTAGGAAATGGGCAAAAGATATGAACAGGCATTTCACTAAAGAGGATATACAGATGGCAAATAAGCCCATGGAAAACGTTCAACGTCAGTAGCCATTAGAGATATGCAAATTAAAAGCACCATAAGATATTACTACATGCCTGTCGGAATGGCTACAATGAAAAATAATGACATTTCCAAATGCTGGTGAGGATGTAGATAAAATGGATCAGCCTTACATGGACAACGGGAATGTGAAATGTTCCAGCCACCCTGGAAGACAGTTTAGCAGCTTCTTATAAACCTAAACATGCAACTACCATACACCCAAGCAGTTGTACTCTTGGACATTTATCTCGGAGAAATGAAACTTTATCTTCACAGAAAAATCTGAAAGTGAATATTCATAACAGCTTTATTTGCAATAGCTAAAAATTGGAAACAACCTAGGTATCCTTCAACAAGTAAATGGTTAACCGATGATTGTATTTCAGTAGATAAAATCTTTTAAGACATGTTTGTGGGGAAAGAAAATAAAAGGAGTTCTTAGAGGTGAAAATGTTGGGACCTACTTTTTCAGTGCTTACTAGGGCCGGATGTTTGATTTTGGGTTGCTACATTCAGAGAGTAATTGGTCTGTGTGGTGTGATGGGGAGCTGGGTAAATAATGCATTCTCACAGAAAAAGAGGAAATGATGAAGTCCTCATTGCCCAGAGTCCAAGCAACTGGAAAATAAAAAAAGTAGAAAGACACACAAGTGGTGAGTAAATATACTCATATCAAGGATATTTAGTAAAAAAAAAAAAAAAAAAAAAAGACTACTTCCAGGATATAGTTGAGGCAAGTTCAACTTTGTTATTCTTCTCTGTCTGCACCTCTACAGTATAGTAATAACTGATGTTCATAATAATGATTCTGAAATATTATTGGATCTTGAAGTGCTTTCTGAGTTACCAAAATTTGTTTTATAAATGTTATTATAGGTAGACTGTACAGTATCACAAATTTTCTGCAAGTTGGTAATACACGGATGGTCTCCTTACGGCGTCTCTTAGTTAACGTTGCGGATCCAGTGCGTGCTCTTCCCCATCCCCTAGATGTTCAGGAGTTGGAGGTACCTGGATAAAAGAGAACTCATGAGCTCTGCCTTAAATTAATAATAGAGGGGCTCATCTATTGGTTCAGATCATCAGTCAGGTTGGATTTTTGGGTTCAAGCGTCCAGAATTGCCAAGCCAAGGGGCTCATTTTGGGTTGGTTGTGCTAACATGGCACTCTACTGCTACCCCACCTCTAGTCTCATAGAGACAATGACAGCTGACTCCTATGTAATGCTTCCCATGTACCACACACTATTCTAAGTATTTTACACATGTTAACTTATTAATTCTCCTTGCAACCCTACAAGATAGGTACTATTCCCGTCCCCATCTTACTGATGAGAAAACTGAGGCACAGAGAAGTTAAATTGCCCAAGGTCATACAGCTTAGCAGAACCAAAATTCCAACCCAGCTCATCTGGCTCTGGAGTCCATTGCCTTTCAGAAAAGCATGCAAATGCATAGCCTTTATCCTTCTATTTGAATGCTAAATATTTTTATTTTAATATGTCCCAAATTTTCTAGAATTTGTTTTGGTACCCTTTACTGAATCAATTTACCAATGAAGTGTCTATATCACAAAGCCTGTGGCTCTACATGCAATATTCCAGTTTGATGAAATGGTCAGTCACGAAGGTAGGATGCATTAACTGTGGAGCCTCACAGATGGCAAAGCAAGGTCAAGATGGAGTCATGTGATTCTAAATGTCATTGTGCATGTCAGCTGTTTTGATGAGGCCTGCGTAAGTTACTAGCTACTGGTACTATGGAATAATTTGTTGAATGGTATTCTTTTCATTTAGTCAAGATTGTGATTCAACATAATGTGTCATTTGTTTGTGTTCACGAGTTGCTCTTTCCTATGGGCACCTTCGAAGATGAAGGACAAGCTTCCTATAGAAACCCTAATAAGTTTTAAGGGATTATCTGAAGTATATCTGTTCTCTCCCTCCCCCAGGTTGTCAAATTACTACAGATGGGCTGACCTATGGACACCAGAATGTTTTTTATTTTATGGTGTATGTTCACAGGCTTGGAGGGATTCGGTTGGCTCTAGATTTAATCACAGGCTGCTGTTTCTTGGTGTAGTACGTATTCATTTAAAAATGAAATGAGACCTCATTATCTTACAACTAGGTCTAAGGGAGTTTGCTTGCAGGAGTTTGTTGTTGTCGTTGTTATTATTATTATTAGTAGTAGTATTGCCAAGACTCTTTTTTTTTTTTTACATCTTTATTGGAGTATAATTGCTTTACAATGGTGTGTTAGTTTCTGCTTTATAACAAAGTGAATCAGTTATACATATACATATGTTCCCATGTCTCTTCCCTCTTGCATCTCCCTCCCTCCCACCCTCCCTATCCCACCCCTCCAGGCGGTCACAAAGTACCGAGCTGATCTCCCTGGGCTATGCGGCTGCTTCCCACTAGCTATCTACCTTACGTTTGGTAGTGTATATATGTCCATGCCTCTCTCTCGCTTTGTCACAGCTTACCTTTCCCCCTCCCCGTGTCCTCAAGTCCATTCTCTAGTAGGCTGAGACTCTTTTTTAAGTATTATTTCTGTTTCTCTATTTTTTGAGAAAAATCAGTGGCTGTACTTACGTAAGTTATATGATTTCCCCCTTTTATTCACTCTGAACTTAGAATGCTGGGCTAGCTCAGTGGGGGAGCGAATGGCTGATAATTATCTCTTCGATAAATTACTGCTAGAAGAAAATGGAAGACACCTTGAGAGCTAGAAGTCAGTCTATTGAATAGTTAGTGGAGATATCCCTGTAATTTTGTCATTTTGCAAATGATGTCAATAATGTTTGCTTGGCAATCTAAGAAATAGCCTCTCAAGCATGTGGGCATCAAAATTAGTAGGAAAAAACCCCTGAGCCATCATCAAATTGTCTTCTCTTTGACTCAGAAATAAGGGGCAGCGAGAACAGCACCTGTCCCTGTGGCTTACCATAGACTTACCTTGTACATCATCAATTATGTGATCCGCCAGAGCAGTCTTAAGTATGATAAGAAAGTCACGCCCCAGCATCTAGCCAGATTATGGAAAGAAAATCTTTGTGTATTCAGAAACAACTGAACTATCATTGGATACTCTATTTTATCTGAGAAATCAGGCAACTGACAGAAGATGGGAAAAAACATTTAAGGACACATTGTTGTAATGGAAGTGTTTGTGCAGAATGACAAGAGGACTTCAACTTTTTCTTATTATTTTAAGCTCTGTGTCAAGTCAACTTAAGCTATTATTCTGTGTTTGTTACTATTTTTATGATATATACTACTTAAAGCTATTTTTCTGTGTCTGTTACTATTTTTATGATATATACTATTTAAACTGTAATTCTATTAGGCATCTTAGAGATTTTAGAACTGGAAGGAGATTTGAGCTAATAATAGTTGCAATTACAGAGTGCTTCCTCCCTATCAAGGACCCCAATAAATGCTATGTATACTTTTTTCATTCTCTACAATCTAAGTTGGGTACAATTATGCCCACTTTACAGTGAGGATAAATGAGGCCTGGCAAGGTTAAATAACATGACCAAGGTTTAATTCCAGCTCTAAGAAGGTAGAGCTGGGATGAAAATAGTAACTGCACTGACCCTCCCGGACCAGGGGCACGAACCCGTGTCCCCTGCATCAGCAGGCGGACTCTCAACCACTGCGCCACCAGGGAAGCCCTCTAACGTATACTCTTAACACTTGGGTTCTAACTCCCTTGGGTGAATACCTGAGAAAACTGAGGTCAGGAGAAGTTAATTTACATAAAGTAACATCAACACATGGTCTATTTTCTGAATTAATTCAGTAGAGGAAAAAGGGGAAGGCCAGGGAGAAGCCCCTGGATCTCTGGAACAGAACTCTATCCCCTCCAGGTCTTAGACACCAACCAGTCCCCATCACTGGGAACTCCTTTGCTGATCAGAGCACAAAGCACTTCCTAGCAATAAGCACTTATAAAGGAATAACAGTTTATTGAGATATAATTTATACTTTATAATATTCGCTCTTTAAAAGTATACAATTCAGTGATTTTTAATATATTCACAAAGTTGTACAAGCATCACCACTAACTAATTCCAAAATATTTTAATCACTCATCTACAGCCATACCACCCTGAATGTGCCCGATCTCATCAGAATATTTTAATCACTCCAAAAAGAAATCCCACACCTACTGGGAGTCACTCTCCGTTTTTCGCTGCCTCAGCCCCTGGCAACCATTAATCTGCTTTCTGCCTCTGTGGATTTGCCTATGCTAGATATTTCATATAAATGGAATCATACAATATGTGACCTTTTGTTTCTGGCTTCTTTCATTTAGTATAATGTTTTCAAGTTTCATCCATGTTGTAGTATGAATCAGTTGCTTTTTATGGCTGATAATATTCCATTGTAATGAAAATACCACATTTTGCTTATCTATTCATTAATCATTAATGGACATTGGAGTTGTTTCTACTTTTTGGTTATTGTGAATAATGCTGCTATGAACATTCATGTACAAGTTTTTGTGTGGATGAATATTTTCAAATTTTTTGGATGTATGCTTTCAAACTTTTAGAAGTGGAATTGATGGGTCATGTGGTAACTCTAGGTTTAAATTTTTGAGCAACTGCCAAACTGGTCTCCAAAGTGACTATACCATTTTACATTCCATTTGCATGTTTGAGGGTTCCAATTTTTCCACATCCTTGCCAACACTTGTTATTGTCTATCTTTTTGATTGTAGCCGTCTTAGTAGGTATGAAGTAGTATCTCCTAGTGGCTTTGATTTGTATTTCCCTAATGACTAATGATGTTGAGCATCTTTTCATGGGCTTATTGGTCATCTGTATATCATCTTTTGAGAAATCTATTCATATCCTTTGCTCATTTTTAATTAGGTTGAGTGGTGAGAGTTCTTTATATATTCTGAATACTAGACCCTTATCAGATATATAATTTGCATTTATTTCTTCCATTTTGTCAATGGTCTTTTCTTTCTTGATGGTGTCCTCCAAAGCACAAAGTTTTTAATATTGATGAAGTCCAATTGACCTATTTTTCTCTTTTATCACATGTTCTTTTTGTGTCATATCTAAGAAACCATTGCCTAATCCAAGGTCACAAAGATTTACTCCTATGTTTCCTTCTAAGAGTTTTGTTGTTTTAGTTCTTATTAATCATAGTAAGAACTATAATCTTAGGTCTATAATCCATTGTGAGTTAATTTTTGTATTTGGTATGAGGTAATAAGCATATTTCTGTACAAATTTATGGGAGTTAATCAAGTTGGCACTTTGGTTACTGAACTAATGTGTACTAGAACAATAGAGTCAATTACTTGAAATTATGTTACTACATTAATCTGATTGGGAAGACATTAAAATTTTGGCTCCACATTTAAGATCGATTCTACCCCATCTTTTCTAACTTTAATTTTCTTAAAGCTAATAATAGTTAAATATTCTATGATTCTTTAATTCATATCTGTTAAGCCATTATAGTGGGGATGGGAAATAATTTTTTTTGAAGGGACTTTTGCTAACTCACAGGAAAAAAAAGCAATTCATGAGCCACAGGAGTAAAATTAGCTTTAATTATTATTTTAAAGAAAGTCATAAGGTTAAGAAAAAGAGCCCATGAATCTAGTTCTTGCATTAGGAGCTGGCAATTGAAAGGACTATTTAAGCCCTTCAGTATTAAGTATTTAAGTGCCAACTGCTGAGGAAGAGAAAAAAGATAGATGGGACTGGAGGGAAGGATAAGGGAAAATGAAGACGGGAGAGAGATGAATAGTTAGGAAAGCCACACCCAGATGGCTGGTAGGACCTGGCAGTTCATTTGGGGTGTGAACAATGGGGAGCGGGGGACTGTAGCAGAGGGGAGACCCGCTCAGATGAATGGCCTCAGTTACAAACATGTAAAACTTCCTGTTCTCTTAAAGATACAAAGGTAGGCAGAATAAAAGAGGAAAGAGAGACTGGCATAAACATAGGAATCGTTCACAGGAGTGAAGAGAAAACCAGGTTTCATAAGTAAGAAGCGTCTGGGAGACAGTGGTTAAGTCATTTAAAAGTGGGGGTGGGAGGGCTTCCCTGGTGGCGCAGTGGTTAAGAGCACGCCTGCCAATGCAGCGGACATGGGTTCGAGCCCTGGTCCGGGAAGATCCCACATGCCGTGGAACAAATAAGCCTGGGCACCACAACTACTGAGCCTGCGCTCTAGAGCCTGCGAGCCTCAACTACTGAGCCTGCGTGGCACACCTACCAAAGCCCGTGTGCCTAGAGCCCGTGCTCCGCAATGAGGAGCCACCACAATGAGAAGCCCACGCACTGCAGTGAAGAGTAGCCCCCGCTCACCGGAACTAGAGAAAGCCTGCTCACAGCAATGAAGACCCAACGAAGCCAAAGATAAATAAAATAAATAAATAAATTAAAAAAAATAGTTAAGTGTTAAAAAATAAAAAAGTGGGGGTGGGAGGGTTCCGTTTATACAATCCAAAGCATTTAACAAAAGGTATCTTATCTTGGTACCATTACCCTGGGTAGGATGACTTTAAGTTAAGGGCCAGAGTCAGCTTCACAGCTATGTCTTTTACCCTGAGAGGTCTCGCTCCTGCATCACAGCTAGACCACAGTGCAGAAGATGGAATTTCTTCTAGGGAGTTCATAGGCATCATTGTTGTATATTATTCTGCTTATTTAATATATTTCATGCAGCCTGAGCACACCAGGCACTTATTAGGATCACATATAAATGACTGCTTTTTTATTTTTTGCTTTCAAGGAACTCACAGCTCTAACACCGGTCAGTACGCAAAAGATTCTAGGTCTTCAACACAGCATTAAACATGTAATATTACTACTGCAAGCTTGAATTCAGATTATAGACTTACTAGAATTCAGTTGTACTGAATTGACAGGAGCTACAGGCTCTGCAACTTGATAAAGGGGTTTGAAATGATTAAAACGAAATGTTGATAAATAGCCAACAATGGGAGACTATCAGTGTGTGACAAGCTTTAAATTTAAGAACATTACATTCGTTTGTATCAATTCCTTCAATAATGTTAATTTTCAAGAACATTAAATTCTGTCTAGTGTACTGAAGCTGGTAATTATAATGTATAAAAATAGCTGAATAACCAGGGTAGTGCCAATTACTCTGTCACTCATGAGTAATCAATTATTTTTGTGCAGCACAATATATATATAGTGCCTTCACACAGAGTGATAATGTACAGCACATAAATGAAAAATAATTTTTCAAAAGCATGGTGAGGCACGCCTGAAAGCCTTAGCAGATTTCCTTGAGAGCTAGGTTATGTCTCTCAGAGGAGTGCTCAGTCAAATGGTTTGAAGAGATGTTGGTCCTGGGCTGGCTAATGTGTCAGCATCCCAGGGATCCTGGATACACAGCTTCCCCGTGCTTTAGATGACCCACGATGATTGGCCGACCAAATGTCGGCTATTGAGTTTCTGTGTGATGAGTAGACTGTGTGATGGAATGGGTAAACTACAGTGGGGATGATGGTGTCTGTATTAGGAATAGTCATCGTACCTCCAGGATTTCCCTGTAACTTCCCAGCAGCCACGCTATGAAGATAGGAGATTCTTGTCTGAGGCTGGTCATCCCCGGTGCATCTTTTTCATCTATATTCTTTTTTTTTTAATTTGTTTGTTTTTCTTTATTTTATTTTTGGCTGCGTCTTCATTGCTGCATGCGGGCTTTCCCCAATTGCAGCGAGCAGGGGCTACTCTTCCTTGTGGTGTGAAGGCTTCTCATTGTGGTGGCTTCTCTTGTTGTGGATCATGGGCTCTAGGCATGTGGGCTTCAGTACTTGTGGCACGTGGGCTCAGTAGTTGTGGCTCACGGGCTCTAGAGCACAGGCTCAGTAGCTGTGGTGCATGGGCTTAGTTGCTCTGTGGCATGTGGGATCTTGCCAGACCAGAGCTCGAACCCGTGACCCTGCATTGGCAGGCAGATCCTTAACCAGGGAAGCCCTCACCTATATTCTGGTGTACTCACCAAACCCTTGACTTTTGGAAGCCCTCAGCAGGGAGCCTTTCAGATGTCTCAACACAGTCCCCTTCCTCAGTTACAGGCTCTTTAAGAAAGGAAGCTCAGGAAGAAACTGATAAAATTCAGAAACAACAGGAGGACCACTTTATCGTGTTGTTGTTAGAATTAAGTAAGATGTTTATAGAGCATTTACTATGTGCCAAGCACTGGTTTAATAGACATTAAATTATTATTATTACTATTGTTATGAATGATAATTATATACTGGACCTAATTGCTTATTTCATGCTCTAACAATCGATTTCTCCTTTATGGAAAACTACGTAGTCACAAAGGAGGTAATAGAGAGATACTTCTTTTTGTAAGTGCTGTGTTTCATTTTCGTTTTATGCATAATTTCCATTAAAACCCCTCAAATTGAAGTACACACACAAAAAGTTGGACCCAGAGGTGCCCTAGAGGATGCTAGGTAGAGGATTATACAAAGCAAATTATTGGATTCAGTGAGTGGTATTTATTTGTTGTTTTTTTTTTTTTTTTTTTTTTTTTTTTGCGGTATGAGGGCCTCTCACTGTTGTGGCCTCTCCTGTTGTGGAGCACAGGCTCCGGATGCGCAGGCTCAGCGGCCATGGCTCACGGGCCCAGCCGCTCCGCGGCATGTGGGATCTTCCCAGACCAGGGCACGAACCTGTGTCCCCTGCATCGGCAGGTGGACTCTCAACCACTGCGCCACCAGGGAAGCCCCAGTGAGTGGTATTTATTGAACATTCACTAAGGAGCTCTAATAAAAGAGTGAACCTCTATTCTTCCCTGTGGGAGTGTGTACTATAGCACAGGGGAGGGGAAAGAGTGTATGTCAGATACAAAGGATTTATTGCAAATGCAAGCAGAGGTCTAGGACAAGGTACACAGAACAATGGGATAACTAATGTTGGGATAATCCGTCCTAGATGAAGCTAGACAAAAATTCACAGAAGCTGAGCTATAAGCAACTTGAAAGGGGGCGTGGGTAGGAGGGAACGGGAGGGGCTGGGATGAGGGAATTGTCAGCATGAGGACTGGGACGAGGGCTCAAGTCAACCCTCTGTGAGTGTAAGTATGAGTGTGTGTGTGTTGGTGTAAGAGAGAGAGAGGCATTGGGTATTAAAAACCAGGAGAGGAGATTATGAGCTAGGGAGTGATTGGGAGGAAAGGCTCCTGGTTGTTTTTATTGCCTGGTAAGCACTGAGCAACATGATGGGGATCCATGATGTGAACAAGCAGAGCCAGACTCTGCCTTCATGGAGCTTACAATCTAGAGGGCACCCAGACATGACTAAAGGCACAGAGATCAGCTGAGAGTCACCTGCAATAATCTGATGGTGGCTTGAACTAGGCAGTGTCAGAGGGCGCTTTAGGCACTGTAAAAGATAAGCCCAGAATTCCCAGTGGCTTGACACAATAATAGTTTGTTTCACACTGGGTCACAGCCCAAAAGGTCTCTTCCTGGAAGACAGCCTTCCAAGTGCTCATTCAGAGACCTAGGCTCCTCTGTCTCGTGGCCCCATTACCCTCTGAGACCTAAGAGCCTACTCCATTCAGCTGGTGGATGGGGAAAGAGCCTTGGGAATGTACATCTGCTTCGTAAGTACTAAGTGGCACAAGTAACATCAGCTTACATTCCACGGGCAAGAACTAATCATATGGCTTCTTCCGCAGCCCAGATGCTAGGGGCTTAGGAAGTAGTTTCTGTCTGGACAGCTCCTCCCCTGTGACAATTGCACACTACAGAGGAGGAGCTCAGATCTTGGGTTGTCAGACAGTGGTCTCTGCTACAGTTGGGTTGGTGAGACATGAATGAAATAGAGAGTAACCCAGGGGCTGGAATCCACAGGGCAGTTAATTAAGCTTCTGTGATGGATTGGATAGGATATCTGAGGGGAAGGTGGGAGTTCTGGATGACTCCCAGGTTTTTGACTTGGACAAAAAAGTCAACGGTCTTTACATGTACAGAGATGAGAAACAGAGGAGAGGGAGGCAGGTTGTTGGGGGGAGAAAGGAAAGAACAGAAATTTGATTTTGGATACGTAGAGTTTCAGGTACCTGGTGATATCCAAGTGAAGGTGACCAATTATGGATTCTGAAGTTTAGGGGAGATATCTAGGCTGGAGAAGGGGATGTCTTTAGAACGTAGAACGTAGATGGTGGTTGGTGTCATGGAAGAGGTTGAGCATTCTACTGTCTTTGTCCAAGTGAGAGGCAGTGGGGTCGGGGATCAGGGCCCCTGCTGTGGAGATGGATAGGGAATGTTGTAGGGGAGAAGAGGCAGGAGCCAAGCCACAGCACCACATCCAAAATTGCAATTAAAGGGCCGGAAGGATAGCACTGCATTTGATAGAAATGGGGGAATTGGAAAGGAGTGGTGATTCAGAAGTGGGGTGATTCATTAAATTAAATTTAATGCTTTAATCCATAGCATTAAAGAAGGGACGTTGCAAGTAATCCCTCTTATTCTAAGTCATTGAAACCTCAGGAGATACAGGAGAGGAAAGGTCAGGGAGTGCTTCTTCTATGGAATATTGAACCATGTGCTTAGATACAGTCCCCTTGATACTGAGTGTTAGAAGGAGGGCTCTGGAAGACCACACAGGGAGTCTTCGTGCATGCTCATAGTTCATGGGTAGAGGAAGAAAAAGAGTGTGTAGGACCACAGAGAAGAGAGGAACACAGTGGAGGATGGCGTCAAGAACGGAGGATTAAAAAGGAGAGTCAATTGAGAGAATAGTTAGCAGGGTGAATGGCAGGAGGCACTTACATGGGGGACAAGCGACACATCAATAAATGTGTAATCTTCATAATTTGCGTTTCAAAATTGTATCAGTAAAACGACAGTTCTCATTTATGGAGCTTAGGCATGGATTAACGGGGCTGTTGTATACACGGATGTTTGATTTCTGTTTTAGAAAAGAATTAAAATGGCCTAAAGTCTTGTTTCATAAGAGAGTTAAAGGCTAACACGAGAAGCCATGAACATGAGTTTGCAATCTGTTGGAAGTGAAGGACATAACATACCTCAAATGGCTCAGGGCCAGTAAGAGATTTGGTTTAGGAGTTGTTCTGCAGCCGCAGAGAAGGGAGATAGATTCAGTACACTTGTAGCCAACAGATGTCAGTGTTGTGATGTGCTACACAGCCTGGTTTTGGCGTCTCCTCTCATGTCATACTTCAGACTTTGATTTAATATTATGAATATTGTTAGCTACCTCTCCCCCTTAAAATACACCAGCAAAAGTACATTATAATGAAAGCTCTTCTGCATACAGAGAACTGCTTCTCACACTCTGGAAGTGTCATCAGATCTTGAGAATGAACAAGAGTTAGTGTCATTTCAATGCATCTCTTTGCAACAACTGCAAAATGATGGCACTCGGGTGACACTGTATCTGATAATGAACGTCTTGGAATGAACAGGGGAAATAGTCAATGGTGAGGAATATATTGGCTAAATGTTAACACAGATCTTTTTTCTTTTGACACAGTCACCGGCTCTAAAGAGTGTCAACTTTATTCTTTCATCAGGCTCCATTGTATCCTTTGAAAAATTATGCTTGTTTAAGAGATGCAACAGCTACATAGCATATGCTCCATCCTTCTTACTGTATGCCTAGGTGTCATGGAGGCTGGGATCCAGTTGTTTTGTGGGTTCAAGCAACCCCGAGAAGACTGAGTTGGGCGGGCAGTTGATTTCTCCTTATTCTTTGGGGAGCCTGACACTGTGACCAAAAGCACATGTTGTCAGAGGCTGGACAGAGCTACATGTCTCACCAGGCTGCTTGTTTGTTTTTAGACCTTTTCCCAAAGTGGTGGCTTGGATATTAAACTTTTAACCCAATGATGTTGAGCTCACAGATGGAATTCTTTTTGTCCCAGTCTAATTTCTTTTTTCCCTGTGGGTGTGACAGAGTTGCTGACAGTGTAAACAACTGTCTGGTGACAGCACAGGTAAGGAGAGGGGATGACACAGGGGTCAAAGTCACAAGAAGAGAAGCTATACTCCTGAAAAGCTGCAGCTGCCTAGCCATCTTGTATTTTCAAGTCTATTCATGGATTTGGCCTTCCGTGTCGTCTGGCTTCCTAGATATGATCGTCTGCTCTTTTGAGCAACGTTCTGCCGAAAGGAAGGAAACTTGAGCTCTGACTGTTGGTACTGGAGAAAAGAATTCTGATTTCCAGGACTCAGTTTACCTAGTTCTAATACAGAGGTAATAGTGACTTCTCAGCAGTTGGAAAGATGCACACTTAATCATGATGACTATGAAATTGCAGAATGTAGTGGGAAGATTCAGCCTTAGAGAGTAAGGAAGCTAAAGGTGGATGCTGATGACAGCATGGTGCTTTCTGAGATATTTTATTGGATGTGGCATTGGGTCTCACTCTCTCATTTTCACTGTTAATGGCTGAGCTTGTGATGGAAACCAGAAATCTGGTTTTGGCTTTGAGTCATAATCAGAATTTGGGCACTTCTTCCACAACTTCTGGCAAATTGCTGGACTTTCTAGTATTATCCCAGCAAAATTCCTGGTGCTGACTGTGGGCAGTTGTAACTTTAAGGTCTATCTTCAGCGTCTGTTAGGAGATTCCTGGTGCTGACTGTGGGCAGTTGTAACTTTAAGGTCTATCTTCAGCGTCTGTTACCAGATTCCTGGTGCTGAGTGGGGGCAGTTGTAACTTTAAGGTCTATCTTCAGCATCTGTTAGGAGATTCCTGGTGCTGAGTGTGGGCAGTTGTAACTTTGTCTATCTTCAGCGTCTGTTACGAAATTCCTGGTGCTGAGTGTGGGCAGTTGTAACTTTAAGGTCTATCTTCAGCTTCTGTTATGAGGTTCCTGGTGCTGAGTGGGGGCAGTTGTAACTTTAAGGTCTATCTTCAGCGTCTGTTACGAAATTCCTGGTGCTGAGTGTGGGCAGTTGTAACTTTAAGGTCTATCTTCAGCGTCTGTTATGAGGTTCCTGGTGCTGAGTGTGGGCAGTTGTAACTTTAAGGTCTATCTTCAGCGTCTGTTACTAGATTCCTGGTTTTGCCCTTTTACAACCCCAGCCACCCCTTTCCCTCCTGCCGCACCTTCGGTCCCTAATATGTGCTCCATGAACAAATCTACACAAACCTACACACGATGCAACTGTACAGAATCCAGTACACACACACATAGTAGATATAAAGCTTTCAGTAGAGTAGGGCATTCAGAAATGCATATGTGGCAAAAATAAAAGCAAATACTTAGAGTGTTAAATCATATCTGACTTAAGAATAGTTTTCTTCTATTACTAAAAACTCTACATTCCAATATATAATTATTTATAATAAATGCAAAAGTAGTTTTTCAAAAATACTGATAGTATTTGGTTGTATGAGGGATATAAATGCATATTAAAGAGGAAGATATTATTTTAGTATACGGATTATAATAAATGCCTTTTTAATTGAAATTTTATTGAGTTAATTGTAGATTCGCATGCAGTTGCAAGAAATAATGCAGAGAAGTCCCATGTACCGTTTACTCATTTTTTCCCCAATGGTAGCATCTTGCAAAACTGTAGTATACTATCACAACTAAGATATTGACGTGGATAAAATCTACCTTTCTTATTCAGATTTCCCCAGTTTTATTTGTGTGTGTGTGTGTGTGTGTGTGTGTGTGTGTGTGTGTGTGTATTGGGTTCTATATCGTTTTATCACATCTGTGTATCCATCACTACCGTCAAGATCCTAAACAATTCCATCACAAGGATCCTGCCAGCTGCCCTTTTGTAATCACACCGACCTCCTTTCTTTCTACCACACTTTCTGTCTCTAATTTGTTCTCCATTGTCATTATTTTGTCATTTCAAGAATGACAAATGGAATTATACAGTCTGTAACCTTTTGGGATTGGCTTTTTTCACTCAGTGTAATTCCCCTGAGACTCATCCAAATTGTTTTGTGCATCAATGGTTCATTCCTTTGTATTGCTGAGTAGTGAGTGTTCTGTGGTATGTATGTACCACTGTTTGTTTAACCTACCTATGGACGGGCATCTGGACCATTTCCAGCTTTTGACTGTTACAAAGCAGGTTGCTTTGACCCTTTGTGTACAGGTTTTTGTGTGAATACAAGTTTTTCCTTTCTCTGGGATAAACACCTAAGAGTACAACTGTTGTGTCATATGGTAGTTGTCTGTTTAATTTTATAAGAAACTGCATGTATTAGTTTCCTATTGCTGCTGCAAATTTAGTGGCCTAAAACAACACAAATGTATTCTCTTATAATTTCTGAGGTCAGACCTCTGAAATCAGTCTTACAGGGCTGGCAGTGTTAATTCCTTCTGAAGGCTCCAGGGGAGGATCTATTCCTTGCCTCCACCAGCTTCTAGAGGCTCATCATGGTCCCTCCTTCTATGTTTAAAGCCTCTGCAGCATCTTCTCTTCTCTCTGATGTTTGGCTTTCTTCTTATAAGGACCCTTGTGTTTACATTGCACTCACTAGATAATCCAGGATAATCTCCCCATCTCAAGATTTTAACTTAATTACATCTGCAAAGTCTCTTTTGTCATATAAGGTAACATTTCCAAAGTTTCTGGAGATTAAGACATGGACACCTTTTGCGGGCCATCATTCAGCCTGCCATATTGTCAAAGTGTTTTCCAGAATGACCATGATTTTACATTCCCACCAGTCATGTATGAGTGATCCATTTTCCCCTGCAGCCTCAGCAGTATTTGATGTTGCTACTATTTTTCGTTTTAGTCATTCTGGTAGGTGTTTAGTGATATCTCTTTGTGGTTGGTTTTAATTTGTATTTCCCTGAGGGCTGATGATGTTGAATACCTTTTCATGTGCTTTCATGTCTTTTGCCCATTTTCTAATGGATTGTTCATTTTTTTAACTGTTAAATTTGGAGAGTTTAAAAATATTTTTTTACGTACTAGTCTTTTGTTAGATATGTCATTTGCAAATATTTTCTCCCAGTCTGCACCTTGCTCTCTGTCCTTGTCACATGTTTTTTTGCAAAGCAAAAGTTCTCAATTTGATATGGTCTGATTTTGTCAACTTTTCCTTTTACAGATTATGCTTTTTGTGTCAAATCTAAGAACTTGTTGCCTACTCCTGGACCCGAAGTTTTTCTCCTTTTTTATTGTGTTATGTTTTTTGTTTTACACTTAAGTCCGTGATCCATTTTGAGTTAATTTTTGTTGGAGTAAATTCTTGTAATAGAAAAAAATGGAATGATATGAACAGATTTCAGAGTCTTTTGGTTCCTGAAGCTTGTATTTGTCTTGTCACTACTTTAGTAAGACTGTCAATTGGTGCCAAAATAAGCATCCACTTTGCAGATAAACTGTGCCTGATGGTAGGTTTTTTTTTTTTTTAAACAAATTAATTAATTTTTGGTTGCGTTGGGTCTTTGTTGCTGTGCACGGGCTTCTCATTGTGGTGGCTTCTCTTGTTGTGGAGCGTGGGCTCTAGGTGTGCGGGCTTCAGCAGTTGTGGCACGCGGGCTCAGTAGTTGTGGCTTGTGGGCTCTAGAGCACAGGCTCAGTAGTTGTGGTGCATGGGCTTAGTTGCTCCACAGCATGTGGGATCTTCCGAACCCGTGTCCCCTGCGTTGGCAGGCAGATTCTTAACCACTGCGCCACCAGGGAAGTCCCCTGATGGCAGGTTTTAATAACTAAACAAATCTAAACCATTTCTGATTCCCCTGAGCAGAGCCCTGGGCTCTTTTTCATGTATACATCAAAAAAAGGAATGCAGGCTTTGTAGTCTTTTTCTGAAGAAAAATAACAACAACAGAAAAAGATTCTATGACATCCTGCTAAGTTTATTTTGTTATGGGCCTGAGTCATTTTTAACTGTTGCCTTATTAGGAAAGAGCTCTGTGAACTGGTTTAATTTTCTCGGCACTGGTTGTTTCATTACGTATTCTCCTGGCTTTGGAAGTGAGAAGTGCCTTTTTCAGTGGTTAAGCATCCAGTTACGTTTCATGTTATATTGTTGGACTATGGCTGGAGGGTACTGCTGAGGCAGGTAGAAGAGGGAATTTTGGAAAGGGATTAGGGAGAAACTGGTAAAAGCTTAAAATAAGTATTTCGAAGGTTGGGACAAAAACCTCAGTGTTATCAGTATTATTGGTGAAGAAGAGATCCGGTGAGGGTCTTTTACTCCACTGTGGATTTTTTTACTAAAGAAGTAAGTATAAACTTGTATCTCCCTTGGAGACATTCAGGAGTGTTCACTGTCATCATAAATCCTTGTTCTGGTAATTTTATATTACCAATTCCATGATGGATTTCATACTCTGCCTATGGAAGGAAGAAATTCAGAATATAATGTATGCATTCTGAGTTTCAAACAGTCAGTATGGGAAATGAAGTGGCTTTTGTAATAAATATAGTAACTGGATTGGTAAAGATAATTATGGAATGATTCTACTCTTGGCCCTTGAAGACAGATTCCACTGAAATCAATGAAATTACATGCATGGATCAAAGATCGAACATTGATTAATTTTCACACGTCAAATTAAATCAGCTCACAAACTAGTTGCTACATGTGCTAGGAGAGCTATTTTTAAAATATATAATCAGATCTTTATACTCTTGCAAAAATTATTAGTTTTAAAGAGAATATTTTATACATGTTATTTTGTTGTCAAAAATGTGATAAAATAATATGAATATTAGTACTGCACACATATCTTGAAAATGATGAATGCATAATTTCAAGGACCTTGGTGATGTACTTGGTCTCCTCAATTGTAGCTTTGATTGTAGATCATCAAATGAAGGGAATAAGCCTCTAAAAATAAAGATGGCACTGTTGTAGTCTTTCTTCTTTCAAAGCAAAGAAGGAAGTGAATATACTAAAGGAAGGCAGAAAACCTGGATCTTCCTGAGCTCACAGTATCATCTCCTCCAGCCACCTGTACTCAACTTATATTGTCGTTGCTCCGCGTTCTCAGCATGAGAGAGAGCATGGAAGTGTCATGCATATCATGACCTGCAGTCTCCTCCCTACATGGCTGGATCACACCTCCTCAAATATTCTGTTTCAGACTTGAATCTAGAGACAAAGAGGCCCCATGTGACAAGCTAACCTCTTGACCAGAGTCTCTGCTTTTTTTTTTTGGTTGCTCCGCAAGGTGTGTGGGATCTTAGTTCCCCAACCAGGGATTGAACCCATGCTCCCTGGATTGGAAGCGTGGAGTCTTGCCACTGGACCACCAGGGAAGTCCCCAGAGTCCCTACTTTTACCTTTTTGGATTACCTGATCATATTTTCTGACTTTGCCTCATTTTCTTTTGCTTACAGACATTTCTATGATAGGTATACCATTCTTTTATTTTTGTATAATTTGTGCAAAACTTGGTATGAAAGAGGTGGGACTGCGTTCCTGCCCAGTGAATGAGTGTGACAGATGTTCTCTTTGGCTCAAAAGGGCCCCTCTTGAGGTCCACACACTTTCATGTCTTTCCTTGGCCTTATGGTTGAGGGCTGTGTTTGTCTTCCCTGGTCTCTCCTTGCAGAAGTACTAGCTCCCTCCTGTGAATTTCCTCAGCACCCTGTCTGATTCCATCTTAGAGAATGTCCAACTCTTTACCTTCCTCTAATTACCTATGTGGCAGTCATATCTCTCAATAGACTGGAGGCCTCTAGAGGGCCCAGGTCATGTCACAGCTACTTTTGTGGTTTCACGTGGCATGTGTTTGCGGCCCAGAGCAGACTAGGCACAGGATAACAGTGGACAGGTTGTGTTAATGCTTTCCATATATTCTAAAGTCTGAGTGAGGCATATCATGATACTTAGCTGAGCTACATATGTTATAACATTTAATGACAAGAATTTTGTTGTTCTGGATTAGAGCTTTCAGATCAGTTGGTCTACTGTCCTTATGATCAAATTTTCTGTATTTACGTCTTCAGAAGATATAAATTATCTCCTCTCTTTGCTCCCGGTTTTTATCTCCTAGGATGAGAAACATGCATATACATGCCCTTCTTGCTAATCACTACTTTGTGACTAATCATCAGGGACCTTAAATTTAGAAGAAAATGTGTAAAATTCATGCCCTGAATTTGTTTCTAGGGAGCCACTGGGGTATTTTCTTGAAAAAAGAAAATCACAGTCTCAATCCTCTTATTATTAATATGAGATGATCCTTAGAATCAACACGTTATATAATGAGCATGAAAAACAACATGATATTCTTACAGAGGAGTTATCGCCCATAAAAGAATGCCTCCAGTTTTCAGGCAGAAGTATCGTATAAATCCAAAGTACAATTATTATTTTATGTGTTTAATTATTATTAAAAGTAGGTCTGTAAAGCGAGGAAGATATGTTTTCCAAGAAAACAGGAAACAAATTTGCTTTCACTAGTCATACCTAGTAGAAAGCTATTAATTTTCTTCCAAGAATAAAACAGGATTGCAAGCGGGTGTTTAAAAAATGCATTAAAATGGCAATGTGCATATAATTTAAATGAGCCAAGAGCTGCTAATTATTCTGGCTTGTGTTCAGTTACTTTTGTACTATTACTCCTCTGATGTAAACAAGAGAAATCCTCTTTAATTGTCAAAAATAGCTTTTAGTAGATGTTGCTTTTTTCTATTTTTGCTGTTCTTTTAGTGCAGTTTGCATATCTAAGAATTAGTCACAAAGTGTGATTATGCAGAATATTAAAAAAAAGAATGCACATTACTTATATTTTTCAGCTCTTAAAATCAAATTAAAGAGCTAATTAAGCTATTCATTTACTAGAGCGGAAAATAATCATGCAATGTGTATCTGGAGGGAAAAACGGCCTCATGTGCATCCAAATGAGGTAGAAGTGGGCTGAGACATACTTGTGTAACAGGGAACTTGGAACACGACGCATAATGAAGAAGACAGGTCCTTCACTGTAGTGTATGTGATCATTCTTTTCCAGAAATGACATTGATTTGGGGGTGTGACAGCAGTATTCTTCACAGCTCAGGGCCTTCAGAATATGACTAAATACTGCAGACTTACTTTTTTTTAACTTTTTATTTTATATTGGAGTATAGCCGATTAACAATGTTGTGATAGTTTCAGGGGCACAGCAAAGGGACTCAGCCGTACATATACGTGTATCCATTCTCCCCCAAACTCCCCTCCCATCCAGGCACTGCAGCCTTATTTTTAAGGCATTTTATCATACATTTACAACATTTAAATGAGTTAAGTTTATTAGCACAGGCTCCTGCTTCCTCCGGCATGGTGTACTCAATACTCAGCTAGTTCCCGGATAAAGCATGCTCACTGATGAGTCACAGGGTGTTGGACTGAAATTCTTTCCTCTGGGTTTTGACTCAAACACCAATATGGTGGCTACCAAAGAGCGTTTGAATATTCTGTGAACAATGTGCATGAAGTAGTAGGTCAAGGATATGAAAAGGGCTTATTGCATGGAGCGAGGAAAGGGTTAGTGAGGAGGATCCCTTTGGAGAAACCTGGGAATCCATTGCACTGCCCACCCCCACCCCCTAGGTGGAGACACTTCCTTTTTTATTTCAGGTCTGTAGCACCACCTGGAGGGCTTTGATGCCTGTGGGCTGGAGTCTGATTCTGATGTCGGAAGTCTGGAGGGCAAGAGAAGGGCTGACTAACCACTCTTGTGGCAGATATGGGGAGGGATTGGCTTTTTCTTTTTCCCCATATGCTGTCTCACTGTTTCAAAAAATCTAGATGTGGGCATTGGGGAAATGAGCCAGTGTGGTTTCTCTCAGAGCCTGCCATCTGCGAGAGGTGAGAAATCAGAAGATAGAGGCTGGTAATGTACCACTGGTGTACAAAGTCTAGGTGGGGAATTATAAAGACCACTCAGGTTAGAAATGCACCCACCTGGAGCCAGAAGTTGCAAGAGAAAGATGTCCATTGATAATAACCTCTGAAGAGCTCATTGACCCTCAGATCATGAGGATATCAGTTAAGTGAGAACATTTTGTCCCATTCCTCTTCTCCATCCTCCTACTTTGACCCTGAAGGCATCAAAACTTCAGCTTGGAAGAGGGAAGACAGAAGAAGAAGGATGAGAAGAGAAGCACAAGGCAGTGAATTAGGGAAGAAGCCAATCAGCCCCTCTTTCTCATGGAAGGCTTGTAGCCTGAAGCAGAAGCAAACTGGGAGAGGAAGAGATTGACTGCTGAGTCACACCCAGAGTTATAATTATTATACAGAATCGGACATTCTAGTTACTGAATCAAGACTGTGTTTTAATCCAGGTGCAGGGAAACATTACCCCTACTAAATAAAACTTGTAGGAACAGTGGGAGGCAAAAATAAAGTTGGGTTTTGATTCTATTATGATATATTATATATGTACTTAAGTAACATCACAACTTCAAATGCAGGGCTAGGTTGGTAGGAAATGAGGGAAATGTCCAATGGTGAAAAAAAGAGAATAGTTTGTTGAAATGTGAGTAGGAGATGCAGTGAGCAGTAACCAAATGTGATCAGGAGACTAAGTTTTGTACCCAAAGCAAGGTGAATGAGTGGAATCTGAGACTATTATGTTAGTGAGACCCTGGGATGGGGATAAGGTAGCCCAAGGTCTAGAGTCCTGGGCCTTCAGCAGAAGAAGGGGAAACCTGCTCTGGACGAGGGCAACCTCAGTGGGCCTTCGGGATTCCTATAGGTTAAGATCTACCAAATATAAACTCACAACCAAAGATCACCAAAATGGCAGAAGAGAAAACATCTGTCTCACCATGAGGAAAGTCAGCAGAAACAACGAACGAAGGATTCAGAGCATTAATGAACTCAGATTTTGGAATTATCAGATGTAGAATATCAAATGATAAGGTATGAAATGTTTAAAGAAATAACCTGGCATCTTATAGAAATGAGAAAGCAATAAGGAACTACCCAAAATAAGTGGGAAGATTTGAGAAGAAACCAAATAGAAATTTCCAAATGGAAAAATATAATGGTTGAAATTTTAAAAATCGATGAGTTGGTTAAATAGCAGATTAAACAATTGAAGAGAGAATTATTGACAGGATTAAAAGAAATTATCCAGAATATAGCACAGAAAGACAGGGAGATGGAAAATATGCAAGAGTTTATCACAACAAGCCCTCAATCAAGGAACTTCTAAAACAAACATTTTGATCTCAGATCCCCTTTACATTTTTAAACATTATTGAGGACCCCAAAGTGCTTTTGTATATGTAGGTTATATCTATTGCTATCTACCATATTAGAAGATAAAACAGAATTTTAAAATATTAATTCATTCAAAAATCATAAATCCATTTGATGTTAACATAAATAACATAGTTTAAGAAAAATAGCTTATTTTCCAAAACAAAAATATTACTGAGAAACTGTGTTATGTTTTTGAAAATCTATTGTCTGGGTAAATAGAAGACAGCTAGATTCTGATATCTGCTTGTGCATTCATTCTGTTGCTATATGTTGTTTGGTTGAAACGTATGAAAAAAATCTGGCCTCACACAGATATGTAGCAGGAAAAGGGAGAAGTATTTTAATACCCTTTTCAGATAATGGTGGATATTACTGTTGATATTACACCAAAACTCAACCAATGGTAGTTGTCTAATGGTTAGTTGCAATGTGGAATTTGAAAGCCATATCAGTAAACTTTTCATATTCTTGTTACATCAAAATCTATTTGCCTATGTTAAACTTTAAATGGATATTTCACTTATGTATGACTTTGTAACATCGTGGACTGGTGATTTGGAAAATATTGGTTCATTGAATAATGCAGATCTTCCAAATATTGGTGCAAAAATCACACTCATTAACATCACCGCCGATCTTGATAGAAAAGTCCCTCCACTGAGAAGCTGTCATGCTCATGGTGGGAAATACAAGTTTTCTAAAAGTCTAACTTTTGCGTGTAAACTTGAATTTTATCATTGGCAAAAAATTCTGTCAGTTGTTTTCCTTGAAGTAACAGGCTCAACTTCGTTCAATTTTGAGAAAATGTCTGGCAGTTATCCAAGTCTGAATAGCCATAGTTCATCTGTCAGTCATCCTTTTAAGTAAAGATGGGGTTCCATGAAAAAACTGGTTACGTCAGCTTGAAACTCAATCACACAAGTGTTTTTCCTTGAGACAACCACCATACTTTGGTATTCAGCAGAAGTGCTTTTTGTACTTGCCCTTTGGTCACAGAGACTATTAAAAAGACATTGCTTACCGGTCAAGACTTAATAACATTAATATTATTTTTCCTGCTTCACCAAGCACACTGTTAAGTGAAACTGGCATTTTAGAAAATTTACTGTGAGGGCGTGACAGTGACAACACAGTGATTCCTAGCCTAGTTTGGTGACACTGCCTTGATTCGTGCTAAGGCACCAGCACTTTTAACCATTGTTGCTTTTGCACCATCAGCGTGTGTGTCAACGCAGTAGAAAAGACAAATAACACCTCAGTATTTTTATGGAAGTAGTTTTGACCTTTCGGACCCCTAAAAGTGTCTCGGGGACCCTATATGTCCATAAATCACACTTTGAGGTTGCTGTTCAAAAGGAATGAAAAAAATGTCTCCAGAAGTAAGGTCTGAAATAGAAGAAGGTCTGATGAGAAGAAAACGGTAATCTAACAAATCTTAGCTATATAAAATAATAATGTTTTATTTGTGGGGATTAAAATATTAGAGTTAAATTATAGGCAGCAGAGCCGTACAAATTGGGAGGGGTAAAAATCATATGTGAACTGGGAAGGATGAAGGATATTCAGGAGGGAATGTTACGGTATTGGTTAACTTTCGGATTTTGTTTAAATATGAAGGAAAAAATTTTAAGGATGGGATGTCTAGTTAACCTTATGGATTGATTGAATGCATTTATTTTCACTCTCTTCTCAAAATCACAAGCATGACAATAAATGGATGTTTTTAAAAGATACAAGCCTATAGGAACAAGTGAGAAGCCAAATTTAGGAAGGTGGGAAGCAGTTGGGTGCGTGGTAACTGTCTTAGAGAACCTGGGGAAGCCGAGTTCCAAGCTGCTTGAGGAATCAGTGGCAACAATGAAAAATGATTTAGATTCCTAAGAACTTCAGATTTTAGAATTGCGAGATGCATAATAGAAACTGTATGAAATTGCTTAAAGAAATAACATATGATCACTTCATGATGTGTTTAAGTCAAATCATGACACAGTACATCTTAAACTTATACAGTGCTGTATATCAATTGTATCTCAATAAAACTGGAAGGGAATAAAGGACATAACATATGTATTCACATAAAAGGAAAGCAACAAGAAACACAATGTGGACCTGGAAGAGAGAAATGGAATCGTGTGCGTCCAGATGGAGAAAGCTGAGGAGCACCTTATTTGTGCTGAGGGGTTCACAAAAGGTCCAGGAGTGGGTGTCATTAGGAACTTCCTGGAGGTGGAGGTTTGGTGAGGGTGCAAAAGGAAGAGTGGTTGAGAGGTTTTCTACGAAGAGGCTAGCCTACCAGCTTTCCTTCCCACCCTAAAGATTTCCTCTGGATGGGATAATTCCTGTGACTTTTGGGATGGGCAGTGGTAGGCATAGTTGGGAGTGGAGTCTATTAAACTCTATATACTGAAGTGTAGGTACTGAATATGTGTAAAACAGCAACCCCTATCTAAAATTCAAATAGGGACCTACCTGGTGGCTCAGTGGTTAAGAATCCACCTGCCAATGCAGGGGACATTGGTTCGAGCCCTGGTCTGGGAAGATCCCACATGCTGCGAAGCAACTAAGCTCGTGTGCCACAGCTACTGACCCTTCACTCTGGGGCCCTCAAGCCACAACTACTGAGCCCACGAGCCACAACTACTGAGCCCGCATGCCACAACTACTGAAGCCCATGCGCCTAGAGCCTGTGCTCGGCAACAAGGGAAGCCACTGCAATGAGAAGCCCACGCGCTGCAACGAACAGTAGCCCCTGCTCACCGCAACCAGAGAAAGCCCATGTGCAGCAACGAAGACCCAACACAGACAAAAATAAATAAATTAATTAAAAAAAATTCAAATAGCTATATTGTGAAGATTGAAGGGTAGTGTTTGTGTGTATATGGTAGGTTTATGAGGATATAGAGTATGTGTGAGAGTGTATTAAGTTCTTGCTTTCCAAGGTGGGAAGGTAATAGGTAATGCCTAAAACAGAAAAACCAAGAAGTAATAATATAAGCATGTTATGTACAGCTATGGATATAAATATCAAAAGAATCAATGAAAAAATTGAGAGAATTTTCCTCTGGGAATCAGGAAATGGGGCTGCATGTAGGGGTTAGGGAACTGCTGTTTTACATAACGAATTCATAGAACTATTTGACACTAAGCTATATCCACATGTATCTTTGATAAAAATAAAAATAAAATCTAAAAATTACAAAGGTTACTACTAAAAGAATAAAAATAGATTCTATAATTTCAACTCATCAGAGGAAAGAGATAGAAAAAGGAAATGAAATAAGTAGTTAAAATCTTCCCATAAAAAAATACCAGGCCCAGATTTTTTACCAAACTTTAATGAACAAGTCATTCCACTCTTATACTAATGCTTCCAGGATATAGAAAAGGAGACAATACTTCCTCAGTTATTCTGTGAACCTGTTATAAACGTAAAACCCCCAAATTTGACAAGGATAGTACAGGAAGGAAAATTACAGGCCAATCTCATTCCTGAACATTCAAAAATTCTACACTAAATATTAACAAGCCAAAATCCAGCAGTGTATAAAAAAGATAATATATTATGATTTAATTGGGTTTATCTTAGAGATGCAAGGGTGGTTTAACATTCAAATATTTATAAATACCATTCATAATATCAAGAAATTAAATGAGAAAAAAATCAATTCAATAGATTCAGGAAAAATATTTGATAAATTCAAAACCTGTTTATGATTTTATTTAAAAATCTCATGAAGTTAAATATGGAAAGATATTCCCTTAACCAGATAAAAGGTATTAAAAGAACAGCAACACACTTCAGTGAACATTATTCTTATTTTTAAAAACTTTTATTTATTTATGTATTGAACTATAGTTGATTTACAATATTGTATTAGTTTCAGGTGTATAGCAAAGTGATTCAGTTATACATACGCACATATATATATATATATATATTTAAAGATTATTTTCCACTATAGGTTTTATGAGATATTGTATAGTTCCCTGTGGTATACAGTAAATTCTTGTTGTTTATCTATTTTATATATAGTTGTATGTATCTGTTAATCCCTTACTCCTAATGTATCTCTCCCCCTCCTTTTCCCTTTGGTAACTGTAAATTTGTTTTCTATGTCTATGGGTCTGTTTCTGTTTTGCAAATAAATTCATTTGTATTATTTTTTAGATTCCACGTATATGTGATATCATATATTTGTCTTTGTCTGATTTTCTCCACTTAGTATGATAATCTCTAGATCATCATGTTGCTGCAAATGGCAATATTTCAGTCTTTTTCATGGCTGAGTAGTATTCCATTGTAAATATACTCTGATTCTTCTTTATCCATTCATCTGTTGATGGACACTTGGGTTGCTTCCGTGTTTTGGCTATTGTAAATAGTGCTGCAGTGAACATTGCAGTGCATGTATCTTTTTAAAGTATGGTTTTCTCTGGATATATGTCCAAGAGTGGGAATGCTGGATCATATGGTAGTTCTATGTTTGGTTTTTTAAGGAACCTCCATACTGTTCTCCATAGTGGCTGCACCAGTTTACATTCCCACCAACAGCACACCCTATTCTCCACACCCTCTATAGCATTTATTATTTGTAGACTTTTTGATGATGGCCATTCTGACAGGTGTGAAGTGATACCTCATTGTAGTTTTAATTTGCATTTCTCTAGTAATGATGCAGTGAACATGATTCTTAATGTTCAAATCTTAGAAACATTCTTTTTAAGACCTGGCAATGACAGTTGGCAAAGCCAGTGACATTCACTATTGTCAGTTCTCATCAACATTTTATTGGATTTTTAGTAAGGCAAGAAATAAGTAAGCAAATTAGTCATTATTTGCAGATAATATGATTCTCTACCCAGAAAGTTCAAAGAATCTATAGGCTTGTTACAGAATTAATAAGAAGGTGGTTGGATCTAATGTTATTGTACAAACTATTTGCCATCAACAAATAGAAAATATAACAGAAGAAAGAATATCCCATTTATGATAGCAACAAAAATATGATACTTATGAATAAATCTTCCAAAAGATACATGTGACCTTTATGAAGTAAATTATAAGACTTCATAGAAAGACATTAAAAGAGATCTAAAAAAATGGAGAGGTATACTATGTGATATAAGATTCAGTGTCGTGAGACATTGATTCTTCCCCAAATAATTCATAAATTCAATGCAATTCTAATCAAAATCTCAAAGGGATTTTTTCATTTTTGGTGGAACTTGAAAAACTGATTGTAAAATTTATATGGAAGAGCCCTAAACCAAAGAGAGCCACAGTACTCTTGAAGAAGGGCAAGATGGGAGACTCGTCCTACCAGATATCAGGACCATTTATAAAGCTACAGTACAATTAAAATTATTTAGAACAGTAGCTGACCCAGAGTAAGTGCTCAATAAACGTTAGTTGTTATTATTATATTGTTCATACATTTTTGAGGTTTATTTTCTTTGCCATATTGCAAGGATGACTTCTTTCACCCAGTACTGGAATTTCAAAACTTATGCCCTGGGGTAATTTTGACTGTTTGTTAAGGCCTGGGTTATAGCTGTAGTCCAAATCGTGTGGCTCCTGACATTATGGAAATGAGTTCTCTATTTCTTTTGCTTCTTCTTCCTCCTCTGACTTGAGTCTGGATAAAAATGGAGCATTTTGGGAACATTGTATGTCTGCAAGGGACTAAGGAGGTGAGAAGTAGTATCCAGAAAGCTAGTAACATAACAGTGGAAGAGGTATATACTTAGTGGACAAGGCAGGAGTTGGTCAGAAGTGGTAAACTGCTGAATGAAAGTCACACCATTCGTTCATTCATTCAACAAAACTCTACATATTACCTATGTATCAAGCACTGCGGCTGGCACAAGAGCTATACAGATGCATCAGAGAGGTCCTTGTCTATGTGGCATGCACAGAGAAAAGGGCAAGACATATCTGGAAAACATTAAAAGATAGCATTCCAACTACTAGACTATAGGAGGTACCAAACAGAGTGCTTTCAGACCAAGGAGGCTGAAGGACTAACTGTACAGGGGAGTACAGGCAGTTTTCTCAAAGGAGGTAACGTTTATGCTCGGCCTTGGTTATTATCTGTGTTGCTGGGGTAGGAGATGGCTGAGGTGTAGACATAAAGACTCAGAGAATTTTCCAAATGTGTTTTAGTAATCACAATCAACCTCCGTCCCCCAAGCATCATCAAAAATTTTCTAAAATTTGTTCACACCGTACAGTACATTGCTTATGAATTTTAAACTCCTGCCTTTCTTTCTTCCTACCTATATTTTGAGTAATGACTAGCCAAATGGCCAAAAATTGGGCAGTAGTGGGGAGGAGGTAGAGAACCAGGATTCGGGGTAATAGGTTGACTCCTGGGTATGAAGTAAAGGAGAATTCAGCATTACAACTTCACTGATCTGCACTATGTAAATGTCTAGAGAATGAAGTAATTTTGTAATTCTATGGTACCTGTGATTTAGTGTGTGGTTTCTTTCTTAAACTGTAAACAGCAAGTCATAGCAAGCTGAAAATTAGCACACATTTTATGTCACCTTTCATTTTATTTATTTTTATTTTGTTTTTTTTTTGGCTGTGTTGGGTCTTTGTTGCTGCACGTGGGCTTTCTTTAGCTGCGGCGAGTGGGGGCTACTCAGCAACTCTTTGTTGCAGTGCACAGGCTTCTCATTGCAGTAGCTTCTCTTGCTGAGGAGCATGGGCTCTAGGCGTGTGGGCTCAGTAGTTGTGGCACGTGGCCTTCAGTAACTGTGGCTCATGGGCTCTAGAGCGCAGGCTCAGTAGTTGTGGCACACGGCTTTAGTTGCTCCACGGCACGTGGGATGTTCCCGGACCAGAGCTTGAACCCGTGTCCACTGCATTGGCAGGCGGATTCTTAACCACTGCGCCACCAGGGAAGCCCTTGCCTATTTTTAAAGTGTGTTGTTGGTCTTTTTCTTACTGATTTGCAGGAGCTCATTCAAATATTTTCTCCCAGTCTGTTGCTGTGTTTTTTTTCTTTGTTTGCTTGCTTGTTTGTTTGTTTTTATCTTTTAAAAGGTACCTTTTATTATTTAAAAGTTAAAAATTTTTATATAGTGAAATGGTCAATATATGGCCTCTGGTTCATAAAAAAAACTTTTCACCCCAAGATTATATTAAAATAATCTGTACTTTCTTAGGATGCTTTTATAGTTTTGTTTTTACATTTAGCTCTGTATGTGGAATTTATTTTTGTGCAACACAGGAAATAGGGATCTAATTTTGTTTCCAAATGGTTAGCCAGTTGTACCAATGCCATTTAATGTAAAATGCTGCCTTTGTCATAACAGAAATTATGAATATGTGGCTGCTGCTAGATTCTCCCATGTCCTCTGTAGACTGTACCACGTTTTAATCATTAAGGCTCTGTTTTGAAACCTGGTATGGTAAATGCTCCCTCATGTTTTCAAATGTATTATTATACGTTTTTCTTTTCCAGATGAACTTTATAAAAAGTTTGTAAGTTCCGTAAAATCTATGCTTGGATTTGATTTGTGTTATAGGTTGAGTGGCTTCATAATTTTGAGTTTTCCCATTCTGAAATATGGTATATTTTTTCATTTTCTCAGGTCTTCTTCAATATATCTTTCAGAAAAATTTTATATTTTTATTTAATGAGTTTTATCCATTTCTCATTAGGGTTGTTTGGATATCTCAGTTTTTGCTATTTCTGTGAATGGATATTTTTTCTTTACATTTTCTAATTGGTTATTGCAACTGGGTAGGAAATTTGTTGATTTTTTTGTGTTGATAGTGTATTTAGCCACCTTCATGAATTTGTATTAATTACAAGTTGTAATTAATTACAAATATAATAATATATAAAAATAATATATTAATACTTTTCAGTTGATTCTCTTGAATTTTCTAGCTTGACAATGATATCATCTCCAAATAATGAGTGTTTACTTTTTCCTTTTGAGATCTTTACCACTTATTTCCTTTTTCTTAAAAAAAAAATATAGTTTTTTGTCTTATTACATTGACTAGGATGTTGTGGTAGAATTATATTTTCCTGGCATCCTTTTCTCCTTCTGACAGCACCTTGATTGATTGATTGATTTTGTGGAATTACCTCTCCCCCACTGTGGGCAGTCATAGAAGAATGGTAAATCCTGGGACCCTGCTCTCCTATTATGGACATAGAAGGGGCCCTTGGACATTTTTTTTTATTAGATCTTTCCCATCAGTGCACCTGCATAGTCAAGGGGCAAGTTCATGACCGGAGCTTAGCCATTTGGATTTACTGTCCTAGGACTTCGGCTCCTGAAGAAGTGACCCATGTGTAAGCAAGCGAGAAAAACTGTAATTCATTGATTCCAGAGACCAAGTAATTCCTGTCTGTTTTGGAGCTAGGTTCTCCAGGCTTCTGGTTGATTTTGAGAACTTTCTAAAAGCTTTCCAATAAATTCTCCCTCCCTTTGTACCAAGTTAGTTAGAATTGCTTTCAGGCAATTTCTTTCAACCCAAGAACTTTTATGTGATACATTTTCTTGGTCTTGTCCTCAATGAGAATGCCTCTAGTAGTTCACCATCAAAAGTAATTTGCATGTTTCTGATGGTTAACTTCTATCTCGGAAAAGGAATTTTTTTCTGTTCTTACCTCATAAAAGCTTTTTTAAAATTTAGAATGGGATTTGTATTTCAAAAAGCTTGCTGTATTCTATCAAATGCATTTTTTACATCTATCAAAATGGAGAAACTCCTGATATTTTCTCCTTTGGTAATGAGGTTTCCTAATGTTGAATCATCCTAGCATTCCTGCCATAAGCCTTATTTGGTCATTACATATATATATTTAATATACTGCTGTGTTTGATTTACTAATACTTGGTTTAGGATTTTTGGATCTACAGTTTTGAATCATATTGTCAGTAACTGTCTTATTCAGCATGCAATTTTTGTCCAGTTTTGGTAACATGGTTATATTTAATTTGTACAATGAAGTGGGAAAACTTTTCACCTTTTCTATACTCGATCTGGCGTTGTTTGTCTAAAACAGAAATCACATTTTTTTCCCCCAAAATTTTTCTAGAACTCGCTAGTAAAGCCATCTGGACCTTCTTGATGCCTTTTCAGGGATAGATTTTTAAAATTACATTTCTGTTTTCTCCAGTGGTTATTGATCTCATGTTTTGTGTCTTCTCTTGAGTCAATTATTTCATGTTTTCTTTGAAAATATCCATTTACTCTAAGTTTTCAGATTTATTGATAATAACCTGTATGTAATATTATTTTAAAAATAAGAATTCTATCTATAGTCATGTTCCTTTTCTTAGCCTAAAAGGTGTCTGTGTTTCTTTTTTCTCTCTCTCTCCTTAATCAAGTATGATAAAAGCTTGTCTATCTTTTAAAAAATCAAGTCTATCTGATTTTTGTTTTCCATTTTGTTAATTTTTCTATTCGTTAATTGCTTTCTACTACTTTCTTTGGGCTTATTTTGTTCTTGAGTTGATAAGTCTTAGTGGGAGGCAAAGCCTGACTTTTCTATAAAAGCTGAAAATGTTGTTCTATCTTGCAGCATGAACACAGGCACATGATCTAGGCTCCAAGCATAGGTATGCTATCCTGGTTTTGCAGTGAGAGTTAGCAGTGCACAGAAGTGACAGCAGTAGCACTGGCAGCAAGACCAAGTTCTTGGGGCAGGACCACCAGGGCAGTCTCAGCATCCATGGCTGTCAGATTCAGTGGTGCAAGAAGCAGCTGCTGGCACCTGGTGGTGGCAGGAGCATTGTCCTCTCCAGATTGCTTCAGTGGCACTGTGGTGGGCATTGTTCTAACTGTATAGCCCTGAGTCTAGTTCTGCTGCCAAGCCAGTGATTCTGTGGGCTAATCAATGTCCTGTTAATAAATTCATTTTCTGCCGAAGTCAGCCAGAGTTGGTTTCTATTGCTTCCAACTCAGAATCTTTTTAAAAATTTTTGCTTTTTATTTATTTTTAATTAAAAAAATTTTTAACATCTTTATTGGAGTATAATTGCTTTACAATGGTGTGTTAGTTTCTGCTGTATAACAAAGTGAATCAGCTATACGTATACATGTATCCCCATATCCCCTCCCTCTTGAGCCTCCCTCCCACACTCCCTATCCCACCCCTCTAGGGGGTCACAAAGCACCGAGCTGATCTCCCTGTGTTACCCAGCTGCTTCCCACTAGCTATCTGTTTTACATTTGGTAGTGTATATATGTTAGTATCACTCTATCACTTCGTCCCAGCTTACCCTTCCCCCTCCCCGTGTCCTCAAGTCCATTCTCTACATCTGCGGTTTTATTCCTGTCCTGCCCCTAGGTTCATCAGAACCATTTTTTTGGGTTAAGATTCCATATATATGTATTAGCATAGGCCAACTCAGAATCTTGACTGAATACATGCTTTCATTGTCGTTCCTTTCTAAATAGTGTTTCCTAAGTAATGTTCCTAAATAACATAAATAAATAGTGTTTCTAAAAAACATTTTGAGTTCCTCTTTATTCCAGGAACTATTTAGAAGCATGTTCAAAATATGTCCCAGTTGATAAATATTTTGGTTCCCTCTTTTCACTAATTTCTCTTTTTATTGTGATGTGGTCAGTTTTATGGCTTGTAAGACTTCTGACTTCCAGAATTTATTGAAATTTTACCTGTGATCTAATATATGTCAAATTTTGTTACTGATCCAAGAGTATATTTTCCTTCTGTGAGTATGAAGTTTCCACTCTGAATGTAGCCATTCATGGATTTGACAGTTTTACCTTACATTTCGAAGAGTTATCAATCTTTGTGATTGATTGCACTGTTTTTTAATATAAAATATTCTTTTTTGTTCCAGCTACTGTCTTTTGGACTTGAATCCTATTTTGTTTAAAATTAATATTGCTACATTTTCTTTTTGTTACCAATTGTATATTTTCCATACCTCTATTTTTAATTTTACTTCATAATTTCTTCCCTTCCTCCTTTCCTCCTTCCCTCTCTTCCTTCTCTACCCAAAGTGCAATTTGTCTTTTAAAGGTGGAATTTAATATATTTATGCTTATTATGATTATTGATATGGTCGGTTATATTCCCACTACTTTATTTTATTGGTGTTTCATCCTTTTGGGTCTTTTGTTAGATTTATTATGTTTTCGTCATTTAATTTTTATTTCTCTCTTTCTAATCATTAACCTTTAAGTTTTTATTTTTAGAAATTTATTCATTTATTTTATTTATTTTGGCTGCGTTGGGTCTTCGTTGCTGCGTGTGGGCTTACTCTAGTTGCGGTGGCTTCTCTTGTTGTGCAGCACGGGCTCTAGAGCGCAGGCTCAGTAGTTGTGGCGCATGGGCTTAGTTGCTCCGCGGCATGTGGGATCTTCCTGGACTAGGGCTTGAACCCGTGTCCCCTGCATTGGCAGGCGGACTCTTAACCACTGCGCCACCAGTGAAGCCCATCCTTTAAGTTTTTATCCCCTATATTTAAATTTAAAATTTGACTTCAACCTCTAGAGCAGTACTGTGCAATAAAAAATTCTGTGATGAAGGAAATGTCTTATATCTCTAACACTGGCTAGTAGGGTAACCACTAGCTACATGGGCTATTGATTACTTGAAATGTGGCTAGTGTGACTGAGGAACTGAAGTTTTAACTTATTTAATTTCTTTTTTTCGGTATGCGGGCCTCTCACTGTTGTGGCCTCTCCCGTTGCGGAGCACAGGCTCCGGACGCGCAGGCTCAGTGGCCATGGCTCACGGGCCCAGCCGCTCCACGGCATGTGGGATCTTCCTGGACCGGGGCACGAACCCGTGTCCCCTGCATCGGCAGGCGGACTCTCAACCACTGCGCCACCAGGGAAGCCCAACTTATTTAATTTTAATGAATGTAAATTTGAATAGCCATATGTAGCCAGCAAGTACCATCATATTAGTTTGCTCAGGCTGCCATAACAGAATACCACAGCATAGGTGGCTTAAATGACAGAAATGTATTATCTCACAGTTCTGGAGCCTGGAAGTCCAAGATCAAGGTGTTGCCAGGTTTGGTTTCTCCTGAGGTCTCTCTCCTTGACTTGTAGATGGTTGTCTTCTTGCCGTGTCCTCACAGGGCCTTGCCACTGTGTGCACACATCCCTGGTGTCACTTGTGTATCCACACTTCCTCTTCTTACAAGGCCACCAGTCAGATTAGATTAGGATTCACCCTAACAATGTCATTTAAACTTACTTGTCTCTTTAAAGGCCCTATCTCCAAATACAGTCACATTCTGAGCTACTGAGGGTTAGGGCTTTAATTTATGAATTTTGCGGGGACACAAATCAGCCCATAACAACCATGCTGGAGAACACAGGCCCAGAGTTAATTTGTGTTTATTTCTTCCTCTCCAGATACACTGCTACTCACCTTAGGATACTTTGATTTTTCTGTTCCTCATCCTACACCGCTATCTGCCTTACGGTAATCATCTGGAATTCTACTTCAGGTTTTTTTTTGTTTTTTGGTTTCTGCATTAAGAATTATTAGAATTAACTTGACATTTTATGTATTCCTTTGTTTGTATTTTTTCTTGTATTACCATGCATTTCTCTTTCTTGAACTCATTTATCTTGCTGCTCCAATATTGCTCTCAAGTAATTCTTTCATAGAGAGGCTAGAGGGCCAGGTATAGGGTTCTAGGTTCAAAATAAATTTCTCTTAATGATTTGAAAACATCGTTTACACTGCTGGTGTCCCTCTGAGATCCCTATTAACAGGCAAGGGCATCCATCCCACAGCTGCCAGAATCATTGGCTGCTAACAGCTCACTCCTGCTCCCTTGTCTGGAGAATTGCCCTTTGCTCAAAGAGAGCTAACTCATTTGGTAAACTACCTACCCACTTTTCCTGGGGGCAGCCTCCAGCCCTTGCCTGGTAAGGGTGTACAAAAGGCTTTCTCACTGCCTCAAGGTGAGACCAATTCTGTGGGAAATGGTCATGCTCCAGAGCTCTCCAAGGGATCAAGCTGAAGCCAGTCCCTTGCGAACACCACATCTTAATTCCTTCTCCAGCCTTATTCTGTTTCTCTTATTCTCTCTCTTTCTAAGGAACTCCCTTAATAAATCACGTGCACCCAAACTCCGCTTCTAGGGAACCTGATCCAAGACACATTGTTTCAGTATTTTCTGTTGTCCCATGCCCTCTTGCTTAGCCCAGGACCCAATGCCAATTAGACCTTCAAAAAATGTTCACCGAATGAACAAATGAAGTCATCTTCCCTGGGCAGCAAGCTGATCACATTACACTTTCTTTCCAAACCTAACTTCTAATTATGAAATTAAAATTCCTGATTTTGGGGACTTCCCTGGTGGTGCAATGGTTAAGAATCTGCCTACCAATGCAGAGGACTTGGGTTCGAGCCCTGGTCCGGGAAGATCCCGCATGCCGCAGAGCAACAAATCCCGTGTGCCGCAACTACTGAGCCTGCGTTCTAGAGCCTGCGAACAACCGCCAAAGCCCACGTGCCTGGAGCCGGTGCTCTGCAACAAGAGAAGCCACTGCAATGAAAAGCCTGCGCAGTGCAATGAAGAGTAGCCCCCGCTCTCTGCAACTAGAGAAAGCCCACGTGCAGCAATGAAGACCCAACGTAGCCAAATAAATAAATTTTTGAAAATGACTGATTTTGGCCTTAAAGCCTTGCACTAGTGGCTCATTCACATCAAGCCCATCTACCTTTATTTGTTAGTCTACTGTGATTTTTTTTTTTTTTACTGCTTTTATGATCCCAAATGTATTTTTTTTATCTCTGAATTATAAACAGTCTTACATTGCTTATACATGTGTCCTATTTCCTCAGCTGGAACACAATTTTATGGACTTTCTTTTTCTTTATTGCGTAGGACCTAGCACCTTGCTAGATATATAGTGCTTAATTAATATTGTATAATGTTTTTATGACAGCTTAGTTTAAAGGGATTGTATTTGAGCACAAATTTTTTCTTAGAAAAATCCTTTTTTTCTGTCTTTAGTACTCCTGGATCATTTAATCCCTGTTTGGGAACTCTATTTCCATAGCAACAGATTATCCGAACAGAAAGAGGACAGTATAATCTTTACTTTGAATGACCAGAAAGAGAAGGATTATGAGAAGAAAACTTCAAGTTACAAAATTGTGGATAAAATGAATGAATCAAGCAGAGGAAACAGTTAATGCAAAGAAGGATAAATCATTTCTAACAGCATTAATAGTATTATTGTACTTCAAGATGATTAAACTAGCCAGCAGAATCCAGAAGCTCAAACATTAGTAACATGATAAACTTGAGAAGCTGAAGGCAAAAGCATTAAGTCAGTCCCAGGGGTCCTTGCTGGCTTCAAAGCAGTGCCCTCTATTTGATCAGTGAGGGCAGTGGAACAGAACCTAAGCTCTTTAATGATTTGCAGTATCATCAAGTCTCCACTAAGCCCGTATTTGAGAGTTGCCTGAGGTGACTTTCTCTTTAATTTGCAAAAAGTGTTCAATATCTAAGTAGTGACAAATTGAATCTGGCCCACAAAGAGGAGAGACATATAATGCAGCACAAAATAAGCTGCTCTTTGGAGAACATAAATAGAGTTCAGGACAAACTCCAGCAGCTGAAATTCTGTGGATGTTTCTTTGGCTTTACATGGCTGGATATTGAAAAATATTCTAGGTGGCTGCTGCCATCAACCAGACTCTCTCGTCATTGAGCATGCTCTCTTATTCTTGAAGTGAAGAATTGTTGATTGGAAAAAAAGACTGCTACAGAGATGAGACCACACCTAAGTTTCGACACTGAACCGGTCTTGGGAGTGCCGAGATTCAGAAGAGGAAGCAGCATGGACACAGGACATGCCACCCAGCCAGCCCTCTGCTCCCTGGGTCTTGGTGACCACCTGAGAAATAGGAGATTCAGTAGTTGGGATGATGATCTCTGAGGATCCCTGAGCTCAACAAGTCTACAGTTTTAAAATAAGAACAAAAGCTATTTGTATTCTCTGCATTGTTAGTGGGAATTTCTTTCTTAACCTCACTATTCTTTGTGTTAACTATAGTTCTTTGTATATGTATATTCTGGACATTAGTCCTTTGCTGATTATATGTACATGTTGTAAATATTTTTCCTACTCTGTGGCTTGTCTTTTCATTGTTTTTTTTTGGACACAAATTCTTATTTAATGTAGTATAACTTATCAATCTTTATTATTACAGTTATGTTTTTTATGTCTTATTTAAGAAATACTTCTCTGAGTATACCTTGAAGTCATAAATGTATTTGCCTTTATTAGTTTTTAAGGTTTTATGTCTTTTTCTTATTGTGTTTAGATTTTTAGTCCATCTGGAATTGATCCTTACATATAATGCGATATAGGGATACAATTTAATTTTTTCATTTGAATAGCTAACTGTCCCAGGACCGTTTATTGAAAACACACTTGTCTTTTCCTAATTGATCTGCCATGCTCTCTCTCTCTCGCCCTCTCTCTTTTTTTGCATAAGATGTGAAGTTTAGATCAAAGTTCACTTTATTGCATATGGAGGCCCAGTTGTTTCAACACCATTTGTTGAAAATACTTGATTTGCCCATTTTCCTATGCCAAATTTCCTTTCCTACCTCGCTTAACTATTTATATATGGGTGTATCCTTTTCTGGACTCTCTCATTTGTTCTATTTCACTGTTTCTGTACAAAAACCAAACAATCTTATTTGCTATAGCTTAATAATAGGTCAATATCCATCAGAGCAAACTTTTGTATTGCTAATTTTTTTAACAGTCATGAATGGATGTTAAATTTTATCAAATGCTTTTTTTATATGCTTACTGAGCATATAGTCAATTATACCAGTTGATTTTCCTAATGTTAAAATAACCTTTCTTCCTAGAATAATCTCATTGTGTTACTGTATAAGTTACCCATTGCAGCAAGACAAATACCCCCAAATCTCGATGGCATCCAACAATAAACATTTATTCCCAGGCATCTTGGGTCATCTGGGTTTTGGGTGATCTAGGCCGCATGGCTTTGTTTGATGCTGTGGCAGTGGGGGCAGCTCATATTTTCTGAGGACTGTGGTTGGGTTGAGACAACTGCGCTCTGCATGCCCCTCACCCTTCTTGGATTAGCAGACTAGACAGGACATGTGCTTTTCACGGTAGAGGCATTATCAGGTAATCAACAGTGATCCAGTACTGTTGTCTACTCTGTGTACTTTATTCAAATATCACCATCTGTCTCACTAATATTCTATACAGCAAAGGAGAAAAACAATTTCTGGTCCAGGGTCCAATTCAGGACCACACATTGTATTTACTTGTCATATTTCTTTAGTCTCTTTGACCAGAAACATTTTCTCAGTCTTTCTTTCATGTTCTTGATATTTATGAAGGGTAGAGGCCATTTCTTTTGTAGATACTTTTGTATTTTAGATGTGTTTTCTTAAACAGTCCTTAAGTGGATTTTGTTTATTGTTTTATACAGTTGGAAAACATATTTCTTCCACTAGATACTTATCTATTTACATTTATTACTGATAGTAGTTATTGATATACTTGGATATATTTCTACATCTTATCATGGATTTTCTATTTGTCCTACCTTTTTAATGTCATTTTTCTCTTTTTTTTCTTGCATTCTTTTGAATTGAGTTTTTTTCTCATTCCATTTTCTTCTTTATTATATGCTTTGTTTCTATTCTTTTACTTGTTATCCTAGATATTTTAATATACATATTTGGCTTATCAAATCCTAAAGTTAATCATATCATCGCCCTCTTCTCTAGTAATACAGTTATTGTAAAACATTTAATCATGACAGTCCTGAAATGTATTAATCTTGGCATCCATTTTAGGTTTATTTTGTTTTCTTTTAACTCCATAAGACAATATTATTATTATTTATAAAATCAATGTTTATTTAGTTTTGTCCACATATTTACTACTTTCTTTCTTGATGATTTCTTTTTGCATCTTGGATCTTCCATCTGGGATCAATTTCCTTCTGCATAAAATATGTATCTTTTAGAATTTCCCTTATTGAGAGTCTGTTGGTAGCAGTCTGTCAGGCTATTTGTGTTTGAAAATATCTTCCTTTGTCCCTTTTTTAAAAGACATTTTGAGTTTACAGTTTTAGAGTGTCAGCTATTTTTTTCTCAGCCCTTTGAAAATATTGTTCCATGGTCTTTTGATTTTCACTGTGTCTGTCTTTGTGCTTTATCTGAAGGTAGCTGTCTTTTCTCTCTGGCTGCTTTTAGGAGACTTTCCTTGTCCTTGTTATTCTGTGCTTTCTCCAGGATGTATCCAGGCATAGGTTCCTTTTTATTATCAAGCTTGGGATTCATTAGGCTTCTTCAACTTGTGGAGAGGTGTCCTATCACTTCTGAAAAATTTTTAGTCATCAATCCAAATATTCTTTTTTCCTATTTTTTTCTCTGTTGTCCTTTTAGAGCTCTGATGTCACATATCTCTTAGTCTCTCTTTTGTGATTTCTATCACGAGCTCTCTATGCTGCCTTTGGGATGATTTATTTGATCTATTTTCCCATTTCACACTTCAGCTTTTTCTAGTCTGTCTGTTAGGCTTTAATTTTTTTTGTTCCAGGAGTTATATGTGTTTTAGCATATGTGCTGCCAAAATGAGTACTACATATATATATATATATAAAATATATGTATTAATATGCTTCATCATTTCTACAGTGGCTTTTTTTTCCCCCTCATAATTTTAAACCATTCTTTAATTTATTTAGACAGAAAGCCTTTTAGACATTTTTTTCAGGTTTGTTCTGATGCCTTGGGCTTGGGCTTCATGGTACTGTTTTTGTCCTGTTATGTTTTGTGTCTTTTTTTTTTTTACTGTGACTTCATATTTCATTTTTTCTTTTGCATGAATTCTTTGAAACTGATAAAGCAGACTCCAGAGAGGATTTGAATTTGTTTCTGTCAGGAACCTGGAGGAACTACCAGCCCAGGACAACTTTAAACTGACTTCTTAGCTTGTGATTTATGGGAACTCCCCCACCCCGCCACCGTGCCCCTGCCCCGGTAGTATGACTTTGGCATGACCGGCTTGTGGTTAAAAATTTTGGGGGAAGTGTCCTGCCCTCTCCAAGACTAAATTTCTAGGTAAATAATTTTGCTTTCAATTCCTTCTTTTTCTAGTTCCCTCTTACACTGGTGCTGTGGCCCTTTGCAGTCTCAGCTTTATGAAGTGGGCTCTCCAATTAAACCTCCCACGTTGGGTGAATCGTGGGCTTTGTGACCTCTGTTCTGTGGCTTTATGGGACTGAGAAAACCATTCATTTTGGCAAATGCTCCCCAAGGCAAAAAAAAGAAAAAAAAATCATTTCTCTGATTACCTCTCTGGCTTCCTACTTTCACTGAGTTCTCCTTACTAAATAGCTAGATAATTGATGTATTAAAATTTTTTTATTGTATTTTTCCAGTATTATGTTTTCTGCAAGAGGGCCAAGCAGGGTACTTTGTTAACCAAATTGTTGGAAATAGAAATCTAGATATCAACTTGAAATTATAGTTGGCCCTTGAACAACAAGAGTTTGAACAGGGCAGGTCCATTTATATAGGGATTTTTTTCAATAGTAACTGCTACAGTACTGAACCATCCAGGTTGTTTGAATATGTGGATGAAAAACTGCAGATATGAAGGAGCTGACTCTAAGTTGTATGAGGATTTTCCACTGTGGGGGCCAGGGAGGGGGACAGGTGGTGCCCTAACATCTGCATTGTTCAAGAGTCAACTGTATATTGGGGAAAACTTTCTTAATACTGAATAACTGGATAGCATTTGACTATCACAAGGTAAAATGTATGACAGTACTTTTCATAGAAAGCTAATAAAAGTATAGCCAGCAATAATATTGTAAATACATAAATAAAACAGTCAAGCAGTATTTGATCAGGATTTTAATGCAAACATGTACATTTGATTTTATCATTTAATACATTATTTATGTAATGATTGTGTAATAGAAAGAGCTGGCGTTTTGTGGGAGTGAAATATCATATTTTCCTGACTTCCACTCTCAAAGATTCTCTCGGGCTTCCCTGGTGGTGCAGTGGTTGAGAGTCCGCCTGCCGCTGCAGGGGACACGGGTTCGTGCCCCGGTCCGGGAAGATCCCACATGCCGCGGAGCGGCTGGGCCCGTGAGCCATGGCCGCTGAGCCTGCGCGTCCGTAGCCTGTGCTCCGCAACGGGAGAGGCCACAACAGTGAGAGGCCTGCGTACCGCAAAAAAAAAAAAAAAAAAAAAAAAAGATTCTCTCATACCCTGAATGCTGGCCTGGCAATGAAGGTTCTTCAAAATAAGCGGAGCTAATTTTGCTTCATTTTTCCTCTCCTCTCCTTGTAGAGACTTGTACCCTGAACTCCACCAGATTCCACCACCACTGGATCCTGACCAGGCTCTTTGCTTTGCCACCTCAAAGCCTTTCAACTTGTCCTTCCTTCATCTCCCACCTAGGCCTTGATTATTTTTGCAGACAAAGAGTGCATCTTGTGTTTTCTATCTCTGTTTCTACTTTGAGGTTTTTTTGGCAAAGAGTGCATCTTGTGTTTTCTATCTCTGTTTCTACTTTGAGGTTTCTTTTTTAGAAAGCAACCTCTTGAAACCTCACCCTGACAAGACAAGATGTGATCTCTTTTTTTGCTGCCCACAGCCTTTTAAACATCTCTTAAAGCTCTTCTATTCTGCCTTGTGTTATCATTTTTTTCTTTTTTGGTTCGAATGGAAACTTCTCAGATGCAGAGAATCTTATTCATAAGTGTGTTCCTCCCCAAATGCCAAAACCAGTGTCAAATACATGTGGTGTAGATACAAGAAAAGTACTAGATGTAATACAATCAAAAAACATCTATTTAATTGGATGAAGTAGACTAGTTTGAACACAGAGCATTCTTTTATTTCAGTATTAGTGCATGCGAAGTTATGTATGGAGATAATAAGATGGTATGGAAAAATGTGTGTCTGTATGTAAATGGGATTTGGAAACTTGTGCTATGCGGAAGAAAGAAAATCATTTTTCAGAATGTAGGTGAAAGAAAGAGAAATGATTGATTTGTTATTATTAACCTTGTGTATACATCTTTGTAAGTGGGTCTTTATTAAATTTTGCAGGATTATTGTCATGAATAAGAATTAGAGGAATTCTTCTAGGATATAATTAAGCATGGGCTAAATGCAAATTGCATAGTTTGAAGTCACACAAGGGTAGCTTAAGTTTAACGTGACAATATTTCAAAATACTATTTTCTTATGTGAGGACTCCAGAATAACCGTGATCATTTTTTTTTTTTAGGTGGCAGACCTTTATTTCTGCTCCCTGTTAGATTTCTTGTGTTTTAAAAAGCCTCTGCTTTTATGTGAGACGTCACCTGCAGCCTCGTGGTTTCCCCTTTTCATACTCTTCACCAGATACAAAGCACTTTGGCTTTGCTCAGCATTTTTAACTTTTTCAAAGTATGTTTACATGTTTTTATGATTGCAACTCTGTGAAGTAGGAAGGATGAGTCTTTCTACTCACCTTTTACCGACGACAACCACGAGCCACAGAGCGGTTAAACTGTGAATTAAAGTCAGTGGCGCTTCCACAGCAGCCCACGCTGCTTCCCCTTCCTGAGTGAAATTACGTGGGCCCACAAGTTCTACTGGAACAAACACGGCGCCAGGCTAGGCAGCGCTGCTTGACACACCTGTGTGATTGTGCACTCCATTGTGTGGACAGAGGACTGCAGGAAAATTAATGGGTCAGAGAAAGCTTGTTTATGAATTCACATGTTTTATCTATGCCGTCGTTTGAACCAGCTTTCATAATGACCTCACATCATCACACTAAGAGTTATTCTCCAACTGACTTGGAGATCAGTTCACTTAATTTATGTCACCTGCTTTCTAACTGTTTTACATTCAGATGTGAAAATTTTAATTTTAAAATTGTTTTGGGCTCCCAAGCCCCAAACTTGGAAGACCAGTTAACATGCCTTTTGTTAATAGCCGAGTAAACACATCTCCAGCTGAGAAGCAGGGGCTGCTTTCAAATCATTTGCTTCAGCTGGAACTAGATCCATGAATTAGCCCAACGGGGATGATGATGTTATTCAAGAATCTGGGGAAGAAATGAAGGATGAAACTGTTCATATCTTCTTACTCTTTCGGTAATTCTTGTACAACTTCCCAAAAGGTGAGAGTTTTCATAATACTTCTGTCAGAGGCTTATTTACCCCAAGATTTCCATTTTAAAGTTGTGTTCAGCTTTGTGGCCTGTTTTCACAGTTTTGTCATTTAACTTCATTTCATTCTTCTGTTTTGCATTAAAGAATTAATTTATAATGTTCTCTGTGAATAAGACCTTCGATTCCAAAATCTGTTTTTCACTAATGGATTTCTTTAATCCTTAGATAGTTGTCATTTTCCTCCAGACCAAATAAGTTTTTCTTTTTTCTCCATTATGATGACCTAAGTCAGGACTGCAGGCCAGAATATGCATTTTGCAAGTAAAGTAACCTCAACTTTTACTGTTTCCATTAGCTGTATTCAAGTGGTTCTCTTAAAATAATTCCTGGCCTTAGTTTTTGCATAATGAAAGTAATGAGGTGAGGTCACCAGCAGGCCGAGGGGGAGGTGAGATGACTCTTATCCTCAATAAAGGGCTGCTGGATGTCGGTAACTAGGTCAGCAAATGGGGTCTGGGGAGGACTAGGGTCATCAATGATGCTTTACTAGTTGAATGGAGGTTGTGTAGATGCAGTTTAGAGTAGGGCAGAGGTGCTGAACTTGGGGACAGACTGAAGTTCTAGACCCTCTTCTGCTGCTTTCTAGCTCCAGGACCTTAGATAAATTACCTAATGTCTCTGAAGCTCATATTCCTAACTTATAAAATAGGAACAAAAACAATATCTCCTAGGGTCATTCTGTGTATCAGTTATCTGTCGCTAAGCAAAAAGCTATCTCAAAGCTCGGTGGCCTAAAACACAATAATTTATTTGCTCACACTTGGGGCTCAGTTCTGCTGGGCAGTTCTTCTGTTGGTCTTTTCTGGAGTCACTCATGCAGCTACAGTGATCTGGGGTTTCCCCGGTGGATCCAGGATTGGCCTCACCCTGATCTGGCAGTCATCTGGGACTGTCAACAGAATGCCTCAGTTCTCTACGTGGCTGCTTCAGCAGCCAAGTCCAGGTGTCTTACATGGCAATGGCAGTAATTCCAAGAAGGCAAGTCCCAATGTGCAAATGCTTACCATGTCTCTGCTTATGTCATATTTGCTAAATGTCTTTGGCCAAAGTAAGTCACATGACCAAGCCCAGGGTCAGTGAGGGTGGGAACTTTGCCACAGTGTGGAGGCTTGATATATGTGGGACTATTAGTGTAGCAATCTGTACATTCTCTTGGTCAAACGTGACAATGCATGGGAAATTATTTTTAAAGTGTTGTATCAGTGTAAGTTTTGTGTGGTATGTATGCACGTGTAGTGGCAGGTGGGGAGAAGACATAGTACCTGAAAACTTTAACAGATATTGAATTTACAGTCCTGAAAATAATTATTTAGCTTTTAATCTCTGACTTCCAATATTAAATTAAAATTAGTTAACTCAGGTGGGCTCAGAGGTATAGCATGCTGGAACCTGGATCATGTGATCAGTATATGAAGCTTGGAGAAAAGGACTCAGCTACAGAGAATTGACACTGCAAGAGAATTGGTTCAAGGATATATCAAATTTATGGATGAATGAGTCATTCATCAGAACCTGAAGGTCTATTCTAAGTGAGTGCAACTTGAAGGTCAGAATAGTCGTCAATGTCATGAGAGCTCACCGCACATCCTGCCTGTGGATGGAGATTGTAAAGATGAGGATTCATCTGAGACAGACTGGTGGTAACTAGGAAAGCACCATCCCTATACTAGAGGGGATTGGGGCAGGGCAGGGGACCTAAGGAGGCAGAACTCAAGCCTACTTCTCTGGACTAGACAAAAATACATGGGGAGGGAGGGCAAATAGCATATGAATTTGGGAGTACTGTGACTCACGGCAGGGTGAGGCAGGTGCTTAGAGTTTGTGTGTCATGAGTGCCCTTAAAGTTGGTCTTTAAGGAATCTTGGGATGCAGAGGGAGGATATGGGAGGTCAGCAACCATCCTGAACCACTGGGTCCATTGTACAGGCAGGGCTGACTGTGAGGCTGAGGCTCTTCAACTTCCTAAGTCAAGACCAACTTAGGAACTGAAGTGAAAGTGGCAGGTATCAATGGACCCAAATGAAAAGTTTGAGGAGACTGGTGCAGATGCCCTGCAGGATAGTGGGTCTCAAATGTCAGTGAGCACAGGAATTTCATGGTTAAAAGTACACATCCCTGGACTCATCCCAGATATTGTGACTTAGTATATCTGACATGGTGCCAAGGAGTTTGCATTTTCAGGAAACAGTGTAGTGCTAATGATCTAACCTGTGCTCTACAATATGGTACACTTGTGGCTATTTAAATTAGTTAAAATTAAATAAAATTAAAAATTCAGTTACTCATCTACTAGCCACATTTCAAGTGCCCAATAGCCACATGTAGCTAATGGCAAAAATATTGAACAGTGCAGAATTGGAACATTACCATCACTGCAGAAAGTTGTATTGGATGTGCTGGTTAAGCCACTTACTCAGTAATTCCTTTTCTTTGGACCACATCTGTATCTGGGTCTGCTAGGCCTTCCTGGTTTTGTGCCCCATCCCACGTCCATAACCACTACTTCCCAGATGAACAACCCTAACCTGAACAATGGTTCAGGACCATGGACAACAGCACACATGGCCGTCTCTCCCGTCAAATAGTTTTAGTCACACAGTACTTAAGTCTAAGCAGGTGAAGAGCCAGGAATGGGAGTTTAAAGTTAAGGAATCCAATGGGGCAGCAAGCCATGTTGACATCAGAGTCTTTGAACCATACTGAAATCTTCAACCCCTAATCCCTTAGCTCAGTGGTAGTGACTCTGGCTTCTGGCCACATCAGCTCTTCTCAAGGAGAGGCAGGGGGAAGAGAGCCTTGAGCTGCTGCTATTTAGAATGTATCATTAACAAGCACCATACCTCTAGGGCAGTGAAGTAGGAGATAAGAATAGAAAAAGTCCAGTGGGACTCTCTAAATTCTGGACTACCACTTACTTGTGATGCAACCATGGGGATGTTACTTAACTTCTTTGAGTCTCAGTTTTCCAATCTGTAAAATGGCTATAATAATATTAATGTTATGAAATGATAAAATACTTGTAATGCACCTCATGAAAGGTCTAGCACACAGTAGGCATTCAATAAATATTAGTTCTATTTCCTTTCATGGTAATTTGGACTTTATACTCTTTAATGTGGCAGTCCCCAATTTACAGTACAGAGTCTCTGCTTTCTGGCAGCAGCGTCAAAATTTAGGGACAGAGGTGACTTGGTAGGCTATCATTTTTTTGTCTGTCCCCAAGCAGGATCTTGTAGAGCTATGTAATTCAAGTACCCAGAATTTCAAATAATGATCTGGAATTAGGCTATCATGGCAGATTCTCTTTCTCCTCTCCCCTCCTCTTCCTCTCCTCCCATCTCTTCTTCCATCTCTTCTTTCCTTTCTCTCTTCTTCTTTCACCTGTATCTCTTCGTCTTGCTTCTTCCTCCTACTTTTTCTCCTTTTTCTTCTATTTCCTTCTTCCTCCTTTTCTTCTTTTTCTTCCTTTTCCTCCTTCTTCAGCTGCTGCTATGAGAACTGCCGTATGTACGTATGTACAGAATCACAATCTCATTATCCGCTGGAGCTTAGTGAGTTTTGTTAATGCAGTTTTTTTCCCCCAAATTTCAAACTATTAGTGTGCTGATGTATTTGAGAACATAGGTATATCATTTTCCAAAGATATCTCTTTTACATAGGAATCAGGTGGTTTAAACTCATCAATTAAGATTAGCTTGAGGACTTCCCTGGTGGTGCAGTGGTTAAGAATCCGCCTGCCAATGGAGGGCACACGTGTTCAAGCCCTGGTCCGGAAGATCCCACATGCCGTGGAGCAACTAAGCTCTTGTGCCACAACTACTGAGCCTACACTCTAGAGCCCGTGAGCCACAACTGCTGAGCCCATGTGCCACAACTACTGAAGCCTGCGTGCCTAGAGCCCGTGCTTCGCAACAACAGAAGCCACTGCAATGACAAGCCTGTGCACCGCAATGAAGAGTAACCCCCACTCGCTGCAACTAGAGAAAGCCTGCACGCAGCAATGAAGACCCAACACAGCCAAAAATAAAATAAATAAATAAATTTATTAAAAAAAAAGATTAGTTTGAAATTATGCTTTCTTTTTTTAGCTTTATTGAAGTATAATTGACAAATAAATTGTTTAAGACATTTAAAGTATTCAGTATGATGACTTGATATATGCATATGTTATGAAAGGATTTCCCCCATCTAGTTAATTCACATCCATCACCTCACATATTCCCTGCCCCCTTTATTGGTGAGAACATGTAAATTCTACTCTCTAGCAAGTTTTGATTATATAATACAGTGCTATGAACTATAGTCACCATGTTATACGTTAGATCCTCTTATGGACCTTACTCAACTTAAAATGATAGGTTGTGCCCTATTACCAACTACTCCCTACCCTATGCCCCCTCCCCCACCAAGCCAGTGGCAATCACTTTTCTACTGTCTGGTTTCTATACCTTGACTATTGTGAATAATGCTGCAGTGAACATGGGAGTACAGATATCTCTTTGAGATAATTGTTTATTTTCTTTGGATATATATCCAGAAATGGGATTTCTGGATCATATGGTAGTTATATTTTCAATTTCTTTAGGAACCTCCATACATTTTTCCACAGTGGTTGTATCAGTTTACATTCCCACTAACAGTACACAAGGGTTCTCTTTTTTCTACATCCTCCACAGTGTTTGTTATATCTTGTCTTTTGATAATAGCCATCCTAACAGGTGTGAGATGATATCTCATTGTGGTTTTGACTTGTATTTCCATGATAATTAGCAATATTGAACACCTTTTCCTGTACTTGTTGGCCATTTATATGTCTTCTTTGGAAAAATATCTATTCAGGTCTTTTGTCTATTTTAAAATTGGGTTATTTGGTTTTCTGCTATTGAGTTGTATGAGTTCCTTGTATATTTTGGATATTAACCCCTTATTAAATATGTGGTTTGCAAATATTTCCTCCCAGTCCATAGGTTGCCTTTTCATTTCATTCATGCTCTCCTTTGCTGAGCAGAGCCTTTTAGTTTGATGCAGTCCTACATGTTTATTTTGTTTTTGTTGCCTTTGCTTTTGCTGTCAAATCCAAAATATCATTGCTAAGACTGATGTCAAGGAGCTTACCTCTATGTTTTCTTCTAAAAGTTTTATGGTTTCAGGTCTTATGTTCAAGTTGTAATCCATTCTGAGTTGATTTTTGTGGATGGTGAAGATAGGGATCCAATTTCATCCTTTTGCATGTGGCTGTTGAGTTCTCCCAACATCATTTATTGAAGAGACTGTTTCCTTTCTCTATTTTTGGCTCCTTTGTTGTAATTAACAACTATATATGGATGGGCTTATTTCTGGTCTCTCTATTCTTTTCCACTGATCTATGTGTCTGTTTTTAATGCTTATACCATACTGTTTTGATTACTATAGCTTTGAATATAATTTGAAATCAGGAAATGTGATGTCTTCAGCTTTGTTCTTTCTCAAGATTGGTTTGGCTCAAAGTTATGCATTGATTCTTAATGGATATATTATCTTTATTGAATATTTCTTTTCTGAAATATTATAGTTAACTGTAAACAATAATATTTGGAAATGCCTGCTACTCCAGAACATTTGCCTTCATCACCCTTTGTAATATTGTGAGGGTAGTATCTATATAATTTGGAATGAATCTACATTCTAATTAAATTTAAATAACAGAAAAACATTCTTTTAGAATAGAACATTTAAAAAAAATGATGGTGTTTGGGGGACATAACAAATTGTTTGTCCCCTAGCAGGCACTGCTGTATTAAAGTTGTTAAAATCCAAAGGCCATGTGTTAACTGACATAGTATAAGTATGCATAATAACATGGAAGCAGTGGAAGATCTAGATTCCAATCCCCATCTGGCCATTTGCCAGGAATGCAGTGCTGAGCAAGTTGCTCAACTTCTCTAAGCCTCAGTGTCTTCATATGTAAAATGGGGATAATAACAACCTGCACGGATTTTTAAGGATCAGAGGTAATATACAATGCTAGGCACAAAAATGCTAGAATTTATTTTATGTTACTTATATTTACTCTTGTCCAGGAAAAATTTAGAGAATCTAGTATTATATTCATAATGACAATGAGCATTACTAGGGAATCCTATTAATTTTATTAAAAGCAAACATAAACTTGCATCATATAGTGTTGATTTCATTCTTTGCATTGAAGATAGTTATTTTAAATATACATAATAGAAGATCACATGATTCTGGACTGTGTTGCTTGTAAAATTAAAAAGAAATAGAATAGGTCAAACTACCAATTTTTAAAAATAAATAGTTATGAAGTTTCACAACTGGAGAAAAGTATTTCTCTTTCAAATTGTTCTGAAAGCATGGTTTTACTTACCTGATGCATAACTTACTGTCTCATTTTAATCGGATAAAAATGTGCCCTCCAGTGCATGAATTTTAATTTACTTTGTTTTGACTTAATATGTTACCTGTTAAAATAACTAGGAGTAAAACCTTGGCTTTGATGTGAAGGGAGAAAGGATCATGATTTGAAGTTCTTTTTCTTCAATTATTTTGACATCAACTTATAGTGAAAGGGAAGAAAAAACCCTAAGAAGTCTTTCTGCTTTGCATTTATGCCAAGTAGAAATCAAATATACTTCACTTGGATTTTTCTAATTATCGTATTTACTTTCTTTGTGAAGGTGGAGAACTTGATAATTTTAGAACGCTTTACTCTCTTTTGCTCTAGGATATTTATATTACAAAATAGAATGTACTACTTAAAAGAACTATTTACTTTTCTGATGATTTCCTCTTTCCACATGGGAGCAGTGAAATTTTCCTTCTCTTTTCATTACACCTGTCTTCAGTATCAAGCTACAAACACATTTTTGCTGGCCTTTGTACACAACAAATATAGACAGATTTGCTCATAATGGAGCCTGTGGTTACCCTTTCTACACAGATATGGTGAGTCTTTTACTTTTATTTATTTATTTATATTTATTTTTTACTGAAGTATAGTTGATGTATAACATTATATATCATAGGTGTACAATATAGTGATTCACAATTTTTAAAGGTTATACACCATTTATAGTTATTATAAAATATTGGCTATATTCCCTGTGTTGTACAATATATCTTGTAGCTTATTTTATACATAATAGTTTGTACCTCTTAATACCCTACCCCTATATTGCCCCTCTCCCTTCCCTCTCCCCACTGGTATCCACTAGTTTGTTCTCTGTATCTGTGAGTCTGCTTTCTTTTTTGTTATATTTACTAGTTGGTTGTATTTTTCAGATTCCACATATAAGTGATATCATATAGTCTTTGTCTTTCTCTGTCTGACTTATTTCACTTAGCATTATACCCTCCAAGTCCATCCATGTTGCTGCAAATGGCACAATTTCATTCTTTTTAATGGCTGAGTAGTATCCCATTGTATGTATATACCACATCTTCTTTATCTATTCATATGTTGATGGATGTTTAGGTTGCTTCCACATCTTGACAATGGTAAATAACACTGCTATGAACATTGGGGTACATGTATCTTTTCGAATTAGTGTTTTTGTTTTTTTGGGGATATATACCCAGGAGTGGAATTGCTGGGTCATATGGTAGTTGTATTTTTAGTTTTTTGAGAAACCTCCATACTGTTTTCCACAGTGGCTGCACCAATTTACATTCCCACCAACAGTGTACAAGGGTTCCCTTTTCTCCACATCCTCGCCAACATTTGTTATTTGTGTTCTTTTTGATGATAGCCATTCTGACAGGTGTGAGGTGATAGCCCATTGTGATTTTGATTTGCATTTCCCTGATGATTAGTGATGTTGAATATCTTTTCATGTGCCTGTTGGCCATCTGTATTTCCTCTTCGGAAAAATGTTTATTCAGTTATTCTGCCCATTTTTTTTTTTACATTTTTATTGGAGTATAATTGCTTTACAATGGTGTGTTAGTTTCTGCTTTATGACAAAGTGAATCAGTTATACATATACATATGTTCCCATATCTCCTCCCTCTTGCATCTTCCTCCCTCCCACCCTCCCTATCCCACCCATCCAGGTGGTCGCAAAGCACCGAGCTGATCTCCCTATGCTATGTGGCTGCTTCCCAGCAATCCCACTACTGGGCATATACCCTGAGAAAACCATAATTCCAAAAGAGTCATGTACCAAAATGTTCATTGCAGCTCTATTTACCATAGCCAGGAGATGGAAACAACCTAAGTGTCCATCATCAGATGAATGGATAAAGAAGATGTGGCACATATATACAATGGAATATTACTCAGCCATAAAAAGAAACGAAATTGAGTTATTTTTAGTGAGGTGGATGGACCTGAAGTCTGTCATACAGAGTGAAGTAAGTCAGAAAGAGAAAGACAAATACCGTATGCTAATACATATATATGGAATCTAAGAAAAAAAAATGTCATGAAGAACCTAGGGGTAAGACAGGAATAAAGTCACAGACCTACTAGAGAATGGACTTGAGGATATGGGGAGGGAGAAGGGTAAGCTGTGACAAAGTGAGAGAGTGGCATGGACATATATACACTTCTGCCCATTTTTTAATCGGTTGTTTTTTTGATTTTGGGGTATATGAACTATTTACATATGTTGGCTATTAACCCCTTACTGGTCATATCATTTGCAAATATTTTCTCCCAGTCAGTAGGTTGTCTTTTCATTTCGTCAGTGGTTTCTTTTGCTGTGCAAAACCTTCAAGTTTAATTCGGTCCCATTTGTTTATTTTTGTTTTTGTTTCCTTTGCTTTAGGAGACATCAAAAAGAATATTGCTGCGATTTATGTCAAAGAGTGTTTTGCCTATGTTTTCCTCTGGGAGTTTTATGGTATCCGGTCTTACATTTAGGTCTTTAATCCATTTCGAATTTATTTTTGTATATGTTGTTAGAGAATGTTCTAATTTTACTCTTTTACATGTAGCTGTCCAGTTTTCCCAGCACCACTTATTGAAGAGACTGTCTTTTCTCCACTGTATATTCTTTCCTCCTTTGTGGTAGATTAATTGACCACAAGTGTGTGGGTTTAATGAGTCTTTTGCTTTTAAAGCAATGTATCTCATAGTAGCATGTGGTGGTGATTTTTTAAAAACCACTTAATTAAGGTATGACTGATACACAAAACACTGTATGTACTTATTGTATACAACTTGATGAATTTGGAAATATGTATACACCTGTGAAATTATCACCATAATCTATACCATAAACATATCTATCACGTCCAAATGTTTCCTCTCACCCTCTTTATTATTATTATTGTGTGTGAATAAGAACATTTAACATAGATCTACTGTTTTAGCAAATTTAAAAATATACAATACAGTATTATTAACGATGGGCACTGTGCTGTATAGTTGATCTGTGATGCTGATTTAAAAAATAATATGCCAAGGAAAACTGGAGAATCATATATTTCACCTAAATAAGTTAAAATAGTAATGTTATTTCATAGACATTCTTTAGAAATGCAATAACCTAATTTTTGTATAACAGATTTTCAAACACTTATTAAAGCCAGTTACCCAATGGGTTTCAGTGTTAGCTGCTCAGGGTGAGGGCAGGAGCATTAATCAGCTTACTTCACCCTGCCCGGCCATGCTAGGCTGGATGATGGGAAAGCAGTTAACAGATAACTGCAGTGTGGCAGACTAGCTACAGGCACTGAAATATGCTGGGAAGACCATTGATATGGTTAGCTGTGTAAATGATGCATTTTTAGTTAAAAGAAAAATAACAAAATGAACTCCCACCCAGGCCAAGAAATAGAATTTCGTTCTGTACCGGGTACCCACTGTGTGTTTCTACCAGATCATATTCCTCTCCCTCCTGGCTGAATTTTGTGTGATATTGCCTTATTTCATCATAGTTTTATCCCTCTGTATGCATTTTAGTGAACATATTGTTCAGTGGTTTCTGCTTTATATAAATAGAATCATACTTAGGTATTCATCTGTGACTTACTCCTTTGCTTCAGTTTTGGATTTCTGAGATTCGTCCTTGTTGATGCATGGTGTTCCAGATATTCATTTTCACTAGTGCAGGTTATCCCAGTATATGAACACACTACCACTTCGCTATCTGTTCTACTGTTGATTGACATTTGTGCTGTTTCCTCTTTCTTTGGTATTACTTACAGTGAATTATAAATATATTTGTATTCTCATGTACATGTGAATGAGTTTCTCTAGGGGATTTAACTAGTAGTGGGACTGGGTCATGCAATATATGTTTTTAACTAAGTGTTTTCCAAATTGGTTGTAATGATTGTAACAACTAACAATCCTATCAGCTGTGTATGAGAGCCCCTGTTTCTTCACTTCTTTGCCAACACTTGTTATTTCTCTACTACATTTGTAGTGTGGCTATAGGCTTTAGAACTATAGCAAACCTGGCTTCAAATCCTGGTTATAGCATGTGACCTTGAACTAATAATATCAGCTTGCTGACTTCTTGTAACGAATAAATGATACAATGTATTAAAAGATGCCTATATCGTGCCCCGGTCCGGGAAGATCCCACATGCCGCGGAGTGGCTGGGCCCGTGAGCCATGGCCGCTGAGCCTGCGCGTCCGGAGCCTGTGTTCCGCAATGGGAGAGGCCACAACAGGGAGAGGCCCGCGTACTGCAAAAGAAAAAAAGATGCCTATGCATCTTTACACTTGTAACCATGAATTATTATTGCTATTATTACATATTCCTTGTGGTAAGCTTTAGGACTCTTTAAGAAAATTAAAAAGATTCATTCTCTATCATATGTTATTTAGAACAATCCCAACTTCCTTCCTAACAATGTCATTTGACCAATGCATATATAGTATGATGCATACATATTTTACACACGTTCACCTACATATACAGGTAAATCGAGGAACAAGGCACTTCTATATGTGGTGGAGAATATTCTGTTGGTCTGGCTAAAAATAGAAATATTGAGATATGCAGAACTATTTATCTTTCTTATTGAATAAACATTTAGTCAAGGAAAATTACTTTCTGGTTCTCCTTAAAGGCAGACAAGTGTAGTTTTCCATTCTTGACAGTTTTCTGAGGGCATCTGTGATGGATTAAAGATAGCTTCAAGTTGTTTGACACTTCTTACATTGAGAAGTCCATTTCTCCTCCCCTTGAATCAGGGCTGGCCTGGATTGTTTTGATCAACAGAGCACAACAGAAGTGATGCTGCCAGTTCTGGGGCTAGACTCCAAGAGGTCAGACAGGGTTCTCCTTTGTCTCTTGGAGTCCTGATCACAAGTCAACCATCGGGTAAGAACTCTAACAACCCTGCTGGAGAAAACATGTGGAGAAGTCCTGAGATTATATAGTGAGGCAGAGGAGCTCAAGTAAACCCAGCCATCTGCAGCACTGTTAAGACATTGGGCTAGTGAGGGAAGCAGCTGCAACTAACGTCCAGCCTAGCCCAGCCACTGGCTGAATAGCACACGTGACCCCACTGGATGCCATATGGAGCAGAAAAATCACCTAGCCCAGCCCTGCCCAAATCATAAATATAATAAAAAGGTGCTGTTTTAAGCCACTGGGTTTTGGTAGTTTTTTACACAGCAGTAAATAACTGAAAGAGTAAGTTTTCAAGGATGGTGCTCAGGGTGGTGGAATGCTGCATTATTCCGTTTCTGGCCAACGTGAGTTCTCATGTCTGACTCTAGAAATGGAGATTCCTTGTATATGTGAAGGACCAACAGCTATTCTGACAGTGACTCAAGGGTTTTAATCAAATCTCAAAAAACTAAGAACTGCAGTATTTGGCAACACAGATTTGTCCAACTCAGCCTCTGAAGTAGTACCAATGGGTAGATTGTAAAAAGCTTAGATGACTTCCATGGTGTTGGTCTCAAAATGTTTAAGATTTTTCTCTCAGATATCCTACTTTCCTTTAATTACACTTTTTTATTTGCTAAACGTGCTTATCTGTGTTCTTAGCTAAAACATTCTTATAAAGTATACTTCCTTTTGTTGGAATTAAATTACATCTTTTAAGCTTTAAGTGGCATCTTCTAGTTCTAGCATTCTAGGGTTTAGTGAAAAGTCCCTACAACACTATTTATACCTCTAAGGAATTACAACCTTCAAGTCTCCAGTGTTACCATCTTTTGGTCTCTTGTTTTCATACATTTTCCTTGAGTATCTAAAAAAATAATTAATTACCCCTCTCTGGATTTTTTGAATTTCTAATAGTACTTTTTTTTGCAATTAGTATATAGAATGGAAAATTTTAATCTTCTATACTCTGTCTGTTCCTAGCATTCTGTTGGGTTTATAATTCAGAGCAGCCTATTGGGATGGTGTGGTGAAACTTCACCTTCGTAGTGATTATAGATATTCCCCAAATGATTTCTCATTGACAGGAATCCTGGGAGCTCACCTTTTCTTTTCCTCTACTTCTCCCCAGCATATTGAACACTATCTCTTATACCCTCAGTTTCTGCCTGGGGTCCTAGTTCAAATACCACAGAACCAAATTAGCTCAGAATCATAACCCTGTATCCACTAGACTTTGGGCATCACCTCTGCCCAGTGATACCCACTAAATTTACCATCCAAGCACATCAAATCCTCCAGAGAGGCCCTTGGCATAGAATGGATGAGCACCCTTGGTGATTCCGCCATACCACATCCCCTTGACTTGAAGGATGTGTTTTCAACTTCTCTTCTCGCCCTTATGGAACATGTAGCATAGTTCAGGACGACTCCAGGCCAAGATTTTTCCCCAGGAAACTTGAAAAGAAAAAACCTCTTTATTATGGAAACGTTCAAACATACACAAAATAAAGTAGAAAAGTAAATCCCCTGTACTTACTTAGTTACTCACTTGGCTTCAACAGTTATCAGTATGTGTCCAATCTTGTTTCCTCTATGTTCCTAACTATTCTTACCTCTTACTTCTTCTAACTCCGCTGGATTATTTTAAAGCAAATACCAGATGTCATATTACTTCATTGTAAAATCTTTAGTATTTACCTCTAAAAGATAAAGAATGTTTTTAAACCGTAATACCATTATCATGTCTACAATACTTATCAATAATTTCAGGTAACAGTGTATCCTGGGAAAATATCTTGAGCCTATACAATATTATTAATGTAGGTTTGAATTGCTTTTCTTAGAATGCATTACCTATCCTTATTCACACAGTATAAAATCATCCAACAATTCATCTTCATTCATTTGGCATGCACTACTGAAAGAAATTTAAGGATAATCTACAAACTCTGCTTCCTATGCAATCACCTTCTTTATTTTAGCATTGAATAAGATTGGTATGAGTACAAATCACTCAGGGAAGAAATCCTGTTGTTGACACATCTCCACCCAAGGAAAGGGATATTTAGTATTTGCCCCTTTATCTCCCATCTTTTTGAAGTCAGTTCCCCATCGACGTCAAAATATTACTTTTAGGGACTTCCCTCGTGGCGCAGTGGTTAAGAATCTGCCTGACAATGCAGGGGACATGGGTGCAATCCCTGGTCTGGGAAGATCCCACATGCCGCAGAGCAGCTAAGCCCATGCGCCACAACTACTGAGCCTGCGCTCTAGAGCCCACAGCCACAACTACTGAGCCTGCATTGCCACAACTACTGAAGCCCACACACCTAGAGCCTGTGCTTTGCAGCAAGAGAAGCCTGCACACTGCAACTAAGAGTAGCTCCCGCTCGCCGTAACTAGAGAAAGCCTGCACGCAGGAATGAAGACCCAATGCAGCCATAATAAATAAATAATACTACTTTTAGCCCCTGTTTTTAAAAATGAAAAGAAGCTATTATCAAAAGGGTTTCTAATCAGCTTTATTGAGGTATAATTTACATACAATAAAATTCACTTATTTTAAGTGGATAATTCAATGAGTTTTGAAAAATGCATGCAATCATGTAACAGACACCACAATCAAGATATAGAACAACTGTGTCATCCCCAGAAGTCCCCCTATGTCTCCACCAACACTCTACTGCTTGGCCCATGGCAATGACCAACCTATTTTCTACCACTATAGTTTTATCTTTTTTAGAATTTCATGTAATGTAATCTTTTGTATCTGGCTACTTTCACTTAGCATAATGTTTTTGCAAATCATTGCCTGTAACACTAATTATTCTTTTTGTTGCTGTGTATTACTCCATCATACAATATGCCAAAATTTGTTTAGCCATTCATAGTTGATGGATATTTAGATGGTTTCCAGTTTTTGGCTGTTGTGAATAAAGCTTCTATGAAAATTTGAGTATAAGAAATCTTTGTGTACATTTATGTTTTCATTTCTCTTAGGTAAGTTCCTGGGAGTGGACGTACTGGATCATATGCTAAGTGTATGTTAACTTACTACCAAACTGTTTTCTATAGTGGCTGAACCAATTTGCATTTCCAACAGAAAACTATGAAAGTTCCAGTTTCTCCACATCTTGGGAAACTGTCAGTATTTAATTTTAGCCATTCTAGGGATTGTGTAGTGGTATCTCTTGGTTTCCCTAATGACTAACAATGTTGGACATCTTTTCATGTATTACTTATTTGCTATTCATGTACCTTCTTTTACGGACTTTCTGGGTTTTTTGTTGTTGTTGTTGTTGTTTTGCAGTACGCGGGCCTCTCACTGCTGTGGCCTCTCCCGTTGCGGAGCACAGGCTCCGGACGCACAGCCTCAGCCGCCATGGCTCATGGGCCCAGCCGCTCCGCGGCATGTGGGATCCTCCCGGACCGGGGCACAAACCCATGTCCCCTGCATCGGCAGGCGGACTCTCAACCACTGCGCCACCAGGGAAGCCCCAAGTTATAAATTTTGGCAAAGTTCAAGTTATCAATCTTTTTCTTTAGAATTTGTGTTTATCCTGTTAAAAATTACTTGCCTAACCCAAGGTCACTAAGATTTTCTCCTATGTTTTCTCCTAGAAGTTTCATAGCTTTAGTTTTACATTTAGGCCCATGATCCATTTTGAGTTAATTTTTGTGTATGATGTGAGGTAAGGGTTTAGAATCATTTTATTTTTGCATATGGATATTCAGTTTTTTACAAGCTCATTTTTGAAAAGGTTATCATTTCCCTATTTAATTGTCTTGGCATCTTTGATGAAAGTCAGTTGATCATATATATGTGAGTCTATTTCTGGACTGTATTCTGTTTCATTGTTGATCTTTTTTTTTTTTTTTTGCGGTACGTGGGCCTCTCACTGTTGTGGCCTCTCCCGTTGCGGAGCACAGGCTGCGGACGCGCAGGCTCAGCGGCCATGGCTCACGGGCCCAGCCGCTCTGCGGCATGTGGGATCCTCCCGGACTGGGGCACAAACCCGCATCCCCTGCATCGGCAGGCGGACTCTCAACCACTGCACCACCAGGGAAGCCCTCATTGTTGATCTTTATGTTTATCTTTATTGCCTATATTCTCATTCTATATGTCTGTCTTTAGTCAGTACCACACTATCTTCATTACTGTAGCTTTACAGTGAAACGTGCAAAACTTTTGCCAGGATTTTCGCTGGAATTGCATTGAGTCTATAGATCAATTTGGGAGCAAGGACAGTAGATTGGAGCAGCCGTCTTGAAGGCTGCCATCACCAGCTTGTTGCTATAATTCTACTATCTCTTTTAAAATGGAAAATAGAGTGACTGGGCACATCTGTCCAAATTTCATATCTGTACTTGGTATGCCTTGACCAAATGCTAGTGAGCCTCCAGCCTTCCTTAATAAGACAGTGTGGGATGTCTTCCCAGAAGTTTACAAGGGCAAATGCCAAAATTTGGATGTATGCAAATGTTATTCAGTCATTCATTCTACAAATGTTTATTAAGGGTGTACTATGTGCCAGGTACAGTTCTAGGTGCTGGGGGTATAGCATTTAACAAAGCGGACAAGCGTCCCTGCCTTAAAAGGGCTGTCTTCTAGCCTAAAGAACCGTAAGTATATAGGATTGATTAAAAGTAGAACCTTGAAAAGTATTTTACTTCTTGATCTAGTACTATCTCTTCTAAGAATTTATCTGAAGAAAATAATGAGATGTTGTCAAAAGTTACATAAAAATGTTCATTGCATCATTTGTAATAGAACCATCCCCCCTCCAAAAGCTACATAGTTAATATAGGGGAATGATTAAATAACTGGTGATATATGCATTTGATGAAATATTATGTAATCATTAAAACTTTAAATTTTAGAAGACTGTAAGACCATGGGATAGATAATTTAATCATTTCCTAGTAAGACTGAACCAAGTTACGTCTACCAGCAGTGTTTGAGCGTATCCATCTAATTTTACCCTTGCTGCCGTGAGTACTTTGAAAAAACAGAATGTGGAATAATCTTGTGTGTGTGTGTGTGTGTCTAATTACACAATAAAGCCAGAGCCAGTTTGGATGGCAAAAATGGTATCTTATTTTAATTGACAATTCTTTATTACTAGTGACAATGAATATTTTTGGTCATCTGTTTAGGCTATTTTTGTATTTCTTTTGTCAACTGTTTTTCTTTTTAAAAGGAATTTGGATAAATTCTTCAGGTTTAATTTGTTGAGAAGGCACCTGGTTAGTGAGGTTTTTGTTCTTTTATTGAGAAATCTATTTATTGTGCTACAATGTGGCTTATGAAAGATGCTTTAAAAATTTAAAGTATTCTTTAGGTTTACTTGGAAAGGCAGTAATTTAATGATACTTTAAATTGGAAAAAGCTCACACCAAACTAATTTGAGCAGTAAATACTCATCATTCTTTTCCCATATTTCTTTGCTATTTAAAAAGCTTACTGATAGGTAGGGCAGAACTTGATGTGTTGTTGATTTTGCCTATTGTTTTAGATATTTTAAAATATGTATTTCTTGCATACTTGAGCACTATATATTCAACAGCTCTACTCTTCCTGTTTTTGGAAATATCTGTTTCTATAACTTTTGGCATTAAATTTTAATTTGAGAGAATTTCCTGGTGCTTCCACTGATGGGCTGGGTTCAATCACTGGTTGGTGAACTAAGATCCCACAAGCCACGTGGTGTGGCCAAAATAATAATAATAATAAATTTTAATATGAGAAATAAAAAATAAAACTAATAGCCTAGGGCCAAAAGAAAATTGTTAAATGTACATCTAAGAAATGGAAAGCACTCAACATCTGTCACTGAATTGGTTTTCTAAAATACAATGAGAGGACTCCCCTGGTTGCTCAGTGGTTAAGAATCCACCTGCCAATGGAGGGGGCATGGGTTGGAGCCCTGCCCGGGAAGATCCCACATGCTGTGGAGCAACTAAGCCTGTGTGCCACAACTACTGAGCATGTGTTCTAGAGCCCGCGAGCCACAACTACTGAGCCCAGGTGCCACAACTACTGAAGCCTGTGCACCTAGAGCCCGTGCTCCGCAACGAGAGAAGCCACTGCAGTGAGAAGCCTGCACACTGCAACAAAGAGTAGCCCCAGCTCACCGCAAAAAAAGAGAGAAAGCCTGCGTGCAGCAACAAAGACCCAACGCAGCAAAAAAATAAATAAATAAAAAGAAAAAAGAGATGAGAAGATGTAGACACATATTACATTATTGTGTTCAAGCAAATGCAAAGAGCTGGAGTTAGTATGACATGTTTGGAAGACTTGAGAGATGGTTCACGGAGAGAAGGGTGTTGGCAGAGAAGAAAGGCGAGGAAAAGCTGGGTGGACGAGGTGGGACCAGATCATGGGAACCGTAGGTGCCATGCTGAGAAGATAGAAATTCTTTTTATTTTTTTAACATCTTTATTGGAGTATAATTGCTTTACAATGTTGTGTTAGTTTCTGCTGTATAACAAATTGAATCAGCTATATGTATACATATATCCCCATATCCCCTCCCTCTTGCGTCTCCCTCCCACCCTACCTATCCCGCCCCTCTAGGTGGTCACAAAGCACCTAGCTGATCTCCCTGTGCTATGCGGCTGCTTCCCACTAGCTATCTGTTTTACATTTGGTAGTGTATATATGTCCATACCACTCTCTTACTTCGTCCCAGCTTACCCTTCCCCCTCCCCGTGTCCTCAAGTCCATTCTCTACATCGGCGTCTTTATTCTTGTCCTGCCCCTAGGTACTTCAGACCTTTTTTTTCTTTTTTTTTTTTTAGATTCCATATATTTGTGTTAGCATATGATATTTGTTTTTCTCTTTCTGACTTACTTCACTCTGTATGACAGTCTCTGTGTCCATCCACCTCACTACAAAAAACTCAATTTCGTTTCTTTTTATGGCTGAGTAATATTCCACTGTATATATGTGCCACATCTTCTTTATCCATTTATCTGTCGATGAACACTTAGGTTGCTTCCATGTCCTGGCTATTGTAAATAGAGCTGCAATGAATATTGTGGTACATGACTCTTTTCGAATTATGGTTTTCTCAGGGTATATGCCCAGTAGTTGCGTTACTGGGTCGTACGGTAGTTCTATTTTTAGTTTTTTAAGGAGCCTCCATAGTGGCTGTATCAATTTACATTCCCACCAACAGTGCAAGAGGGTTCCCTTTTCTCCACACCCTCTCCAGCATTTATTGTAGATTTTTTGATGATGGCCATTCTGATCGGTGTGAGGTGATATCTCATTGTAGTTTTGATTTGCATTTCTCTAATGATTAATGATGTTGAGCATCCTTTCATGTGTTTGTTGGCAATCTGTATATCTTCTTTGGAGAAATGTCTATTTAGGTCTTCTGCCCATTTTTGGATTGGGTTGTTTGCTTTTTTGATATTGAGCTGCATTAGCTGCCTGTATATTTTGGAGATTAATCCTTTGTCAGTTGCTTCATTTGCAAATATATTCTCCCATTCTGAGAGTTGTCTTTTCATCTTGTTTATGGTTTCCTTTGCTGTGCAAACACTTTTAAGTTTCATTAGGTCCCATTTGTTTATTTTTGTTTTTATTTCCATTTCTCTAGGAGGTGGGCCAAAAAGGATCTTGCTGTGATTTATGTCATAGAGTGTTCTGTCTATGTTTTCCTCTAAGAGTTTTACAGTGTCTGGCCTTATATTTAGATATTTAATCCTTTTTTTTTTTTTTTTGGCAGTATGCAGGCCTCTCACTGTTGTGGCCTCTCCCGTTGCGGAGCACAGGCTCTGGCCGCGCAGGCTCAGTGGCCATGGCTCATGGGCCCAGCTGCTCCGCGGCATGTGGGATATTCCCGGACCGGGGCAGGAACCCGTGTCCCCTGCATCGGCAGGAGGACCCTCAACCACTGCGCCACCAGGGAAGCCCTCTTTAATCCATTTTGAGTTTATTTTTGTGTATGGTGTTAGATAATACCATACACAAGAATTTCATTCTTTTACATGTAGCTGTCCAGTTTTCCCAGCACCACTTATTGAAGAAGGTGTCTTTTCTCCATTGTATATTCTTGCCTCCTTTATCAAAGATAAGGTGACCATATGTGCATGGATGTATCTCTGGGCTTTCTATCCTGTTCCATTGATCTATATTTCTGTTTTTGTGCCAGTACCATACTGTCTTGATTACTGTAGCTTTGTAGTATAGTCTGAAGTCAGGGAGCCTGACTCCTCCAGCTCCGTTTTTCTTTCTTAATATTGTTTTGGCTATTCAGGGTCTTTTGTGTTTCCATAGAAATTCTGCAAATTTTTTGTTGTTGTTCTGTGAAAAATGCCACTGGTAGTTTGATAGGGATTGCACTGAATCTGTAGATTGATTAGGGTAGTATAGTCATTTTCACAATGTTGATTCTTCCCATCCAAGAACTTGATATATCTCTCCATGTGTTTGTATCATCTTTAATTTCTTTCATCAGTGTCTTATAGTTTTCTGCATACAGGTCTTTTGTCTCCTTAGGGAGGTTTATTCCTAGGTATTTTATTCTTTTTGTTGCAATGGTACATGGGAGTGTTTCCTTAATTTCTCTTTCAGATTTTTCATCATTAGTGTATAGGAATGCAAGAGATTTCTGGGCATTAATTTTGTATCCTGCTACTTTACCAAATTCATTGACTAGCTCTAGTAGTTTTCTGGTAGCATCTTTAGGATTCTTTATGTTTAGTATCATGTCATCTGCAAACAGTGACAATTTTACTTCTTCTTTTCTGATTTGTATTCCTTTTATTTCTTTTTCTTCTCTGATTGCTCTGGCTAAAACTTCCAAAACTATGTTGAATATTAGTGGTGAAAGTGGGCAACCTTGTCTTGTTCTTGATCTTAGTGGAAATATTTTCAATTTTTCACCATTGAGAATGATGTTGGCTGTGCGTTTGTTATATATGGCCTTTATTATGTTGAGGTAAGATCCCTCTATGCCTACTTTCTGGAGGATTTTTATCATAAATTGGTGTTGAAATTTGTCAAAAGCTTTTCCTGCGTCTATTGAGATGAACATATGGTTTTTATCCTTCAATTTGTTAATATGGTGCATCACATTGATTGATTTGTGTATATTGAAGAATCTTTACATTCCTGGGATAAACCCCACTTGATCATGGTGTATAATCCTTTAAATGTGCTGTTGGATTCTGTTTGCTAGTATTTTGTTGAGGATTTTTGCATCTATGTTCATCAGTGATATTGGCCTGTAGTTTTCTTTCTTTGTGACATCTTTCGTTTTAGTATCAGGGTGATGGTGGCCTAGTCGAATGAGTTTGGGAGTTCCTCTCTCTGCTATATTTTGGAAGAGTTTGAGAAGGATAGGTGTTAGCTCTTCTCTAAATGTTTGACAGAATTCTCCTGTGAAGCCATTTGTTCCTGGGCTTTTTTTGTTGGAAGATTTTTAATCACAGTTTCAATTTCGGTGCTTGTGATTGGTCTGTTTATATTTTCTATTTCTTCCTGGTTCAGTCTTGGAAGATTGTGCTTTTCTAAGAATTTGTCCATTTCTTCCAGGTTGTCCATTTTATTTACATATAGTTGCTTGCAGTAATTTCTTATGTTCCTTGTATTTCTGCAGTGTCAGTTGTTACTTTTCCTTTTTCACTTCTAATTCTGTTGATTTGTTTTCCTTTTTTTCTTGATGAGTCTGGCTAATGGTTTATCAATTTTGTTTATCTTCTCAAAGAACCAGCTTTTACTTTTATTGATCTTTGCTATTGTGTCCTTCATTCCTTTTTCATTTATTTCTGATCTGATTTTTATGATTTCTTTCCTTCTGGTAACTTTGGGGTTTTTTTGTTCTTCTTTCTCTAATTGCTTTAGGTGTAAGGTTAGGTTGTGTATTTGAGATTTTTCTTATTTCTTGAGGTAGGATTTTATTGCTATAGACTTCCGTCTTAGAACTGCTTTTGCTGCATCCCATAGGTTTTGGGTCATCATGTTTTCATTATCATTTGTTTCTAGGTATTTTTTGATTTCCTCTTTGACTTCTTCAGTGATCTCTTGGTTATTTAGTAGTGTATTGTTTCTTCTCCATGTATTTGTTTTTTTTGCAGTTTTTTTCTGTAATTGATATCTAGTCTCATGGCATTTTGGTTGGAAAAGATACTTGATATGATTTCAATATTCTTAAATTTACCAAGGCTTGATTGGTGACTCAAGATATGATCTATCATGGAGAATGTTCCATGAGCACTTGAGAAGAAAGTGTATTCTGTGTTTTTGGATGGAATGTCCTATAAATATCAATTAAGTTCATCTTGTTTAATGTATCATTTAAAGCTTGTGTTTCTTTATTTATTTTCATTTTGGATGATCTGTCCATTGGTGAAAGTGGGATGTTAAAGTTCCCTAATATGATTGTGTTACTGTTGGTTTCCCCTTTTATGGCTGTTAGCATTTACCTTATGTCTTGAGGTGCTTCTATGTTGGGTGCTGAAATTCTTTCTGTAGTTAATTGATAGCAATGAAGAATATGAATTTAGAAAAGTGAAGTAATGAGGGAATTCCCTGGTGTCCAGTGGTTAGGGCTCTACACTTCTGCTGCAGGGGGCCTGGGATCAATCCCTGGTTAGGGAACTAAGATCCCACATGCAGCATTGATGTAATGAGAATAACATAAAAAATATTTTGTTGATAGTCTTGAGTCTGTCTATTCATAGCCAGGCTGTGAAGGGTCTGTATCTTAGTATTGGAGTTATTCCTTTTCCCTCCAGATCGCTTGTGTTTGCTCCAGTGAGTTTGACCAAAGCAAACTGAATGATTCCAATCATCACTCACTTAAGCAAAAGGAGACTTAATGCTTTTAACAAAAAGGATGCCTATTACAGCCCAAAATATTACTGAGGCCAGCAAACATGAGTTCTGAGGTGGCTTGTCTGGGCCTTTGTCACTCCAGTCCTGCCATGGCTGCATTATTCTTGATGGACTGGCATCCATTCTCAGTGTCCACCCAAGGAAGGACATGGAAGTGCCCCTCTGATGGTGTGGTGATAAGGGCCCTATACACCCTTATCCCAGTGACTCAGTTTCTTCGAAACACTAAAAATTAGCTTCTGTAGAACTAGAAGACTCTCACTTAAAATGATAAGAGAATTCAACCATGTGTATAATTGTCCCTTGAAGGGCAAGCAAGGAGGGACCACTGAAGTCCATTCTTGGTTGTAGTTTATGCAGCAGGGAAAGGTCTAAGATGAGCTATTCCTTTGCTGCACTGATTAGCAACTCCTCTGTAAAAGGAGGGAGATAGTTAAGATTAAAGACTGGAAGAGATGTAGGTGATCCTGCTGTTTGTGTTTGACTGAGATATTCCTATAATATTTCACTGGACTGAGAACCAGGGGTCATTTCCCTGGTTTCAGAAGGCCACACTTAAATAAGATGGGACATACTCTCAGAAAGATAAAAATTTGAGTGTATGTGAATGTTATTCAATCATTGATTCAACAAATATTCATTGAGGGTATACTATATGCTGCATACTGTTTAAGAATCGCAGCATTTAACAAAACAAATGAGAATCACTGCTTTATTAAAAGCCTATACTCTAGGCTCTGTTTTTATTAAAAACCTTGTATAGAACCACCAGTATATAGGATTGGTTAAAAGGAGAAAGAGGGAGAGAAAAAAGAAACCAGCACGTAAAAACATTTGTGCTTCAGTGGACACCATCGAGAAGTGGAAAGATAACTCACAGACTGGGAGAAAATATTTGCAAATTGTGTATCTGATATATATATCAAGAGTAGGTCTTCCCTGGTGGCGCAGTGGTTGAGAGTCCGCCTGCCGATGCAGGGGACAAGGGTTCGTGCCCCGGTCCGGGAGGATCCCACATGCCGCGGAGCGGCTGGGCCCGTGAGCCATGGCCGCTGAGCCTGTGCGTCCGGAGCCTGTGCTCCGCAACGAGAGAAGCCCGCGTACCGCAAAAAAAAAAAAAAAAAAAAAAAAGGACACATAAAAGAAGACATACATTGTCCCAGAGAAGATATACAGATGGCCAGCAAGTACATCAAAAGATGCCCAATGTCATTAGCCATCAGGGAAATGCAAATCAAGACCACAATGAGATACTACTCCACACCCATTTGGATGACTATAATCAAAGGGAAACAATAACAAGTATTGGTGAGGATGTGGAGAAATTGGAACCCACATATATTGGTGGTGGGAATTTAAAATGCTACAGCTGCTGTGGGAAATAGTCTGGCAGTTTCTCAAAAGACTAAACATAAGAGTTACTGTATGACCCAGAAATTCCACTCCTAGGTATATATCCCAATGAAATGAAAATATATGTCCATACAGAAACTTGTACATACACGTTTATAGTGGCATTATTCATAATATCCAAATGAAGAAACAACTAAATATCTATCAACTGATGAATGGATGAATAAAATGTGGTAAATCCACATAATGGAATATTTTTTTTGGCAATAAAAGAGAATGAAGTACTGATACATGCTACAACATGGATGGACCTTGAAAACATGTCAAGTGAAAGAAGTCAGACACAAAAGAAGTCAGACACAAAATATTGTATGATTCAATTTATAGGAAATTTCCAGAATAGACAAATCCACAGAGACAGGAAGTTTATTAGTGGTTGCCTAGGGCTGGGGGCAGGGGAATGGTGGTGATGCTGTTGGGGAGAAATGGGAACTGACTGCTTATGGGCTCAGGGTTTCTTTTTGGGGTGATGAAAGTGTCCTAAAATTGTGGTGATAGTTGTACAACCCTATGAATATACTAAAACTATTGAATTGTGCAATTTATATGGCTGAATTGTATTGTCTGTGAATTACAGCACAGTAAAGCTGATATACATATGAGTGGTAAGTGGTAAGAGATGTCCACAGGCAAGTGGTAAGAGACGGTCCAGTGACATCATTTAAATAATTTTTACTACAATTGTTTTCACTTCTTAATTTTATTTCCTATCATTATTCTTAGCTGCAGGCTAAATGCTTGGATATATGTAAGGAGACATAGAATGGGTTGTGGGTGAATGTATCAGACTCGCTGTGGGTTACTGGCAGCTACAAAAGCGAAACAGTTCTGGAAAGGAAATTCCCATCCCGTTTTGTTAGTGGGGATGGCAGCTCCATGTCAGACACACTTGAGTTAACAGCAACCCTGAGATCTAAGATCTGGATCTGTCCTCCATTCCCTAAGATAGATCAGGCTTGGCAGTCTGGGCTCGGCCATTTGTGGGAAACACCGACCTTACTTCCATCCCCGATTAGATGGCAAAATTCCCCCCTGTGGCCTGGGAAATTCCTTTTCACTGAGGGATGGGGACCAGGGTGAAGAGGGGGTTAGAGACAGGCTGGTGGACAATGGGATGCGAGCAGAGAAGAGTGCACCCAGGTTTTGTTTTGTTTGATGAAGGGACATATTTGAGAGAGAGGAGATAATCTTTCACCTCTTGTACAGAATATGTAAGCATAAATTACAAGTTTGCTTTCAAAAGCCACATAAACAATATAATTTATTATATGCTTTACAAGTGAAATAAACTTCATGTCATTTTCCAAGTCACTTCCAAATTCATATACTTATATATCACGTCATATATTTGGTTGGCCAAAAAGTTCGTTCAGGTTTTTCCAGACAATGTTACAGAAAAACCCAAATGAACTTTTTGGCCAACCCTATATACATATATATATATATGTATATATACATATATATGTATATGTACATACACATATATACACACATATGTATATATGTATATATACATATATATGTATATGTATATACATGTATATATATATTTTTAAATTGAAGTATAATTGATTTACAATGTTGTGCTAATTTCTGCTTACAGCAAAGTGACTCAGTTTTACACATATATACATTCTTTTTAAATATTCTCTTCCATTATTGTTTATTCCAGGAGATTGGATATAGTTCCCTGTGCTATACCGTAGGACCTTGTTGTTTATCCATTCTAAATGTAATAGTTTGCATCTACTAACCCCGAACTCCCAGTCCATCCCTCCCCCTCCCCCTCGGCAACTGCAAGTCTGTTCTCTACATCTGTGAGTCTCTTTCTGTTTTGTAGATAGGTTCATTTGTGCCATATTTTAGATTCCACATATAAGTGGTATCATATGGTATTTTTCTTTCTCTTTCTGACTTACTTCACTTAGTATGATAATCTTCTAGTTGCATCCATGTTGCTGCAAATGGCATTATTTCATTCCTTTTTATGGCTGAGTAGTATCCCATTGTATATATGTACCACATCTCCTTTATCCATTCATCTTTCGATGGACATTTAGGTTGTTTCCATGTCTTGGCTACTTCATATATTTTTTAAAAGTTACAGTGATTCAAGAAAGCTTCCAAATTGTTACATGAGGAGTATTAATAAATGCTCTATCAGAAAACAGAAAAGGAATGGAGACAATTCAAAATGGGTGAAATAAAACCAACATCAGTTAGGGCTGAAAAAATTTTAAAGCAGTTGTTTTTAAATGGTAACAGAGTATATAGACTCTCGATTTCTATCCATAAAAAGGGGTGAAAAAAGACATCCCATTTATTTTCAGCTAGTCTGGAATCAGTTCTTACAACATTCTTACCAAGCTGAACCTGTGGGACAATTCACTAGCTTCCATTCCTGGTGGTTGACTCTCTCAGCTCTAGGCTTTACTGCCTATAGTATCACAATTCTTGCCTCTTCCTATGTAGACGGTATATGATTTGAGCTGTTAGCACTTGCGGGGGAGGTTTTGCCTAAAATAGTTTAATCTGCTGTAACCGGTACAGCTCCCAGCATTTGCTTCTGCATACCACACCAGTATCTCCCAAACCCTGCTGCGCGTTGGAATCTCCTGACAGTGTTTAAGTATACTGACACTTTGTTCCCACTCATAGATGTTTTGGCTTAACAGGTATAGGATGCAGCCTGGATGCTGGAATTTAAAAAATTCTCCCAACGTTCCTCATGTGCAGCAAGAATTGGGCACCACTGTACTACACTATTATTTACGGACTCTCGGTGTAAGCCACTCTCTGACTAAAAGGGAAAAGCGTTAAGCCACGCACTGGTACAAGAAGCATGTGACTATTAAACTGCTTGGTTGAATCTAAAGGCGAGTGGTAAGAGATGGTCCAATGACATCATTTAAATAATTTTTACTACAATTTTTTCTGTTCTTAATTTTATTTCATATCATTATTCTTAGCGCCAGACTGAATGCTTTCTCTTTCTTCCTAACATTAATATCTTTTACATACTTTTGTAACTTTATCTCTTAACTCTGTCGTCTCTTGGCAAGTTCTGCATATTTCATTTCTTGCTCTTTTTTTGATGAATGAATCCCCGAAGGCTCCTAGTTATATATGCTTTGCCAGACGAAGGTTTCTTGTGTTCCCAATTTGAATATTACCTGGGACTAGATGGTCTCAGCAAGCAGTGAGGAAAGGCAGTCTTGCCTCGATACCCAGTCCAAATCAGCACTGACCTGTTTCTCACTGACATCATTGGAAACCAATCTCTAATTTGTTTTCCATTATCATTCCAAGATCTCCCCCATTTCTCCACTGCTGTTCTTGCCATTTGTTGCTTTCCAGGCTTCTCTATTATTGAATAACTGTGCAGAAAAGAATTTCCCCAGAGGTTTTGGATTGAGTTTTTTCAAGATTTAAAAAATGTCCTTCTTTATTAATGAGCTGTGTGGGCAGTTCGTGTCTGGGTTGGCCTGTTTTTGTGGCCCTCCCTATTGCTTTGCCAAGATACTATTTGAAATATGACTTAATATGCCTTGAACTTCCTTTTGGAAACTACTGATATATATATAACGTCAGAACCAAAGCAACAGTAGCCCACATCACAACTGCCTTAAATGGATAGACTTAGGGCTTTTTATTTTTTCACACACAATTCTACCTAATGGCTGCGTTTCTTTGAAGTTACAGAATAATATTTTTTTAACTGAGAGGGACATCACCTATTATTATGCTGACATAACTACTGTCAATATTTTGGTATATTTCTTTTTAGTCTTTTTTCTATACATATTTTTTCAAGTTTTTATTATAAAAAATTTAAGCACATAGAAAAAATGAAAGGCTAGCATGAAGGACCATATACCTACCACCTAGATTCAATGGTTATTAGAATTTGCCATAAATAATTCCTTTCTCTGTCTCTTCTGGCTCTGTTTTTCTGTCGCTCTCTCCATCTCTGTCTATCTCTGTCTCTTAGGAGAGTGAGCCATGCTTCTTTACTTTCCAAAATATAAAACATTCTCTTATGTAACATAAATAACATGATCATCAAAATTAGTAATAGCTCCCCAATGTAATCTAATACCCAATCTGTATTTAAAATGTCCTCAGTTTCCCCGAGATTGTTTTCCAAACCAGGATACAGTTAAGGGTGGCCATTGGGTTATTTATTACGTTTCTCTAGTTTCTTTTCATGACATCACCTTTTGAAGAGACCAATCTTGTAGAATGTCTCACATTTTGTTGAGGGATTGTTTCTAGTTGACTTGCTCTGTTCCCTGTGTTTCCTACAGACTGGAAATTAGATCTAAGGCCATAGCTAACATTTTTGGCAAGACTGTTTCATAGGTGACGCTGTGTAGCTCATTAGTTCATGTCAAGAGGCATATAGTATCAGAGTATCTTACTAGGAGCCATGCTGTCTGATTCCCCAATTAAAGTGATGCAGTCACATACTTGCATGTTTTTCCCCTTTGTGATCTGCAAGTAGTCTGTGGGGTGAAATTTCGGCACTTTCACATAGTATCCAGTCCCTCATTATCTTTTCACCTAATGGTGTTAGCATTCACTGAGATTCTTGCTTGAATTAATTATTTCACTGGGGATTTCAAAATGGTGATTTTTCTAATTCTATTCTTTCTATATTTATTAGCTGGAAATATTCTCTATAAAAGAACTTTCCCTCATAAATTATTTTCCTCCTAAAATGACAGGGTAAGTGCCTAATGATTTTCTTTATTTACTAATTTTCAGAGTAAATAATTAGTTTAATATTTCATAGTTTTTTAAGGTACAAAGTTGAGATCGTAAAGCATATACAGTTTCTGTACTTTTGAGTTAGTGTACCAGTGTACTAGAGTTAGTATTTTCTCATAATGATTTGTAAATATCTCCTCTAATGGCTGTGTATAATTTTTCTGTGTAGTTGAATCAAAACTCTATTAAATATTTAGATTGTTTCCAGTTATTCAGTGGTGATGAATAATGTTTTAGAACATTCTGTGCCTGAAGTTTTGCTTAAATATTGGGTTATTTCCTTAGGATAGAGTCTATTATCTTAAAACTCAAATTAAGCATGTAACTATGTAGAGCACGCTGGTCAGTGATTGGCTTAGGGACATATAATGCACCTTAGTTAAATGCTGCTCCCCCTGCCCATCCCTTTAGATTAAATGCTCATCTAGTGCTGTAGTTTTCCTCGTGCTACCTTGTATTTCACTTCACTTTAAAATGTCTGTGTTCTCTTTCTCAATTATCTTACAAACCCTTTGAGGTCAGATGTTGTGTTCCATTTCTCTGTGTATCCCTAACATCATGCATTATGTTTTTATTCACCATAGACACTGAAGAAATGTTTGTTGATGCTGGTGATTTCATGATATTTTGCCTTATTGGGGCAAATTTAGTAGCTTTAAAGTGATTAGAACTGTCTGTGATTTTGAAGGCTTGTGTCTAATTGAAGACTCATTTTGGTCTATTCCTCCTGTTAAAAAGCTCCATCATTTTGTTTGTGAAGTATGAGATTGCTGAGGGTGTTGCTAATGTGTTTCCTAAATTACTCCCAGGTCCAGAAGTGATTCTTTTATTTTAAAGCAAAATCTACTGCATCATCTGTGGTGTGCTGCTGAGAGGTCCTAGGTATGGACCAATTAGTGAGCAATGTGGCAGGATGTTCCTCTCCATAGTATGGCAGGAAGATTTCATTGACAGAGGAGTCTGCATAAAAGTGGTGAACAGGGCTTCCCTGGTGGCGCAGTGGTTGAGAGTCTGCCTGCTGATGCAGGGGACACGGGTTCATGCCCCGGTGCGGGAGGATCCCACATGCCGCGGAGCGGCTGGGCCCGTGAGCTATGGCCCCTGGGCCTGTGCGTCCGGAACCTGTGCTCCGCACGGGAGAGGCCACAACAGTGAGAGGCCCGCGTACATCAAAAAAAAAAAAAAAAAAAAAGTGGTGAACATTTAGCTTGGGACACCCATGTTAGGGAAGATAAAACCTTTATTACCTAGAGTGGTTGATATTTATTTGGTATTGCTAGACATCAATGATGGCCCTCGAACTACTGCTATTTTTCTTTATCAGTTTTTTTTAAAACATCTTTGTTGAAGTATAATTGCTTTACAATGTTGTGTTAGTTTCTGCTGTATAACAAAGTGAATCAGCTATATGTATACATATATCCCCATATCCCCTCCCGCTTGTGTCTCCCTCCCACCCTCTGTATCCCACCCCTCTAGGTGATCACAAAGCATGAGCTGATCTCCCCGTGTGATGCAGATGCTTCCCACTAGCTACCTCTTTTATATTTAGTAGTGTATATATTTCAGTGCTACTCTCTCACTTTGTCCCAGCTTACCCTTCCCCCTTCCCGTGTCCTCAAGTCCATTCTCTACGTCTGTGTCTTTACTCCTGTCCTGCCTCTAGGCTCTTCAGAACCTTTTTTTCCCCTTTTTTTAAGATTCCATATATATGTGTTAGCATATGGTATTTGTTTTCTTCTTTCTGACTTACTTCACTCTGTATGATAGACTCCAGGTCCATCCACCTCACTACAAATAACTCAATTTCGTTCCTTTTTATGGCTGAGTAATATTCCATTGTATATATGTGCCACATCTTCTTTATCCATTCATCTGTTGATGGACACTTAGGTTGCTTCCATGTCCTGGCTATTGTAAATAGAGCTGCAATGAACATTGTGGTACATGACTCTTTTCGAATTATGGTTTTCTCAGGGTATATGCCCAGTAGTGGCATTGCTGGGTCATAAGGTAGTTTTACTTTCAGTTTTTTAAGGAGCCTCCATAGTGGCTGTATCAATTTACATTCCCACCAACAGTGCCAGAGGGTTCCCTTTTCTCCACACCCTCTCCAGCATTTATTCTTTGTAGATTATTTGTTGATGGCCATTCTGATTGGTGTGAGGTGATATCTCATTGTAGTTTTGATTTGCATTTCTCTAATGATTAATGATGTTGAGCATCCTTTCATGTGTTTGTTGGCAATCTGTATATCTTCTTTGGAGAAATGTCTATTTAGGTCTTCTGCCTGTTTTTGGATTGGGTTGTTTGTTTTTTTGATATTGAGCTGCATGAGCTGCCTGTATATTTTGGAGATTGATCCTTTGTCATTTGCTTCATTTACAAATATATTCTCCCATTCTGAGGGTTGTCTTTTCATCTTGTTTATGGTTTCCTTTGCTGTGCAAACGCTTTTAAGTTTCATTAGGTTCCATTTCTCTATTTTTGTTTTTATTTCCATTTCTCTAGGAGGTGGGCCAAAAAGGATCTTGCTGTGATTTATGTCACAGAGTGTTTCGCCTATGTTTTCCTCTAAGAGTTTTATAGTGTCTGGCCTTACATTTAGGTCTTTAATCCATTTTGAGTTTATTTTTGTGTATGGTGTTAGGAAGTGTTCTAATTTCATTCTTTTACATGTAGCTGTCCAGTTTTCCCAGCACCACTTATTGAAGAGGCTGTCTTTTCTCCATTGTATATTCTTGCCTTCTTTATCAAAGATAAGGTGACCATATGTGCATGGATGTTTCTCTGGGCTTTCTATCCTGTTCCATTGATCTATATTTCTGTTTTTGTGCCAGTCCCATACTGTCTTGATTACTGTAGCTTTGTAGTATAGTCTGAAGTCAGGGAGCCTGATTCCTGCAGCTCTGTTTTTCTTTCTCAAGGTTGCTTTGGCTATTCAGGGTCTTTTGTGTTTCCATACCAATTGTGAAATTTTTTGTTCCAGTTCTGTGAAAAATGCCAAACTACAGACCAATATCTCTGATGAACATAGATGCAAAAATCCTCAACAAAATACTAGCAAACAGAATCCAACAGCACATTAAAAGGATCATACACCATGGGGATCAAGTGGGGATTATCCCAAGAATACAAGGATTCTTCAGTATACGCAAATCAGTCAGTGTGATATACCATGTTAACAAATTGAAGTATAAAAACCATGTGATCATCTCAATAGATGCAGGAAAAGCTTTTGACAAAATTCAACACCAATTTATGTAAAAACTCTCCAGAAAATAGGCATAGAGGGAACTTACCTCAACATAATATAGGCCGTATATGACAAACCCACAGCCAACATCATTCTCAATGGTGAAAAACTGAAAACATTTCCACTAAGATCAGGAACAAGACAAGGTTGTCCACTCTCACCACTATTATTCAACATAGCTTTGGAAGTTTTAGCCACAGCAATCAGAGAAGAAATAGATAAAAGGAATCCAAATCGGAAAAGAAGAAGTAAAACTGTCACTGTAGATGACATGATACTAAACATAGAGAATCCTAAAGATGCTACCAGAAAACTACTAGAGCTAATCAATGAATTTGGTAAAGTAGCAGGATACAAAATTAATGCCCAGAAATCTCTTGCATTCCTATACACTAATGATGAAAAATCTGAAAGAGAAATTAAGGAAACACTCCCATGTACCATTGCAACAAAAAGAATAAAATACCTAGGAATAAACCTACCTAAGGAGACAAAAGACCTGTATGCAGAAAACTATAAGACACTGATGAAAGAAATTAAAGATGATACAAACAGATGGAGAGATATACCATGTTCTTGGATTGGAAGAATCAACATTGTGTAAATGACTATACTACCCAAAGCAATCTACAGATTCAATGCAATGCCTATCAAACTACAACTTTTTAATGGCTCATTTTCATGAATGACAGTATCAGTGGCAAAATTTGTTCTCTGAGGATTCTTTGGTTTTACTTCAATAGCATTAAAGTTGAAATTTAATTCAACATTAATACTTATAATCTATTAAATCATCTTTCCTGGTGTACTTCACATACATTCTTTTTTTTTTTTAGAAAATCACATTAATTTTTTTTTTTAGTTTGAAACGTTTTATCTTCAGGAATGTTTAGATCTAGAAGTGTGATGTTTTTTAAACTAATAGTGGTAGAGGGACAGAATTATTCTTCTCTATGAGCAAACTATATCTCTAGTTCATAGGCCACAGAATAAACTTTGAAATGCATGAGTACATTTTTTTCATTGTTTGAGATGAGAATTTCTTTATAGACTTCTCTCTATCAAGGATAGGAATCATTTCTTATTAAAAAAATCAAATCTCCAGAGCCCATTATAATGCCTAATGGGTGCTCAATAAATTTTTCCTGAGTCAAGGAATTAATTTTTCTCTATTGCTATTGGTGGGGCCTAATAAAAGAATAAATAGAGTAGCTCCATTAGTCTCTGAATAACATAAAACCCTTTGCAGTTCTTAGAATAGATGATAGTAATGCTTCCTTATAACTTAAAAAGAAAGAAGTAGTTTAATCTCTGTCTTTTGGTCCAACCAACTGGACATTCTCATTTTTCTTTACAAGGTGTTTTTCATAAAACACACACACATACACAAATATCATGGAAAAATGCATAAAATTAATTAGACTTCAGTATTTTCAGTGCTGTGTAAGCATTAGTCCCATTCACTATCATAACATCCTTATAAAATGAGTATTATTATCTTCTGCACATAGGTGGGTAAATTGAGGGACCATGTTTGCAGTGACTGAGTTGAGTCTTTAATGTGATAGAGTTTTCTTACTCTTCTCTTAGGCAAACAGAATCCATCTGTACTTTTGCAGGAATGCTCTTTTCCATTGTTATTAATTGCAGTTAGTACAAAACAATTTCTTAATTCTGAGAAAACATCAAACAGATTTTTAACACAGAGAATGAAGGTAACTGAAGTATCCTCTGGTGGACAAAGGTTTTAATTAGCAGAGGAAAGAACACAGTGAAATAGGAGAGACTAACCACTACATAGAAATCCGTCCTGTATCTATTCTTACCAGGGCCACCCTGTCATTGTCAGACCCATTTCAGATTCCCATGTTAGCGGCCTAGAGCTGTTACTTTTGTCCTCCTTCTCTGGTTACCCTAAGAGTCAGACCTTTCTGCACACATGGTCCTGTCTGACTTCTCAAGTCCAGAGGTTTCTCTGGGACTGTGTCTTTCATCCATTTCACAAGATCCATCTGTTCCTTACTTTTCAATACTTCATTTATTCCCAGGAAACTAAGTGACCCTATATATACCTAAATGTACACCTGCATAGCCATCCATCTCTTTTTACCCCGTTTCAGAAACCCTATCTTATCCACAAAAGTGGCTTGAGGAAAGGATGTACCAGTGATTTTTGGAGGGAGAATTTACAGGTTGAACAGATAGTTGAAGTGCTAAGGGAGTGTTTAGATTTTGTTTCCTTCTAGGATTTTTTTTTTTAACCACCAGCCTCCAACCACACTCTAGAAACTCAGTATAGAAACTCCTCCCAGGCCTGGCTAAGAACCTTCCCAACCAAACCACCTGGAAAACACTGTGAGCTGATAAAAACCACGGAGTGTGTAAGTGAAGGGTGTGTATGTGGCAGAAAGGATGTGATCAAGAAAAGTTCTACGCTTAATTCTGAAGGCAAATTTTATTTCTTTTGAATTACACTCTTTCCATTCCCTTCTTTAGTTACTTCATGCTACCTGGGGCACTTCAGTCAGGACAGAAAACAATAACCATAATTACTCTAAAATTTTATGGTCTTACTATTATTTATTTTTAAATCCTTGTGATGTAGTTAATATCACTTCCATTTTATAGCTGAAAAATGTGGAATACAAAGAAGTTAAGTGATTGATAGAATTAGTAAGTGGCGGAAACTGAACTTAATCCAGGGCATTTGATTCTAACTCTGTGCTTCCTCTACTAAACCACAGTGCGAAGATAATAGCACGGTATATGGGAAGTGACAAAAATGTACCTAAAGAAGAAAGACCGTACTTAGGATTTCAAAAAATTCGTTTAGCAACATTATATACAGAGTCATTATTTTGGTAGAAAATTGTAGAGAAATAAACTGCTAGATTTTCTTCTAGCTCACTAGATTGGTACATGTCAGCCCTATAAAAGGCTATGCTTCATTGATTTCAGAAATGACAGCTATAGCAATAATAAGAAAGGAGGCCCATAAAATTCACAGGAAGTACCTAAAGGAAATTTAAATGAAAAACATTTAAAAATGAAAAAAATAAATCTTTGTTGAGGAAAACACATCTTAAAGAATCAAAGCGAGGAAAATAAAAAACTCCAATCTCAGTTGCTGCAATAAAGAATGAGTAGCTAAAATATGAATCTCTTTTCATTACAGTATAACTGCCAATCAACCAAAGAGAGTAACAGCCCATGGAACTGAGGACCATTAAGCATGACAAGGGGTTATGTACAGTGACTCTCTGTATTATAAAAAGATTTTCTCTGTAGATTCCAAAGCATACTCTTTACTTAGAGTAGAAAACATTTCAACATTAAAAAAAACTCTTGTTACAATTAAGATAAATCTATTTTGACTTTTTCAGGAGAATAATTCCTAATTGCCATGTAATATAGTCAGTCCATCTGTCACATGTTAGAAGGAAAAGAGAAAAGTGATAGGAAAAATGTCTCTGTTCGATCTTGTTTATTGAAAATACATTCTATGTCAATTTATAAAAATCTTTCTTTACCTATAAATGGTGGATCTGGCTGCAAACATTATAATAATGGATCTCTCTCAGGTTTACTAGAACCTCATATGCTTATCTAACTTTACCTTAATTTTTTTTAAAAAAATATTAATACGACAGTATAAAGACCAGAATAAAATTCATCCATAATTCCTCTGCCCAGAGAGAACCACTTTTAACATTTTGGTGTATTCCTTATTTAGATTTGAGAATGCTAAATGGAATAGGTTATGGTTCAGGAGGATATTTTCATAGGAATGACAATCTTAATTTTAAGAGAATGGGAAATCAAAACTTTGTGAAAAACTGAAGTACCAATTATTTGTAATTATGCAATTATTCAATGAGGAGATTGTTCTCTCTCAATGCTCACGGACTCTAGGTATTGAAAGTTACCTAAGAGGCCAGGTATCGCTTCAATAGGTGGTGTTGAGTCTTTGACAGAACATGATTTAGTAATTACTTGGGTCATTCTGACAACTCTCGTTTTTAAATCATTTTACTGATTAAAGATTTTAGAGTTCAGTATTTAAGACTTTTTCAAAGTTTAAAAATATTTATTAGTGCTCGCTTTGGCAGCACATATACTAAAATTGGAACGATACAGAGAAGATTAGCATGGCCCTTGTGCAAGGATGACATGCAAATTCGTGAAGCGTTCCATGTTTTTTGGGTCATTTATAGAGACATGGATGGACCTAGAGACTGCCATACAGAGTGAAGTAAGTCAGAAAGAGAAAAACAAATATCGTATATTAATGCATATATGTGGAATCTGAAAAAATTGGTATAGACAATCTTATTTACAAAGCAGAAATAGAGACACAGATGTAGAGAACAAACGTATAGATACCAAGCGGGAAAGGGGGTGTGGGTGGGAAGATTGGGAGATTGGGATTGACATATATATATACTACTGATACTATGTATAAAATAGATAACTAATGAGAACCTACTGCATAGCACAGGAAACTCTACTCAGTGTTCTGTGGTGAAGGAAATCCAAAAAAGAGGGGATATATGTGTATGTATAGCTGTACATTATAAACTAACACAATATTGTAAAGGAACTATACTCCAATAAAAAAAATTTATTATAGACCAGTGGTTGCAAAACATATGTGCTCATCAGAATCACCTGGGCAGGCTTATAAACACAGATTTCTGAGTTTCTGATTCAGTACATCTGGGTTGGGGCTTGAGACTGCATTTCTAACAAGTCCCCACCCCAGGTGATGCTAGTGCCTCTGGCCTGGGGAACCACACTTTGAGAACCACTGATACAGAGGCTACTTACATGAAGACAGTTTAGAAAAGGCAGTTTTCCCTTAACACTGCAGAAAGAGTTTCATCCTTACAATTTAGCATCTTCCATTTGGGGTATTTCACACTGCAGTGATGAGCTCTAGGTTTTATTTAGGACTTTTAACATGAAATTTTGTAGTCTGATTTTGAGTATGTCAGAATGAGTACGTCAGAAACAAGCTCGAGTATAAACTACAGGAGTTCAACGTAGCTCTCTACAGGCATGAGAGAGGAAAAGCAATTTCATCAAAAGAAAACCTCCAAAATTCTAGAATTTCCTATTTACATGCAGATTGCCTATAAAAGCCTATAAATCTGTTATGTATGGTGAAAATTTCTGTTTCTCACGTTCTAAACCCCAACTATTTTAGTTTTCCTCTTCAAACTCTAAATCTTGCATGTGAGGGCGATCTGGCGGCAACATCTGTCACCCCTTTGATTGCCGGGGTTGATTGGGCTGATCTGGCTGGCTAAGCAACTGTCCTCTTCCTCCCTGCCCGCTCCATCACGTGTGTCCCTCCTGAAGCTGCATGCTGGTGGAGGAGGGCAACCTTCCCTGATAGAGGTGGATCTTTCTTCCTTCAAGTGCAGGCAGTAGCTGTGCTCTCCTGCTAGGACCTCCAAGCAAGCTCTCATGGTCCATTTGTAGGACAACATAGGGCAGTCAACCTACCAGGACTCCAGATACATCCTAACGAGGGCTCTGCAAGTGGCAGTCTGCCTTTCTTAAAAAAATAAATAAACCCAACCCCCCTAAATCTCATCAGCATGGCTCTCCCTCTTCTCTTACCCACGATCAGCATCCAGCCACCCTCACAGACATTCCTAGTCCAGAAGCCTCACCCATTTTCCAATCTTCTGATGCTGTGTAGAGCATCTGCAGAGTATGAGACAGGAACAAGAGGTCCAGTGGGTCTCAGCCCTTTGCCAGGCCACCCTGCACTGATGCGAGAACTCTGTAAAATTTTGTGTTTCAAAATGTCTTGCAGTCATCGAGGCAGGATACTGGTTTGGGAGTCAGGTGACCTCCATTCCAGCTCTAGTTCTGCTGTGAGTCAGAACAGCAGGCAAATTGATTAACAGTAGGCAAATTGGTAAACTCATTCTGGTGTAATGTCCAAGAGTTTAGGACTTTGGTGTCAAGCAGACCTGGGTTTGAACCCAGGTTTCTGATAGTCGCTGGCTCTGGGAATCTGTAAAAATGGGGCCAATAGCAATGCATACACTGAACAGGGTTGATGTAAATATCAGAATATAGATATCCCTCCCAGTGTCCCACACTGTAGGCACCCAATACTGCTAGGTATTATTACTATACATAGAATGATAGGGTTGGCCTGGATAATTGATACTGTGGCACTTAATTGATGCTTTAGGCACAGTGCTATGATTTTAAGTAAAATATATAGTTGAAAAATAATGATGGCTGTATTAGTCTGTCAGGGCTGCCATAACAAAGTACCACAGACTGGTGGCTGAAACAACAGAAACATGATTAATTTTAATCATGTTTAATCATGTTTAATCATTAATTTTCTCATAGTTCTGGAGGCATCAGGGTGTCAGCAGGTTGGTTTCTTCTGAGGCCCTTCTGTTTCTCTTGTAGGTGGCTGTCTTCTCCCTGTATCTTCACGTGGTATTTTCCTCTGTGTGTGTTTGTGTCCAAATTTCCTCTTCTTGTAAGGAAACCAGTCGTATTGGATTAGGGCCCACCCTAGTGACCTCATTTTAACTTAATTATCTCTTTAAAGACCCTATCTCCAAATACAGTCACATTCTGGGGTGCCAGGAATAACACAGGAATTTTGAAGGGAAACAATTCAGCTCATAACAATGGCTAAGCACGCAATTTGGGCCTTTTTTTCCTACTGGGTTTGATGAAGAATTGTGATGAATTGATCTTTAATTTTGGGTTTGCAGTTTTTGTTTTGGTGAGTCATTTCATGGTGAACCTTGGGTAGTCAAAAACAAAAGAAATCAAAAACACTACCACCATCACCACCACTGAAACCCAGAGGGACGCAGTGGCATCAATCATGTCAAAGAAAATAATTCTCAAACCACTGTTTAACATGAGAATGTACATTTTATTTTTAAATTTTTTCCATTTTAATAATATATTTCACTTAACCCGATATATTTAAAATCATTTCAACATGTAAACGATGTAAGGAAATTATTAATGAGATGAGAATGTACATTTTAAATGCTCACAGATTTACATAATCCTGTCTTGTTTTCTGAGAATTACTAGCCTGGCTTCATAATATCTGGCTTATTCAATGGTGTTAATATTGGTTGTGGCTTTGTTTTTTGTGCCAAAATTTGCCTCAGAACTGATGGCCTCACTTTCTGCAAAGGGATACTGATCACCCACAGATTAAATACATTAGTGGCAAGAAACAATTTTCACATTCCGTATTTTCTGCTATGTGGGCATGTATTGACTGATAAATGAATGCCCTCGTGGGCAGTTGCCTGGCAAAGCTCTGAGATTCCTGATACCTTTTGTTTCTACCTCATGCTCTTAATTCATGACACACTAATGATTTCCAGATCAGTAAGTGTACTTGTTAAAATGTATTGAAACACAGTCTATTGCAAACCAATACTTTTGTCATTGGAGTTGGGAAGAATACGTCAGCTTACCTTGGCTTGGGAGCTATTTCAGCGAGGAAGTTCTCTTGGGTGTGAAAAAGATCATGTTTGATAAACAGTGCTTGGGATGTACTTGGTGCTCAAAAAATGTCAATTTATTATTCATTTTATCAAAAGTTTCAATTCATTGTGGGCATAATCATGAAATGATTTTACCTTCTCAAGTTATGCTCTGCCTCTGGGTAATGGGCTCCTTTGAGGCATTTCAGTGCAATTCCACAACTTTAAAGACACAGAGTTATTAGGCTAGTTCATCGATCATGTTTTAAGGGCAGTACTATCCATTTAAAAATATTAAACTCATATACATTCAAACGTAAAAAATATATATGTATATAAAACTCATACTTGGCCCAAATCTCTAGCCATACCCCTGCCCATACAGGTAAGACTTTTGGCTCTAGCTGCTTGCTACTGGTCGTGATGGTGGTGGGCAGAGTGGTGGTAAGGGGAATAGTAGTGGTTGGTGGTGGTGGTAGAAGCTGGAGCAGTGGTTTGTAGGCCGGCCGACTGGAGCAGGCTGAGAGCACATGGTGGACACTCTCCGAGGCACCTGCCCTCACTCCTACCTTCTCACTGCTTCCCCTATGGTGCTGGGGTGGGGAGCAAGTAGGAAAGGCAGAGGCAGGGGTCTCCTTATAGAATGGCCTATAATGAAGTAGCAGCTACTACTCTGCCGATTGTGACTGGCACTCGTACATTTGCATTTTGTGGTAGCAACCAAATGCTATTCTCTCTGTGGTATGTTTGTTGATTCTTTGAAGGGTGCTGATAGGGGCCTCCTCTTTGCACGGTCCCTAGTTTTGGGGGGTCTGGCTTGGATTCCAGCCACCATGGCCACAGCCCCTGCCACTTCACTTGGGATCCACATCACTTGGAGTCCCATAACTGTTGGGTGATTGTTCAGTTCAGTAAAAATAAGGTGGCTCAGACATATAGACCCCTTCATCAGTGTCGTCTTGACCCACAGGCACTCAAGAATCCTTGTTTCTCCAAAGAGTGGAAATTCAGGTTGCCTCTCCCAGACAAACCTTCTCTCAGATCTATCATCATTCTCTGACGTGGCATCAGGCACTTGGCCATTCTGGTCCTTGATCCACTCTTAGATAAGATACTCATCTGTAGCCCCCACTGTAGTTGGGGATGAGAGTTTGGGAATCCTCTACTTTTATTATCACCTTTCTTTGGTTTGCAGGCGGTAAAGGAAGAGAATAGCCTCATTTCAATGAAGCTGTAGTTTCCCAAATCATGATCTCCTCTCTTCCAGTTCTTCCCTCAGTTCTTCCAGAACGGCAGCTCTCCACAAGCCCCATGGGATGCTGCCTCCTCCTCAATAGCTGTGGCTTTGACTCAGAATGTGGGGTCTTTCTGGACCTTTTCTTTCATCTCTGGGTCTTAGTTGCCAATTCTGTGTCTCAGAGCCTAAAGCTATACTGTTACTTTAGTTTTGTTCCCCTAAGCGGAAATAGGAAGCAAAAGGAATGGGTTACGTGGTCTTGAACATCCCATCTAATTATGAGATCTGAAAGTCACTTGCTAAAGAGGGGGGCCTACATTGTAAGAAACAGCTTTGCAAAGGAAGGTGTAATGCTAGATTTTGTAGGGCTGGGACTACAAATGCATTGGGTAGTGCTCCAAACACAATCAGAATAGGTGACTACTTAACAGTTCTTCATTTATTGGGTGCTCTAGGCTAAGGTCTGTATTGTTTCTCATCTTCACAACATAATGCAAGGGGGTATAATCAATCTGTCCATTCCATGATGAAGAAATTAAAGTTCAGAGAAGTCAAGTGATTGTCCAAATTTTGCAAAACCTCCGAAGTAACATCGTGGGGACTTGCACTCAAATATTCTCATTCCAACATTTGTATTATGTGTTACAGTGTAGCAAATACTTATACTAAATGCGTCAGGGTGGTCTAAACTGTGGTAACAAATAGGCCCAAGCCTGGACTCAACACAATAGAAGTTTCTTTCTCTCTCACAGGACAGCCCTGGGCAGTTGTACGGGCCAGTGGGTGACTCTCCTCCAATGTCTTCATGAAGGCTCCTTTCCTCTGTGGCTCTGCTGTCCTCTAGCAGGGTTTTTTTTTTTTTTTTAAGTCAGGTTTATTTAGGTATAATTTACATATAGTGAATTTCTCCCTTCTTAGGTGTACAGTTCAGTGGGTTTTGATGAATACATACAGTTGCATAACCACTGTCACATTTGAGATCTAGAACATGTCCATCAATCCAGAAGTACCCTTGTGCCCCTTTGTAGTCAATCTTCTTCCCTTCCCCACTGATTTCTATCCTTATAAATTTGCGTTTTCCAGAATGTCTTATAGATGGGATCACATAGTAAATAGCCTTTCATGTTTTGATTTCTTTTTTCCTCCTTAGCATAATCCTACCAGGGTCCTAAATTTTTTGTGTCATGGGCCACTTAGACAGTCTGGTTGAGCCTGCAAACTTCTTTCTTGGAATAATGTTACAAATGCATAAAATAAAATATTTAAGATTACATAATGAAATTTATATGTTAAAATATCATTATTAAAGTATTAAAAGAGCTAATTTGAGATGGAGTAGTATATGTGCTTTTAATTAATGCATTAAATAAGAAGATCTAGCAGTGGGTCTAAGGATGACTATACTATCAAAGTAGTGATGAGCATACATTGTATTTCAGATTTCTCCAACAACTGTAGTATTGGTGACTTTTATTGGTGAAAGGGTCAGTTACAGCTCATAGTACTGTGCTTTGTTGCCTACATTAACAGTGAAAGGAAATGCAGCATTTCAAATAGAGGTTAGTGGAAATAAAGATTTAAAGGTATTCCTCATCTAAATCATAGATTCCCTGAGTTCTATCCATGGATCCTTTGGGGCTCCACAGACCCCAGGTTAAGAATTCCTGCTTCTAGGACCTCACCATCGTTTACAACCAGCCTACAGGATGGGAAGGGTGTAGAGAAACAGCTGTGGGAGATTTTCAGGACCTGGCTGGGAGTGGCGTATATCACTTCTGCTCACATTCTGTTGGAGAGAACTTAGTCAGATGGCTCCAGCTATCTGTAAGAAAGACAAGGAAATGTCATCTAGCTGTGTACCCAAAGATGGATTTTGGTGGCTAGCTGATCGTCTCTGTCACACAAACCTTATTGAATTTAACCCTTGTAGGACACCACTTTACAATACCATCATACGTGATAAAAGCATGGTTTTGAAAAGTTCAATAATAATAATCTCCTTTGGTTAGTAAACCAGCAACTCAGGACACAAATCTGTATCTTTTCATTCCAAATCCTACGCTGTTTGCACTATGTCTTGATGTCCTTGTAATGCCATGTGATTAAGGACCACTACAAAGATCTACTTGCGTGAAAATACTGCTCCCTTGTCTATGGAGCCACTGCATTTAGGGTTTAATGCTCTGTGGCTACTGTCTTGAAACTCTTTAATAATTTTATCTTTGAATTTGTGGTTTCTAAGTGAAGTCTGCTGGGACAATGAACCATTCTCTGGGGACTCGGAGCTTTGGCTCACACACCTGCCCCCCTCTGACCTGGCGGAGGTTCTTGGCTGCCTGTTTCCTGACCCCTGGTGCCTTGGGCATGCTTTTCCTCCTCCCCACTCTCACCCCATGACCACTGTCACCCTCTACGTGACCTAGCAACCAGGTGGTGGCAGCAGAGTGGGGAAACCTGCATTCTGTTGCCCACTTCTGCCCCTGGTGGTGGCCTAGGTGCAGGCGCAAGGAGGGTCAGAGTCTGGAGCGTGACCTGTAGTGTCCTGGGGCGGCAGCACCCTGTACATTTGGCAGGTGACTCGGAGGGCCCTCTTGAACATCCCTAATCCAGGTGCTGAGCATGTACTGGTGTGGAAGTTATAATCCTTTGGAACTGGCCTGTCCCCTGTGAGCTGGGACTGGTTCTGGGGCCCTGCATTTTCAGTTTGCACTGGATCATGCAAATGATGTAGCTCTCCCTGCCTGAGAATCCTGATAGAAGCCACTATGCTGAATTATACAACAGAGGCATCTGCCATTGTTTCAAAGGTGTTTTTCTTTTTCAATATAGATTTACCTACAAGGGATGGAAAGATTCTTCATCTGTCTCCCATGACCACATTATCGTGGATCAAATTCATTAGTTTTGCAAATTGTGATCAGAGATGGCATTTTAAAGAGCCTGATCCTGGGGCTTCTCTGGTGGTGCAGTGGTTAAGAATCTGCCTGCCAATGCAGGGGACACGGGTTCAAGCCCTGGTCTAGGAAGATCCCACATGCCTTGGAGCAACTAAGCCCATGCGCCACAACTACTGAGCCTGCGTTCTAGAGCCCGTGAGCCACAACTACTGAGCCTGCATGCCACAGCTACTGAAGCCCGTGCACCTAGAGCCCATGCTCTGCAACAAGAGAAACCACTACAATGAGAAGCCCATGCACCACAACGAAGAGTAGCCCCTGCTCGCCGCAACTAGAGAAAAGCCTGTGCACAGCAACAAAGACCCAATGCAGCCAAAATAAAATAAAATAAATAAACAAATTTTAAAAAGAAGATATATATTTTGATAAAAATAAAAATAAGAGTCTGATCCTGAGGAAATTCAGAACTGGCAGATTTCTGCAGGTAAATTCATCATAACAAATCCTGAATGGTCGTGGCAGGACGGGCCAAACAGCAAAGATGGCAGAATGTCTACGGGACCCTAGACAATCCTGGCCAGGAAAGGCAAATACGACACAGTGAAGTGCCTGAAAGGGAGGAAACAGGGGAGGAAGAGAAGGGAATGGCCAAAAGGCAAGTCTCCTTTACTTCGTAATTTTGCTTAGGTTGGGTTTTGCTTTGAAGATTCTTTATCTTGAGGAAAATGGCAGCAGGAAGCTGAGGTGTATATCAGCAGTGTTTATATGCTCAAATCTAAAAGTAACAATTTCTTGTCACTGTAAAGTTTGGCTGGTAATTTTGCATGTTCTTCTATGACAAGTAGTTGTATCTCTATTGCTATTATATTATTTCACATGAAAAGCCCTCAAGATGACTTAAGGGCACTTACAGTTGTCCAATATTTCTGGTATTTTTCTCCCTCAAAATCAAGAAGAAAAATAAGCAGGAGGATTTAGAAATTGAACCTAGAAGTCATACCACTCATCAGTACCACTATTTTACTCCCTTTCCCACAGCCGTAATTTCACAGGCAAAGCATTATTGCTTTAAGAAAAAAGGTAAACGTTATGGGTTGAATTGCGTCCCCCCTCCCACTCCAGAATTATATGTTCAAGTCCTAACCCCTAGTACCTCAGAATGTGACTATTTATTTATTTATTGAGTTTTTTAAAAAACTGAAGTATAGTTGATTTACAATGTTGCGTTAATTTCTGCTGTACAGCAAAGTGATTCAGTTATACATATATATACAGTTTTTATATTCTTTTCCATTATGGTTTATCATAGGATAGCTATACAGTAGGACCTTGTTGTTTATCCATTCTATATAAAATAGCTTACATCTGTTAACCCCAGCTTCCCACTCCATCCCTCCCCCAACCCCCTCCCCCTTGACAACCGCAAGTCTGTTCTATATATGAGAATGTGACCTTACTTAGAAATAGAGTTTTGCCGAGTAACGGTAAAGATGAGGTCCTACTGGAGCATGGTGGATCCCTAATACATTATACTCTTTCTTTTGGCGATCTTGACTTACGTATTCCATCCTGCACAATTTATACTCACCTCCTCTGCCAAATAATTTAAGGCAGTTGGTGACTCTTTCCTTCTCTCCAGTCTGGAATGTCATAGCTATATTGGTGGCTGGATCAATGATACAAGGTTCATTAAACAATTCACATGGACCAATGTGACTCTCGTTGCTATAATGCCCCATGATAATATGAGATGTCTTGATATTGGATCTAACTCAACTTCATGAAATCATAGATTAAAATTAAAATAAAATGGGAGACTTCAGAGAGAGAAAGCAAGAATGCATTAAGGCTCCATGTTTTCCAGTTCATGAAGCAGCACCTGGACTCCTATTCTAAGACCTGCCTTTATTAGCTAGAAGCTTCAGGGACCAAGACCACAGCTGAGCAACCACGCTACTTGGAGACAATCAATACATAAAGTTAAGATATAAAGGAATTAGATTCTGAAGATATTAAGCCACTCCCCAACTATATGTTTGACATCTTTGTACATTACACTATTATGCTGTGGTCCTGTAAGGTCCCAGAAGACCTTAAGTGATAAAGGATTAATTTAATGATACCCGGCACCATGGGAGAGCATGGGGGAACACTGGCCACATTTGCACTAGATTTCAAAGAAAACCAGAAAAGCTGTTGTGTTTCTCTTGAGTCAATAGATGAGCTTCTCACAGTCAATTATCTGCACAGCATCTGGAGTTTATAGAACCCAAACATCATTATGTTACCTCCTATCTTGCTTTAAATATTTATAGTTAACAATAATTAAAATAGCACATTTTAATTTGTCCTTTAAATCATGAGTTTTATCATCTTCTGCATTTGAGGATGAGGCTTGAGGTTTACTGCTCTGGGGATGAGAGGGAAGTTACCTGACTTCTTTAATCTTGAAACCAGGCTTGGGCTAGAGATGATCATCTAAATTCTTTTAGCATATCAAGAACCAAGCCTACTCACTTGAGAGCATAGAGCCTGCCGTAGTGTAGAGAAGCTAGCCAGGCCTCGGATGATAGCCAGGCCGTGAGGCTTGCTGTCCTGGGTGGAGGAGGATATGATGTAGAGCAGCGGGTCTCAACCCTCTCAGATCCAGTGTCCCATTTCCATAACGAATATTGTGTAATTCCTCCTTCATTATCCTGAAATGAAAGTCATAGGTAATATAAATGTATCCACATAGAATTCCAAAAAAATCAATATAATAACCTATACCTAATATAAAGGGGAAACAAAGGGGAAGTAATTTACTATAAAATAATAAATCTTTCAATGTGTAAATGCCTGGGCATGTCTAGACTAGAAGATATCATGTAGGGGTCAGATGCTTGAGTCTTGTTACAATGAAAAAGTTTGAATTTGAGAGAAGTAAGAAATTCCTCTGTACAAGAAATACAGGAAAATGAAAGAGCAGAAGTACAAGTGGAAATGAAAGTATAAACTAGAATTAGGATACGTATTATGGATCAGACTTATTTGTATATGATAAGAGAAAGAGGGAAATAACCATGACTGAAGTGTAGTTAACAGCCAAGACAAATTACAGACAGTGGAAATGGAGAAAGTGAGGAAGTACTATAGGATATTTGTACACGCGAGTTTGGTCTTATTTGTTAGTACAATGTAGAATAATTCCCTTTATTATGACATCAGATAGACAGTGATGAAATATCACACACACACACACACACACACACAAAACATGTCTCCTGTCTTAAAATCCCAGTGCACTCAATCTTTGGTATTTAAAAAGACCTTGGATACTACATCCTTAGGCGAAGAGGAAGAAGGTAGACTGGAAATAATACCGTATTAGAAGAGACTACCAAGAGGGTTGTTTGACAGGCTTCTGGGAACATGAAGTAAGATCGAAAAACAACAGAACATTATGAATTACATAATTTTAATATGTAATTTTCACAGCATAGATAACACTGTGTTACACAACATTAAAATACATAAGTTAGAAATAACATAGAATATTTACAAACAACCCTTATTGTTAACATGCATTGAGATGCCTATGTTTCTAAATCTATTAAAAGGAGTCTCAAATTCCCTTGAATACTTATTTGCATGTCACAGCAACAAGCGCAGACTGATACAGAAAGGCATGTTACACCAGCAATTCAAATGCCATGAGGGCACTGCCACTGATCATGTGCTCTGAAATAATGAACAGATCTTGCTAAGCTTCTGAATATAACATGGTATAATCGATACTCAATTTACATGGTAGTTGCATTCCTTGAATTTACCATATATTAAAACCATGCAAAAATATTTCATGATTGTATGTGACCTGGAGTTAAATTCTAGGCTCAGATAATTATAAACAATATTTTACCTTTATGAAAGTCTAATAGGATATTCAAAAGTCAGGCATGGTATTTCTTCAGAAAAGATACACAAATGGCCAATAAACCCATGAAAATATGCTCAACATCATTAGCTATTGGAGAAATGCAAATCAAAACCACAATGAGATACCACTGCACTCCAACTAAGATGTTTATAATAATAATAAAAAAAAAAGACAGTAGGACTTCCTTGGTGGCGCAGTGGTTGAGAGTCCGCCTGCCGACGCAGGGGACATGGGTTCATGCCCTGGTCCGGGAAGATCCCACATGCCGCGGAGTGGCTGGGCCCGTGAGCCATGGCCGCTGAGCCTGCACGTCCGGAGCCTGTGCTCTGCAATGGGAGAGGCCACAGCACTGAGAGGCCCGCGTACCGCAAAAAAAAATAAAAAATAAAAAAAAATAAATATATATATATGTGTATATGTATATATACACACATTGTATATAGACACACACATAACATGATGACACCATGTTTTGTGTGCATGTTTGAGTGTAATGATTAAATCCCTAATCTTGTTACACACTGGGATGCTTTTACTTGCTTTTAAGACTAAAGGACCACCACTCATGGCCTACAGGGGTCTTTCCAGCCTCATCTCACACCATGCCTCCTGTGCAAAGGCGTACTGGCCCTCATTCTTCCATGAGACCTTTGCACCTGCCAGACCCTGTGACTGGAACGCTCCTTCAGCCTCACTTCGTCTGGGTAATTATTTGTCATCATGTCCTTTAGCAAGGCTTCCCTGACCTCCCTGACAAGGTCAGACCCCTCTGTTAGACCCTCTCGTAGCACCATACATCTTATCATGCCACTTCTTATATTATGCATATTATATTTGCATTTTAATGGGCGGCTTTTGATTAGTATCTGTCTTTTCAGTTAGACTAAACTTCTTGAGGGGTAGTACGATCATGTCTGGTCTTGCTTACACCTATATACCTTGGAAGAGTATCTGACGTACAGTGCCCGATTTAATTATAGAGATGAGAAAATATTTATTGAATGAGTTAATGGGTGGGTCACTTTCTCTTTTTTTTAACCCCTGTTATGCTAATTCTGAGTTTACTTCCACTTCTGCCCATTTGTTCATTCATTTAAAAATGTTCATCGGGTGCCTAGTGTGTGCCAGACTGTATAATGTTGCCTGTGACTCGTGAAATGATGACTGGTTTAATCAACCACGATTACAAAGGCAGGAGTCGTTTTACCTGCAAACAATTCTGAATAGGCCTGCAAGAATATAGGAATTCATCTCCTCATCATGTGGCTTTGTACATGGCAGGAACTTAAGGCTTCATAGATTCTGTCTTCACAGTTTTCATATGTTATTCTTGGTAACGTCAGTCAACTAAATCACATGACTTAATCTTATAAAATTTTTTTCCAGCTCCTAACCTAAATCCTACTACCAAACTTCCAGCTCAACTGTAAATTTAATTTTGCAGCAAATCAAACTACTGGGGTACGTAAGAACCAGACTACTAACCACAAATGTTTCTAATGCTGATCTAGACCATAGTATCTATCTGAAAACTGCAAAACGCCAGCTAATTAACGTTCATAAATAATTTTTGATTATTCAAGTAATTATATTCTCTTAATGAGTCACATTTCATGCAAATTAATTTGTCTATATAAATTAATCATAGCAAAGAACATTCTTACATATTATGTATATTTGTACTAACTCCATAAATATAAGCAGTGATGTATTTTGGTAGAATACGGTTTCTCAGATTATGTAAATTGAGTCCTTCTAAGCTGATAATCATGATATTTCTGATGAATGTTTAATAGAAGGAAAATGTTTTTTCTGTTTTAATTATTTTGACATTTTTAATCAGAAAGTAAATTAATGAAGGCACATGCATGGAAACGGTAGATTTCACGTGATCTGTAGGGAGACAGCAACTGTACTAGACTGTAAACTCCTTGAGGGCAGAGGTCATGTTTTTTGTTCATGATTATATCTCCCATCCCAATCCCTAGCACTGTTATTGGCATATAATAGGTGCTCAATAAATAGCTGTTACATGAATGAATCAAAATACTCTAATTCCATCCTTGATATTTATAGAGGATAAACCAATGATGCCTGATCCCAGTGTTGGCATTAACAGGTCAGGTTGTTGGTTTGTGTCTCAATTTATGAAAAAACCAGTGAGTAAAATTGTATATTCTAACTTTGAATTAGGAAGGGTAGGAAAATTCTGATTTCTTATTGTATGGTTCATGTGAGGAAAGTTTATTCCGATTTATTGTACTTTGAACTATGAGTTCCGAGGCACGAAGGTTTGGTTCAATCACCAGTCACTTGTGAACAATGTCTGGGTTGGAAATAACTTCAGAGTCATCTTTTTAAACCCAGTCTTCCATTTTAAGTTTGAATCTCCTTTACAATATTTCTGCCAAGGGCCCAGTCAAAGTTTGCACATCTCCAAGTGATAGAGAACTTATCACCTCCTGAGGCAATCCATTCCATTTAAGGACAGTTTGGTTAGAAAATTCTTTATTCTATCATATTGAGATTGGCCTTCCTGCACTTCTTGCACCCAGCAAGGATGGGCATATAGAACACATATTTTTCCTCTTCCATCTGACACCTCATGTATTTTTGAAGTCTTCAGTGGCTAGGCGAAATTTCCCCAGTTTGTACGAACACTCCAGGTAGGACATGATTTCCTATCTCTTCCCTTTTCTGGTTATTCTCCCAGTGAATGTGCCTCTGTTTGTTTGTATCTCTTTTAAAAGTGTAGTGTCCAGACAGAGCCCAGTATTTTAAGTGTGGTTTATGTGCAGCAACTATGCTCCTGCCAAATACTGGATTTGTAGATAGCCAGGAGTTTCCGCACACGTTTTCTCCTGGTAGTGTAGTGACAATTCCTATGAATCGGCAGCAACCTTTCTGTCTCCCTCGTGAAAGTATCAGAGCTAGAGCATTTTAGACTGGGCAAAGTGATTTTTTTCATAGGTCACATCAGGAGAGAATATCTCCATGCTCAGTGAACATATGAAGGCTAGTATAAAGCTATTTAATACAGCTTGGTAAGTGAGATAATGAATGTATGTAAAGTGCCTAGGCTGGTGTCTGGTCCAGAGTAGTGACTCAGCTAATGTTCATTAACTTTTCCTTTCCCCTCGCCAACTCTTTATATTTTTTCTCAGAATTTTTTCCCCTCTCTTTTAACACAAGGATGATGTAGGGATGAACACGTAGACTATAAAATACCTCCTGTAGACTCTTTTTGTAATTCCCAGAAGACATGAGTTCTCTGTTTTCTTTAACTAAAATCCTAAGGGAGAGTTAGATGAGATACAAACGTCTCAGACGTTTTCCACATAAAATATAGCACTTAAGTTGAAAAATCTTTAGGCATTCATTTTATTAATCTAGTTGACTTGTGCATTATTTTGCATCTTCATTCATCTGGCTGGGTTGTGTGTTTAAAATGAACTTCTAGCTATTTGTTTTCTTTAAAATTATGGATACAAAGTCAAATAAAATTAGTGTATTTGAACACCAAATAAAATAAAATAAAATAAAATGAGCTTCCTAAGACTAGAAAGACAAGGATTAAAAAATGAGAAGTTTCAATTCTCTCACTTTATTGTATTACAGTTTCCAGTTTCACAAGAGATGAAGAAAAGAGAACTAACATGGATAGGGGAATTCTTGAATATCCTATAGCAATTGTTTCTTTAAAAATAAGGTTCTGAGAAATGTAAAGCAACTTTGTTCCCATAAATGAAACTGCCATTCCTAACAGTTGGCACACCATCTCTTTTAGCAATAAGATGCCTAGAAACACACTGAACTTTGACTCACTTTTTTACAAAGACATTTGTTTTAGAAAAGAGAGTGACACTACTTTAGGTACTCCCCCACAAATTACTAAGGAGAAAGCATCATTCTATGGCATTGAAAACAGTGATATTAACTCCAGCATCTAGGTGTTACTGGATGACGTAGTACTGCCCAGCAACACAGGTCTTACCAAGGATCTCGACACTCTGGATCCTGAGGGGCTTTCTTCTAACTTGAAACGTCTCTTCTTGAGTGGAGAGAGTAATTCCTTGATGCTCTTTTTCAAAATTCTCACCGATCTAACTTTTTTCCTTACTCCACATATGATCATTACAACACTGAAATTGCTTTAACTGTTTGCTGACTGACAATAACTGATGACTTGAAGTAGAAGAAACACCCAAGCAAGCTTCCTGACTTTTTATAAGGTACCTTCTACCTGCAGAGGCTCTAATTCTAGAGATTTCTCAGATGTAAAATATGCAACTTTCATTTGAGAAAATTAGACCGTTTGAATGGGAAAAATTAATGCCAATTTAAGATAAAAATGTGATCATTTTGTAGAAATTATTTTAGAAATTACTTAAAATCTCAGATCAATATAATAAGTGCAGACACAATTTATTTACTTAAAATGTTCCGTTAGTACAGTATTTTGTTGTAGGTTATAGTCGGGTATATAGTAGTCTATGTATTCAACTGGAATTAAGACCTAAGGCACATGTGTTGACACAGTTCTCATAAGTCAAAAATGTACATTTCTTCTGATACTTTGTTGTTAGAGATGAGGCATCATCTCACTTTTCCAGAGAAGATTTTGGATTTGGTATTTTAGATCAAGATACTAATGAAGTTAGAGTTACATAAAAGACATTCTGTTCTACAGTCCTGAACTGCAGCCTTATTTTCAGTCATTCAAATAAACCTTCTTGGCCATAAGGAGGAGCAGTTAGGAGAATGAATGAAAAACTCAGACTGTCCCTTTTTCTTTTTTTTTTTTTAAGCGGTACGCGGGCATCTCACTGTATCTCACTGTTGTGGCCTCTCCCGTTGCGGAGCACAGGCTCCGGACGCGCAGGCTCAGCGGCCACGGCTCACGGGCCCAGCCGCTCCGCGGCATGTGGGATCTTCCCAGACCAGGGCACGAACCTGTGTCCCCTGCATCGGCAGGCGGACTCTCAACCACTGCACCACCAGGGAATCCCCCAGACTGTCTTTTTGATGGTACAATATCAAATACAAAGCCCTTCATGACTGTTGTTCAACCTGAATCACAAAACATTTACAACTTCCGATTTAGGATGAATGATTCTGTTAATGTATAATAATAGGTAATCTGTTAGTCAGCTGGCCTAAAGAAATAGGTCTTAGTAACATTTTAATATTTACTTGGAAAAACCCAACATATTATTATTCATCATCTATTATTATGGCTTTCTAACTCGAGATGAAAACATGCTGCAAACACCCCCTTCCCCCTGCCCCCGTGCTTCTGTTGTGAATAGACCTTATAAGTCCATGGTTTCAGTCATCTCTCATGTGCTTGTCTTATGTGATTATCATGAAACAATACAGGTTTTTACTGCGTCACAGTTACTAGATTGGGAGCTCCTCAATAATTAGACTATAAACTCCAAGTAGGTAAGAACTTCCCAAATTATTCATGGATGTATTCCTAGAACCCAGTGCATAGGCACTAAAGAAATTTTTGTTTACTAAAGGGAAGAGACCTGGTCTTACTCATCAATGTATTCTCAGCTTGACATGATGTTTGGAATATTACAGATACTCAGCAAATGTTGGTTGAATGGATTTACTGATAATAAATTAACACCCAGGGTAATAACAAATACTTTTCTAACTTTTTATCATATAAGAGTAAACCAAAAAACAGCTTCCAGTTACATAATTGACCATAGTTTCTAATTATATTACAGTCAGTTCAATTAACTTTTACTCTCTTTAATTTTGCTTTGATAGTTTCTAAAACCTAAGCAAGATTACTGAGATCACTAGTTGAAAGGAGTCTCTATAATAAAACCATTGTTATCTACACACAAATTACTTATTCATAACAACAGGAAAAACAGTAACTATACGGTGGAGAAGCTGAATAACGTCTTAAACCTGTGATCAAGATTAATATCAAACATATATGCACCACCGTGTTCATTGTAGCATTATTAACGATACCCAAGACATGCAAACAACGTAAGTCTCCATTGATGTGCATATATATACACACAGTGGAATATTATCCAGCCATGAAAAGAAAGATATCTTGCCATTTGTGACAATGTGATGGACCTAGAGGGCATTATGCTAAGTGAAATAAGTCAGACAAAGACAAATACCATATGGTCTAACTTATATATGGAATCTTAAGAAAAACAAAAACAAAACAAAACTGAACTCATAGATACAGAGAACAGATTGGTGGTTGCTGCAGGCGGGGGGTTGTGGGGGTGGGAAGGAGTGAGTGAAATGTGTGAAGGGGGTCAAAATTACAAACTTCCAGTTATAAAATAATAAGTCCTGGGGTTGTAACGTATCGCGTGGTGACTATAGTTAATAATACTGTATTATATATTTGAAAGTTGATAAGGAGTAGATCTTAGAAGTTCTCATCATAAGAAAAAAAGTTTCATAATTCTGTGGTGATGGATATTAACTAGACTTATTGCGGGGATCATTTTGCAATATATACGAATATATTTGAATAGTTGTGCTGTACACCTGAAACTAATATAGCGTTATATGTCAATTATATCTCAAGAAAAAGGATTACTGGGAGTTCTCTGGTGGCCTAATGGTTAGGGCAAGCCACGTGGCTAGGTGCAAAAAAAAAAAAAAAAAAAAAAGCCTATCAACCAGGCATTCCATGCCTTGAGAAAGACACCACATCAAGTATTACATACCATTCAAAAAAGGTAAAACTTCAATCTAATCATGAAGTAACATCAGACAAGTCCAAATTGACTCATTCTATAAAACAACTGGCCCGTATTGAACAAAATGTCATTGTCATGAAAGACGAAGAAAGGCTGAGGAACTATTGCAGGTTAAAGGAAAGCAAAGAGACACGACAACTAAATGCAATATGTGATCCTGGATAGGGTCTTAGATTGGAGGAAAAAAAATCCATAAAAGGCATTATCAGGATAACTGACAAAATTATAACATAGACCTTAGTCTAAATAAAAGTATCGTATCAGTGTTAAACTTGCTGAATATGATAACTGTATTGCACTTATGTAAGATAATAAAATCCTTGCTTTCAGAAAATACACACTGAGGTAATTAAGGATAAAGGGGCAGGATGTACATTTGAATCTACCCTCAGATGGTTCAAAAAATCAGATATGTATATGGATTGAGAGAGAGAGCAAGTGAGCAAATATGACGAAATGTTAAAAATTGGTGAATCTGAGTAGCGTATGGGAATTATTTGTGTTCTTTCCATTTGCTTTTAAATTTGAAACTATTTCAAAATTAAAAGTTAAAAAAGTCAAAGATGATATCTAAAAAAGGCAGAAATTGCTTAAAATACAATCCCATTTATTTGCAAGTTAAAAAAAAAGTTAAAAAAACAAACCAAACCAAAATAACCACCCCTCATAAAAACAAAAACACAATCCTGATGAATGGTTTTACATGATGAATGGTTAGTAGTTTCAAGTGTCCAGCTATGGCATATAGTCTACAGCACTACTAATTCTATGCAATAGTGGTTCCTTTAATTGTCCTCGTATGGTTGTTCTCTACATTGAAAATGAGTGTCCTATTAGGCCAGGGGCCTAATTAAACTAAACCAGTAAAATTGATTTTCCCCACTAAACTTTTTCTTATGATGTTTATTGCAAAGAATGAACGTTGTCATTATTTCTTCTTTAGCCCAATTGAAATGAAAATTTGTTCACTCAAGCCCATCTAGTAACTTTTAATTGTTGCCTATCGTGTGCCATGTAGTGGGCTAGGTGATGGCAAAACAAAAGAGGAATAAGTTATGATGTGTTTCTTGACGAATTCAGACTAATGGGAGAGTCAGCCATTTAATCAGAATGATTTATTACAGGAGCAGGAAAATGGAGCAGTTATTTGTCTGTGGGAGCTAGTTTCTCAGAAGAAGTGACATCTGAAGGATGAATAGGAGCTTTCCAGGTGGAGGGGAAGGATATTTATTTCCAGGTGTAAGGAGTAGCATGTGCAAAGGCTCAAAGCCTTGAAAAGTTCAATACTCATTTCTGATTTATGCCAGATGTAGTTCAGAGGCATTAAAACCTACGTCAGCTGCTTTAAAAAAATTTTTTATTGTGAAATATTATACACATTCATAAAAGTGCATAAAACATAACTATCAGCTTGCTGAATTATTACAAGGCAAATATACATGTAACGATCATTAGGTCAAAATCTATAAAATGGCCAGTAGCCCCCAAATTGGCACCCCTCCCCTCCCAGTACACTTCCCAACCTTCTACCCAAACCACTGTTCTATTATTTAACAGTTGCTTTAGCTAATGGATACAGCCACATAACCTACAACTCTATCATCTCTCTCTAAAATTCCCTCGTGTCCCACACTCCCTCCCCACCCAGTTAAACTACTGTTTGCTTTGTTGATTTCTGCAAAGGGTGAGAAATCCAGCAAGTTTCTTTGGAGCATAAAGTTGTGAAATTGTGGGAGGGACAAGTATAATAGTAAGTATTTATTATTGTTATACCTGAACTGTGTTCCAGGTCCTTCTGGGCACTTTATTCATTCACTGATTTCCCACAACACTGAAAGTAGCAGACAGCCGAGGAAACTGAGTTTCAAGACAGGTTCTCACTTGTTTAGAGACACAAAACTCATGAATGGTGGAGATGGGACTAAGACCTAGATTTTTCTGGCTCCAAAACAAATGCTTTTTTTTTTTTTTTCCAACACAGCTTGTGGGATCTTAGTTCCCCAACCGGGGATCGAACCCTGGCCCCCTGCAGTGGAAGCGTAGAGCCCTAACCACTGGACCACCAGGGATTCCCCATGTGCTCTTTCTACTAATGGTTTTTGTTGAGATTTGACTTCTTCATATGGAAAATGAGTAGTCAACAGAAATTTTAAATTGGGAAGTAATATTATATTTGTTTGGACTATAGTTCTGTTGATAGTGTGGAATAATGGAGAGAGGGAGAGATGGTGGTAGGGAGACCATGGAGGTAGTTATTGAAATGGTTCAGAGATGAGGTTTTGGACTAGAAGATTGATGGTGCCCACGGAGAGAGGACACTATTTTCTAGACTTTTCTGAGGTATAACCAATGGTGCTAGGTTAGACGCTGGGGATAAGTGAGATGAGAAACCTTGTACACAGGTAACTTGCATTATTTGAATCTCTGCATGTGCTCCTCTCTATGACTCCAAGGCCTCTACCTTGATAGCCTGAATAGATAGCAACACTGTTGATTAAAATTTGGAAGAGGAAGAACAGGTTTCGTGAGAAGGTAGGTTCAGTTTGGACCCTGCTAATTTTGAGATGCCTGGGAAAATTCAGATTATCTGCCTCCTGGGTAGTTAGAAATAGAGCTTAGAGGCTTCAGGGACAGGTCTGAGCTGAAGATAAAATTTTAGAAATAATCAGAATATATAATCCGAACGCATGTAACTTGAGGTATAGGACCTGGACTCAGACCTACGTTTAAATCTTAGGTCAAACACAAATTATCTGTGTCCTAATTTGTAAAATGGGATAATATCTAACCCAGGAACTTGGTAAGGATTCAGTGAAAAACCAGAAAGCACTTAGCACCTTGTCTGAGTTCAATAAGTGACAAAATTATCTTTAGCTATTATTATTAGATTATAATACAGACTTACGTATGAACATACTCCCCTATAACAAAAAACATTTTTAAAAATGGAATTCACTTAAATGCTATCTGAAATGCATTTGAATGGAAGACCTGTAAGGCATGGTTTGGTGCCGTGTCACATGGCACCATGGTACATGCTCTGTGTCACCTGGCCAGGAAGACCTAAGTGTGCTTTTAGCACCAGGAATGGAAACTTTAAGTCCATGTTCGGGGTGTGGGGTGGGGGGGTGGTTCCTAGTAGGTGACTTGCCTCCAGGGCAGCAGGTACAACCTACTCCCTACTGTCCTTAAAATAAACATCTTAGGGAAAGCATTATCATCCCTTTTCATATTATGTTGCTTGCTTAGATGTTAAGTTCTAGAATTGATAATAGATCAACAGTTTAATATTTGCCCTTCTAAATCAATTTTCCATGACACTTTCTAAACTTTCAGCCTCTATTTTGGTCCATAATTTGATTTGTAAATAATTATGAATTTAATTATTTGTGTTGTAAAATGCCACATCATAATCAAAGCTGGAAAAATCTGGACCGGAATATGTATGTCCTATAGGAACTATAAGTGCTTCTACTTGTTGTTAGGTTTTTATACTGTGTTTTAGAGAGATTTGTTTAGAACACATGGGAAAATCTTAAAGAAAGCAACAAAATGATGAGGAAAGTAAAGGAATCACTAAGGTTTATTTATACAAGGCCAGCAAATTGACCCACTTAGTTTAAAGAATTGGTCTGACTAGTGTTTCCTTGTTATGCTCTTCTTAAAGGCATCATCAAGCATTAAGAAAAAGAAAAGCAATCCAGCAGCTTTAGTTAGTATCATTCTTGAAATAATTGTATATTGTGATAGACTACATGCAAAGATCATCACAATAATTGCTTCCATTCCTATATGCGTATCCCTTTGAAATGTGACTTGGCTACTCCTCCCATCAAGGAGGGAAATTTAAAATATGGCACAAGTGAACTTATCTACAAAACAGAGACTCACAGACATAGAGATCAGACTTGTAGTTGCCAAGGGGGAGGGAGGGAGGGAGAGGGGTGGACTGGGAATTTGGGGTTGGTAGATGCAAACTATTACATTTAGAATGCATAAACAACAAGGTCCTACTGTATAGCACAGGGAACTATATCCAGTCTCCTGGAATAAACCATAATGGAAAAGAATATTAAAAAAAGAATGTATATATGTATAAAACGGAGTCATTGCTATACAGCAGAGATTGGCACAATATTGTAAATCAACTATACTTCAATTAAAAAAATTTAAAAAGAAGGGAAATTTATCTCCCAAGTTTCTGAATATGTGCTGACCTTTTGACTTTCTTTGACCAATAGAGTGTGGTGGAAGTGATGCCAAGTTTCTGCTTCAAGAGGTCTTGCAGTTCCCACTCTGTATTTGCTTGGCATGCTGCCACAATGTGAAGATGCCCAGGATAATATTGAGGATGAAAGGCTACAAGGGGAGAGAGAGGTCCAGCCAATAGTCAGCACTAGCTGCCATCCATGAGTGCACCCAGTCAAGCTGCCAGATGACTGTAGCAGCTACATGCATGATCCCAGACAAGGCCAGAGAGCACATAAAATAGCTTTAAGGCACTGATTCTAGGGTGGTTTGCTACGCAGTAATAGTATATATGTGTATGTGTGTGTGTGTGTGTGTGTGTATGTGTATATGTAATATATACACATACACACACTCACATATATATTCTCTAGCCTTGAAGATGAGGGAATATTTTTAAACTGTAAGAGGGTCTTAGGTTAATCATTAGGATGCACTTGCAGACTTTAAGGATCAAAAATTTCCTTAAAGCTGTAATGATGTATCACCTAGGTTGCTGCAGTGAACAACGAAAAGGGAAGACAATTTTTCTGTGATGGTTTGTGCATAGTGTTTTTAGAGGTAGGGTGAAAATTCTAGAAGATGTTCAAAGTCTCTTTAAACTCTAGGGCCCTGTGAAATTCAGTTGTGATTTCAGCAACTCCATTCCCGCTTCGTGAACTTGTACGTGGCATTTTAACACCTTTCACAAATGACAGGATCCACTGGCTCATCTTTCACATACAATGTGATCTAAAACAGCTGTGGTACAGTGTAGGCAACACAGTATATAGCCAGCATAACATAGTGACTAAGGTCATGAGTTCCAGAGCCATACCGTTTGGGTTCAAATGCTGGTTCAGTTGCCTATCAGCTGTAACCTTGATGAGTTATTTAACTATTCTTTGCCTCAGTTTCTCCCCCTGAAGAATGGAATGATAACAAAATCTCATTGAATTGTTGTTAGGATTAAATGAGTTAATGCTTGAGCTTAAAACATATTACGCAAAACATGTCAGATACTAGCATTGTTATTTTATAAAGGGAATGATCTAGGTCCTAGACCCAGTTCTGTTACTGTGTGACCTTCAGCAAATCAGTTAACCTATCTGGGTTTCAGTTTTCTGCCTATAAAGTAAGGTTTACTATGTAACTTCCATGGTTTCTTTTCCTCTTTAAAATTCTATGATTCAGGGTTCAATATTTGTTCTACCCACATGCACATTACAATCTTGTCTATAATTCTAATTTTTCAAAAATTGTTTAAAACTTATTCTATTAACAAGCAATTTTGAGGACCCTCTAGTAATGACCACTTTGAAGTACAATATAAATAATACTGCATTTACTCAGGAAACTAAACATTTTTTATTCACATCTGGTCAGCAAACATTTACAACTCTTACATATCCAAAGAGATGCCTTTTCAGGTTTATGAAAACTTAAAATTGTATATTCATTTTTTAAACCTATGATAAATTTGCTTATTAAAGTAGGAAAAGATCTTCCAAAAGTGAAGACAATATTTCACCTCAAATTTTACCAAAGATCTCCAGTGTTAAATAAAATCCACTGTTAAGGGTCACGTTTAAAATTTTTTTCTATTTTTTTGCTTAAGCATATTACACACAATATTATAAAAATGTGATTTTTTAAATTGGCTTCATAACACCATCATGTGGACGTAGTTTATTTTACACTGGTTTATAAATTGTGGCATTTCATTTTAGTTTGATGTTTTGTATTGCTTCTTGACAATGGGACAGATAAAGAGATCAAACATACTAAGGTAACCAGTTAGTATGTAGAATGTACAGTACGTGGAATTCCTTTTAAAAAGTTTTTCATTTTCCTATCCTTTTCCTGTCACCCCTATAACCAAGCTGCTACAGTCCCTTAGGACCTATGCAAATGTTCCATTCAATATTTTTACAGTAACAAATTTATCAATTACTGGGTCTACTACAAACTTAACTTTTAATTCTGAAAATAGATTTCAGTCACTCATTTGTTTTTCCAAAAGCCTATCTACGAAACTTTGTTTTTCAGGGATCCGAAAACTGGCAAGCTAACTACGAAGTGGATCTTGGGGGTGGCGGGGGGGAGAGATGGAGATAAACAAAGCAAAGGGGCTTCTTCTGTCTTAAAATTTTCATATTTGCTTCTGGAGCAAGAATTCCATCCTAGGCGTCGGGGAGAAGGCGGGGGAGGCGTCTCTCCTGCCCCCGAGCAGCGGCACACGGGTTTGCTGAATTTGACAGACCACTGCGATCTTGGGGGATTTTCCAAGCTGGAAGAGAGCGCCGATGAGAAAAAGTGCGTACAGCCCACGTGACCCAACTTCACTTTCAGGTGCCAGAAGCGGAGCGCAGCTGCAATCAATACCGATCTTCCACCAACTAGGTTGTATTCCTCCCAAGGACCTGCTAAAACCCCCGAAGTTCTGAGAGACACACTTCGGAAATTGTTGGGTTTAAAAAAAAAAAAGTTCCACTTGTACCATTTATGACAACTTTTTCGGAATCACCACGATTTACGGCTTACGCATTTGCCAAGCCTTTTCCTACAGTTCCCTCCCTTGCTTTTACAAGCCTCCCGTTTCGGTTCCACCGAAAGAAGAAAAGCGATAGCAACAGTTTGGTTGCCCAGCAGTCCGTCTCCCGGGCGCAATCACCGCACCAGGGGCCTCACACCTCTCGGCCCGCGAAGCCCAGGACTTCTGCTCCCAGTCCGCCGGGGACGTGCGGGAGTACGGCCGCTTCGAGACCCGGGCCGCGCCACCCGCCCCGGCTCCCTCCCCGCGCCCGGCCGCAGAGCGTCGCCACCCCACCGTCGGGGGCGCCGGGCTGGGCGCATGCGCGCGGCGCTCCCGGGCGTGCCGGCCACACTCCCCCCACCCACTCCGAGAGCTTGTCACTTCCTGCCCTCGCCCCATCTCCGTCCGGGGTCAGTCAGTCGCTCCCTGTCGCAGCCGGCGAGTCTCTGCTTCCCTCTTCCTACCCGCTCTGCGGCGGCAGCTCAGGCTCTTCGTGGAGGGGCAGACAGAGAAAGAGAGAGACTGACTTAATAAAGTTTCCTGAAACAACAACTATTACCAAAAGGAGCCCAAGGCGGGGGAAACCCCCATCCTTCCCCGCCCCTCTCCAAAAGCCTGAGGGACCGTCGCAGGTGGAGCGGCGCTGAGGGGAGCCGGGCTCCGGCGGCAGCCGTTGCCCTGGCAAGGGGCGCCTCGGGTCCTGCCCGCTCCGGTTCCGGCTCCTTCGGTGGCGGCGGCAGCGGCTGCGGGGCGGTACCTCCTGTCAACTGCCTGCGCCCGCGCGCCGTCAGCCCGCCCGCCAGCTCCACAGCGCGGAGGGACGCCGTGAGCCGCCGCCACAGCCGTCGCCTCGGGCCGCGGAGGGACGTGGTGAGCTGCGGCGCTTCCGCGTCAGCGCCGGCGGGGAATCTCTGGGAGCGCGTCTGGCCCGAACCCCGGTCCCTTCGCGCGGTCCGGCGAGGCTGCGCCAGGTGGGGCCCGAAGCCGCCTCTCACGCCAGGCTGTCCCCGCGGCCGTCCGGCCTGCCTTCCTTCCTTCCGCCCGCCCGTCGGCCCGCCCTAAGAGTTCAGTAAGTTGGGCGCACTTGGTTGGGGGGACGGGGGTTCAGCCGGGGAGACCCTGGCGCACGTGCGTCGCGGGAGGGCGCGACGTGGGCCGGCCGCCGGCGGGAGCTACACCTCGGCCGCCCGGCCGCCGCGCCCCCCGCCCCACGGGCCCCGGCGCCGGCCGTGCCCGCTGCGCTCCGCGCCACCGTCTCCGCGCGCGCCCGCCCGGGAAGGCGAGGCCGCCACCGCCGCCGCCGCCCGCGCAGCCGGCCAGGCCCTTGCCCTGCGCGCCCGGGGCTGCGTTTCCGGGTAGGGCGGTGAACCTGTGCGGGAGTTCGGGCTGAAGAAGCCTTCGTGCGTTTTTCTTTCTCAGTTCGAGAGGAGGGTGCAGGGCTGTGGAGGGCAAGCGGAGGGCAAGCGGAGGGCGGGTGAGGGGAACGTTTCTGGAAAATGCAGCCAGAACCCCCCCAGGAAGTTCAGGCTGAGTGACGGGTTTGTGCTTCTTTCAACAGCCAAGCCGCAATGAAGAGCTTCTTACAGTGAAAGGAAAGTAGGTCGCGCCCACTGAAAATGCCTTTAAGGGACAAATACTGTCAGACTGACCACCATCATCACGGATGCTGTGAACCAGGTATACGCCTTTCTTCAGTTACTTTGCCCTCCACCAGAGCCGCTCTGCCTTCTGTTTTCTTTTAGTTCTCCTTACCTCCTGCCCAAGAAGACATTCCTAACTAAGCAGGCTATAATTTCCCCCAGCATAAAACCAGTTATGAAGCTAAAAGCTTGTACAAACAAGAGATCTCCCCTGCTTGATCTCTTAAAAAAAGTACTGCAAGTGTCACCTTAAATCTTTTCCACAAGATCAATTACTCAATCCCCTTTCCTTTTCTTTCAAGGCAGCCTGCAGTTAGTAGTATACCCTCATGTTCTGTGAATGTTTAAAACTGAAGAGAAAGGAAAAAATGGGTAGTAGAATACTGGCATTATCTTCGAGGAAGCTGTTTCATGTAAATTTTTAGAAACTAAAAGTTTCTCGTGCTTTGATAGTGCTTAGAGACAGAATAATGCTTAAACTTAAAAATGAGTTTAGTTTGTGCTAAGAAAAGTTTGCTGAAGTCAACTTGTTGGAAGAATCAGGTTTTGTTAAGTGGAACCTCTTAAAGAAATTTCTTGGACAGAGCACATTGTTGCAAAATCTGAATATTTAGATAGAATACATAAATATTTTTAGGATAGTTTGTTCAGTGGAACTCTTTTGAGTTGAATTTATGAAATGAAGAAGTTGCTTTTTGAAGGCTCATGAAGAGTATTACAACCCTTTAATAAATGTGATATATAAACTCTTAATAGTTTCTCTGCTTATTAGAAGTATGATGTGCTTTGTCACAAACATTTAGAGATACAGCTTAAAAAGGGAATCCTTGAATACACAGTCACTAAACCAACTAAGGGCTCTTCTGTTACAGTTCAAAGGCAGTTGTTTATCATTATTTTTGATCTAAAAGTTATTAGGACTTTTTAATACTTTTGCTTGTTGTTTTGTTGGAGTATTTTAACTGCACTAATGTACTTGGTTTTGTCACAGTAGAGTTCATGTAAAGTAGAGTACTTTTTTTGTATAATGGGAAAAAATGGCAATGGTAAAAGGGGAAGAACTATTTTCGGAACACTTTGGTACACATGAGAATAAAATTTGTACTATGACCCTATCCCCACTGATTTGCTGAAAATAATACCTCTTCTAGTAAAACAGGCAATCCCAGGGTGGAATCCAGTGTTTATTCAACTGTTCCTGATCTACCTACCTTTCACCATCCTTTCTGCTGCATATTTTGTATCTTTGAAGTGATGATATATCACTTAACGTTTTGCCAAATGTTGAATGGATTTTGCTAGTTTTGAAGTACAAAGCTGTGAATGACTTCTTATACTTGTGTTCCACTGTCTTTTTATTCCATTTTTTTTCTGAGAAGTCATTTGAGTTGCATTAGTTAATTAAATCATCATATTAAAACTTCTTATTTAGGAAGAAATTTATTTGGTCACTCATTTCTTTATTTCTTTGACAAATCTTTATGGAGCACCGGTTAGGGGCTAGGCACTATTCAAGGCAATGGGGATATAAGTGGTGAACAAAACAGATAAAGCTCACCCCCTCATGGAACGTTTGAGTGGGAAGAGATAGACGTAAGTAAACAAGTAAGATAATTTGTGACCATACCTTATTTATAAAGTATATATTCTGGTAATTAAAGTTTTCTAGATACTTTAATGTCTTTTTAAAGAGGTTTTCCAGAGTTGAACTTTTAAATATGTGTTGGAACTTTTCTGCTTTTTCTCCCTCATTAACACAAATTCAGATAAGTTGCATTAATTGAAAAATTTCAACTTTATTTTGCCAGGAACTTTTCCCATGCAACTTATTTTTCAGACTGTCATGTCAAAAGTGGTTGGTATTTCTTCACTTTCTTAGTTAGAAGTAAACACTTCCTGAGGATTTAGTTCAGTGGAAAGCCAAAAGTTTAACTTACGGGGTAGTTAATTGTCATTATTTCAGAGGAAGGTATGGGCCATTATTGAGAGGAGTATGTTATGGTAGTTTTAAAAAGAGGATGCCCTCAGATGGAGGAAAGACGGTGACATGATGTTTGAGAAGATCTTTTAATGAGCTGTCCCAAGAGGTCTGACCTCCTTTGGATTATGAACGATAGGTGAGTTCTGAATGAGAGCAGTGTGTTCCTGAGCAGGTTTTGATAGGATGGATCAATTTGTATTGAGGGGTGGTGTTATAAGTCTATCAGTGTATGTAAAATATTCTTAGTTATGTTTTAAGAAAGTTTTTTGTTAGAGAAATTTTCAGATGTTCAGAAGTAGAGAGAATGGTATAAGGAACCTGATGTAGCCATTACACAACTCCCATCAGTTATCAATATGTGGACAAGCTCTTTTGATCTGTATTCTCCCCTCCCCACAGTTCCCTTCTCCATCCTCCAACTGCTCCCCTACTCTCTACTGTTTGAAAGCAAATCTCAGACATCATAGGTAGAAGGATATTTTAAGGGGCTTATTTTAAGGTAGGAGAGACTTAAAAAAGTGGGTGTTTTATTCTGGGAAGTGTGTTCTTGGAAGGATGTAAAGAAAGGTGTTAACTTCTGAGCGTTTGTGTTTTTTGGCTGGAGAGAGATGCTCCTTTTTTCCTGAATGGTCATGTAACCTGATCTTGGGAGGGATGTTAGGATATGTAAGAGGAAATTTTATAGAATACTAACATATAAAGTTTTTTTAGGATTGAGAGTATGTTTTCATGAAGAAAGAAAAGTTTCTTACAAGGGGACCTACACAGATGTGTATACCAAATGAATGTGTCCACTCATAACTGAACTAACCCTGGGGTTATTTTGAATGGTATCTCAGGATGTGTATGTATTCTGGTGGTACCAGTGATGGTTATGGGTAACAAAATTTTGCTCTAGCTTTAAAATCAGATGTTGTTATGTGGAAGTGGAAGTTAGTGTATTACAGGAAGTTTTCTGGAGCATATACCTAAATGAAGAAAGGGGGCTCTAAGGAGAAGTTTCCATTTTTTTCCCCCATATTTCTCCCTTATTCATTACTCTTTTTTTCATTCTTCCTTTCTAGAATTCTTGTCACTTACAGAGCCAGGCCTTCGAGCTTTTTAGTTCTTTAAAATTGTATAACTTCTACCCTATCTTCTGTAGTTGTTATTTTTTATAATCAGTTATTGGTTGTTACAGTGTACAAATACTGGAAAGAACATCTAACCTAAATAAATGATATCATCAGTCTACTTACAAACTTCTACTGTTGTTTCTCTAAGGGGTTGCATTCTACTTCTCTTAGATTTTGGAAAAGATTTTTCAGTTTTTGGTGTCAGGAAGGCAGTTGATTTGTAGATTATGATGATGATGGTGCTAGAACATTTATTGAGTCTTTACTATATTCCAGGCTCTGATATAACCAGGTACCTGCATTAGCCAATTTAATCCTCGCACAACCCTATGATTTGGGTACTTTTATTATCTGCATTTTAGAGGTGAGAACAGAGAAATCAGAGAGTGTAATTTGCCCTAGTGGTATCTAGTTATTGGTAGCAAAAGAATTTCAGCGCAATCAGTCCAGGTCTGGAGTCTTCTGTTCTTAACCACTGCAGTTAGTGCCAATGTCAGATATTCCCAAAATGAGTTGTATTTGTGTGTATGTTCTTAAAAACACCTCAGAGTTTCTCTTAAAATTGGGAAAATTTTGCTTAATGGAATGATTTGGTCCTGAGACATAGTTCCTCCCCTTTGTGTACGCTGAACTTAAGAGTTGAAACCAAAATGAGAATCTAAGGCTGTGTCTCTACACATAGCCTAGCAGGCCTTATCAGACAGCTAAATGCTGTCCAAGCCTGGGCCCTGAAGCAGTAGCAGCACACATTACTGAAGTAACCCTCCTTATCTTCTCACACTGAGCAGATGATGGTAAAATATCATCTAGGTTAAGATGGTAAAACATTATAACATATTGAAAAAAAAGAGGTAATTAAAATGGCCAATTTTTCTCCACCACAACTATCTCTTTATTTGATATCTGATGGGAAACTTCAGTTTTCCTTTTCACTTACCTTGTTTCTTATTACCATAATCTTATTTATATTATATATTTATACTGCTACTCTGGGAATTTTGGAAAGCAGGCATGATATAGACCTCTGTATATGAAAATTTTTACTTTTACAATGGGAATATTATTTTTACTTATTATAAAAACGCTTACTTTCTAAAGTGCACACTTCCAAAAGCCCAGGCTAGTGAAGTGTGAGGCAGAAAGTGAAAATCACCCCTATAAACCCACCCTGATGGAAAGAACCATTGTTAAATTTCGTTGGTATCCCATCAGACTTTCTGTGTTTATATTAGCATTTATACATAGACACACATATACCTTAAATTTATTTCTTTCTGTAGCTACTGAAATATATATTAATATAATTGAGGTCATATTCTATAACCTGTTTTTGTTGCTTAGCAATGTAGTATTGACATCCTTTGTTGTCAGTACATGTAGACCTAGCTCATGCTGTGTAAGAGCCATGAGAGATTCTGTTGTATGGATATTTCATAGTTTATTTAGTCTGGTTCCTTTTGAGAGACTTCTAAGTTGTTTGAAATTTTTCTCAATTATTTACAGTACTGCAGAGTGCTGCAGTGAACTTTCTTGTACATCTGTCGTTGTGCACTTGACCAGTTCTTTCCTTAGGTAGTGGTTTTTGAGTTTTGCTCTCTTAATTGCCCAGAGAGCTGTACTAGATTGTCCGGAGAGTTTTGGAATGGTTTATGAGGTGTGGTTAGGTTATCATTGCCCTAGAATTTTGGTTAAATATAGTGGTTCCTCTTCAAGGGGAATAAAAAGGCAAACATGACTAATATGTACTAACTAACACCAAAATAGTAAGATCTTTGCATTTGAACTTAATGCATAGTCTCAGTAGCCTTAGTTTCACCTTGAATTGAGAAAAATTTTAGTTACATTTTTCCCATTATTTCATTTTGCCTTACAAAGATAATGGTGGAGTATATACAAAAAAGTGTGATTGTCATTAACATGATTATAGCAAACCATTGTTTTACTTCAATAGTAAATGATTTAAATAAATAACCCTTTTTTTGTGGGGATTGGGTTGGGTGTTTGTCTTCCATGTAGTTTATATCCTGGAACCTGGAGATGCTCCTTTGTTACAGCAACCACTACAGACATCCAAATCTGGTATTCAGCAAATAATTGAGTGCTTTCGATCAGGTATGAATGTTTTAGGATGTATTTTCAATCTTCACATAGTAGCTAAAAACTACCTAGAAATCCTTAGAAATAATTTTTTAAAAATAAAATGTATACATTGGTTTTCTTTACAGAATACTTTTGATTGTCATTTTTAAAAAGTGGATGAGTAAATATTGACTTGATAGAGATTCCTTTTCAGTACTATATATTATATACTAATTTAAAAAGTATTTAGTATGGTTTAAAGAAATATGTGGTATATTTGCTGGCAAAGATTCATTGTTATTTTTTGGCATGTTCTTTATAAACTCTCAAAGGATGGTAGTAGATTATACAGGGTCTTTATGAGCTTTGACAGAGTAGATTATTTACTCAGAATGTCTGAGATGTCCCTTGTTCTAGATTAATTACTTTATCATCTCTGTTTATGTGACTCACCATCTCCTACCTAACCCTGGAGTTTCAATATCTTTAGTAGAGCACAGATAGAAAAAAGATTATTCCAGCCCTGATATTTAGATATATTTGTTTAGCTTTTCTTTCCATTAGATTGCTATAATAATGGATATATAATAAGTATATTTGTGCAGTTACAATCCAGTGCTCTAAAGTAGGTGTTGCTCACTAAGTATAAATGGTTGAGAACTGTTAGAACTACAGTGTTTTGTAAAGTCTTAGGTTGCTGTGATTCTTATGATCCACTTGTCCACCTCTTGTGGATTTGGCTTCTCTGACATTGCAGGCTATTAAATCAAATATGAACAAGCAAACATACATGACTGATGGACACCTAAGTGGTGGGCAATTAAAGGGTTAGACTATCTTTTGTTATTATTTTAAAGCTTATTATATCATAATGAAAAATTTCTGAGATTCAAAGAAAAAGATAATTTATATGAAACCATTTGTTTTGTATTGAGAAATTTTTTGAGGTGCTTGTTTTTAAATCATTTTAAAGGGAAGTAGTATCTATTTGATTTACTTTAGGATTCTAAGAAATAGATTGTTCTTTAATCTAAAATAAATTTCTGAGTCTAAGATTCATTTCTTACACTTTTCATCTGTAGTCCTTATGGCATTGCTTTTATGTATATTTAAGTCAGTAAATATTTCGTGTATACCATATGCCTATGCTTAATGTTGGATGGTGGTATAACATATTTTACTGTGTTTTTTGTTGTTGTTTTTTACTTTTGATAATTGCCCTTGGTTAACAGAAATAAATAATACGTCAAATTCTCCTGTGGTAAATACAATTAAAATTTTTCTAATTAGAGGCAGTATTTAAATACATTTCTGGCATAACAGAAGAATGGTTAGTTTTTATTTGTAGTTAGAGTTTCTGTTAGCTACTTTTAGTATAGAGATAAAAATTCTTTTTGTTCTTTCTCATATCATGGAAATGAAGGTAATAGCTTCACATAGTCATATTCCTTGCTATATAGGTTTCTTTTTTAAAAATTCATAATTTGGGATTAACGAAGTTATTTTATACTGCTTCAGTTTATTATAGTGTTATTTGATTAAGAAGTTAGAATTGTTTCATTTATTTGTGCTTTGTCTTGTAAAAAATACCTTCTCAATAAGCTTCTGTACCCAAAATCTATATATTTTTTTAACTTTGGAAGGTGAATATTTAAAAAGGAAATTACGTGTTTTTCCATTGCACTGTGGTTGTATCTGTTTTCTGTGTTTATTGTTTCTTTGCAAAGCTGAAGGAAAGGGACTGTGAAATGGGTAATATGTTCTTTCTTAAATGTCCCTGGTAAATTTGCCTTCTGAGTTTTTTTTTTTCCCCAAACAAATTTTGAAAATACTATAATTTAAATTCTCTAAGTACCCTATCATTTAAATTAGAGATGATTTAGAAATATGCTGAATGGTACAAAGAAACTAATTTTGGATTAAAAAAGGAATTCTTTTACTTCATTAGTGTATCTCATAGCTAAGTAATTCTAATTTCCTCAAGATAGTAATCTCTTACGTATCTGGATAATCTCAAGTCTCCTAAGGTAGCTCTTCTTTAGCACTGAGGTATTTAAGCCTTGGCTGACTGAAACCTTGAGAGGATGAGCTGGAAGTTGGGGCCTCATGACTTAGGGTCTAAGATCCCTTCTCATCCTGAGACTCGTGTAAGTTTCTCCCGGTCTCATTCTACTCCCAAGCAGCCCCTCAATGACTCCTCTCTTTCTAGACTCTTTCCATTACAGCTGGGTCACACACATTGCATTTAAAGAACAATCTTGGTGGTGTTTTGTATCTGACAGGTATTTGAAGATAGAACTTTGAAGTCTATGCTTTTGCTCTTGTTAACCTTCACAGGCTAAACCAGGTTGGGCAGTAGTAATGTGTTAGGATATCTGCCTTTGTCTTCAAGCTCAAGATAGTTGTCTTCAGTTCCGGTATCAGCTTTGCTTAAAGGATTCATGGTCTCCTGCCTAAACTGGGCTCTCTTTGGCCTGGTATTAATTCCTACCCAAGCTGGAAGTTCGTAAAAGGCTGAGGAAGGAGTTGACTCATTTTTTAGGTCCACCAACCCCATGTGTGCTGTACTGACTGCTTGACCAGTTTTGACTCATTTTCTTTGCTTCACACTTTAGCTTTTGCTTTGGACTGTTTTCCTGGCTTTAAATTACAAATACTTCTTAACCTCTAATCTCTCTCTATTTCTATCTGCTTAACTTGTAATCTGAATAGACTTTTCTTTTTGGAATAAGTTGTTTAAAAAAATAATAAAGAGGTATAAAAGGGTATACAGAAATACAAAAGTAAGTGTCTTTGTTCAGACAGCACGGCTACATGGTTTGTGTCTTCTTCTAGAGACCTTCTACACACATATGAGCATATATTCCTCACTTTCTTCCTAATACAAGGAGTAGCTGACTCTGCATAGTTAGGTATCTTTGGTTTTTTAACAGTACTTTCCACTGTTGTTTGACATCTGTCCATAGATAGATACCTCATTTTTTTTAGAAGGCTGCCTGTTTTGCCCCTACTTGCAGATTTTCTACTCTGAAATCCCTGATGGTTGGGTGACTTGAGACATGCTGTTTGCTTTGAATCCTGGCTTCAGGTACTACCTTGACTGTGCCCTGCCCTTTGCTCGAGCCTTTCCTTAGTTGTGTCAGTCCTTCCAGGATCACGTCTGTGACTTTTTGTCTTCAAATTTCCCTCGTATCTATTAACTTTTTTTAAGAAATAGTTGATTTACAATGTTATGTTAGTTTCTGGTGTACAGCAAAGTGATTCAGTTATATGCATATATTAATTCTTTTTCATATTCTTTTCCATTTTAATTTATTACCAGATACTGAATATAGTTCCCTGTGCTATACAATAGGATCTTGTTGTTTATCTGTCCTCTATATATTAGTTTGTATCTGCTAGTCCCAAACTCCCAATCCAACCCTCCCTCTATTAACTTTTATTTTAGCTTCCTTCTTTTCCCAACCTCTCTCCCCAAATGGAAACAAAATTTTAAATAACAAAAAAGGTGTACTTCCATGAGGTATTTATAAATAATTGATTAATTGAGCTTAATATTCTTTCTTAGTCGCTTAGTCTTCTGGTAGAGGCAAAGGAGCTGTGGAATGCCCTAAGGTTAGAAGCAGAAAAATGGGAAATTGTCCAGTATTCATAACTGGTCTTTAATATGAAGTTGACATCTTTTTTTGAATTCTTGAAATATATATTATCTCTTTTTACAATATTATACTGTTGATTCTTGAACATTCACCATGGGTGTGAACTGCGCAGGTCTATTTTTTGCAGAGTTTTTCAATAGTAAATATTACAGTATCAGACGATCCTTGGTTGATTGAATCCAAGGATGCAGAAGTGAGGATATGGAGGAAGGGAGTATAAGGAGGACTGTAGGTTATATGCAGATTTTTGACTGTGCAGAGTGTTGGCATCCCTAACCCCTGTGTTTGTTCAAGGGTCAACTGTATTATAGAAAAAAGATTCTACCTATAGAACACATTACTACTATTTGCAAGTAGCATCTTTTTTGAATCTTAGGGAGGAATAAATTGCAGTGAAAAATGAGAATTGGCTTTGTGTGATGTTTGCTATTGTCATTAATTAAATTTAAGTTTGGTCATTTACTTTCTTAGAAGAGTTTTTGTTTATTTTTTATTGCTTAAAGCAACATTTCTTGGAGTTAGTGTAAGCTATGACTGGATGGTGATACCTCTGTCCTGGAAGTGTGATTTATCAGAGATACATAAGATAGTGCCATATTATATGATGGATTTTTTGGGGTTTTTTTTGGTTGATACATAGCAACTGTAGGAAGTTTTAAATCAGAGTGCATATTTTGGGGATGAATAAGAAAAATGTAGATTTGTTTTATTGTTCTTACATTCATCTTCAAAGCATCTCATCTGGGGCTGTGTTCCTAGGAGAGCAGCCGTTTATATTAGGGAATTTCTCAAGGGTGCAGATCATATCCTTCACTTCTCATGTCTTCAGTGAATAACATTGTACCTGGTATTTAATAGGTGTTCAATAAATGTGTGTAAGACTAAACGAAAGATTCACCAAGTAGGCACTAAAATAATTTTATTCTACTTATAAATTTATTGTAGTATGTGGCAGTGTTCCATAATTTAGTAATTTTTTTTTAACCAACCTTTGTAGGTGGTGGTTTTAAGATAACAATATCAGTTTTCCTAAGTTTTCTTACGTTAAGGATGATCAGTACGAAATTCCCTTCATACTGGTCTTGGAACTCAGGAGGTATGACACGAGTTACAGATTTGCTTGCAGTGTTGGGATGATATTGTGGTTAAACAGTCATCCTAAAGAAACTGAGCTCATGTGTGAGTCAGCAATAAAGCATGCAGTATACTATTTAAAAATCATTATTGCTGCAACTTATCATTGATCAACATATCAGTATATTAAGGGAGAAAAGGAAAGTTTATCTTTGTCTAGCACTGAAGAGTTAGAATTAATATTATGTCATGTCAACTGACTGCCACCGAACCTAATGTAAAATTGAATATTGATTCCTTTTGAAAATAATTTTTTAAACATTTTTATCAGTGTATACAATGTGTTTGGCATTAATTGATAGCACAGGAGAAACCCTTGATGAGGTTTAACTAAATTTTATTGAGCATCCATTATGCGTGATAATCTGAAATATTCATTAATTAGTTAATTTCTAGGCATCAAAAGCTTTCCCTTTGGAGGGCTGGTTTTTTGAAAGATACTGATTGATGATCTATGTAAGCAGTATGTAAGCAGTATGTAGTGACTTCTAAGATAATTTAAAAACCTAAGGCAAGAAAAAGAGTTAAATATAGGAAAAGGAATAATTAGGGGTAAGGCAGCATGGCTCTCTCTCTCTCTCAGGGTTAGGAGTTGTGGAAGAACTTTTGTGGCTGTCTAGATGAACTTTTGCTGCTGTCTTGTCTCGTGTTTCAGGTTATAGAAAGTTTTAACTGTTGACAGAGGCACAGTTGGTTGCTGTGTCTAATTGTCAGTGAGCAAAGCAATCAGTTAAAAAGGTAGCTGATTAGAATAAAGCAGTTATGTCCCCATGGGAAACCAACAAAACCTTAAATGGTAACTGAAACTAACTTAGGGAGTAACTTTTGCCTGTATTTATGGAATGAGGGCACATCTTATTTTTCTCATTTGGAAAGTATGTAAGCAGAATTGGAAAATCATTCAGGTCCCTTTTTTGACTTTCTGGTCAACTTTACATAGACTTAATAGAAATCTTACTTATAGGGAAGTTTTCTGAAACATAGAGAAGGCTCTTCAGTATGTCATTTAACAAATGCCCATCAGGCCTGGTCCTGAAAGCTGGGAGTACAGTGGTGAGCATCAAAGATATCTTCTCTGTCTTCTTAAAGCCTCCAGTCTAATGGGGATACAGAAAAGTAACTAATTACAAGATAGCGGGGTTATGTAGTATAGATGTATAGGGTGCTCTGGGGAATATAGGAGAAGAATTTTTTTTTTTTTTTTTTTTTGCGGTACGCGGGCCTCTCACTGTTGCGGCCGCTCCCGTTTTGCGGAGCACAGGCTCCAGACGCGCAGGCTTAGTGGCCATGACTCACGGGCCCAGCCGCTCCGCGGCATGTAGCATCTTCCTGGACCGGGGCACAAATCCGTGTCCCCTGCATCGGCAGGCGGACTCTCAACCACTGTGCCACCAGGGAAGCCTGAGGGAAAGAATTCTTAACAAAAAACAGGAGGAGTCTGAGAAGGCTTCCTGGAGGAAATGACATCTAACCTGGAATCTGAAGGATTGCTAGAAGTGAGCCAGACCAGGGAAATGAGAGAATGTTATAGGCAGAGAGAAAAAAAACATAGGTGAAGCCCTGAAAAGTAAGTGAGAGAGAATTTGGTGAATCCAAGGACCTGAAAGAATTTTGGTATGCCTGGATCAAAACAACTGTGTTTGTATGTGTGTATGTGCATAGGTGACGTGAGGGTGGTGGAGCATTTGTGATTGATAAGTCAGGCAGTTTCTCTTACATCGACTGCCTAAGAGTCGCGCTGTAAGAAGCAACAGCCTCTCCTCCTCCTGTCTGCCATCTGCTTGGCAGCCACAAAACAGCAGCTATCATCTCCATCCATGTTGTCCAGGCTGGTGTCCAGATCGGCAGTGTTTGCTGGGAGCTCTGCTACCTGGAACACGGCATCCAGCCCGATGGCCAGATGTCAAGTGACAAGACGATTGGGGGAGGAGATGACTCCTTTAACACCTTCTTCAGTGAGACAGGCACTGGCAAGCATGTGCCCAGGGCAGTGTTTGTAGACCTGGAACCCACGGTCATTGATGAAGTTTGCATTGGCACCTACCGCCAGCTCTTCCACCCTGAGCAGCTCATCACAGGCAAGGAAGATGCTGCCAATAACTATACCTGAGGTCACTACACCATTGGCAAGGAGATCATTGACCTCGTCTTAGATCCAATTCAGAAACCGGCTGACGAGTGCACAAGTCTTCAGGGCTTCTTGGTTTTCCACAGCTTTGGTGGGTGAACTGGTTCTGGGTTCACCTCCCTGCTGGTGGAGCATCTGTCTGTCGATTATGGCAAGAAGTCCAAGCTGGAGTTCTCCATTTACCCAGCCCCTCAGGTTTCCACAGCTGTAGTTGAACCCTATAATTCCATCCTCACCACCCACACCACCCTGGAGCACTCTGATTGTGCCTTCACGGTAGACAGTGTGAGGCCATCTATCATCTGTTGTAGAAACCTTGATGTTGAGTGCCCAACCTATACTAACCTGAATAGGTTGATAGGTCAAATAGTGTGGAGCCCTGAATGTTGATCTGACAGAATTCCAGACCAACCTGGTACCCTATCCCCTTATCCACTTCCCTCTGGCCACATATGCCCCTGTCACCTCTGCTGAGAAAGCCTACCATGAACAGCTTTCTGTAGCACACATCACCAATGCTTGCCTTGAGCCAGCCAACTAGATGGTGAAATGCGACCCTCTCCGTGGTAAATACATGGCTTGCTGCCTGTTGTACCATGGTGGGACATGGTTCCCAAAGATGTCAGTGCTGCCATTGCCACCATCAAGACCAAGCATACCATCCAGTTTGTGGACTGGTGCCCCACTGGCTTCAAAGTTGGCATTAATTACCAGCCTTCCACTATGGTACCTGGTGGAGACCTGGCCAAAGTACAGCGAGCTATGTGCATGCTGAGCAACACCACAGCCATCACTGAGGCCTGGGCTCACCTGGACCACAAGTTTGACCTGATGTATGGCAAGTGTGCCTTTGTTCACTGGTACGTGGGTGAGGGCATGGAGGAAGGAGAGTTTTCTGAGGCCCGTGAGGACATGACTGCCCTTGGGAAGGATTATGAGGAGGTTGGTGTGGATTCTGTTGAAGGAGAGGGAGAGGAAAAAGGAGAGGAGTACTAAAGTTAAAATGTCACAAAGGTGCTGCTTTTACAGGGAAGCTTACTCTGCTTTAAACATTGAAAAGTTGTGGTCTGACCAGTTGATTTGTTCAAACATTTAGAGAAGAACTAACACCTATCCTTCTCAAACTCTTCCAAAATATAGCAGAGGGAGGACACTCCCAAACTCATTCTACGAGGCCACCATCACCCTGATACCAAAACCAGACAAAGATGTCACAAAAAAAACAAAACTACAGACCAATATCACTGATGAACATAGATGCAAAAATCCTCAACAAAATACTAGCAAACAGAATCCAACAGCACATTAAAAGTATTGTAAACCATGATCAAGTGGGGTTTATTCCAGGGATGCAAGGATTCTTCAGTACATGCAAGTCAATCAATGTGATACACCATATTAACAAATTGAAGGAGGAAAACCATATAATCATCTCAATAGATGCAGAAAAAGCTTTCAACAAAATTCAACACCCATTTATGATAAAAACTCTCCAGAAAGTAGGCATAGAGGGAACTTACCTCAACATAATAAAGGCCATATATGACAAACCCATAGCCAACATCGTTCTCAGTGGTGAAAAACTGAAACCATTTCCACTAAGATCAGGAACAAGACAAGGTTGCCCACTCTCACCACTATTATTCAACACAGTTTTGGAAGTCCTAGCCACAGCAATCAGAGAAGAAGAAGAAATAAAAGCAATCCAAGTCAGAAAAGAAGTAAAACTATCACTGTTTGCAGATGACATGATACTATACATAGAGAATCCCAGAGATGCTACCAGAAAACTACTAGAGCTAATCAGTGAATTTGGTAATTTAGCTATAAAATTTGGTAAAGTAGGATATAAAATTAATGCCCAGAAATCTCTTGTATTCCTATACACTAATGATGAAAAATCTGAAAGATAAATTAAGGAAACACTCCCATTTACCATTGCAACAAGAAGAATAAAATACCTAGGAATAAACCTCCCTAAGGAGACAAAAGACCTGTATGCAGAAAACTGTAAGACACTGATGGAAGAAATTAAAGATGATACAAACAGATGGAGAGATATACCATGTTCTTGGATTGGAAAAATCAACATTGTGAAAATGCCTATACTACCCAAAGCAATCTACAGATTCAATGCAATCCCTATGAAACTACCAATGGCATTTTTCACAGAACTAGAACAAAAATTTCACAATTTGTATAGAAACACAAAAGACCCCGAATAACCAAAGCAATCTTGAGAAAGAAAAACAGAGCTGCAGGAATCAGGCTCCCTGACTTCAGACTATACTACAAAGCTCCAGTAATCAAGACAGTATGGTACTGGCACAGAAACAGAAAGATAGATCAATGGAACAGGATAGAAAGCCCAGAGATAAACCCACGCACATATGGTCACCTTATCTTTGATAAAGGAGGCAAGAATATACAATGGAGAAAAGACAGCCTCTTCAATAAGTGGTGCTGGGAAGACTGGACAGCTACATGTAAAAGAATGAAATTAGAACACTCCCTAACACCATACACAAAAATAAACTCAAAATGGATTAAAGACCTAAATGTAAGGCCAGACACTATAAAACTCTTAGAGGAAAACATAGGCAGAACACTCTGTGACATAAATCACAGCAAGATCCTTTTTGACCCACCTCCTAGAGAAATGAAAAATAAAACAAAAATAAACAAATGGGACCTAATGAAATTTAAAAGCTTTTGCACAGCAAAGGAAACCATAAACAAGGCAAAAAGACAACCCTCAGAATGGGAGAAAATATTTGCAAATGAAGCAACTGACAAAGGATTAATCTCCAAAATATACAGGCAGCTCATGCAGCTCAATATCAAAAAAACAGCCCAATCCAAAAACGGGCAGAAGATCTAAATAGACATTTCTCCAAAGAAAATATACAGATTGCCAACAAACACATGAAAGGATGCTCATCATCACTAATCATTAGAGAAATGCAAATCAAAACTACAATGAGGTATCACCTCACACCAGTCAGAATGGCCATCATCAAAAAATCTACAAACAATAAATGCTGGAGAGGGTGTGGAGAAAAGGGAACCCTCTCGCACTGTTGGTGGGAATGTAAATTGATACAGCCACTATGGAGAACAGTGTAGAGGTTCCTTAAGAAACTAAAAATAGAACTACCATACGACCCAGTAATGCCACTACTGGGCATATACCCTGAGAAAACCATAATTCAAAAAGAGTCATGTACCACAATGTTCATTGCAGCTCTATTTACAATAGGCAGGACATGGAAGCAACCTAAGTGTCTATCGACAGATGAATGGATAAAGAAGATGTGCCACATATATACATGAAATATTACTCAGCCATAAAAAGAAATGAAATTGAGTTATTTGTAATGAGGTGGATGGACCTAGAGACTGTCACACAGAGTGAAGTAAGTCAGAAAGAGGAAAACAAATACTGTATGCTAACACATATATATGGAATCTTAAAAAAAAAAATCGTTCTGAAGAACCTAGGCCCGGACAGGAATAAAAACGTAGAAGTAGAGAATGGCCTTGAGGACATGGGGAGGGGGAAGGGTAAGCTGAGACAAAATGAGAGAGTGGCATGAACATATATACACTACCAAATGTAAAATAGATAGCTAATGGGAAGCAGCCGCATAGCACAGGGAGATCAGCTCCGTGCTTTGTGTCCACCTAGGGGGTGGGATAGGGTGGGGGGAGGGAGATGCAAGAGGGAGGAGATATGGGGATATATGTTTATGTATAGCTGATTCACTTTGTTATATCGCAGAAACTAACACACCATTGTAAAGCAGTTATACTCCAATAAAGATGTTAAAAAAAAAAAAAGATTGATGAGTCAAGGTTAGCCCCAACTCGTTTTTTTTTGGGGGGGGGGATGCTTACTGGGAATAAATATATACTCTCTACTGAATATAACTGTGTAACTGGGACTAAAGAAGAAATTGATACTGTTTTTGTTTTTTTATGGTTGATTGAGAGAACCTGATTTCGAGATGCAGTTTTACGCTTTTACAAATAACTTTATGTTGTACGTTCTAGTTATATCTTCAGTAGAATTCTTAAGCTAATCCTAGTTCAGATTATTTCTGTGTCCCTCTTCAATCCTTTTTAACTACCTTTAGAGGCAGAATTGAATTTGTAGTATGGGTCTAGCTGGTCTTTTAATTTATAATTAAAGTGCAGAGTTTTCCCATGTTTTCTTCCGTCTGGTAACACACCCACCTACACTTACCGAGAACTATATGTAGATCAATTGGAGAGGTTTATCTAAAGTGTTTTTTTATCTTCAGCCTACCTCTCATAGTTTGTCAGTGACTTATGAGGTTAACTATGAACTAAATATATTAGCACTTTATTGCCAATGTATTTTGTAATGTGAAATAAACTAGAGAAGTGTGTGCGTGTGTGTGTGTGTGTGTGTGAGTGTGAACTTACTTTTATACAAAGTATAATACCCAAGCTATCCTCTGAATCTTTAAAAATGTGTGTTTTCTGATTTTGCAGTAGTATGGTCTAGTGGACCAAATTAAACCTTGAGTTGGATTGGGAAATAGTGGAAGTTATTTTTTATATATATATATATATATATATTTATTTTTTCTCAGTAGAAACCTGGATTTATAATTTAGTTCTTCTAGAATTTAGGTTCATATTTTCTTTCATAACTCTCCAAGATAGGTTTGGTTTGTTTGTTTTAAAAGATGAATAAACCAAGGTGCAAAGATTATATAGCCCTTTAAGGTCACACGACTAGGTGATAATCAAAATTGGAATCTCTAAAGACTTCGTAAAGTTCTGATAATGTGGTAATCTTGTTGCAGTAGAAATTTGAGGGCTGGCTTGTCTTCAAAATGATAAAATGCAACATGATGATTAATACAATAATTAAATATAAACAGATTGCAAAAGATTGAATCAGAAATGCTTAACCTTTATGGATCCTACAGTATTAATTATGCTACTGAGATGGTGTTTATTCTCTAGTAGTCTTGGAGCTTAATAGTCACGTGCTTGTTGAACTTAATGATGGAACACTGTGCACCTAGATAGTCTTAAGTATTTTTCAGGACGCTTTTTTTCCCCTCCTTTTTTTTTTTTTTTTTTTTTTTTTTTTTTTTTTGCGGTACTCGGGCCCCCCACCACCGCGGCCTCTCCCATTGCGGAGCACAGGCTCCGGACGCGCAGGCCCAGCAGCCATGGCTCACGGGCCCAGCTGCTCCGCAGCTCGTGGGATCCTCCCGGACCGGGGCACGAACCCGTATCCCCTGCATCGTCAGGCGGACTCCCAACCACTGCGCCACCAGGGAAGCCCTCCCTTCTTTAATTTAAGTCAATATTATTATCATTTTTTGAGGAAACCAAAGGCTCCTTAATTAGTGAACACTGCAGATCACTTTTGTCAATTTACCTGCGTCAAAGACCTGTAGGAAGTAGTGACAGAAGATCTTGTATTTGTGTTTTATTTTGAAGATTTAAAGAGTACTTGTTGCTGTTTATTTTTTCTCTGCCTTTTGATCTTCCATCATAATAATGCTTAGATTCCATAGATCGGTGGCAATTCTTCAACGAATATTTATTGAGCATTATTAGAGCTGAACACTTTTTAGCTGTAAATAAGGCAGGCTTGATCTTGGCTGCCTTGGAATTTATAATCTAGTGGAAAAGACGGGCTTTAAAGTAGTAATTATATCAATATTTAATTTATTGCAATTAGGGTGAGTTTTTGAGGGAGAAAGGCTTTGAATAAATTTCTAGTGGTATTAAGAGACCTAAGCAAAATTCAAAACCGTGGACAAGGATTCTTTACTCTCACTGAATGGCCATAATCCCACGTTGCCCCAGAACCCGAAGTAATTTAAGCTGAATTTAAAAAAAGTCACAGACAATCCTGTGACACAGTTTTGACCTTCTTTAAGGAATCGGGGAAAGTGTATTACTCATGTTTACTTCCTAATGTGAAAGAGAGCTGGAAGAACCAGCCAAAAACTTGGGTTGGGGTGGCATTTAATTCTTCTGTTCACACTCCAGGTCTGTTGAATCAGAATCTCCAGGAGTGGGTCATGTACATCTTTATTCCTCGGTCATTGTGATGATCAACCAGATGTTGGAACCACTGTTAAGATAGCCCAGGAATTGATTGGCTGCTGAATTAGAAAAAGACCATCAATTTCAGCTGTCCTAATATCCAGATGATAGTAGAATTTTGCTTAAAACTTAGTTTATAACTTAGTTCTGAGTATAGTATGGTAGACATTGGCAATGCCCATATTTTGTTTTTAAAGAGTAAAACTGCACCTTTGGATTGTCAACAGTGGTTGCCCAGTTTAAAACTGCATGTTAAAGTTACCTTTTGTGTTAAGTTTTCTTTTCTTTTTTCCTTCAGGAACTAAACAACTTAAGCATATTTTATTAAAAGATGTGGACACTATTTTTGAATGTAAATTATGCCGCAGTCTCTTCAGAGGATTACCAAATTTAATTACCCATAAAAAATTCTACTGCCCACCAAGTCTCCAGATGGATGACAGTAAGTTTTATTCATATATTTAATTATGCATTTTGCTATGTATTCTTATACTACAGCTATACATTTATGTTAAAATAGTATCGATGTCTAGTTACAGATAATATAGTGATAGAGAATAAGGTAAAATACTTGACTCAATGTTATATTCAGTTCCTTAAATAGATATTTTGATATCAGTGTTTTTCATTTGGATTTTGCTAAAGATATATGAGGTTAGATTTTTGAGTATATTTGTATTAAAGTATTGGATATATTTGAATGTTTATATGGACTATACAGTTTATATCCAGGATTTTTGTAATTTAAAATATTAATGCTCGATGAGGGTGTTGGTATTTTTCCTCCTTACTTCTTAAAAACTTGTTACCAGATATGACTCATCATTTACTTAGATTCTCCTTAAGTAAGTGAGAAAGTTGGAAATAGAGCAAAGAATGAGTAAATGAGTTGATTTTTTTGGTAATTGTAGAGAGCATTAAAAAATACTTGTTGATCTTTCTAGTGTTTTCTGGGTCTTGATTTGAAGATCAGTTTTATTCTCAGTGAAGTTTATTAGATAAGTCATTTTATCAGAAATTAGATTGTGTTATGGGCTAACCTGAGATCTGAAATAGCTTTATGTGGTAAAGGCAGGAAGTAGCCTAACAAAGTCTTTGTGGAACCAAATGTTTGTTGAATTAAGCATATTGTCTCTTCTCTGTATGATTAAGTTGCAGTATATATAATGGTATTATTTTCTTGCTTTAAAGAATAATGTAAATTCCTTAAAATATTTTAATAAGTAATAGGTTACTTTCATTATTTCTTGTTCAGGGATTTAACTTTTGTGGACTTACAAAATATAGAATTTATTTTGTTAGCTTGATATTACAGTTGCATTATGGATTTTGTGCATTTTTCCACTTAACCTTTTTGGGATGGAAATGGCATGCAGAGCTCCAAATATCAAAAGTACTGCTTTAATTATTAGCATGAAGCTGATTTAAAGTATATTATAGGACATAGATGAAACAGAAATTTCATATTTGTCTGGAAACTTTCCCTGCCACTGTTAAATCTTATTACACTTCTTTTTATCCTTGAAATATAAACGAAAAGGTAGTCTATAGAGATTAGTTTCAAATCTAACCTTTTAATTAAAGAACTAGTAGGAATTTAATTTTCTGGTAGTCATTCTTTGTTACTTTTTGGTGTGAAATAAAGTTTAGTTGAATTTTAGAGGGAAATAGATAAATGGATTTGCTGTATTATTGTGCACTGCAATACTTATTCTAGAAATACTTCTGTGAAAGTATAATTCTTCTTATAGATACCACTTTATCCATTTTAAAAAAGAAAGATTAGTAGACTAGAAGAGCTATGATGAGTCATTTCTTGATTTATAATTAGATACCAGATTTGATGCTATACTTGTAGCTAGATTTTAACATTTTAGGTAGAAACATAACCAGTGTTAGACAACTCTGTTACAATAGGAATATTAGGTTGCCTACAGATGGTGTAATTATTGCACAGATAAATAAAACTAGCTCTGTTTTTGGAGTTAATCTGTAGTTTTTAATCATTTGTTTTAATAGGTTGCCATGTTAAGAAGACATGTAATAGGACTGAATTTAGCAAACACTTCTATACATCCTGTCATTCATGTTTATGTATTTTCCTTCCATATATAGGGACATTTTCAAATGTCCCTATACAATTAGATGAGATTATTTATTATGGATTAAGTTAATAGGAATGCTGTTATATTTTCTAAAAAAAGAATTATTTTTATATGTAGTAACATTCTTCAT